>NC_056733.1:1721517501-1722225001 GCF_019279795.1 Protopterus annectens | reverse complement strand
TTGTATATCTACATCAAATTCTGTCTGGCCATATATCTGCTGGAACTTGATCCTAGGTAATATATGAGAAAATGTTCATGATGACTGGTGCCAGTTTTCAAATTCAAGAAAAGAAAGAAAGAATGAAACAAAGAAATAAATACATAAAGTGCATAAACAATCTGTCATTAAACAATTTCTATAAATTAATGTATCTGTCAAATCTTAATTTCTGTAAATCAATATATTTGTCACATCTATGTAGGAAGGTTAGAAAAGACAAATTTAGGAAAGTGTTGTGAAACTCTTACCTACCATCCACATGCAGAAAATATCATGCAGTTGTTGTCTAAAGTATTGTTCCACATAATCCTGATATTGAACTGACTCATACAAAGTCACTGCCCTAATGATGGACTGTGCACAATGTTAACTTCACCACTGTCAGTTACCAGGATTGTGCATAGGTTACACTATGAATAACTGTCATTAGGACGCTGTCATTGGAGCAAATTAATGAATTCTAGTCTGCTGGTGAGACATATTGTTATTTCTATTTTAGACAAAACTAATCTACTGTATTGCTCTTCTGAAAATGTATCATTTAATGGCAGTTCTCATCATTTATATAAACTAACTAATTGACTTTATCCTTTCAAGTTTTTTTTGTATTAAAATTCTGCATCCAGCTCTTGGTATTTCAAAGTATTTATCAGTCATTAACCCTGTCTTTATATACACCTGTAAAGATACAAGTTCAAAGATATATCCATTTTGCTGTAAGAAAAATGGGGTGTTTGCATATTAAACCAATGAATATTTACACTTCTTCATCTCCATATTACATACTATGAGATTTATTGATTCTAGTTGTCTGACATGTCCAGAAACAGCAAAATACAATACAACCAATGGAATTAGCATACAAGAAAGTATCATGTCACAACGATCTGTGTACAAATAAACCACAGAGAGAACAATCACTATTTGTACCCCGAAAATAACTGTCCATGCCTATAAAGGTCATTGCCATCATTAACAATTTAAATAGAATACTGGTGATCATTTATACTTTAAGGAAGAGGGGCACATCTAATCTCCCTTTGATAAGTACTTTATAAACTTTTTAATCTATTTCTCAGTCATATGTAAAAAAAACATATCTAGTAACTCTAGTAAAAGGATATTTTTTTCAATCTGTCTCTTGATGAGAAAATTGAAACTGAGGACTATCCATTTTATGAAAATGGACATAAACCATGGCTTAATTATAATGAATATCTAAAACAATTCTGAAAATTAACTTTATTTTTTAAGTGATTTCTCTTATATTTAAGTAACGTAGATAATATTTGCTATATGCTTACAAACTAATTGATAATGTTCTAGATTAATTTCTAAATATAGAAATTGATACCAGGAATTAATTTTCTTTCAGGTAAATAATCCAAAGACAACATACTTGTTTGAACTACATTTATTTATTTATTTGTAGTTGGTTTACCAGGATAGTCCATTGGGACAATATGAACCCATTTTCAATGGAGTCCTGGGGAGAAAAGCTCCAGAAAGAAGGGTTACAATATGTGTTACGATGTTTACAAAATTATGCAGTTTGAGCATCAAACAATATTAACAAATTATGCAGTGTGAGCATGAGACAATATTTACAAGTTATGCAGTTTGAGCACCAAACTGGTGGTGAAACATTACAGAAAATACAGAAGTATACATTATTATTTACAAGATTATGCAGTTAGAGAATACCATTCAGAAGACAGTTACAGACAGTTACAGATGATATAGACTAGAAAAAGGAAAACATTTCTGAAGAAATACTGAGAAGTCCTTACTTGTGAGGTAGAAGCAAGCATGTTGTTGGAAAAGAGGGAGAGGAGGTAAGGCTGTGTAGTATTAACATGGATGGGAGCAAGAGCATTCCCATTGGGTTAGTAGATATGATGGATGGGTGCAGGAGCATTCCCACTGGGTCAGTAGATATGATGGATGGGTGCAGGAGCATTCCCATTGGGTCAATAGATATGATGGATGGGTGCAGGAGCATTCCCATTGGGTCAGTAGATATGATGGATGGGTGCAGGAGCATTCCCATTGGGTCAGTAGATATGATGGATGGGTGCAGGAGCATTACCACTGGGTTAGTAGCTAAGAGTGAAGAGATTGTCTGAATGAATAGTGGTTGGAAATGGTACGAATGGCTGGAGGTAGAGAGTTCCAGAGATGTGCTAGACCATAGGATAGGAGGTTTTTACCTGGGGGACGAGTTGGTTTGTATAACTCAATTAGGTTTTGGTTATTAGTTCTGGGAAGATGCATTTTAAAGGCAGAGGAAAGGGATGGACAAAGGGAGGGTTTGAAAATGAGCTTATGAGCTAGAGAAAGTTGAGTATAGATGAGTTGATTGGTTAGTTCAAGCCAGTTGAGTTTGTGGAGAGAAGAGCAGTGATGGGTAGATGCTTTGTGACTGTGTGCAAATTTGGCTATTTTGTTGTAGCATGAGGAAAGTTGTGTTTTGAGGGAAGATTGGTTAGTTAGGAGTGGGGCTCCATATAGAAGAGAGGGATAAGGAATGTAGAACAGAGAGTGATTTTAGTTGAGGGTGTAAGGTAGCGATTTTGTCGGTAGAGCATGCCTAGTTTTTGATGAGTTTTTTTTATATTAAGTTGTATGTGGGAGTTGAATTTGAGTTGATTGTCAATTTGTACCCCAAGTAACTTGGTTTCTGACACCAGTTCCAAGGATGAGTTGTTGTTGCTGGTAATAGAGAAGGAGTTTGTGTTGAGAGTGTTGTGTTTAGAAGGGGTAAATAAAATATATTTGCCCCCCCCCGATAACTGTTGCTACACATGGATCTAAAACAGAACCTTTAGCTGTGTACTTGGACAGTAAAGTTATGAATGTCCTTAAAGTATATAAAAGATTAATGGCATTTTTAAAAGAGGCTTAGATATATAAATGCTAAGAACTGGCATATTTAAAGGCTTGTGTCCAATAAAATGAGGAAATATATCTGTTAAGAATTTTGCTGTATAAAATATAATCCCTGTCATCTAGAAACATTAACGTTCTGTTTTCTTTAAATGAACTAGTCTTAGAAAATGTTATTTAACTATGAACACAAATTATTTCAATACAAGAAGAAAGTAATAATGGGGCAGCACTTTCTGCAAGTTAAACTTGGAGTTCTGTTGCCTTCATTTTCCTAGACTGTTGAAAGGTCTTTGACACTATATCCCATAATTTTCTCCCAAGATTAGCCAAAATTTATCTCAGTTCAAATACCTTAACATGGTTCAAAAGTTACCTCTCAAACCACTCACAAGAAATCAGATAGTTACAAACATTTCCTGATTTTCAGTTCATTATCATTGGAGTGCCTTATGGATATTTGGATATATCCTTTATAGCACATATTTAATTATAAAGTTTCCATTCTACCCAATGCTAACATCGTCTAGTGCACAGACTCATTTAATTTTAATATGTTCTGCCATTTCCTGAATCAGCTTTAGCTCTGTTTGCAACAAAACATTTACCAATAAGAACATTGGCTTACTTATTCACAACTTCTTCTTAATGCCAACAGAAAGTTAATTTTATTTGTCCAGGAATCAATATCATCACCTCACAATGCATTACTCTAACTGAACAAGTTATACATTCCAAGCTTTGAGTTATTACTGACCATAAACTACACTTTGACAAACACATGATATAACTTCAAAAACTCACAAAAATTAGTTATGCTCCTCAAAGCTAAGCTCTGCATCTCTGAAATAGTATAACTAAATACAACTCAGGCACTGTTACTATCTTTTTATATTCATCTTCTCTTCTAACCAATATAACAAACACTTCCTACCTTATAAAGAGAGCTCAACAACATCTTCACTTCCTTAGGAGAATTCGTAGAGCTAAACTCCCCCCACAGGTTCTACTCACTTTCTACAGAGCCATCATTGAGAGTGTACTGACAAACAACGTCATTGTCTGGTACAGAAATTGCTCTCAAGCTGATCAGAAGGCATTGGATAAGATTGTTAAACAAGCCACAAAATCATTGGCTCCAACCTTCAATCCCTGCAGGACATATATTTAAACAGATGCTGTGGGAGAGGTCAAAATCTACTGAGGGTTACACACCATCCAGCTTATGGACTGTTTAAACTCCTGCCTACAAGAAAGTGCTACAGAAGCATTAGATGCAGGACATCCAGTTTCCATAATGCTTCTTCCCACACATAGACCGCTGAATAACAAACCTATAGCCTAACACGCTACAAGAGTAAAACATTATTTGTGTGCAATATGTCATTGTTGTTTATATAATCTCTCTGAATAGCTCACTTCGTACATCTCTATCTGTACTATGAAAACTGTGAACTGTAAGTTTATGGTATATATTGCTGGTGGGTACGTTTACATGTCTCTTATTTATTGTAGTACTGTTTTTTTGCATATCCTTATATTTCAACTGAGTCTATTCATGCTTTTGTAGTTGTGTTGTTTATTATGTAAATAGAGCTTTCAAATTTGTTTTATTTACTTTTTTTATCTTATTTTTTGTATTCATTTTTATTTAATTTATTTTTTTTAATTTAATCTATCTTCCTTCTGTAAATTGTCATTCATATGGTTCGAGCTTGAGTATCGAAATTTCGTGCAGTGATACTCACTTTTTCCTTTGTGTTGATCTGTATGACAATAAAGTTTACTTTGATTTTGACTTTGACAATATCTCAAAGAAAATCTGCAAACAACAAATCTATAACAATATCATTAAAGAAATAGCTAAGATCCTTATGAAAACAAAACACTGGAATAATTTGCAAAGAAATTACTGGTTGGAACAAAATGATCATATCACTCTTAGTCAGCTAAAGACTAAGCATAATATATTATTTAAACCTAACAAGTACTCACCAATATGTATTATTAACAATTATATTCCAGTCCATTATATAATAGCTCAAAAATACAAGCTTTTAAAAGTGATTAAATCATAGAATCATTATGATAACTTCCTGTACTCTGTACATGTGACCAAGCTGTAGAACTCTGTACCTCTTGATGTCAGAGTTGAAAGAATCTACATTATTTTCCAACACAAGTTAAAATACATTTGGTTTCAAAGAGGAATTGCTCATGTACTTAAAATCCGTATTACTCATCTTTCCCACCTAGACATATCTTTCTCTGAGTTAACATACTGATGCTATTTTTTAATCTGCAAACTTTTAGTTGACTGCATTTTTTTACTCCTTCGCTACCAATAATTTTAAATTTTATCCATCCTTTCAACTACTATCTCTGAGCCTTCACTACTTAACATATCAGCATCTTCTATTCAGATGGTAAATAAATTGCTATTTCTATCTTAAATATAAAACATGTCGAACTCTGCAAAAAATATAGTTTATGTAAATAGTACTATATGTCTTAAATCTTAATCATGCATAAACTCAGTTGGAGTATCCTGGTAAACAAATGGAAATAAATCAATAAATAATATAATATAATCTGGTATTATTGAAATTATAGGAATACTTTCTTTACAAAGTGGCCTAATTTGAGAATGTGCTGCTTTATGTTAGATTTATTGATGATTATTTGTTCTTTGTATGGTTTGAGCTTAAAACTTAATTAATTTAATGATGAACTCAATTAAAGCATGTCTGCCCATTTGTAACACTCTAGCCAAAAACAAAATCACATTCTTAGATGTAGAACTGAGTTCGATTCTAAATTACTGAATCTAATGCTTTGGTGTTCTGAAAAGCTACATTTCTGAATTAATTGCATTTTGGCAATGACCATTCTTATCACATTTAAAGAAATACCTTAAAAGGTCAGTTTTCAAGACTGTCTAAACTTAGTAGACTAACACCAAATGGCAATGTTTACCAGCAAGAAAACAAATTTGGATTTTTTTTTTTATGGAAAGGCTCATCCAGACAAGTTGATATACTACATTAGCTTGTAGAAATCTGGCAATGGACAGAAGATGAAATTCAGGGGGTGTGATTTAGAAGCACATCCTCCATGAGGCAGGCTGTCCAAGATTATAGTCAGGAGCAGTATATGCTAAGGGCTATTAAATGACATAGTACTGAGCAACATTTTTGAGCTCTGGTGTACGCAAACTGATTCATAAACATAGAAATGCCACTAAAAAGGGCTGTGCAATGAACAAATTGAACATGGCCAAATGTTAATGTTAAGAGTAAGGGCATGGCTAAAGAATACTTGGAGTCACTGCCACAATAGTAAATAAGTAACGTCAAGAGACTGTTATCGGTGCAGCAGCAAGCAATGGTTCACAGTATCACTCCTGGAGGTGCCAGGTCATTTGCCCATGCTTAAAATTTCATGACTCCACAAAAATGATATTGGGCACCAATACCGTATAGACAAGGACTTCATTCAAGAAGCTGTGGATATGTGTCAAATTTGTCTAAAGCCCCATGTGAGTCATGGAGTACCTAACCCAGTGGATACTAGGATATGTGTGGCTTTACACGTGTATTAGCTACAAGGACCTTTCAATCAACCACTAAGGATACAGATGGCATGTTTCAGGCACCTACCTTGAGAATACTCCATCAGTTTCTTAGCACATACTTCAGCATGAGGGGAAGCATTTGTGGTATGTGTATACCCAAGAGGAGAGACCCAACAACATCTGATATTTCTACACTACAATTTGTTACCTGAGGTACTGAGGGTTACAGACTCTACCCAAATTGAAATAAGGGACCTATCCAGTGAACTGTAAAGGAGGTACATGAGCCATCAAATGTATCACTCCAGCTGCCATGTGGTATGTAGATGATTCCCTCTGCATTACAGTCTTCAGGATAGCCACCCAGGTAGTTACCACAAGTCCAACACACCTCACAGCTGTGACCTGTACCAATGTTTTGTGAGGGGTGACTTCCCATAGGGCCATCCTGCTGGTAATGATGGATATTCTCTGGAACCCTACCTTATGACACTTATAAGAAATACACTAAATCAAACAGAACATGGTTATAACTATGTCTGGTCGCTAAAAAAGAACATGAATGAACAAGTGTATGGGCTGTTGAAGGCATGCTTCTACTTCATTCAGTGATGCCCTGCTGCATGGCCTAGGTACATGTAATACAACACCACTCCCCCAATAGAATTTTATGCTGTAGAGAAAGATTACTAATCACTATAACCAAATCATCTAATAATGCAGAAGATTCTTTAATCAAATCCCAGTACCACTGACATTTATTCAAAATGTAAACTCATTTAAAACAACAAAACTATCAGATCAGTAGAGCTTCACCAGCATATATCCAGCATAAATGCCACTATTATCGGTTGTTTGCCATATCATTAAACCATTTTTCTTCATTCAGAATCCAGTACCTTACACTGTCATATGTGGCCATAAACAGCTATATCACCTACTGGAACCAGTGTATTACATACATGTCTTCTCACTATGTTGAAATGTATGAAGACACCTGTATCTCAGGTCCAGTGATCAGGTCCATACATCAGAGCTGTCTGATAGGCCCTTTCCTGTCCATTATTTAAGTGATGGACATCACAGATGACATACACATCCTGAGTCCAAACAGCTGCCTGAAGGCCTACAGATTGTGAGCAATCATTGACTCCAACTGTGTCATTAGAATAATACAGACAGTATCAAAACATATAAACTAGTGCTGCCACAACCATGACAACACCTGCAATGACAAGAAAACATGAGGAGATTTGTTAAGTAAGGTACGCAAACACACAACTCAAGTATAATGTATACCCTAAAATAAGACCAATAGGTGTGTGACCTGTGTCCTGGGGTATATGGTAAGTGCCCAGAACAAATACAGACCAGCAAATAGACTTTGAGGAGGCAACCAACCTGTGACAAATCACACAACGAATTTACCTAGGTTTCGTCTTTATTCAGACTTCTTCAGAATACAAATGATAAAAAACACTCCCTTTTTATATGAAACACATGATAATGACATCATCAGACAACCAATACTAAAAGGTCAGCTTTCAAAATAAAAGCAACAGTACAAGCATTGCTAAAAACAATTTGCAGAGACCTGAACTGAAAACAGCCCAATAAACTACTGCAAATAAGCACTAATCATAAAATCAACAATGAACTTTGAATATACATGTGTGTAAATGCAAAAATTCATCTCACAAATGTCTAGGTGCACTTCAAGCTTTTTACCTTGGTTGTCAACCAATACCTGCTGTATAAAGGTTGACAACCAAGGTAAAAAGCTTGAAGTGCACCTAGACATTTGTGAGATGAAATGGCAGTTGAAACTAAATGCTTTGGTGTTTCCAGGCATCAATGACTGCATTAGCATCATGCCTATTTTGAGACTAAGGAACATTTTAGGCTAGGTCTGATTATTGTATGAATTTTTGCATTTACACACATGTATATTCAAAGTTCATTGTTGATTTTATGATTAGTGCTTATTTGCAGTAGTTTATTGGGCTGTTTTCAGTTCAGGTCTCTGCAAATTGTTTTTAGCAATGCTTGTACTGTTGCTTTTATTTTGAAAGCTAACCTTTTAGTATTGGTTGTCTGATGATGTCATTATCATGTGTTTCATATAAAAAGGGAGGGTTTTTTATCATTTGTATTCTGAAGAAGTCTGAATAAAGACGAAACCTAGGTAAATTTGTTGTGTGATTTGTCACAGGTTGGTTGCCTCCTCAAAGTCTACTTACTGGTCTGTATTTGTATATGGTAAGTGCAACATCCACCAGCATGTGATCACAGTGCTGACTACTCCCTTGAATGTAGCACAAGTGCTGGGTATGTGAAGGACATTTGCATCAAAGGCCGTAATACCTTCATAGTTCCCAGACTTCATCACACCAATAACTGAGTACAATGCACCCTTCTTTATGTACCTCCCTACACATCTTCCAATGATGTGTAAAATAAGTGCACCACTTTTGTCTCAGTGAGCTTTAGCCATACCAAGGAACTATTTTTCTGGAATATACATGAATGTCTAATGGTGCAGAACACCAATCAAGTTGTTACACCAGGTACATGTGTGCTACCTGTTCTGCTGATGCACACACTGCAGTAAACTTTCAGTTAATGGGAACTCAAGCAACTGGTAAAAAAATATCAAAGAAATGCAGTACAATTTTTATAAGATGCACTTTCACTGCCCCCCCCTGTAGAAACATACCTTACGTTTTTGAATTTTTTGAGTTTTAAAAAGGGAGATAGGAATAAATTCCCTCTCTCCCCAACCCAAGAACAAGTCTAACCAAGCAAATAGAACAGGTACAGTATTAGTCTGGCCTATTTTAATAGTAACTCTCAAGCAACCAGAAACTACAGTTATCCAGCATCTACCAGTCCCCATGGGTGCCAGTTAACTGAGAGTTTACAGTACATACATGGGTGTTTGACAACATTAATGACATGTAAATCATTCAATGACAGTGCAGATTGTGCTGTATATATATATATATATATATATATATAAGTGTGTATGTATAATGTCATGCACAACAGGCAACTAGCCTGTATTACTCATAATGTCAAATACAGGTATAGCAGTGTCCCTCCTAAGACTTGCAGCAGATGTTACCTTGCCAGGACAGTGTACGTAGTTTCTGTCATAGAGTGTGGATGTATCATAATAGTTGTTTAAGTGTGTGTGCATGTGTGTGTGTGTGTGTGTGTGTGTGTGTGTGTGTGTGTGTGTGTGTGTGTGTGTGTGCAAAGTTGTCTCTTATCACTCTAAATCATATATTAACCAAACAAAATTAGGGGTGCTGAAAGCTCAGGACTATACAAATATTTAATGAACACCATTAATATTTTTATGGTCCTGAGACTTCGGCGCCCCTAAATTTGGTTGATTAAGTTAGAGATATTTTTACTGGGTCCAGCATCTCTCTATTTCTATTTTTGGTATTTGGTTTCTAAATCACATATGTTATGTTAGAGGCATGAGATTACGGGTGGTAATATTCTGATATTGTCCATGATTGTGGTTGTTTTATTTTAATGTTTTCCATGAACCTTTACCTGAGCCCACCTTACTGGAGACCTCTACTGAGAGTACACTGATATTTACGCATATCACTTTGAACAGCTTCATAGTATGCATCCTACCACAATTGTATGCCAGATCCCTGATAGATGTCCTCTGCATTAATCATGTAAGGATGCCTATCTCACACAGACATCCTCCACATTTTTATGTCACCTTGCATGACAGTCACATAAAGTACATTTTCACTGTACAGTCTCTACTGTACCATATAGATATGTGATTGCTGCTACAGCCATCTTCTATTGGCATGCCCTCGTCTGCTGTACATTAGGTTGTTTTACCTTTCCTCTTTTCCTGTGTTCATTTCTACAATTCATCTGTGTGTCCCTATTCAATACATACACTTCCTCAAAGTGTTCATTTTACATGGCAGTACATATCTCATTAAAGAGCATTTACACAGTTTCAGTACAGAATGCCAGTAACGGGATATCACAATACTCTGGACTGTAGATACGCTATCCTATACTGTGTTTGGGCCATAAACTTCACATTCATACCTCTCAACAGTTCAGATATTCCCAGAATGTCCAGATGTGCTCCTTATCAAATTTGTGACTTTCTGTCATATCATTGGAATGATCTCATGACTGATGTGACTCAATATTACATACATGTTTCTCATCTGTCCTAATTTGTGCAGAATGTCCCATTTTTGTCTTATATTTTTTATTTTTTCCTCATAACATTTTGGTTTTCTGGCATGGCATATCCATTGCAGAATGAAGTCAGAAAATAATGACATCCATTTAAGTTTCAAACTTCATGCTGTTCAGAAAATTCACGCTACTGGAAAACCTATCATTCTATCAATTTCCTAGGTTTTTAAGAGTAATATAAGAATCTGTCCCTATTTTTTGGCCATTTGCCCCTCCATTATTTATGGCTTTGTCAAGATTTCTTGCTCCAAGAGGTTGAGAGGTATATTTGAGCTTCATTCTACCACATTTTTTACAACATCTATGTCAAATATATCTCTATTTCTGGTTAATTATCTGCGTATTATGTTGGACATTGTGTAGACGTGTTGAACTAACTGACTGAGAGCTACCTGTGATGCCCTGGTGATCACTGTAACATTCCACACAAAACTGCAGACCGTAGGTACTCTTCTTTAAAGAGAATTGCTATCCACAGTTGCTTATATGGTTTCCTGGCTAGCAACACTGTTGCCAGCTGCAAAACCTCACTTAGACATGGTGTGCTGCATAAATATGCATTGTGCAGTGGTGAGCACCATTGCCACTCGTCATGCACCACCTCATGCACATGTAAACTCCATGTAGGCTCTGTGCGGAACCGACACAGAGTTTATTGAATCCCAGGGTTTGGACAAGTAATTAATCTAGATGTGTACAGACAGCTCATGACTGTACAACAGAATGGATTAAAATTTCAATTTAGAGGGATTAAGAAGTAAGACCACTTACTAAGGTGGTAAAATTAAAGAGGAACAGCATGGAATATAAAAACATATGCTGCATGCACAGATGGAGAATGTGGATAGAGATGTTAAACAGAAATTAGTGAAAGCAGAGAAATTACTGGTTACCAGGAAAAGAAAGAAAACAGAGTAGGGTTTAAATGGCTACAAGACTCATGTCACCTTGATCATTAAGCAAATTTACCATGACATGAAAGTGAATGGAGAAACAGGAAGTGATAACCAATAATTCACAGCATCCAGACTCCCCAGTGCCTTATTTGGTGACAATGGCAGCATTTCTATGGCACAGATAGAACACCACCACACTTCTTCAGTGAAATGCCATCCTAGAAATGTTTCCTTATATACTTTTATACCAAAACAATAGTGACAATCTCATATGACTTATACTGGGCTTTTACTAGACAAAAGAGGGGCTAGATAAAAAACACTAGAAGACTCACATCCTATACTTATCAATAAAAAACAACAGTTTTCCCAAGGAAGTAATGCAGGACATAATAATAATATTAAATTTTTATTTGGGGTGTATTTGGGATGTGTAATGGACATTTTACCATAGGATCTACTTGGCATTTTGTAATCCTCTGAGATAGATTATAAAAGCAAAAGCTTTTTAACAAATCTACTGAAATTAAAGAACTTAACCAAAAAGCTCAGCAAGTAATTAAAGTAAAAATTCTCAAAATGGTCAAAGCTTATTACGAACTAAGACTGGCATGGGAGACTAAACCTAACTATAAATCCTACTTTTGTAACATAAAAAAAACCTGAGAAATAACGTGCAATGTGCAGAACTAAACCAGAAAGGCATTTCCCATGCTAACCTTAAAGAAACAGCTAATTTAGTTGCAGACAAAATTAGCCTCTGAAATTCCATGATCATCATGGAACATGTCCTGGTTGTGCTTTTTAAAAATGAAGTCAGCACTTCCATGGGCACAGACATTTTTCCTTGGTGTCTAATTAATAGTACCAGTCATGACCTCTCTGAACTCCTCCTGCACTTAATCAAGTCAAAGGTGTATTCTTCAGGCTTGAAAAAACTACTTAAAGAGGATCTTACTACACAGACCAAATCAATTACAGGCCCATCTGTGTAAATAAACTAATTTTCAAGCCTTGGAACATATCTCATTTTCCCTCTTAAATTGCAGTATAAATAATTTTATGCAGCTGGATCAACAACAGACTGGTTTTGTCAAGGGCAGATCAATCAATAAAAAGGCAGGATTGGTGGGAGCAGAGTTTGTGTTTTCATGTGTGTGTGCATTCATGCAGCCCATGTTGCTGTCATTCAGTGATAAAGCCCTGGCTATGATCCATGTTTGAAGTGTTTGATTAAGTGCTGAAGTGCATGAATGTGTTAGCAGAGGTGGAAGGGTGTACCTATCTGGGAGGCGGAGGGTGCTGGGTGAAGATGACCACAAACATTATCTGTTCCTTAAAGGAGAGACTGAAATGAATATGTGTGACCTGGGGGTAGACATTCAACTCATCAAGCCAATGGTGATGTTGACAGACTTAATTATGGATGTGCAGGACTGAGCACTCATATAAAAAGGTACTATGAGCCTCTGAGAAAAAGCAAATTGGTCTTCTTCTACTCACTATTTCAGTATAGGGAAACAAATATATAGTCATTGCCTCCGTGGCAGGAAGAACACAAGCAACCTCACAAGCAACACCAGTACCTGTCTGTATGGTGGTGCTTCTAGATGACTCTTGCCATAGTGGAACTAGGGACTTCCCACCACAAGAGAAAAAAAAAGAGCTTGAGTTCAGTAGAAGGAGGTTTGATAACAGCAGGTGGAGGGTAAAGCATCTAGAAAAAAGTATGTTTATGTTTGTGTTAGTGATTTGTAGTGGGATGCAGTAGTCTGTGTCTATCTGACAGCAATTGTCTGAAGAACATTATTTATTTATTCATTATTTGATCACAATTAAATATATTAGGTGTAGAAAGTCAGTAAGCAGAGTATAATTGGTCAGTACAGAAGTAGTTTGTGATGAAAAGATCTGACCTTTCTTGTCACTTTATCACAGTTGTGCCATCATTTATCTCGTTTTGCTGGACATATAGCCGCTGTTAGTATGATATCATGACTGCAACTGGTAGGGATGTGTGTGAGTGAGTGTGTGTGTGTGTGTGTGTGTGTGTGTGTGTGTGTGTGTGTGTGTGTGTGTGTGTGTGTGTGTGTGTGTGTGTGTGTGTTTAAAATGGGTTGCACCATATGTAATGGAGAGCAATATACTGTGGCCTTGATTTATTTATTTATTTATTTACTTGTTTATTGATTCAGTTGTAAATCATGCAAAGAGATGATAAAATTCAATTGTAAAACATGCAAAGAGATGATAAAATGTAGTAGAATATATAAATGAATGTAATTGTGTTAGCATTGGGGTATTCAGTTTGCTTTATTATTTTCAAGTACAGGCCTGCACTTTGGATTTTTAGACTGGGAATACTGCAGCTCAGGCCTAAGTTGGGAGATACTCTGATGCAAAATCTATTTCTTTTTATATATTAAAGTAGGATGTTGCAGAAATAAGTCATTATGAGAAACATAGTGGAAACAAGATTCAAAATGTTTCCAGAATTGTGGTTTATTACCCAGGGTTGCATGTCTGAAGTGGTTTGCTCAATATTTATGCATGTAAGCATGCATGTGTGTATAATATATAGTTTATTAACCAATTTGATACTACATCAGTGATAAAGCTGGAATAAATCACAGTACTGGTAGTTTCCCCATATAGTTTATTTGTGGCACTTGCAAACTTCTGAGGGCATAAGACTAAAATACTAAAGGAAGAACTTATGGGAATTATGGTAGGATTGTTCAACAGAATTAATCAGAAGAAGCTAATTATTAAATAATGTGTATGGGGAAAGGGAATAGTGTGCTGTAAGTCTAACTGAACTGTAGATTTGTTTAGATTACAATTTCAGTAAAAGGGTTAAGAAATAAAATCTAGTATGCATTTCTTTACAACTGGTATAGGTGTATGCAGGTTTCAATATGACACATTTGACCTTAGCAATGAGGAATATAGGCAGAGAGAGCATAACAGGAGGCAGTTAGGTCAGGGCATTTGGGGCAAAGTCCTACATTTGTCTTCTATATCAAAATTTATGGCTGTAAGATAAATCTGGGAAATGGTCTTAAGGACTTTAGCAGCAAAATGCTTAGGGTAAGGTACTATTTCTATGAAATGCAAGTAACTGACATTATTAGTTATTCTTGGTATAGATTACCTTAATTCTAAATAAATAAAAATCAAAAGGGAAGTGTAGCATGAAAAGGGGGCTTGAGTCCATTACAAAAGTGAAAACTGGATATCGGTTGAAAATGGGAATATAAACCATATTCCCAAGTTTTGGTTACATTTAGTAGCTAGAAAAGGTAAATATAAATTTGCTTTATTAGAACCATATCAAAAGCTTAAAATAAATACTATCTTGTTCACACTACAATGAGGACATGATTTTCAGTTGTTCAGAATTTTAATTTATGTTTTGATGATTGGGTATACAGTTTATTTTCAGTGGAGATGTGAGGTGATATTTATACTAACAAGAGAAAGTTTAACGAGGGCACCAATCTCCTCTTTTTCTGGTTGGGGATATGGAGGGAAAACAAGGTAGTGAATGACATGCTAGAGCTAATACTTCAGGAGATGCAGTCAGGTTGATTAGATGATTCTGTGCTTGTGGATGTAATTCACCAAAAAGAGCTCATGCTGTCTTCAGCAGATGCAGTCAAGAATTGACTTAAATCCAGAACTATTAGAACATCTTTTTCTTATAATCTGTAGTTGAATTTAATAACTTTACTAGAAACCAATTTACACAGTTTTTAGTGTTACTCTTAATTGGTTTTCTTTTAGTAGCTTGCTAATTTCTTTAATTAGGCACCATTGTAAATACTTTAGTTGTTCTTATTTATATGATTGTTTTTTTCTTGTTTTGTTTAGCACACAATGTCTTCAATATATTTCTGTGTTTAAACTCTGTATTGTTAAAATGTAATAAAAAAACTTCTTAAAAAAAGAAGTGTGACTTTAGAAGACACACACAGGAAAGCATGCTGAAATGCCCTTGATGAATTCTACAAATGCTGTTAAGAGGCAAAAGTCTCTACATAAACCATAAGAGGATATAGAAAGCATGCCTAATTTGTTAAATACTCCAGCTTTCAAGGAGATTGGAATTGTATGGAACTGTGTGATGCACCACTGGAATCCTAAATTTACATTGTCTGTTGCAAGAACTGTGCAAGAATCATTCAAAAATAAGAGTTATCCTGTGGTAAGAATAAAAGTAATATAAGGCTTGTCTATTGATAAATATCAAATGTGCTGCAATAGTTAATGGTTCCGTTGGGTTTAAAGCACCGGATGTTGTAATGTTTATTATGTTGGGAAAAGAACAATTTTGAGACTTGACCTTTGCATTTTTTCAGTAATGGAAATAATTTTGAATGTGCGAAATGCCAAAGAGCATGTGTATCTGTGGAATAAGTATGTTTCTTTCTGGGCAAGGTATGCAAATAAGGAAGAAAGTACTTGTACTGTTTTGAAAGGATATGATGAAAAGTAATAGGTATGATATTCTGTTTATACTGTAATCAAAGAAATATTTGATTGCAGCATGTAGCTGGGTCATGGGAATGTGACATGCTACATATTTTTGACTATGTATAAATTTCTTGCACTTAGAAATTGAGATGTGTGATTGCAAATAATAAATATAAATTGGCAAAAAACTAAGCTACTTATTTGTGACATGAGCAAGGCCTTTGAAAGCATTTCACATCAACTGCTATGAAATATTTTAAGAAGTTATGCTTAAGTGTCTAAGAGATAATGTTATTGCAACAACATATAGTGCCCTCACCTCCCCCACCACATACACAAAGAAACATAGCTGATCAGGGCTTGTAAGAATGTCCCTTCCACCCAGTCTCAAAAGTTGTTGGTTTCTCCATCTTTCTGCATTAAATTATCTCTTGTCAGCTAGGTGGATTTGCAGCCTGCAAAAAATATTTTTCAGTGTAGACAGTATGCAAGACTGTAACTAGATTTACAAGATTATCCCTTCCACACAGTCTTGAAAGTTGTTGGATGCTATTCCTTTTGCATAAAATTATCTCTGTTTTGCTAGATTATTTTGCAACCTGCAAAAATATTTTTCAGTGTAGATGGTATATAAGATTGCCAGTACTCTTGCAAGATTGACCCTTGCACCTAGCCTTAAAAGTCGACAGTTTACTCATCTTTCTGTATAGAATTATCTCTGTTCTGCTAGGCTGATTTTCAGCCTGCAAAAAACATCTTTTGTTATGGACAATATAAATCACTGCTACTAGGTAAGCTGCTAAACCATCTGTACACCTGAATTTTCAGCCAGTACTACTGCTAAAGAAAAAGAACACTTCATACATTAATGTACTTCAGGCTTGTTAAAGCCATTTTACTTTTAATACACATGGCTTTCTTGCCTCTTAGTAGCTTGTCCTTAATATATGGCTTTCTTATCCACAAGCAACTTTTTTAAACTGTGTGTGCTCCAGTGTCCTGTTAAGCTACTCACATTAGTTTAGCACAACCACCCACTCTACTGTTTAAACCTTACCACCATTGTCACTGATTGTTTTTCTAAGGCTAATACTGCCATCTGTAGGGAGTTCTAATCCACTCTGTTCACCCTTGCTATACTTGAGTTCACAACGCTCCACTAATCTACTCCTAATTCTTACTCCCCACTTTATCTAAATTTATACTGAACATATTCCCTTCTCCTTCCTGATTTCTATCCTGTCATCTTACTAATAGCCTCACTAATCCCTACTACTACCTCATTATCCGATAGCATTCTCACCACCCCTTTACAATCTTATGTCACCTGCCCTCCACACTTATTCTTTTCTGCTTCCTCAATTTACTCTTCTCTATTGTTCTAACATTTATTCTCCTTTTCCCCCTCATAGAATATTCACTTCTCCTCTTCAGCAAGTCATTCTTCAATATTACCCTTCTTTTCATAATACTGACAGAAAACATAATGCCCACAAACCTTTTATTTTACACATTCCCCACTTAATCATTCTCCTAATACTTCCTTTAATTCACAATATCACCTTACCACACCACACTATATTTTACATTTCTCTAACTATACTCTATTAAGATCTTATCCGTTTTCCATCTTCATAATAAGGGAACACCCTGCCTGGAATCTCCAGCAAGCCCTTTCTTCTCTCATCTATTTTTATCCTCATCTTCCTCCCTTTTCCTTTAACTATTTTCCTTTTTAATTAGCTATGATCTCCCCTTAATTATTCCATAATCCTCTTTATCTACCATGTTATCCGTCTGCATCCTCATGTCTCTACTACACTTTATTCACACTGACATATTAACAGCCACCCCATCTTCAGTCAGGCAAACCCTCCTTCTTATCTATTTTCTAAAATACATCTAATGTCCAACCTATTCACCTTTTCAAATACAAAACATCTAAGCATTCAGTTCACTTTGTCATATCCTAGGATAAATTCATATACTTTACAAAAACTATCAAATCCTTATCCTCTCATCTCTAAAATCAGTCTTTGTGTTGACATGCATCCAAACCCTGGCCCTCAGCCTCATCCATTTCCCCATTTTCTACCCTTCACTCCTACACAGCACCCACACAACTTTTCCTTACTTCCACTAACATTTGCAGCATTCCAAAGTTACTGACCTATAAGCATGATTTCTTCAATACTCACCAGATATTATTTATATTACTAAATCATGACTAAAACCCCATATAAAAAATTCTATCTCCTGGCTACAATATAATTAAATCTGACAGACTACACAAAAAAGCGGAAGCATTGCAATAGTATATAACAACAGTCTAAGTTTCTCACCTCTCAAAACTAACATGCCAATCTTACAAAGTATAGAACTTATTTTCTCTCTTCTCAATGTTAATAAACAAAAGAAGCTTTCTTCAGTTGCCCTTTACATACCACTATGTAATAATATTAGCTTATTAGAAGAAACTAATGGGAAAACTACTCATGTACCAACTCTTTTGCTCGTTTTCTGGAATTCATAAATTCCAGCGCCTTGGATCAACTTATTCACACCCCCAACAGGGGCAGCAATATCCTAGACCTGGTCATTACCAACATGGGCAACCAGTGTTCCACACCAGAGGTCAATTCCTAGTTGGTCAGATCTTACCACAAGCTAATCACCCTTGACATCCACATCCCGCCCCCATCCCCAATTAGGGATACCACCATAAAAAACTTCTCCAAAGCCAACTTCACACCTCTTAAGACAGAAGTGGCAAACTTCATGAATCCATGCAGAAGGACAATAGAGGTACAACTGCTGAATCCTACACAAATGCACTTTATAAGCACTTACACAAGTGCATGGATCATGTTATCCCTAATAGAACCAAGATGCTATCTTCCAAAATAAAGGAGCCAATTTGGTGGTCCTCTACCATAAACAAACTCTACAACAGAAGAAAGAAACTGTTGCAAAAAATTGTAAAATCCCATGACTGGAGGAACTCCCTGGTCAACCTCAGTAAGAAGCTGAGATCCCTCATAAAATCTTCCAAAGCTAGTTACGAAAACAAAATTGCCACTGACTTTAAAGACCACCACAAAGCATTCTATAGCTATGTCAAGAATCTCAATGACAACACTCAGATCTGCTCTGAGTTACAGCACAATGGCACTAAATATACAGACCCAACTGATATTGCCAACATCCTGGCAGATAATTTCAGTGTAACTTTACCACCCTCTCACCCCCTAGAGGGCCCATCTCTATACCAGACAAATGCAAAGTTCTTGTAATCATGGCTGCACAGGTAAAAAACACACTCTCCAAAGCCAAGAGCACAGCATCCATGGGACCTGACAAAATCCCAGGCTGTGTTCTACACGAACTACAGAATGAACTGGCACCCTACCTAAGTACCATGTTCAATCATAGCCTCACCTCAGGCTTTATGCCCACTGAATGGCACACTGTGACGGTTATCCCACTCCACAAAGGGGGAGCCATGACAGACCCCAGGAAATACCACCCCATTAGCCTGATGAGCCTGGTCTGCAAGGCCATGGAACGTATCATCATGGAACTCATAAACAAAGACACTGGTAATCTCCAAACTCTGGACCCTACCCAATTCGGATTTGTAAAAGGCCGATCATGTCTCCTCAATCTGATTGACTTCTTTGAAGCAGTCACTAAAGCCATAGATGAGGGTAAGGTGGTTCACATAGCTTATCTAGATCTCGCCAAAGCTTTCGACACCATACCCCACTCTGGAATTATAGATAAGCTCACTAAACTAGGTATAAATCCCTATGTCACAAGATGGGTTGACAACTGGCTCATGGACAGAACCCACACTGTGAAAGTAGCAGACTCCAAATCCAACTTCAGACCAGTGACAAGTGGAGTACCACAGGATTTAGTCCTGGGTCCTCTCTTGTTTGGTATCTACTTCTCTGAAGTACAGGCTAACACAGAAGGTCTTTGGCTAACAAACTTTGCAGATGACTGCAAACTAGGAGCCATAATCTAAACTCCTAACAATGTGGACATACTACAAATGGGCCTCACTGAGACAGATGCCTGGTGTCAAAGCCATGGCCTGAAGCTCAATGCCAAAAAGGTGTATTGTCATCCCCTTTGGTAAAAACTTTGTACCCATGAACTACCACATAGCTGGTAGTCTACTTAATGCTGAAAATGTGATGAGACCTTGGGACACAGGTGGACAGCAGTCTCTCCTTTGATAATCACATTGCCACAGTGGTCTGGAAATCCTTCTACGTGGCTCACCTCATCAAAAAAGGTTTCTCATCCAGAAAAAAACAGGTCTTTGTTCCCCTCTACTCGACACTCATTAGACCCATTATAGAGTACAATGCCCCTTTTGGTATGTACCTCACAAGACATCTACAACAACTGGAAAGGCCACAGAAATACCTCACAAAGAGGATTACTGGCCTCAAACAGAAGCCCTACGCAGACCATCTAAAAAAACTCCAGCTTTACTCCGTCACATATCTCCTACTCAGAGGTGATCTCTGCCTAACATACAAAGCTATGTCAAACCCAGAGCTGTGGGATATGCTCCACTTAAAGAAATCCCAATCCCACTGAGCTACACACTCTAGGGACCTAAACCTTGTCACCACAATAAACAGAACATGCTGGAGGGATAGATTCCTGTCCCAGAGACTTCCCGTGCTCTGGAACAGACTACCTAACTATGTCAAACAGAGCTCCTCATTAGCATTCTTCAAGAAAAATCTTGATGATTGGATGGGAAATAGGAAATTCACCCCAGGGATCACTTCTGTGGCTCTGCTTGACAGGGGCACAGGAAAATTATTTTTTAGGGTGGCGAAAGCCAGGGTACATTTTTGGCTAGGCTTATATAGGCCCTAGGGCCAATAGCCTAGTACCTACCTATGAACCTATAAACTCTTTGCTGGAGAACTACAAATATTACTAGCAAAAACATTACCTTAGGCAACAGTAACATTTGCTGATTATCTGTGACATTTAACAACCCATCTACTAGTTTTAACTTGTATGGGTTTGAAAAGCTGATCTCTTCCCTTACTCAACCCAACAAAGCTAATCATAAAAATTCTATCTCTGACTGGATACTTGTCTCTGACCACATGCTATCTCAGGGGTTCTACCTGATTACCTCACCAACCATCACCCTATATTTAGCAATGGAGACATCATCCACCAGCTAAAAATAACACAAAAACATAACTACCCACAATCTTTCTAACTTTCACCCTGATACACTCAATAATCTAGTAAAATAATAATCTTGTAAAATCCATCTTCTACTCTCCAGTCAAAACCCTACCCTTACATGGAGCTGTCAACAAATTCAACAATAAATTCATGAATAATTTAAATACCATTGCCCATACCAGAAATAAAAGAGTAAAAAAAACTCACCCCCTCTCCTGTTGTCTCATTCTCGTGCAGAAATGTGACAAAGCATGGAAACAATGGCATACAGATAAACCCCTCAAACCTTACATCTATACAAGCATTGTGCAACCTCTCCCAGAAGCAAATCCACCTAGATAAACAAAAGTTGTTACTCTGAACAAGAAGATAACCATAAAAAAATATCTAAAGAAATTCTGCAGTTCAATTTAGAAAAATTTTCAACATGACTCCCCTTCCTCCACAACCCCCTAAAAGGACTTATCCCCCCAGAAACAGCTACCAAATTTAATACTTTCTTCATCAACATCATAGCCTGTCTTATCTCCAGCTTTCCCCAGTCATTTAATCTACCTCAAACTCTACTAGTTCTGACATCCATATCTTCAGTCTCCAACCTGTCTCCACATCATATGTTAAGCAGTTACTAAAAAAACTTAAATCCTATTCTCCTTCTGCTGATGATCTTCCCAATGACTACCTTAAGCTTGCTGTAGACTGTATAGTATAACCAGTCTCAATTCTCATTAACAGAACTACTCAAGACTCCCAGGCCAGGCCATAACAACACTACAGCTCTCCTCAACATTTCTAATGCCATTATTAAGGCTAGAGTCCAAAGAAAGTTTATCTCTTCTATTTGTCTATATCTCTCCAAAACCTTTAGCAACGTGTCACTTGACAAACTTCAGACTCAGTTGTCAACTCTGGGCCTTTCAAAACCAATTTTTCTATAGTCCTCTAACTACCTATCTGAAAGATATCAATCTTCAAATGGCTCTCTACCTTCTCTCATTTTCTCCTAGTTAAAATGGGTGCTCCTATTCTCAGCCCACTTCTCATTTTGGCTGGGCTTGTATAGGCCCTAGGGCTGATAGCCTAGTACCTACCTATGAACCTATGAACCTAAGAAACCTTTCATGAATAACTTATATACTTCCTCTCAGCAAGCTGATCTTATTCAGTATGCAGATAACTCTCATCTGCTCATCTGACATCCCACTACAACTACAATCCATGACACAAAATGCCCTCAACTCAGTCAAAATGTAGCTACATGAAAATCAACTTTTACTTAATCCCAAAAAGACTAAACTACTAGTTTTTTTCCTAAGTCCCATGCCAATGCCAAATGTATTTCCCACATTACCTCTTTAAACAATACAGCTATTGAATTAGTTACCCATAACAAATTGCTTGCAATCACCATGGACGACAACTTTAAAGTTTGGTCTTCACATATAAAAACTGTATAAAAATCATCAAAAGCTAGGTTTACTATACAGAGCAAAAAATTCCCTTATTCTTATACTGGAATCACCTTAGCTAACATTTATCTTTTACCCTTTCTTCTCTATGGCTCCCATATTTCAAATAATATCTAGATCTCTCTTAAATCCCAGCTGGAGCAGTACTATAATAAGATTGCTAAAATTGTAGCTAACCTGCTGCACAACGCTTATTGCTCTGCATTACATGGTCTCAGCTGGTTGCAACTCACATATCAACTAGTCCATGAAAACCTTCTTCTAATCCATAGAATACTGTATAATTTATCTACCTGCCCTACTTTCTCTTCGGTACTTCATCACTATCCCCTAAATCACTCCCTGCACTCTCGAGATAAAGACCTGTTTGAAATCTATAAACCAAATAAAAGTTTATTCTCACACTGCAGATGCAAACTATGGAACTCTCCTCCAAATTCAGTCAGAACTATATTTAGTCTCCAGGTATTTAAGTCTTGTCTCAAAGTGTTTCTCACTAACTCATGGTTATGCACATGCACCACACCTGTATGATCTATATTCATAAATACTTTACATTTTTACTAACCTAGCCTTTCATCATAACTATCAGTCTATTTACACATTTCAACTCTGGCCTTCTCCCAATTCTTAGGGTAGATTTGTATCTTTTTATTTTTATTTCCTAGCATAGTAGACTAGGTACAGGAGTTTACTGTTAATGTTGTCTGTTTTCATTGTGAGACTGCATTGTTTTGTTTAGCACGTGTCTCGGTGTTTATGATATAACATTTGAAATAAAAGTCAATTAAATCCAAATATCTGCATTCATTGTAGAAGTAAGAAATAAACTAATATGTACAGTGAGAGGTTTAAACAGTGTTTATGATAATTGGGGAGAAATAGCCAAGTAATGGAACACTGGAATGTCTGGGGGGGTGCTAAGTGTTTGTCGGTGGTCCAGTCCATTACTCTGCCTAGGGCCCCATTTGACCACAATCCAGCTTTGCACTCACCCCTGTAAAACTGTATAACACCTATGAGAACCTAAATCTTAACCCTAAAATTCACACATAGTTCCCAATCTGAGATTCTATCCCTAAAACTTCACTCCATCTCCATAACCCAAAGGTCTCCCTTCTGCTCCCCAAATCTAAATTCCACCTCCTGCACTCTCCTCATGACTGTTTTCCCAAAACTCACATTCAAGTTCTAGCAGCCTACCTGAGCTACAAGATACTTGACTCCCTGGCTTTAAGACATTAGGCAGGATTCACAAAGCCTCCGTGTAAGAGTTATAACTCATACAAGGAGGCTGCAGTTAAACGGAGTGATGTCAGCATGCTCTGCATATTAATGAGAGCATGCTGAATCACACTTAAGGCCAACACGGTCCGTGTAAGATAGTAGGGGGCGTGTCCGTAGGCCGAGCCCTGTAAGCGGACACGCCCCCAGAAGAGGAAAAGTACCCAAAGTAAACACCCACGACAGAGTCCACGGAAATGTGAATAAACAGAACACAACACATGCCCCCACAGACTATGAACAGAAAACATATAAATAATCATGTTTTATATTTTTTTAAATTGTAAAAATGTTTAACCGTGAGTGCGCTTGTTTGCGCGGGCATGCCCGTAGCACAGCTACAGTTAGCAGTCAGTGGGAAAGCATATAAGAACTAAATATGCAAAATAAGCAAGGACGCAATAGTGTATCGGTAGAGATGTTGGCTGAAGAGCAGCCATTCATGGTTCGAGCCCCCACAACACCAATTTTTTTTTTTTCAAAATAAGCAGGAAACAAGTCCCTGACACATATGTACACATAAAACCACAATTTATGTAAAATGTAATGAAATAGCCCATTTATATTGAAGACATGTGAGGTAACAAAAGAATAAAAAATGCCAGATGTGCTCATAGCTGAGCTACAGTTTAACAGAGTGAGTGCATCTGCCTGTAGATGAGCAGTGGTTTAACTGGTGCAAAATGAGTGCCCGTAGCTGAGCAGTGGTCTAACATGCTAAATCTATGTGCCCCTAACTGAGCTGAGCGTAATATGCGTGCCGATAGCCAAATGAGGCTTAAACCAGCGTACCCCATTTGCGCAGAGCTGCGCACCACACAAACAAGCTAACCGACGGGCAACGTTGAGCAAGCCATATCAAAACTGCCTTTACACAGACACACCCCTCAGCATGTCTAGACAGTCATGAAAAATAAAAAGCAGTGGCCAGGTTCGAACCCAGGATACTATACACCATAGTCAAGGTACAGAACCACTAAGCCATGACAGCAGTATCTAGAAATGCAATAACAGCTAATATATAGGAATGAATACAAACTACAGCATGACAATGCAGGTTTACTGAAGTTGATACAATTCCAAAATGGCCAATCACAGATATGTGTGGGAAAAATGGACTATATAAGCCCCATAGGCGGAATACACAACATAAACGATGGTAGGACTGAGCTGGAGGGAGAATGACAGGAGTAGTAGAGGGTAGTTGCTTCCGAGCACAGAGGTGGGGTGTTGAGGAGTCCAGGTACATGGTCTGGCTCCTAGTCCATAATCATGAGGCCCAACTCATGCAGGGCCAGGTCCTCTGGGGAGCATACAGGGCCGAGGCGTGGGACCGGTTGGCTCATGATCTCACCAGTGCCACAGGGATTCCAAGGACTGGTGAGCAGGTCTGTCACCACCATGCAGACCTGAAGAGATGCAAGCAGGACCAACTGAACCTTTGGATCCAGGAGGCCCGGCAAACACTTAACGCCCCACTACTGAGTAAGTAACATTTAATTATGTATGTAAGAAATTAAACTAGCTGATATTATGGAGATGTGTATTCCAATATTACTTCATTTATATTACAGCTGCAGGTGTCCTTTCTGTGATCTGCAGAGCCTATGGCGATAGGCTGGTGCGGTTGCGCCACCAGGCAGGTCAGTAATCCACTACCAGTAACCGTAAAGAAATATAAAAGTATGACAGTCAGCAAATGAGTGCAATGTAGTCAGTAAGGAATAAAATCTGCAAGTAACAGTGTGAAAGTGTCTGCAAGTCCTGCTTGATTACAAAAGTGTGTTTCAGCCTGTAAGTTAAACCAAAAAATGAAACTGTCTGACATATATTCTGAAATAAAAATGCCCTACCTGTAAGAAAATAGTACACAACCTGCAGCAGGCTGAGAATTATAGCTGCAGAAGATGATGAAATCACATGTGTGAACTATATCCCTGTGGAAATATTGAAACATGACAGAAGTGAGACTGCTGGAAAGGATTGTAATAACTACAGGTAAAACATGTTAATAAAGCCTAGAATTAAGTATCATCCTGAATAGTAAAATGAAAGCAAGTGAGAGAGTGTGAGAAAGTGTCATGAATCCAGCAATACAGTAGTAATAACCCCTGAATAAAGTATACTGCAGTCAAGACAGAATGAAATGCATGTGAGATTCAAAACCAAACAGCGAAATCTGTTCAAAGTGTTGCTGCATGTGAAATGTGTATCCCAAAATCTGGATATGTTGCTCTCAGTCTGAAATATGCAGATAGGATGATTGTCTGATATACCAAACATCCACACTTGTCTACAGCTATATAAAGCAAATGTAGCAAGATGATGTAGCTGAACAAAGCTAGATATGAATGTGTATGAAGAACACTAAAATGTATATTGATGTTGCAGTAACAGTCCTATCACCAAGTTGAAATAGTTATCATATAGGAAACTGTAGTTAGAACAGTAGTGTGTATATAACTGTAGCTATTAGAAATGTACAGCATATGTATTGTTATTCGAAGGTGTTAATATTACTTTCTTTACCCCACCCTATAACCACATATAACCCATTCCACGTGAAAATGGTATGTGCAATCACAATTAACAGCCCTGGACATTTGTCCTGTTGGGTCATATATATCTGCATGTCCGTTGATGCATCTGCCCTGTTCATACATCCGCACCTGATGACCTGTTGCCATCAATTAACCCTACATGTTGTTGGACTGTGTATTTCTGCTCAAATTATGCATGTGTTATGCACGCTGTTCAATGGTGTGAATATCTGGGTGTTTGGTTAATGGGAATACTAATGCATGCTGTTACAACTAATTGTGAATGGTATTATATGTCACTAACCCAAACTATCATGACATAATGCAAAACATAGGACGACAGGGAAGGTGGGTTCCAGCGGACCCACCTCTCCCACCTCAGCTGGCGAGTGCACCTGGCACTAGTGCCGAGTCCGGACCCTCCTCCGATGGCCCTGTACCACCTGCGGGTGGAAGCACTGCAGGGGATGGAGCTCGCCCCCATTCTGCAAGTGTGGCTGGAGGAGAACCACCACTCACCCTCCGTAGCGTCTGGACTGTGGTGCGTAGGGAGATTCAGGACTCTGTTCTCGAGCCCCTATGCCAGCTCGAGGCATGGGTGGCGCAACTAACGGGCATGCCTGTTGCCCCGCCTACACAGCCCCCAGCACAGCCCCGTCCTGGGCAGTGAAGGAACAGTGGCAACTGCCTATGGGTGGGGATATCAGTTCCACTGTTGCCATCTGTGGGCTCAAGGACTCTGGATATCCAAACCTCCATCCCCGTCAATTGTGTAACCCCCCCACATGTGTCATACACCGCCCCTGTATGCATCTTGTTTGTCTTGTCTGTTTACCTACCCAACCTACCTCCCCAGCTGTACCGACTTCCTTCATCTGACATACCACTCTCACCTGAAAAAAAAAAAAGGGCACTCTGTACCCACAAAAAAATTACGCCCCATACATAGCTGCCCATTCTGCACACATGTCTGCTGGACATGGAACCTATCAATTACAATTGGCTGTACAAGTATTATTGTTGTCCTGACACCTCTCTCAGGGGTGGAAGGTTTCAAATGTCACACCAAATTACATACATATGCACAGCTGTTGCTGATGAAGAAATGGGCAGCTATGGGCCTTACCTACATCCTCCTGCACATCCCAAGCTTGTTTCCCTACTGTCTTACCCTCTTTGTGACCCCTTTTTCACCACTTTCCTGTCTCCACATTTTCTTTTCTTTCAAAGAAAATAGCACAGGTGTGCGCCAGAGTAAGCACCGTTAAGCGGTTGTAAGCGGGTGTGCGCTTGTGTGCGCAGAGCTAAACTCCAGTGCACATGCGTGAGCTCCGTGCAAACCAGCACTAACCAGGTTACAACTGCTTAAAAGTGCCTTAGTCACTTTGATTGACAGGTCCTGTACTCAGTTCAAAAGCAAAATAAAGTCCCACTGTCAGTCCCGAACCCAGGACCTTGGAAACACTAGTCTGTACAACCTACCACTAAGCCATGACTCTTATACAAAAGCATTGTGCTAAAATAAATATAACATGTAATAGTAGGGATGAATGTAAAGGGAATATAGGATGTGTAGTACACAAAGCATGTAATTTAAAATTAGTGTCAAAACTACTGGATTTCCATAATAGTAGTGTGTGAACAGAAACAGCCATGCTAGTTGGCAGCTTGTAGATAATAAGGTCAGTTAAAGTACATAGATATATGTATGCATATATACATATATATATATATATAAATATATATCTATATATAGTTGTAGGAGTCAATGTGCATACACACTTGCTACAGGGAACATGAGAGAGGAGTGGAGAATTGTGAATATACAACACAGCCTGAATCATGAGAGAGATACTAACCTTTACACTCACAGAACACTGTCCACAGCATACCAGCATGGTCCCCGCCCTCACAATCTGAAAGGGCAATGCCTATCCCACATACCCTTTTATAGCACTGACCTGAAATCACAGTGAGAACTGCAATCAGTACACAACTGGCTGTATGCAATTAGCAAATGCTGGCTTACAATTGGTGCAGAGGCCATCACATGGACCTATGCAGATAGCTACAAAAGCATCCAGTGCTAACACTCCCCACATGCAATACATTCATTGCATTGTCTGCAAGCAGAGGGAGAGTGAGAAGTGAGAGAGAGAGAGAGAGAGAGAGAGAGCAAAAAAAAAAAAAAAAAATCAGACACTGTGACTCTGTCACCCGAAGCTGTCAGCACTGACAGTAGCAGCAGCAAGCAGAAGCTGTGGTAACGCAACCAGCTGTGACAAACACAGGTAATGCAAAGTAGCAGGTTAATAGTGTGCATACTGTGAACCCTCCAAATGTGTCATAGGTCTGTATCGCTAGGTATGTCCATGTGATATGTTGTGTGTACATAGTTCCACCAAAAGGGGATGACCATACATCACATGTCAATCAGTCTTAGGCCATGATGCTGGCAGCATTTGTCTGTGCGTTGGCCCAGCAATGGCTGTAGTGACTGCTTTGAAAGGTCAGCCAGGTTCAAAAGTCAGGATCAGCCCATCCCAAAGGCACACTGGCTGGGAACAAGTGTCTGCAGGTACCCGATGTCACTGCATATGCATCCCATACTGCATAATTCCATAGCTTAGCAGACCAGGCCCGTCATGCATATGATGTGGTAATTCCCAGGGTCAGTCGAGGTGCCCCCTTAGTGGTGTGGGACCACTGTTGCTGTATGCCACTGTCCAGGTACATATCCTGTAGTATGGCCAAGATAAACTATCAGTGTTATATGTGGTTGTATGTCCTCTCGGAGTGCCGGTAGCACACATCCAGGGGTACCACGAGGTCACAGTGATGCTGTGTGTTCTCCTCTGCTGAGGGTGGCCCTCACCTGGACATGTGAGATGATAGGGAGGTTACATCCAGCTGGGATAAATATTTTAAAGGTGGGGGAGAAGGAGGGGGGATATGTGCACCGAACATGTCTGCAAAATTGTTGCCAATATCCGTGTGTTTGGTGAATGTTAAGTAGGTGTGTATTAACACAGAGCATATCTGAGGCATGTGGTCCATATGTGTAACATAACTGAAGAAGGCCTTGTGGTCATCCATAGTATTTGTGTCCATTTCCCTCCCAGATTAGGCCGTGGCCATTGTTATGATGGACAGTAGCGTAGTACCAGTGCTGACCACAGATGCCTTCCCTTAATGTGAATGTGCTCTGTCCTGCAGTAGCCTCCTGCTATTGTTATACAATCTGCCTCTGTCTGGGGTCCACCGGACAGGATGCCTAACCTTTGTGCATAGGGTCTGGGTTAGACATGTGTGTGCAAGTTCCATGCAATCTGTGGCATGTCCGTGGTAAGCATTTGCAAAGGGGTCAGCAGTGTGGCTTGTGGCTTCCACTGGCCCAGTGTGCTGCATGGATACCATCTCAGTCCCAGCAAGTGAATAACTGTCTAATCACATACATATCAAAGTAGTCTACTGTGCTGGTGGTGGTGGTGGGATATGTATATCCAGGCCGAGTAACGTCTGTCCACATCACAGTAGTGGAAGGTGTCCCACATACAGTACCTTGGGATGAACCCCCAGAGTGAGGTTGTGTATTGCACCTGTCAGTGTGTGCTGACCGATGGGGCATGCTACTATGTTGTGTGGAATGTGGCAGGTATTGTTGCACAGGTGTTGGCTGAGCACTGATATCTGGCCATGTACCTGTGTATCCACCATGACACACACACATGAAACATATGGGAGTAGTAGTATATCACTACACATGAGTATCATGTATAGTATGTGTGCCATATATTGCTGACATGGTCTGCTGATATCCTGTCTGTGTTCTCTTCCAGGGAGATGGCGCAACAGCGTAACCCCACCTACTCTGTGGCAGAAGATGAGGAGATCCACCAGAGTCTGGTGCGGGAGTATGACATCCTGTTTTCCCGCACCAGTCAGAATCAGCAGGAGAGGGCCGCACTGTGGCAAGACCTTGTCCGTAGGGTAAATGATATTGGCACGCATAACAGGACATATGAGCAGGTACGACATCACTGCAGTGATTTAATCCGAAGTGTCCGGCAGCGTGCATCAGATATCCACAGGCAACAGGTCGCCACAGGAGGTGGGGTGGCCACACATCCCCCCCTCACCAGACTGGAGGGGCTACTCCTAAGTGTTGTGGCTCCAGCCCCGGAACACCAACAGCAGTACACCTGCATTATGATGGAGGCTGGTTCCACACAGCAGCACGACATGGAGCATGCAGGTAATATGCCATATGTACACCTGACTGTTCTGTACACTGTATCATATGCAATATCAATGGCACAGTTGTGCCCACTGAAATTAATCTCATCATTTCTGCAGGTCCCTCCAGGGTTACAGCAAGACAGGCCATCCATGCTGGTGAGTGTGTTTAACATAACCTATAATAGTCCTGATAATGCTAGTAACAGTAGTGTAACTCAGTAGTGCTCTGTGTGTATACTGCGGGGTGTGCATGTGTGCAGGTGTGCCTGTGCCCATGTGTGCATGTGTGCATGTGTGCAGGTGTGCCTGTGTCCACGTGTGCATCTGTGCATGTGTGCCTGTGTCCACGTGTGCATGTGTGCATGTGTGCCTGTGTCCACATGTGCATGTGTGCATGTGTGCATGTGTACACGTGACCATGTGTGCATGAATGCATGTGTGCATGTGTGCATGTGCCCATGTGTGCATGTGACCACGTGTGCATGTGTGCATGTGTGCATGTGTCCATGTGTGCATGTGTCCACGTGTCCACGTGTGCATGTGTGCATGTGTGCCTGTGTGCCTGTGTGCCTGTGTGCATGTGTGCCTGTGTGCATGTGTCCATGTGTGCATGTGTGCATGTGTGTATAAGTGCATCACTGGTAACAATGTCTGGAGACTGTAAACTGTGTTTCCTGTCTTCATCCCACAGGTTCTGAGGCTGCTCTGGTGACCTGCAGCAGGGAACCTGAATCCTGTGCCACGGCTACTGGTAATGATGATATTTGTGTAATGGTACAGGAAGGTGTGTCAGGGTCTGCCATTGGTCAGCCAATTGACAGTACACAGCTGTCAACCCCATCATTGCGCACAGTCATCCTGCCTGTACATCCTTTGTCACCATTGTCCCTAGGTGATGGACAGGATACAGTGGGCATAGACCAGGGTAATGTGGTACCTGTGGCACATACATCCCCACACAGCAGCCATGGGCAGGGTCCTCCCATGGTACCACACAGACAGTTGCCCATGGGTTCTCGTGGGAGCTTCCATGGGTGTACTGCCTCTGGCCAACGTGCCTAAAGAGGTTTGTCAACCTCAGCTATGTTTCGGACTGTCATGCAGGCACAATCACGTATGGGAAGGTACACAAGACAGGGTCTGAGGGAGTTGAGAGCATGTCGCACAGCCATGACAGATAGTATGCGTGGCATTGCGGATGCTATCCGTAACTTCACCGATGTCATAGACAGATGTTGTGGGGACATATTACAGCAGTTCCACAACCAGATGTCCATGAGCCAGGGCAATGGTGGGCGTTTGCGGCATCGACGTGGCCATATGCCGGCAGCAGCAGCAGCTGGCAGTCGGCATGGATGACAACAGGCTCGCGCACGCCCCCATAGTGCCAGCAGCAGCCCCAGCAATGCTGGGTCTGTGCTGTCATCGGAATGCCCCAGGAGACCACATGCACGTGGCTCTGGACAGTCCCAACAGGGACTTGTGTACAGTCAACACACTCCCGCTTCTGATGAAAGTACCCAGTCTGGCTTTGTACTGGATACGGTCCGTAGCACCCCTGCCAGGCACAGGTACCGTGTCCGTGCACACAGACACTGATCTGTATGGCCTGCCAGGTGCAGTCTGTGGCTGTCCACAAACCCCTGTATATGGCAGCCATGAGGTGGAACTGTGTGCGTGCATACACACATGCGAAATGTTAACACCTAGGGCAACCACATACACGCACACACTGCACCAACACTGCCCCACCCTGTACTGCTGCCCCTCACCAACACACATACACACACGTCAATTGGTGGTATCAGTGGCTGACTCAGGCATAGCTAATCCACACCCTGTGCATATGATGACACTGTGCCACCTCCTGCAATCTCCAACATCATTGCGGGAACAGGTAAACACATTGCTGATGCACAGGGTGACTACATAGAAGTGTATTAGTAGTATCATGTTGGTAAAAGTACAGTGTGCTGCTATGACTGTGTGTTTATCCCAGCATGCCTGTTGCAGTAACTGTATGAATGTCCTGCACCCATAGTACATACCAAAGTATAACAGCTGCACATAATTGCATGCCGGTGGTAAGGTTGTCAACAGATAGCCGCATACATGGGTAGCACAGGGGGAAAGCTAACGCAAGTAGTGATATGCAATGGTGGGCATGTACAGTAATGGTGTCAAGTTGCCCACAACAACTATGCCATGTGGATGTTAGCGCATGTAGATATGTGTGCAGTACCAGTGTAATCAAAATCACAAATAACTATGACATAATATCGGTTCTACCATGGGCATCTGCGCTGCATATTCCTGGGTACATGTTGATAGTGCCTACATATTTGCATTGTTACTTACTGTTATTGTTACCCCTTCTTTGTTGTATAATGCACTACTTCCAGCCCTGTTTACTGTAGCTTTGTTTGCATGCATGTTCGCTTAGGGTCCCCTGGAACACTGCTTACACCTGCAATGCAGAGTTACAGTGCTTCTGTAGACTTCTAGTGACATCTGCATAGCGTACGATACGTATGTCAACTTTACACATGACAGAACGTCACTGTCTGTCCTGTACGCATGTACGTTGCCTGTGACACATTGCACACGTCTTACATGGCATTTACGCACGTGTGCAGTCATATATGTCAGTGCTATGAAACAGTAGCGGTACACCCACACATACACACCTTCAGTATGTTGTTCCCCATTGGCTCTATGTGTTGGTACTCACCCTGGCAATCACACTACTAGGGTAGCATGTGCAAAGGTAACCTGTGAATCGCCTCTATGGTCCAGTTGTGGTTTATGTGAGTCATGTGTCATTGTCACAGCTGCCACATGTATGCAGTCAGCCATCACCCTTGGCCAGGAACGTACAACACATGTGTGGGATGCCACCACACAGCCAATCTGGGGACTGGTCTCTCTAAACCCAGTAATGCCATACCCTGTCAGGTGGCATGTCATATATACTAAGTCCTGGACAAACGTCAACCCCAATCCCTGCTGCTACTATTGATAATACCCCTGAAGATGTTCCTGATAGTTTTGACCAGTTCTTTACTGAGACATTTCAGGCCCTAGCTAGCCATCTACCTCCTAGCTCCCCTGGTCCTGAAAGTAGCACCCCTAGAAAACTACTTGTGTCCAGCTGCCAACCAGTCGCCACTTCACTTCTCCGTACCTTGATTGTAACAGTGAAACCCACTACACTTTCTTCTGATCAACTCCCTGCCTAGTACCTATCAAAACCAGATGATGCTATTGCTTACCCCGTCTCAAAGGTAATCAAAGGAACCATGTTAGAATCTAACTTTCCCACCATCTGGAAAATGTCATATGTAATCCCACTTCACAAAGCAGGCAGCTCTACTGAAGTCTCCAGTTATAGGCCAATAGCTATACTCTCTCCACTTGCAAAGATTATGGAAACTTTCGTCATAGACAAGTCATGCACCACCTAATCCAAACTCGCATTATGGTAGACATTCAGCATGGCTTACATCCTCATCACAGCACTACGTCAGGCCTCCTAGCCTTTACTAACACCATAAGCCATACTTGCAACAATAATTATATATCCGCAGCCCTCTTTTTGGATATTTCAAAGGCATACGATATGGTTGATCACCAACTTGTACTCCACACCCTGCAAACACTGTCTAGATACTGGAGCCTTCCAATGGTTTCAATCCTAACTGCATGGTCGACAGCAGGCTGGCCTCTGGCAGAACAAACTCTCTAACCTTCTACCTAATGCCCTCAGAGTACCACAAGGCTCTATACTAAGGCTCTTGCTGTTCTCCATCTTCATTAACGACCTTTATACTGTCACCCCAAAAGTCAGCTGTATTCAATATGCTGAATACTCTACTCTGATCTGCTCTGCCACATCTCCAGTAGAGTTATGGTCAGCTACCCAGACCACCTTTAATACAATAGCAAACTGGCTTTCTGAACATCGTCTAATCCTAAATCCCAATCAAACTAAACTGCTGTTATTTCACCAACACGTAGGTCTACCACTTTCACTGTTACCATAACATCAACTGATGGCACAGTAATCTCCCCTGACCCATCTCCAAAACTATTAGGTGTCATCATAGACAATAATCTCAAATGTGACATACATGTTAACCAGATTATCAAAGCCATCAATAGAAAACTAGGGTCACTTTACAGAATTAAAGCCTTCCTAGCCCCTCCAGCTAAAGGTGCCATAGCCCGCTCACACCTTGTTTCAACCCTTCTGTATGCATCCCCTCTACTCTCGAATATGAACAAGACTGTCCTTAACAAACACTCAATTTGCTACAACCCCATTGCCAGGTTTGCCACTGGGCAGCCTTTTAGGATACGTCATTGCATCAATCTAAATCAGCTTGGTTGACTTGCAATACCCAGCCTAATACAGTATAACCAACTTATTATGGCCTATAAAATCCTCTATAATCCAGACAATACTCCTGCACTTCAAATATTATCACCCCCTATAACAATCCTAGACCGCTTCGATCCTTTAACAAAGTACTACTTCAGACTAGCAAGTTTAATAACACAGCCGGTGATTCTCTCTTTGCAAACCCTGTAAGTAGATCCTGGAACTCACTTCCAGCTAATATTACCCTACTGTCCACCTTAAGTCAATTTAACAGTAGACTCAAACAACATTTGTCACTTAACTGGCTATGTCGATGTATCAAGCCTGGCTAACTCGAATGTGTAAAATCTGTGAACCACTTTACTGTGTAATTTTAATTTAATCCTGACTTGTGCTCAGGTCTAACATTAACCTGTGGAACATGTTTGACTTGCTTACTTATGTAATCTCTGTAAATAATCTGTTTGTAATATGTAATGCTAGTATTATGTAATGCTGTATCTGCTACCCTCGTAGCTTGTCTCCACGGGCCTCCCCTGGAAATGGACATGCATCCAGTCGGGCTATCCCAGTCAACAAATGTAGGATAAATAAATAAATCAATACAATATATTACAGTGACGACAATACCAGTCAGATATTGACACACACTGACAGCATGCTGAACACACTGGGGCATACGTGGGGACTCAGAATAGCAGCCTGCCTGGGCATCACACACCTCCATAGCTGGCACACAGGCATATGTTCCATCAGAACAGAGCACATGCCACACATGGCATGCACATCCCCTGTGCCACACACTCACAGCCTGTAGGGCTACACAACACACCTGCTACAGATGTGTCAGGTACCTGTCTTGTGTGCTGCACTGGGGTCCCGCTCAACAGGCTGTATCTGGTGAAGGTCACAGTGATATGACTCAGGGGCACTATGGTCCACCACAGCACACATGCATACAGGTCAGTCAGAGGCATGGACAGATAGGACTCACTCATTGACCATGCCAGTGTGGCTGCCTGAGACATACCTCCCTGGACTACATGATAGGGAACATAGAATGGATCTCTCAGCATGTGGCACAGGCCAGTATGAGCCTGATGTTGGTTGCCAACATACCCTCACCAGGTATTCTACCACTATATGTGGGAAGGGTGTTGTATGTCTACATTATGCTCAGTCTCCACTGTCATTCATAGGGTATCCACTGGCTGTCAACGTGTGCTTACATGCTAGGGAAGCCACAATGATGTGCACGGGTCATCTAGCACGTGACACCCATGGCCTAATGTATAATGGCAAAGCTCCTTGGTACACACATACTGCCTTATGCTGCAGGACATGGTTTACATAGAGACCTCTGTGGGTATCACACAGGTTAGGACACCAACAGTGCTGCTACACAACAACAGCAGTGTACACCGGAAGATGCATGCACCAGACACTGCCCTCAGCACGGAGAACTGCAATGTCTGTGCAGTACCAGATTCATGATTCATGGCTCACAGGTGTTACCCATCACTGACAGGTTATGCCCCATACCATGCCTGTCGTCCCCTACACATGTAACACACATGGATAGGGGGGTGGTATCCCAAGGTAACACAGATACACACACCTCCAGGTTGTTGGCACTGCACAAACCATCAGGGCCTACTCATGTGCAGCTGACAGTGTGTCGGACTGCCATCTGGTTCATAGCCTGGCACACACAACCCTCACATACACAGGAAGACCACCTATCCTCCATAACAACACCGGCAATATGACAGTCTCAAGAACTGTGTTTATAAGGCCGTACTGCATCCAGCCAAACATTGTGTGTGAGTATTACTGTAGCTACAACACACTAGTTGAAGAGTTCACAGCTTGTGGTCACCGAATTGCAGTGGAGCGACATGTTACCACTACCACAACAGGTGGGAACATGCAGCACCTGTACATCGACTACATGTACACTATATGGCCCAGACCAGATGTGTATCCCCTGCTGTAGGACTTTCACCAGAGACACCCACACTGTATAGGGACATACCATGTGCGGACCCTGCACAGTAAGACACAGTCATATTGGTATACATTGCAAATACCATTTATCCACACAGAGCATGTGTCAGACATGGTAACTACTGCATGTCACAGGTATTTATGTGTATGTGTCACACACATACATCATGTGTGCAATGCCATTGCTGGTTTAGGCAATGGCATGCATTGTTATGTAAAAACACCCACACAAGGTCATACTGTGTGACACAACCACATGTGACAGTTGTGGGTTACCAAAACATACCTATCTGTACTCTCACAATGGTAATAGATACAGTAGCAGAGCACACTATTGGCATTACTAGCCACCTAGCCCTGTTTGACTGTGCTGATAGTGTGGTGACATCCCCTGTGTTTACTGGGGGAGTATGCAGCATCTGGTGTATTGTAGTAGTTGCCAAATGGATTTGTGCACTCACACTTGCATTTGCACACACTGTACTACCCCCACACACATGCACACTTGCCATTTGCAGGACTCATTCCCCTCCCTAACTAAGTCATGACATGTGAGAGAAACGCATTAGCAAAGCGCACTATTCGGTTTACTAGATAGTTCCTCTTCTCTGGCTATACTTATAGGGTGCTGACAACATCAGTATTTTGAAAGGGTAATGTGCATCAGGTAGTGTGATCTCCTGATTGCCAAAACTAACATGTTTTTCATACGGCAATGCACACACGCATGAACTCCCCACATCTGGACACACACACATGCCATTTACAAGTTTCAAACTCTTACCTAACTACATTATGATACCCAGGAGAAACGCATTAGCAAAGTGCGCTATTCACATTATTGGGAGGCTTCCTTTCTCCTGCTGTACTTATAGGGTGCTGACATCATCTGTGTTTAGAAAGGGGAGTGTGCATCCTGTAGTGTGTTCTCCCAGTTGCCAAAAGGGGGATTTCCCTCACACAAATTTGCACACACACAGCAACCTCCCTCATCCAAGCACACACACTTATCATTTAAAGGATTCAAACCACTACCTAACTATGTTATGACACTTGAGACGGACGCATTAGGAGAGCGCGCTATTCGCATTACTAGGAGGCTTCCCTTCTCCTGCTGTACTTATAGGGTGCTGACATCATCTGTGTTTAGAAAGGGGAGTGTGCATCCTGTAGTGTGTTCTCCCAGTTGCCAAAAGGGACATATCTCTCACACATATTTGCACACACACAGTAACCCCCCCATCCAAACACACACACTTGCAGGATTCAAACCACTACCTAACTATGTTATGACACTTGAGACGGACGCATTAGCGGAGCACGCTATTTGCATTACTAGGAGGCTTCTCTTCTCCTGCTGTACTTATAGGGTGCTGACATCATCTGTGTTTAGAAAGTGGAGTGTGCATCCTGTAGTGTGTTCTCCCAGTTGCCAAAAGGGGGATTTCTCTCATACATATTTGCACACACACAGTAACCCCTCTTATCCAAACACACACACTTGCCATTTGCAGGATTCAAACCACTACCTAACTATGTTATGACATTCGAGATGGACGCATTAGCAGAGGGCGCTATTCGCGGTGCTGGGAGGTGCCTTTTCTCCTGCTGTACTTATAGGGTGCTGACATCATCTGTGTTTAGAAAGGGGAGTGTGCATCCTGTAGTGTGTTCTCCCAGTTGCCAAAAGGGATATTTCCCTCATACATATTTGCACACACACAGTAACTGCCCTCATCCAAACACACACACTTGCAGGATTCAAACCACTACCTAAGTTGTGACACTCTAGATAGATGCATTAGCAGAGCGCACTATTCGCATTACTGGAAGGCGTCCCTTCTCCTGCTGTACTTATAGGGTGCTGACATCATCTGTGTTTAGAAAGGGGAGTGTGCATCCTGTAGTGTGTTCTCCCAGTTGCCAAAAGGGGGATTTCCCTCACACAAATTTGCACACACACAGGAACCTCCCTTATCCAAGCACACACACTTATCATTTAAAGGATTCAAACCACGACCTAACTATGTTATGACACTTGAGATGGACGCATTAGCAGAGCGCGCTATTTGCATTACTAGGAGGCTTCCCTTCTCCTGCTGTACTTATATGGTGCTGACCATCTGTGTTTAGAAAGGGGAGTGTGCATCCTGTACTGTGTTCTCCCAGTTGCCAAAAGGGACATTTCGCTCACACGTACTTGCAAACACACACGGTAATTCCCCCCATCCACACACACACACTTGCCATTTGCAGGATTCAAACCACTACCTAAGTATGTTACGACACTCGAGACGGATGCATTAGCAGAGCGCGCTATTCACATTACTGGGTGGCTTCTCTTCTCCTGCTGTACTTATAGGGTGCTGACAACATCTGTGTTTAGAAAGGGGAGTGTGCATCCTGTAGTGTGTTCTCCCAGTTGCCAAAAGGGATATTGCCCTCACACCTATTTGCACACACACAATAAGCCCCCTCATCCAAACACACACATTTGTCATTTGCAGGATTCAAACAACTACCTAGCTATGTTGTGACACTCGAGACGGACGCATTAGCGGAGCACGCTATTCGTATTACTGGGAGGCTTTTCTTCTCCTGCTGTACTTATAGGGTGCTGACATCATCTGTGTTTAGAAAGGGGAGTGTGCATCCTGTAGTGTGTTTTCCCAGTTGCCAAAAGGGACATTTCCCTCATACACACTAACCCCCCTCATCCAAACACACACACTTGCCATTTGCTGGATTCAAACCACTATCTAACTATGTTATGACACTCGAGAAGGACACATTAGCAGAGCGAGCTATTCACATTACTGGGAGGTTTTCCTTCTCCTGCTGTACTTGTAGGGTGCTGACATCATCAGTGTTTAGTAAGGGGAATGTGCATCCTGTAGTGTGTTTTCCCAGTTGCCAAAAGGGACATTTCCCTCTCACAGCCTTTCATACACACAAACCCCACTCACCCACACACACATACAGTGAACATTTGCAGGATTCGAACCCCTACCTAACTATATTATGACACTTGAGGGAGACGCATTAGCAGAGCGCACTATCCGAATTACTGGGCATCGGTTTTGCACCTGTAGTATTTCTAGGGTGCTGACATCTGTATTTCCACAGAGGTATGTAGATGTAATACTACCTGTCAGGTGGGGGATAGCATATATATATGCATTTGCAGCCACCTACGTCAGGGTCAGATATGCACATCGCACTGGCAGGTTATGTTCTATACCATGCTTTGGGATCACAGGACCTGTAACACACAACACAACCAGTCCAGAACACCACACCCACATCCAGGACACACACTTAGCTTCCCTGGGAACAGTGCCAGGATATGCAGGTATTCACATACACCATTCCAGTTGTTAACATCAGGTACAGGCATATTGTGTGTGAGAACTACTCAGGCCTCTACCACTTTACCCTATAGCCACTACAATTTGTGGGTCCATGTGCTATGGCAGAACCACACACCACAGCCACATGGGTGAATACATATTGCACCTGTCCATCTGCAACGTGGGTACTCACTGTTCCACACCAGAGGTAGACCACCATTGTTGATATCTGACCATGACCACCTTTCCCTGGACATCCATATCTCATCTCCACCCCCAGGCAAGGTTGTCACTGCACACAAACTGTGTTTAGCACAAGCAGACTCTACACTTGTGTAGACTGGGGTGGATGACTTCAGAGGACCCATGCTGGAGGACTATACTGGCCACTCAGCATAATCCTTGACACTTGCATCCTATGAGCATGTGTACAGTTTGCATTGGTCATGCTATCCCACATATACCCATGACTGCTCCACAACAAGGCACCTGTCAGCTGTACACCGGCCATATATGCGCCATTCAACAGACAGAGTGACCTAATACATTGCAGAGCTGTAGCCCACAGAGGGAGGACATCTGTGGATGGTTCCAGCATGGCACTTCATTCACACATACTCATTACAACACAGTGTTGACAGTGGAATCATCCAGAGAATGCAGATAGGGCACCCCTCAGTCGGTTATTGACGGACACCTACTGTCAGAGATCCTCAGCAACCCTCTCGCAGCACACACCGACAACATGGCTGTGGCTTAGCACATTCAATCCCTGAGTGAGACCTCCACGGTGCCCCTGCTTGACAGAGGCACAGCTCACTAGCCTCACATGTTGCCTTCTGTGACCTACTTTACAGTGGCACGGTAGCCTACTATCCTGGGGATGCAGATGCCAAGCACACTCTGGCTGAGCTGTCATTCCCTGGGGCAAGAAGCCTAGTATTGACCTCTACACCCATATGTTCAATTGTCGGATGCACAATATTTGTTGTGCTGTTCTACTGTTTGCAGGTCTTTATTGCCATAGCATTCCCTGTTCCTATGACCAACTTGTGTATCTGTGGCAGATGTTTGCATATGATGGCAATCCACTATATCACTTATGTCTCTGTGGTCATTTACTGTGTACACTGGGCTGATTGCTGTGTTGTGGTTGGTTCCTGGACTGACACGTACAAATACCAGATATGTGTGGCCAACTGCTACACGGAGATATGGCCTATGTGTGTGAGCATGCCCAGTTCAGCCTTTCCATGGCATGTTGTCTGACACATGCCTCATTTATCAAAGTGTGCGAGCATGCCCAGTGTGAGCTTTCCATATGTTGCACTCTGACGTCCAACACATATTTGGGTGTGTGTGACCTTCGACATTATCACACGTTTATGATTGTGTGCTGGGTGTCATGTTGTGTACTACCTGGCCAACTGCTTCATGTCTGCCACAACAGGGATTATACTGTGCCTGCAGGAATTGCATGGGATACTTTGCAGACAGTTCTCAACATACTTTCATAATGACCTAACACTGTAGTACCGTATAGTGTACTGGTTCGGTACTTTCACTGTAGTGGACAGTATCCTGGGCTTTAGTCCTATCACTGCTTGACATCTTCATAGTGAGCACAACAGACTGTGTAGGGGCCAGTTGTGCACATATGACCATGTTGCAATATGTTCAGATATGGACTACCTACACCAGGCTCGTCCAACATTGCTAGTGTATTCCACAACATGGGTGGACATTGGCAAACACTAGCGATGTTCCGTAGGCCATTTCTGATGGTAGTCACAGGGTGTGGTTGTCCTTTGACACACATTGTAACTGGAGTTTGCCATTACATATGTCATGGTTGGTATACTGTGCCTCTGTCTACCTCTGACATAACAGTGATACCCAGGGTAGCCTACCATCTCCCATACACTCATCAGGATGCCTCTTGAGGGGTGTCAATATGTGGCACTCTGGATGACCTGTACCAGGAGTTTACTGAAGTGTGGGGGTGCCTTCTGTGCTATGGATCATTCTGCACAGCTTGTCCTATGTATGTCAGTGCTGGGGTTCAGGTCTCTCATGTGCATAGCTCACTGTCATTCAGATTGTACAAGTTGCAACATGTTCATTCATTCCAGGTTGGACATGGCTTCATACATCAGGCACAGCTTTCCTGTAGCTGGGAAGGATGGCGGTGTGTGGGGCTGCAGTTTGTTTACTCAGGCAACACATGGCATCTGTTCAGGCTCTTTGCTACCCCTGGTGGGGTACTGTTGTGGACTTTACAGTTGTTGGAGGTGTCTGCTGCGGTATATCCCACAGGGGCTATTGTAGTCAGTTGTGTTGCTGATGGAGGATGGCTGCAGAGCCAGAGTGAGTTCCCCTTATCTACATCTGCCAGCCTTCATGTTTGGGTGGGCATATGGCACATGTTTCTGCGAACATTACAGACACATGTTTGTCCAATGCAGGATATTTATCACCTTTTGTACCCAGGTCTCACATTACATGTTAGGTGCCTCATGGGTTAACACCTGTGTGGTAATTTGTGGGCACTTACTGTATATCCACGGTGGTTGTCTATACACAGTTCTGCGATTAGCTTGCTGACATGGCTATGGCTACTGTTGTCTGTTTGTATATGGCCCTTTTGTGGGTTGCTTGTGTCAGCTGGGGGTTGGATATGGTGGGCTGTTTGTACTCCTCTGCATACATGCTCAGTCACAGTCCTTCCATGTTGGCCTATACCTATGGGACATGTATACAGAACGGGGGTGGGGGGGTCAAAACCAGGCCTTGTGGGATGCCACTCATATCCGCTTTGTAGTCTGACATGGATGCAGCATATCTGACCATGTCAGTTCTGTCCTTGGTCTGCTTTGCAACCCCTCTACTGACATAGGGGTGTATATTTAAGCTGGTGAACATATCCATACTGAACACATACGGTATTGTCTAGAAGCATGTGCACGGTCCAGCTACGCTGTGTGGACCACATAGCCCTCATCAATGACCTTAATGACTGCTTCAAATGGGTCAGACATGTTTAGGGGCCGGTTCTGCAGTTACAACAGCCACAGTTTGTAGGGTCCAGTATCAGTAGGTCCACATTAGCCTTCTGTCTGCAATACATACTGATCCTTTCCATAGCTGTGCAGAACAAGCTTGTCAGGATCCTGGGGTGGTAGTTTGGAGTATCCATTCAGGCAACACCTTTGTTGTGATGGACCACTGTTGTTGTACACTGCTCTTTGGGTACATATCCTGTGGTAAGGCTGACATTGGCCAGTAGTGTGATTTTGCATTCCATTACTCTTGGGGTCCATGTTGGCCTCAGTACAGGACACCATCACATACCTTTGCTGCTGTGTGTTCTGCTTTGCAGATGATGGCTGTTACCTCAGCATCTGCAATGTCAGGGGACCATCTGCTGGGATAGGTATTTTGCACTCGGTGGGGGGGGGGGGGGTTTGCACTGCACCTGACAGGTTGTATGTTAGCAATATGTGTGTGTGTTTGGTATGTTGTTTGTAATATCTGTGTGATTCGGAGCATATCTGTGGATGCCCAACATGGTCCCTACCATCAGTTGGGTAAGCCTTGTGATTATCCTTAGTGTCCTGTATGTGTTGTATCTTCATAGGTTCATGGGTTCTTAGTAGGCTAGACACCCTAGGCCATTAGTAAGCCTAGCTAGAGTGTGTGTGTCTTTTGACACCCCTTGTTATGTTCAATTATGGCCATTTATGAGGTTCTTCACTGTGCCTCTGTCTGGTCGTGACACAGTGGGGACCCCCAGTATACATGTATGGACATCCATCCTCTTGGCAATATTCCTGTTGAGGGGTGTCAGTGAGGGGCTCTGCCTACCATGGATTGGGATCCTGTTTCTGGGTGTGGGGAGCCTATGGGTTATGTATCTGTCCCTCCAGCACATCTTATTTCATTATGTGTTGAGGTTGACATCTGTGACTCTCACAGCTCCAATGGCTTTGATTTCCTGTGGTGTAGCATGTCCATTACTCCTGTGTTGGACATGGCCTGGTACAACAGACGTACAATGCCTCTGTGTAGGCAGTGTGCAGTCAGCTGGGGTGTCTACAGCCAGGCAGCATATGACATATATTTCACACCCTTTATCCTGTTGGTGGGGTAACTATGAGGTCTTCCGAACCACTGCAGGTGTCACATATGGTACATCCCATATGAGTCATTGTACTAGATTATGGGTCTGATAAGGGAACAGTACAGCAGCACAGTGACCTCTGTTGATGTTGATGTGAATCCTTTCATGATATGGTGTCCAGTATCAATAGTCTTCATAGCCACATTGGCATTGTGGCTGTCACATGACAGATTAATGTCGACCTGTGTCCCTAGGTCCCTGATGACTCCTTGCATACATAATGGTTTGACACCTATGTGGTACTTTGTGTACCTTGTCTGGTATTTGATGGGACATCCATACTGTCCAGTGTCTTCGGATGTCTGGGAGGGCTTCTTGTGTCACATGCTACAGACTGTACAGCAGTTTTGACTACAGTTATGTGCACATGGGTGGTGTCCGCTGCTTTGTGCATTGTCAGTTACCTGGCTATATGGGTGTCTGTGCTGCATATGGATACTCCCCCTCCTTTGATGTCTTGGTGCAGGTGTTGGGGCCATAACACATGGTATGTGGTATAACCTAGTAGTGCTGGTGTGCTATAACTAGGCCTGCAACAGGCTTCTGTCACTGGACAGGCATCAATGTTCTCCATAATGGGAAGTGCCTCAGGGGCATGCATATTGCAGTTTACACATCTGGCATTGGTCAGCATTACCCTTATGTTTCCTACCACTTATGTTTTCTAGGGTGGTGGGTAGTCTTTTTGGCCTTGCCTACATACGGCTCTATGGAGGCGGCAAAGGCCTTATCCAGTATCCAGATGTACACGGGTAACAGCTGACAGCCACCCCTGTAACAGCAGCATGGCTTGTCATGCTTGACATCTCAAGCAGACACACATTACACCCTCTTGGACTGACAGCTGTAACTGTGCCAGCTGTTAAACATGAGCATTCTGTGTTTGTACTGTGGCATCATTCTTGGTGAGGGTTGGATGCTGCACACAGCCAGTGTCATCCCGCCCTGGGATACATACTCGGAAGGACCATCCATGTCTCATTTGATGTTGACCAGGGAGGTACATCTCAGGTAACTCACACCAGCATGGACATTGAGTGCATCATATTTCTGCTTGCTTTGGGGTGACCTGCGTACTTGTGTTAAGTGGCATTTTGTGGCTAGCTACAAGCATCTTACTCTACCCTTTCCCTTGTTCAGTCTGGTGAGTGGGCAGCTGTGTGTCTGCCTATACAGACACCTATTATGACTGTATCAGGCATGTTGTTTCTCCTTCGGGCCTGTGACTGTTTGGCACACCAGCTTTGCGTACTATTCATTGCATGTGCTATGTTTGAAGGTTGTGGTTGCTTGTGATCTACTTTGGAGGCGTCTGTTGGTGTGGTGTGTTTGTAATTAAGGCCTCCGGGAATATTTGTCTGTGTTTATGTGTTTGGTTTACAGTTGTGGTAGGTCTATGTGGGACTGGGTTTGTGGTGTATGTGGTTACCTTCTCCTCCTGACTAGTGTTGACAGTACTGAGTTGTTGGAGCTCAACCTCTGCTTTGGATACATGGATGCATCTATCACATATGTTTGTATTTATTGGGGGGTGTTGTGGTTGTCTGTGTACTTGGTACTGACGTCACATTGCCTCTGGATTCATAGATTATACTTGTTGTGGCTGGACTTAGTGGATTGTATGTGTGGACATATGTTGTTGCCATACTACTGGTCAGTGATTACTTCCCTTTTTATGTTTGCTCTATCATGTGGTATCTTCCTCATTCTCTTGCATGGTTTGGTAATGGCTGGAGGCCAGCATGCCAGATGCCTGCGTGTATGGCATTGCGTGTTGTTGTTATTTGTGATTGTATACTTCAAGCATTCCTGGCTGTGTTCATGGAATGCCTGTATAACATGTTCTGTGGTGTGTCCCATATTCTGCACTTGCACAGGGCCTTTTGTGGATTCAACATCGGTTTTGAGGGCTGCAACCTATACTTTACACATGTTTTTCACTGTGGTATTCTGGCCAGGGACTGGGGTCAGGGTGTGTATATCCAGTGTGCTTACTCTATGGTCTGGTCTTACCAGTGAGGGGTACACTTCTCATCTTGCCATCCATTACACATGTTGCTGATTATCACATCCAGTATGCTTACCCCTCTTGTGGGAGTAGTACATTGTTCCTGGGCATTTTGGTTTATGGAATCTGTGTAATTTTCTCCTACTGTGTTGGTGCTAGTACAATGCTACCGGTGTATGTTTGGGTATTTTCAGTCGAGCAATATAATGTGGTTTGGGGGGGCTTGATATATTTATGTATTCCGACATAGGCCAGGTGCTGTTCCTAGTATTAGGACAGTGGTCTGCAGCAGGCTATATACTGCGAGGCAGTTTTAGCCATTGGTATTTGACCATGGATATTCCATGCTATTTCTTGTTGTGGTACCAACATGGGGGTGTGGTTATCCTTGCCATTTCTTTCTAGTCACCCTCCTTTTGTAGCTTGTTCCATGTTTTGCGGCTGTACAGCACAGTATGAGGTGTGACCAGGTAGTGTTAGGGTGCTGATGTGAGCTTTGCCTAGTTCTCTATTACAGGACTGGTATCTACATTCTCCTTACTGTGTGCGTTTACACTGCACACATCTTGCTGTTTATACATCTGTCATGGGGTAGTATTACATCTAGGTTCCTATCCCTTGTAGAACCTATGAGGTTGGGTTTGTGTTTTGAGACTTACCTATTCAGGGCATGCTGTGGGTACTGACAGCCTTTGCCAGTATCCATGGGGCATGGCATGATAGGTGCATGCCACCCCTAGCAGGTGGTGCATCATGTCAAACTCCGCATATCTTCCCAGCCTGTAACACATTGGCTCCCCTTTGACTGACTGCATTACTTCAGCCAATTATTGTACTTGATCTTCTTGTTTTCATAATGTGGCATCATGCTTGGTGAGAGTGAGATGTTAGGCAGGGTCTTCATGTTTACATATACTAGATGGTGTTACATTGCTTAACACATGGCAATCATGCCTCAGGTGGTGCTGCAGGGCTGCCTCTGTCGGATGCACATACTACACTCCCTGTACATGTTTGAGAGCAGGTTTTGTCATGTTAGGCATCCCTGTTACTATATGAGTGAGTCAGAGAGGGGTATCATTCCCAGGGTTCCTACTGAGCCACTGTATGTGCTATGCGTTGCCTCTTTGCCAAGGCCAGAGCATACTGGGCATGCCTCCTTCTGCCTACTGGGGCAGGCTCAGGTTGTTCCTCCTCCGAGTCACACTCTGCCTGTGATGGCCTTGGCAATGGTGGGGGCTGTTTGGCCCGGCCCTATGCTGGTCCTGCTGCAGCTGTTTTCGCAAGATCATATTATGTAGCATAGCACATACCATGACAATTTGGGTACATGTAGTTGGTGTGTACTGCAAGGCTCCACCAGATGTGTCCAGACACTGGAACCGTGACTTGAGCAGCCCAAACACACGCTCTATCACATTACATGTTTGTGCGTGTGCCTCATTATGGCGTTCCTGTTCAGGTGTGTGTGCGTTTCTGATGGGTGTCATCAGCCATGGCTCCAGTGCATAACCTGCATCCCCCACTAGGTGTCCGTGTGGGATGTCCCCATTGGCAAATGTCTGGTACAGCTGCGTCAAATGCCAGATGTGGGAATCGTGATAACTCCCAGGACAGCCAGCACACACTTTCATTATTATGCCCTGGGCATCACACATGACCTGGCAGTTGATGGAGGGGAAGCCCTTGCAGTTAATGTAGGCCCTAGCCCGCTCACCGGCTGGTGCTTTGATGCGTATGTGCGTGCAGTCTATTGCACCCAGTACCTCAGGGTATTCCGCTATTTGCTGGAAGAGACGCATATTGCTGGCCAATACCTCACGGGCATTGGGGAAATATACATGATCACTGACATGTGCTGACATGGCATCCAGGAACTGGTGTAGTACCCTGGAGGCTGATGCCTGTGATATCCCCATCATATCGCCAGTTGGTCTCTGGAAGGTACCTGTTGCTAGTATTCTTAGGCCAACACATACCTTGGTTTCCACTGGGATGGGTTCCCCTCTGTTGGTTCTGTGTGTGAGGCGTGGCCTGCACAGCTCAACAATTTGCTGCAGGAGCTCTCTGTCCACTCTATAGTGCTCTACTATCTCCAGCTCATGTAACCCATGGTAGGTGACCCTGGGCCTGTACACTCTTCTCCGTCTCCTCACTGTGGGTTGTCTGGCACCATCTGCATTGTCACCACCCTCAGCAAGTCGCCTATGTCTCATTATGACAGCTATGGCAGCCCCTAACATTTCTGCTCGGAGTGAAGCTTTTTCAGTTTTCACTTCTATTAGCTTACTCCTGTCTTGCAGTGTCTCTTAATGGAAACATCCTGCACTACTGTTTGCAGAGTTTTAAGTGCTGGGCTGGGCTACTATTCTGCCTGTGTAATTGCCTGATTCTAATTGCTTTCACCTGCTAGCTTCAGCAGTTATTCCTGCTAGCTTCCTATTAATTCTGTTGCTTCCTTTTTCCTCTCTGTTTCCTCAGGGGGGAGCAACTTGCATACTATCTGAAACACGCTCACAATGGCTTACATACGTGCACATGTGCTTACATGGTTCAGAATCTACTTATTCGGATTTAAACGCGTGTACACCCATGCAAACACTGTTGCACGTCTGCCAACAGCCTCCAACATACTCAGCCTGCCTTACACGCGCGCACACCCGCGCAAACAGTGTTAAACATCTCCCAACACGCTCCCACATGCTCACACTGCCTTACACGTGCACACACTGTCATACTCGCGCTTCATGGTGCGCACATGTGCGCATGCACGGCCAGCAAGAAACTTTGGTGTAGGTAACAATGTACACCTTCCATTTCTTGACTTTCCATGACTTATCTAGTGGTACACCTCATTCTATAATCTGTGCCTGTCATCTGTCATGTTACACTGGCCTCCAATGAACTGCATTTCTTTCTACCATTCCCCCCTGTGATGTCACCTATCTCCTACTCTATTCCTCTCCCTTTTGTATCTCTTACACTACTCAGACTGTGCTCATTTGGTATGTGACTGTGAGATTCAGTATCCGAACCCTCATTTACATGAGATTGCCTACTAATGCTTAGTTACATATCTTAGACTCAGCTTCCCCCCTTAGCAACCACTACACAGTGGCCATGTTGATTTTAGTCTGCTGGTCCCTGCATTGTCATTCCATGTATTGCATGAAACCTACATTTGTGGATTTATAACCTTCTTTTTTATGGTTTTATACAGCGCAGCCCGTTTGCTTGGCGCTGGGTGCGCTAGTTTAAACATGGCGCATCACAAAAAAACTTATATTTTTAATATTTTTACATCGGGTTATCTTGCCAATGGCCACATATTTGGCCATTGGCATGCTGCCTGAGTCATATGCAACCTTTTTTTGGAGCTGACATCGCTCCGTTGTGGATTTTGCAGAAATGTACTCAGTTGTCAACTGAGTACATTTCTGCAGCTAAAACGTCTCCTACACGGACTGGTTTCTGCTTCGTGGATCGCTAATATACCTCATTTGCATACCTTTCGGATGCAAGTGAGGGATTTAGCATGTCCACGCCCAGTCGTCTAAGAGACGTTTTAGCTGGTCTATTACACGGAGTTTAGGGCTGTTCCTGGATCGCGAGGCTTGCATGGAGTGTTGCACGTCTCTTATACTCTGTGCAAGCCTTCGTGAATCCTGCCCAGTGTTTTCCAAATGATGTGGTCTCAAGTTCCTGCAGTGCTCCCTTGTTTATGGTACACACAGTTGATGACAGTTTGAAACTTCATATTCAATTTTACTAAACTGCTTATTTCCTAAGCAAAAAAAAGGTACAATCAAAAAGAAATCAGGCACAGTTCAAGAAACCGACATAAAAAAAATGATGGCTATTTAAAACAGGAATCAGGATACCCATAAAATACTCATAAAATAAAATAACAGCAAATACCAAATAGCAAAATGCTGTTAATAAAATTACCATATGCTTACAATACTATGTCAATGGTATTCAAAATGAAAAAAGAAATCATTGTCAGTAATACAAATTCCAGCTCCAAATTATGCCAAAACAAGTCCAGAACTATAATAATCTTCAGCATGGTCATGACAAATACATAGTCCAACAATGTGAACAGTTTCATGCAGTACCTAACTATGCCTTGACTATAACAAACTACAAATAAAGTATGCTGCAAAAATGACTAAACAGATCAGTGCACACAAGTTCAACCTAAATCCAGGAGGTTCAGGTACAATTTCAGTTCCATTTTCAATTTACAAATCAAGAAAGGCCATCAACAGCAAGGTCAAACAGTAGCTTTCCAGGACACAGTGTAATAAAATCTGTTGTTATGAGTAGAAACAAAGTTACTTCTCATAAAATAAGTTAATTGTAGTAAAATAAGGCAGATTGCAGTGCAAACACAAAATGGAGGCTACCTGAGTATGCAGGCTAAAACAAACAGCTTCCAAAAACTCGGTACAGGGAGCAACTAAACTGCAAGAAATTAAAATACACACATAGTCCTGCAAATAAATATATATTCAAAGTATTCAAAATCCAAATAAACAGCATAAAAATTGCTCCAAAATTCATTATAACTAGTTATAACAGATAGATGATAACAGTGATAAAACCCACAGATTTTTTTGCCCGTTTGTTTTGCAGTAGCTACTAAGTTTGAATAAAAACAATTAAAAATGTAATGAAAATAAGATTGGGAATTGATTTTTGTAAATTCATAGGTTGTTGCTAGGCTAACAACCTGGGGCACCTTTCTAAGCCTAACCAAGTTTTCCTGAAAGAATAAGGACATCCTGTATCCACATTGGATATTCAGGGCCAGGCATTTATAGGCTACCTCCATCCCTAAGAAGCATAGAGCCAAGCCTGATGTAAATTCCTACCCCCCTTTGACTGCTACAGGTTGTGCTAAAACTGGGAAACAGATGAACTTGGCTTCACATACATGGAAGACAGTTCCATAGGAGGTCAATCTCCGGGACACACATCTGTATCATAAGCATGTTCTGTTTAAGTCACAGACAAAATTCAGGTTTGTGGACCTTCTGTTTCTGGTACTGCTTGGCTTATGAATATGCAGGAGATTCATAAGTGTGGGGTTTGTGAATACCTTGTAAGCCAGGCATAGATATCTACCCCATGACCCAAGTGTTTCTCCTCTCCTTCCAGCTGCTTCACTGTACAGTAAGTGTGTATGTCTGAAAATTGCTGCTGAAAAAGTTAATATAATCACTCTACTAAAGGCACTTGTACAGATGAATTTCACCTCCAGTTTCAAAAGTTCAAAAGAAACAATATCTTCAGTTAAAATCTACGTAAGGCAATTTCCAAGACTCAAACTAAAGTTAATTGTTTTCCCTCACTTATGCATTAGTGTATTTTGTACTGTAACATTGAATCTACTGGAAGGACACCCCTACCCACACCTACAGGTCTTTCACTACTGAAGGTGAAGCTAAATTAACACGTCAACATATTTTACTCTAGCAGTCTAAAAACATCCTTGGAAAGGCAATAAAAAAGTTCATAATCTTAAAATTAAGTGCTATGACTCATGTCAAGCATTTAGAGTTCAGAGACCTTGCCTTTGTATCCATAAACATTCTACCTCACTGGTTGGTATTCTTTGGTGGCAAATCATCTGCATGTGTGTGTGTATGTGTGTGTGTGGGTGGGGAGGGAGACTGCATTCCATTGAAGTAGCTAATTGGTCCTCCCCTCATCTCAGTTATTTGTCCAGCTACTACAGCATTATGTTATTTTATAATGCATATTACATTGTGTGTGTATATATATATATATATATATATATATATATATATATATATATATATACAAACTGATGTGTAAATAATGTACTTTATTAGTATGTAATTCATTTCTATATCATACTGTATCTTTAGACTTTGCTATTTTATGTTTGCACTAGTGGTGGGGCTTTTCTCCCTGGGCTTCTGCTGAAAAAGAGCTTTTGCTCAGTCAAACTAACCCAGACAATAAATGTCAAATAAATAATTAATAAACAATTGGTACTCAGTAGAGTAGGGAGGGCAGAACATAGGTTAAGGCTAGAGTAATTTTTGTGGGTAGGCTCAGAAAATAAATTGCAATTCTCCATAAAACACAAACGTGAAAATTGCCACAACAAAATTGCCAAGTTTGCTACTAATTCATCTTCCTTTACCCATCACTGTAAAGCTCTGCATACCCTTAGCTGTCTGGAACCCCTCCTCCACCTCTCCTGCATTCATCTCATGACAATACATAAAATTATACACAAACCATTAGCCTGCCCAGATCTGACCCCTTTAATCAACATGTATGTTCCAAAAAGAACTCTTAGATCAGAAAACAAACAACTTCTCACCATAAACAAACAGAATAAATCAACTGGACAAAGCCTATACATATATTCAGTAGCAAAAAAAATGTAATTCCTTACCTCTAACCAGCAGAACTATTTCCAACCTACCCACGTTTAAATGCTCACTAAAAGAATACCTAATAAAATCTTGGACCTGCTTCTGTGCCAGTCCTGGCTGAAATTGTTCACTATACTTCATTCATCCCCTTCAACCTAATCTCTCCAGCTTCCTACTCCATTGCTTTTCATATTCCCTGCTATCTTATCATATTTAATTCATTTCTGTACACCTTTCTTCTACCTCTTTCTCTTTCCTGCCTACTCACCTAACCTACCTGAGGACACCCTACCCTGCACTCTTATAATCATCCCTTAATCCTTCTTCCTTCTATAACCATAAAATGAGCACCTCTCTCATATGAAGACATTGTTTACAGTTTCACGCTGAAATCTCTATAAATATCTTATTAGAAGTGTCTTGTGTTTCATTTACCACATACTAATTTATGTAACAAATAATATGACTATTGAATTTTTCCTCACATATTCTCTTCAACTCATGTTTACTGTTTTTTCATTGCACTCTACTATAAAATATATGCTCTATGTTTTTCTCCTTACAACATTTTTTTCTTTTTTTTCACTCATGTTTTGTTGTGTAACATGATACTTTGCTGTTGAAAATATCTGTACTTCATTGTTGAAATATTGTGATTGTGGAGCTTTTCTCCCAGGGTCTCCATTGAAAATGGGCATTTTCTGGCCCAGTTGGACTTTCCTGTTAAACAAATGTCAAATGAATAAATAAATAAATAAATAAGACCACTCAGCAATCTGTAGGAGACTCAGTAGACAGAAAAGGGCTTTAGGGCACTCTGCATAAAGCAGGCTTGTTACTCCATATATTCTTTCTGTAAGGAACATCTGAGTTTGCTTTATATGCTGCATATGCCAGGTCAGGTACGTACCAAATGGCACATTGTACTCTATGATTGGTCTGATGAGGGCAGAGTACAGTGGGATAATGGCTTTGGACCTAGATGCTATGTCCTTACTTATAAGTTGCACAGCATAAAATGATTTATTCACCACTGTGCCTCATTCTGGTTGAAGGTAAGGCTACTGTCTATGTGCATACCCAGATCCCTGACCACTGGGTTGACTCTTACGGGTGTGTTATCAACATGGTAATTAGCTTGGATGGTTGACTTCTCAAAGGGTACAATTATGCATTTCTTAGCATCAAGTTTAAGACCATGGCTTTGGCACCATTTGTTAGTCAGTGATAAGCTTTCTTGAAGAATGGTACTGCCTGAAGAGGATTCAGTGATAAGCCCCAGCTTGCTCTCCTCTGCAAATGTAGTCAGCCATAAACCTCTGCCAATCATTAGAGGACTGGAGTTCCGCTATGGCGACCCCTAACCAGGAAAAGCCGAAAGACACAGACAAACAAACAATCTATTACAGAAATTTGCATGTTAGGTGTTAGATTTGGAAAAAGAAAACTATGCTGGAGAAATGGCAAAATATATTACTGGATATAAAGAATATAGGTGTTATTGTGGAAGTGTGTGTGAATTCTGTAGTCATAGGGCACTTGAATGGTGTTAATACATTCAAGAAAATTATCCAATTTAAAAGAATAAAAGAGATTAATAATACAGAAATCTTTGAAAATCAAAAGATACTATTATGCAAATATGAATGGAAAGAACACAGTGGTATGTGGCAGACATTACCACATTTTTAGATATGCGTCACTTCACCTAAAACCCATATGACCTAAATTCTTTTCACTGAGACCAAATCACCTAAAGTCCATTTCACCGAAAACTCATTTCACCTAAAACTCATTTCACTGACAAGTAGTACAATAAGGAAAGTCAAAGCTATATGTCCTTTTCCCCACTGTAGTGCAATCCTGGAGATAGTATATCTATTAAGGTGGGGGGGTGTGGGCACGGTTCCCCGCATTGGGGGGTGTGGGGGCATAGCCCCCCACTTATTTTGGTTTCATGTTGTCTGGTTTTGTTTTACATTATTTGGTAAAAGATAACTAGATGGGGGCAATGCCCTCACACCCCCCAATGTGGGGGGCTGTGCCCCCACACCCCCCTTAATATATATTCTAACACCAGGATCATTTTTGGTTTGACATTATGTTGACTTGGAAACTGCAAGTTGACCACATGACAGTCGACCGATGCAGTTTCCAGGTTTTTGATAGTAAACCTATATATACAAATACAGATATATATATATATATATATATATATATATATATATATATATATATATATATATATATATATATATATATATATATATATATATATATATATATATATATATGGATCTACCTGACTACGTCGAAACGGCAAAACAGCGAAAATGACTTCACCGACACCACATAATCGACAGTTCACAAACACGACACCTCATACATACACATAATCGACAGTTCACAAACATGACACCTCATACATACACATCATAACAACAAACAAAACAAATCCCCTATCCAAAACCCACACACACAACACAAGCACACCAAAATCCTTACAAACCAACAATAACCCATACATAACCAACTATCTACAACCCTAACCCAAACCCTTACCCTAAGGTCCGTCACTATCGCACACTCACCTAACCCGCGCCCTAACCCTAACTCACTTAACCTGCCCCTAACCCAAAACTTATCACTACTGCACCCTTACCTAACCCGCGCCCTAACCCTAACTCACTTATCCCACCCCTACCCCTACAGACCGCCAGCATTGCACACTTACCTTACTTACACCCTCATCTAACCCGCGCCCTAACCCTAACTCACTTATCCCACCCCTATCCCTACACACCGTCAACATCGCACACTTACCTTACTCGCACCCTAACGTCCGTCACCGTGCATACTTACACATCCTTTCCCCATCTCAGTGTTCTCAGCGTCGGTGTCTTCCTCCGTCGGTCTTCTGCCTTGTCGATCTTCTGGCGTCGGTGAAGTCATTTTCGCTGTTTTGCCGTTTCGTAGTAGTCAGTTAGATCCATATATATATATAAATATATATATATATATTATATATATATATATATATATATATATATATATATATATATATATATATATATATATATCTATATATATATATATGTGTGTGTGTGTGTGTTTTGTGTCCTGCTGTGGTCCAGGAAAATGATAATGGAAGGCATTGATTTTAACTTTGACAGATCAGTGTTACAGCAAATATCTAAATATCTATGGATAGAATGGGACAGTGTATTCCATGACGAGCCAGTGAAATAAACCCACGCTTCTTGTGGATAGATACATGTTTTCCATGAAGTATAATGCAACAGGCAATCCCACTGGGGCTATGCACTGAAAAAACACAAAGCTGTCATGGCAGAGCTGTCCCAATTTAAACACAGGGTGATGAGGAAGCCCTGAGATGTACATCCTTTCATCATGCACCATGGACAGAAGAGGTGTCAACAGCCAGAAGAGTACAAGCTGTGAGAGAAGAGCCAACAACATCCATAGACATCTCAGCTGCAATAGTTGAGAGGTGTGTACTGAGGGATCCTGAAGTTGATATGCAACAGTTGCTCAGGAAATGTGCATTACAGCCGTTGATAAGAAGAGCCTACCATAAACAACAGCCCAGTTAGAATAGGACATTGCATACAATCAAAGACATCATCAATGATGTCATCATGTTCAGGGTTGGCACCTTCTTACTGAGGGATACTGCATGTGATGGTTGGGAAAATCATTTCTGAGTGTTTAACACTGCAGCAAATATGGAAAAGCAGTGGGATTAATGTTTTTTGTATATACACATGAATATATATATATATATATATATATATATATATATATATATATATATATATATATATATATATATATATATATATATATATATAAAAAACATAAGACTGAAATTTCAAAAGACTGAAAAGTCACTTGACTGAAACCCATAAGACTAAAACCCATAATACTGAATTTCAGCATACTAAATTGTAAACTGGACCATCTAAAACCAGACAAGGTGAGTGGGCTAAAACCCCTCACCCACCCCCAACTATATATACTAACTCCAAGATTGCACTATAGTGGGGAAAAGGGCATATACCTTTTACATATCTTACAGTAGTCTACATGCTGCCACTACTATGCCCTTTTCCCCACTGTTGTGCGATCCTGGAGTTAGTATATATAGTTAGGGGGTGTGTGGGGAGCACAGCTCCCCACATTGGGGGTGTGGGAGGCGTAGCCCCCCAACTAGTCTGGTTTTATATGGCCCAGTTTAAAATTTAGTATGTTGAAATTGAGTATTATGGGTTTCAGTCTTACGGCTTCAGTCAAGTGACTTTTCAGTCTTTTGAAATTTTTTGAACTTTCAGTCTTATAGTCTCAGTCCAATGAGGTTGTTTCTATCATATGATAGGGATCTATGTATAAATAAATATATATAAATATATATATATATATATATATATATATATATATATATATATACATATATATATATATATATATATATATATATATATATATATATATTTATATATATATATATATATGTGTGTGTGTGTGTGTGTGTGCGTGTGTATTGGGCAACTCAGTGGAGATCACAGGCACAGTCTACATACATTTTGTGAACTCTGAAAGGTACAGTTGTATACTGTGGGATGTACAATTTGAGAAGGCACATCAGTACAAGCTCATATGGCTGATTGAATGCCATTTGATATTGATTTTTGCAAATCAAAAATTGTGTCCACTTTTTTTGGTGATAAGTCTGGTATATTTAAGGTGAACACAAAGGTGTGTATTATTTCCAGTCATGTTTATGACTTTCATGGCCAGTACTTTAAGGACAGTCTGAAGCTTAGAAAGTATTAATTTTAAGGATTTAAATGTCTCAGCTTTGTTGTTTGTGGACAGTTTTATTATGTTGATGCCAGATGACTCCGATCTCGAACGTACAGTAGACTGGTTTGCTACTGAGTGTGAGCCAGTTGAGATAAAAATAAAAATGTCTAGATTAGAACTCATGGTTCTCACAGAAGAGTGTGGCTTGGTATCTGTTGGTGAGATGACAGCAGTCACCACTATAACTATCTCATTGGGCAGGAGTTTGTGTAGAAGCAGCAGGTAGGAGCAGTTGCAGTAGTACTGCAGGTATTGTACTAGAGTGCGGTGATGAAGTCATGGAAGTCGTTGTCACCATCTAAATGGTTCTGACCTTTGGGAAGTGAATGAATAGATGAGGTTATAGATACAAATAGAGCAAAAATGTTTTCTTTTGCAAAGTTGTTGAACACACATTCCACATCCTGTAAGTGAAAAGTTAGTTAATTTAGACTGGAAACTTAGTGAAACTGCTTCCAGTAAACTTCTCTGTCCAGTTGAATGCTGCCCTGGTCTAGACAGAGAATATGTTGCTAATTATAACAATCAGCCTGCCTTATAATGTTTAAGGATACTACAGAATGAAATGGACATCACTGCTCTGGATAATGAAGTCTATTCTGCTTGTTAACCCTGCAGCTATCACCAGGACTAACAGATCATAAAGTAGATGAGTAGATTGGCATTATGAATGTGTTAAGTTGCAAATCATATGTTGCCTCCTTTTCCATCTCCCCATTGATATAGTTTCAAAATACTAGGTGTTAAACTTGTACAAATAATCAGGGGCGGCCCGTGCTATCGGACTGCCGGACTGCAGCCCCCTCAAAATAAAAAACAGAAAAAAAAACATTTTTCAAATTTCGCGGACTTTGCACATGCGCAGTAGTCCCGACTACTGTCGGTCTATGCGCATGCTCCAGGCAGTCCGGCAGTCCCCAGAGGGGGACACAAGGAGACGTCTGTGCACTTTTAAAGTGCACAGACTCGCTGGGATTATGTGTTGGGTCCGGACTGCAACAGCAGCAGTCAGGACAGCCTCGTCTCGTCGGGAAGGAGCTTTGGATCTCATGGTCTTTTGGAGTATTTGCGCGGGCAGTCTCGTCGGGAAGGAGCTTTGCTTGGGATCAGACAGGTAAGTGTATGGTGCTTTCTTACTTTTACAATGTTTATATTGAGTGTGTATGGTGCTTTTTAGTTTTACAATTGTGTATGGTGCTAGTTTATATTGAATTGGTGCTTTTATACTGGAGGCTTGTGTATGGTGCTAGTTTATATTGAATTGGTGCTTTTATACTGGAGGCTTGTGTATGGTGCTAGTTTATATTGAATTGGTGCTTTTATACTGGAGGCTTGTGTATGGTGCTAGTTTATATGGAATTGGTGCTTTTATACTGGAGGCTTGTGTATGGTGCTAGTTTATATGGAATTGGTGCTTTTTGTGTGTGTGTGTGTGTGTGTGTGTGTGTCTGTGTGTCTGTGTGTGTGTGAAAATGCCCAGGTGCTCATGGCGGTGTGGTAGGAATACCTCAGGCTTGAACCCTGTATGCAGGTGTTAAAGACTTGAGTTCCCTACCCACCACCATTTGTAAAAAAATTGCAGATTTTTGCCTCATATTTGATCCAATCTGTTCCTCATAATATCTGTGGTTTGTAAATGTTGCAATGCTTGATATTTGATGGTGTAGTAGTAGTAGCATTGTTGCCTCACAGCTGCAGGTTCTCAGGTTTGATTCTTGGCTGGGGTTCCTTCTTTGTGGGGTCTGTTATATTCTCCCTGTGTTTGTGTGGGTTTGCTTTTGTGTCCTCCCATGTTACAAAGACATGTCTGCATTATTTCTTCCTGGGCCTCTGCTGAAAATTGTTTTTTTGTTCCAAGTCAGACTGTCCTGATTAACAAATATTAAATAAAATTGACAGGCATTTGAATTTCAGACGTCAGGTTTCTGAATGTTTAATTCCTTGCATATTTGATGGTGCAGTGGTAGTATTGTTGCCTCACAGCTATAAGTTTTCTGGTTTAATTCTTGGTTGGGGTGGCTTCTGTGTGGAGTCTGCATCTCCTCCCTGTGTTTGTGTGGATTTGCTCTGATGCCCTGCCATTTTACAAAGACGTGTCTGCAGTATTAATCCCTGCGTCTCTGCTGAAAATTGTTTTTGTTCTGTCCGCAGTAAAATTGACAGGCATTTGAATTTCCGACTTCAGGTTTCTGAATGTTTAATTCCTTGCATATTTGATGGTGCAGTGTTAGTATTGTTGCCTCACAGCTATAGGTTTTCTGGTTTAATTCTTGGTTGGGGTGGCTTCTGTGTGGAGTCTGCATCTCCTCCCTGTGTTTGTGTGGATTTGCTCTGATGCCCTGCCATTTTACAAAGACGTGTCTGCAGTATTAATGCCTCGTCTCTGCTGAAAATTGTTTTTGTTCTGTCCGCAGTAAAATTGACCGGCATTTGAATTTCAAACTTCATGTTCTTCAGAATACATAGTAGCACGACCTTTTTTTTCTAGCAATTTTCTAAGTTTATAAGATGAATATTTTAAATTTGTCCCTATTTTTGGGACTGTATTCCCCCATTATTGGCTTCGTCCAGGTTTTTGTGCTAAGGTTGACAGCTATGGCAAGAACTGAATTCACTGAATATGTTTGAGGGCTGTATTCCCTCATTACTGGGTTTGTCCAGGTGTTTTGTACTAAGAGGTTGACAGCTATGGTGAGAACTGAATTCACTAAATGATAGCCATTTAAGTTTCAGTCTTCCTCTCTTTACAAAGCAGCTGATGTGGCAGTGGTATGTTACTCTGACTAGTTTTTGCTCAGGGACCTTGGCAGTAAAATGTATGGTGGCAACACAACATTTTATTCTAGCAACTTTCCAAGATTATACAAGCAATGTTTAATGTGTCCCTGGTTTTCGGCTTTTGACCCCCAATACATTTTGGCTTTTCCAGTTTTCTTGAGCTGCAGTTGAGATGCAGTTGAGTATTGAGTAGATTTTACAAGGAGCTGAGAGCTGCAGGGGAATAGAAGTTTAGTGCTACTGCTTTGCCTAGTTAATACTATAGCACAACAGGTTGTGTACTTGCTTTTGATGCAGAAGGCTGTGGTTTCTACTCCCACAAGGGGTGGATGCTGCCATACTGGGAATGTTCTCCTTGGTGAAGATACTAACTATGAGTCTGTTATCAGTTTGCCATCCATTTCCTCTTGCAATATTATTACTAGCTTATCATTTTTTCAATGTAATATAGGCAATTTATTCCTGAGGGGCAACAGACACTTTATTTTTCGATGAAACCATGAAATATAAAGGTGATTGCTAGCAGCAACCACTTCATTAGTTACAGATTTCTTTAATGTGGAATTATTTAGATGACTTACTTCAGAGATTGTGCATATTTACTGATAAAGGTGGACTGTAGAATTGTGCATATTTACTGATAATGGTGGACTGTAGAATTGTGTATATTTACTAATAATGGTGGACTGTGGAAGTCTGAGTAGACTTTTTATGATAAATGTGCTCAACTGGGCAGTTTTGCCATTATGGGTGCATATGGTTTGTTTCATTGCTTACTGGAAAAATGTTCAAAACAAATTTAAAACACCCTCTAGCAAGTGTACTGTATTGTACAACGAATATAATTTTAGTACAATGAGGAAGGTGTATCAAAGAGCACATGTATGTTTCATATGCAAGGGGCCTATGATTTGAAAACAGCCCAAAATTAATCTTTATCTGCCACTGGCAAAATGTATTTTCTTTGAATGTGGGTTTCAATGCTGTTTCAATGAATGTGAGTTTCAAGGGCAGAGAAGTTTTAATGCTAAGTTTTCGTTGTGAGACTGCATTGCTTTGTTTAACAGATGACTTAGTGTTTGTGCTGTAAAATACAAAATAAAACTTTCAAATGAAGTCCAACTCATCATAGAAGTAAAGCAGTATGCACATTAGTGTTTATGGTAAATGGAGTGAAATAGCCAAGTAATGGTTCATTGGAATGGCTGCAGAGGCTCCATTCAACCATTATTTTGTCAGGGGGGAAGGGCAGCAAACTCAGACAGGCCCAGCTGAACTATACCTCCCAACTGTCGATTTTTGCTTCTTAGTTTTGGTTTGTTCTTCATAAAATTTGTAGTTTTCTGGCAAATCATTTAGGAATTAAGTCACTAAATAATAAGTTTCAGACTTCATAACCTTCAGAAAAATGCATGTTAAAGTAAGAGCTGTTCTATCAACTGTCTCAATTTATACAAGAGCAATTTTTAGTACTGTTTATATGTGCCCCCAATATATTTGGCCTTGTTCAGATTTACTGCATTAACAGGTTGAGAGGTACATGCAAATAAATTGCTTTATAGAATTAGGCATAGCCAACCTCTCAACTGTCCCCAATTTTGGCTCAAAATGTTGCTCTTCCCTAATAATCCCTCCAAAATAGCAATTTTGGAAGAAAACATGGAGGGTTTACAATTAAGAAATAACTGTAATAATCAAAGTTATAGATTACTTGAAATGCATGTAGATTCTTTTATTTTGTCAGCTGCTCAAGGTAGCAGTACTAATATTAAAGTGTCCCTTCTTTGACAGGTAGCAGCTGTATTGTGTGTCTATTTTATATTTTTGCATCACATTTTTGGTCCATTTTTCATAAAGTTGTGTTTTTGGCAAGTTAGTGACAAATCACTAAAGACTGAAGTTAGAAAATGACAGACATTTGAGTTTCAGATTTTATACCCTTCAGAAAATTCATACTAATGCAAGACCTATTCTATTATCTTTCTAAGTTTATTAGAGCAATATTTAAAAATTGTCCTTATTTTTGGGCCTTTGTCCCACTTCTGTGTATGGCTTTGTCCAGATTTCTTGCTCTTGAGGTTGAGAGGTATGACAAATGTGTTAGGGCCATCGCAGTCAGCCAGAGAGATTTCAAATTGTGACATGCTTGTTGCACCCCACTCCCCCATGTAGTGACTCTGGATGTGTCCAAGCAAGGCAAGGAGTAGTTGTATCTACCTTGGATGGGGAGGACACACTGCATAAGTACTACAGTGGCTTTTCATCTGTCCTTGATTTTGCGGAATGGTCTGGTTTCTGTCATATTTTTGTACTGTTGATTTATGCTTATTACTCAGATTTATGCTTATTACTCAAAGTGCCTGTTGCTCTGTGTTTAAGTAGCAATGCTTTAATGACCATAAGGTAAGCTTGTCTGAGATTGTAAGATGCAAGTAAGCTTTAATAAGCACACTGTTAAAGAATTGCCAACATTGAAAGCCTTTCTGTTGTTGCCATGCAGAGAATACTTGACTAGATAATGTATAAGCCTTGGGTATTAAAGGACAGGATTCCATTATTTTAAAAAGCTCATTACACTTGTTGGAGACTTCCAGTCATCTCTACAGACTTTACCCGTAAACTAAACAGAATGCCAATCATGTGTGGTCCATAACCTGTACAGTAATCCTTTAAGCAATGTATCTTGAGCTTGTTTCTTGTTTGCTTTTCATTTTTACTTTTATCATGTTTTCCCCATGAAACAAGTTGTCAGGCAGCAGGTCTTTTTGGATAAGAAACATTTTTACAAGTGGGGGCATCACACAGATTTCTACTTTCAGCATGTTACTTGGTACTTTAATAAAGCTGAATATATTATAATTAGAACTGCAGTGCAAGGAGAAGTGGTTTGAGTTGAGTGCTTCTGGTTTTTCTTATACTTGATTTTGACTGGCATTCCAGTAATGTATTTAAAAAGTAATTTATTTTTTCATGCCTCACAACCTTATGTTTCCATCTAGATATTAAGTAAGCTGTCATGCAGCCAATGCAATGAAATATTTTTATTCTTCTACACTTATTTTTGTCTTGATTGGACTTTCATAATGATGGTTTGCCACCCAGGGCAGCGTATTTAATTAAAGTTAGTTTTTGTGGTTTTGTGCATAGCCCCTCCCCTTTCTGGATGACCACACACCCTCCCCTTGACCCCACCCATTCAGCTGTCTCCTGCAGCCCCCCCAGTGATTTGAAGTCACCAGCCGCCACTGCAAATAATACACTGTGTGACCTTGTCAGTCAGTGCGTCTTATCTCCCCCAATAAACAAGTGCCATATGTACTGTATCATGCCATAGTATGTAGTCTGCTGTGCTGTTAGTTTATTTTTATATCTGTATCCTCTGCACCAAGTGTTTTCTTCACTAAAGTGTACAGAGATGACTATTCTATGCGTACTTAATGCATGTGTCTTTTTATCCTTGTTACAACATTTTAGAGATCACATACTGATTTAATGTGTTTTTCTTTCACATTTTTTTCCTTTTCAGCTAGCCCTTCTAAACACAGCATTGTTTTAGTACTAAAATCTGTGCAGTATACTATCTCCATGCTAGTCCTGTATGTTGTCATCTGAGCTATGAGTCCGTCATTGTTACATTTAAATGAACAGTGTATACAGCAGCTGATGAATCAGTGTTTACTTCCCACTTCTGGGCACAGAATGCTACTGGCAGATGTGTATTTATTTTTATGAATTCTGCATCAGTCAGTATTGCATATGGGAATAACCACAAAGTATGGAGGGTGCCAATGAAACCAGGCAACTGTTTTTGGCTGTGATAAATGCTAAATTTTTCTTTATGTCTGCTCTGATTAGTTTGGATGACCCTAAGGCATGTGTCACTCATTGGCATATACTGTATCTATATAAATTAATAATTTAGTGTTTATATATGTACTGCATAGCATCAAAGACAACTGCATTAAACTTGAGAAGTTTTTTCTTATTTATTTTTCAGTATATGTAATAAAACAATTTTACATCTAAGGTGGATTCCTGAGTACAATGGAAACCTGATTCAGAATCTACATTTATTTCCTAGAAAAACATATTCTAATGATGACTGCCTAATGCTCCTTTACAAAGTGTACTCAGTTAAGGCAAAAACATGTGTTGTTCTGAAGACTCTGTACCTGCATAATACTAACTGCTTAGTGTTACTTTACAAAGTGTTCTCATTCAAGGTTAAAGCACTTGTAGTTCTGAAAATAATGCATCTGCTTTTAATTGACCCCCATGACTTTTGTTATTGCAGTAAATTAGAGTTTCTTAGCATAAAATGTAGTTTTTCAGTAAGTTAGTCTTAATGTATAACCTGTCTGTGAAGTACACTCTTTCAGACTATGTCACAATGAGCCTCCTGTAAACCAAAGAAAATACTTTAAACCTCTAATACATATAATAGAATACATGGGGCATTCCTCTAAAGATATATATGCTGCATTTTACAGATGTAAATCACTCCCTACCCAACATGAATAAACTTCTACAGATACTTTGAATAACCAAGTTAAGTTCAGTATAAAATTGTTTTACTACTGATTTGCAGTTAGATATGAATATTATCTGTTATCCTCCTACATTTTACCTAACCCCACACAAACACTACTGAAGAGTTAGCATTTTAACCACACATTATAGTCAGATTTAATTGCACTGCCCTTAAACAGGCCATGACATAACATTTGAGAAATGCTGTCTTTGATATTCTTCTCTCGCTATTCTTTGTGTATCTACTAAGATTATCCAGTAGGTATAATATGCATAATCAAAGTCTCAGGTTTTGCCTACACTGCTTTTTATATCTGTAAACTGTAGTTATGTGGAAGCCAATTCTTTCTGAAGCATCTGTTAATACTGCTGTGCTCACTAGATTATGTTCTTACGTTTGCATGTTTTCATAGTGTTTAGTTAAACAACACTGCCAAACATCAAACCCTGTAAAGCAGTTGTATGTCTGTCATTTCATTTCAATTCCTTTCATCACCAAGGCACACACAAACACGGAAACACAGACAAACCTTTTTGGGTGGTTCCAGTGTTTCTGAATTTATGTGATATGGAGGAAGTGTAGGTTCTGTTAAAGATGCATAAGAGACCTATTAATGTGCCAAACATAGGAAAGTTTAAACCGGAGCCAGAATCCCAGACATTTCAAGTATTGCACATTTCCCAGTGGCTGTCATTTTCAAACTATTTATAAAACATGCAACTTAAGGATTGGTAGTTTACATTTCCCACCAAAGCTTGCAGGCTACAGTTATGAGAAAAACTGATGTTTTAGGGGAGGGAATATTCGTAGTAAGATAAATGGACTGATCCAGGGAGTATTCAGAATAAGATGGTCTCAGTGAACTAGTTGTTAAAGTTATGTCATGATATAAAAAAAAAAGAAAAAAAAGTAAATAAAGAAAGGAAAGTATTGGAGGTATAAGACTGCTGACTATTAATATATATATATATATATATATATATATATATATATATATATATATACGTGTGTGTGTGTGTGTGTGTGTGTATATATATATATATATATATATATATATATATGAATAGTCAGCAGTCTTATACCGCCAATACTTTCCTTTCTTTATTTACTTTTTTTACTTTTTTTTTCTTTTTTTTTTTTTTTGATTGTGACTGCGGTGGTGGTGCTGCAGTAGCGTTGTCACCTCACAGTTAGATGTTGCCCATTCGATTCTCAGTTAGAGCATCTTCTGTGTGGCGACATGCATGAATGGGTGCTCCTTCATTGAAGGTTGTGCGTTAGGCCCGGCAAGCCAGCATGTAAAACTCTACTGCCAATCATTAGCGGACCGGAGTTCCGCTGTGGCGAATCCTAACCGGGAAAAAGCCAAAAGACACAAACAAATATATGTGTGTGTGTGTGTGTGTGTGTGTGTGTGTGTGTGTGTGTGTGTGTGTGTGTGTGTGTGTGTGTATTATTTTGAATGTAAAACTGTAATTTTAATTAACTTTATTTTTATTATTGCTGTAGAGTCCCATAACTTCAAATACCAGTGCTGTGAGTTTGCACATAAATACAGACAAGGGAATAAAACAAAAATATCTGATTGTTTTAATTAATTTTAAATACCCTTAATGCAAAAAATCTGACTGCGTGATTGCCAAATATAATATTTATGAGATATGGACTAATCAGTTTAATCTTTTATGTGAACAGGAACAGCAATGTTACCTCTGTGCTATCATCTTATTGATTTACCAGTTATGGAGATTTGTTTTAAGGATGACATTTTACAATAAATTACATAGTTCAAACTATTTTGTACTAAAATCAGATTTCAGATATTTAAATTTTTTCCAAGTTCCACTGGTCTGCACTTAAGAAGGTTTCACATTTTTTAGCTTACAACATTCCTGACTCCCGGATGATTTTCTAACCTACAGACTGTCCTATAATGGTAGCTAGAGAAGTATTAGCCTCGCACTTGCCACCCAATAGAAAAATTGTTAGGTGCTTTTGACTTATATAGTGATAATACTTTTGTGATGCTATGTCCACTGTGTTTTAATGGTTTATTGTTGTCGCCTCAGCAAGAGGTTCTCCCGTTCGATTCTCCGCTGGATTGCCTTCTGTGTGGAGTCTGCATGTCATCCCCATGGTGGAGTGATGCTAAAAAATATGCAGGTAGGTGCGAGCGTGAATGGGCGTGCCTTCTTTGAAGGCTGGGCATCGGGCTGGCAACTCGGCACTGTAAAAAATCCACTGACAATCATGAGCGGACCGGAGTTCCACTGTGGCGACCCCTAACTGGGAAAAGCTGAAAGACTTTTATCTTAGGTAGAATTTTAGTGAGGGAAAACAATGTGAGCATCCAATAAGCCAGACTCAACAGATTTTTTTTTTTTGTGACAAGATCTGTAGTTAAACAGTTGAAATGACATGTGACAGAAAAGAATAAAGCCCATAGCCAGTGCATTTTGAAATATAAAACTCATCTCCCAGATGGTTTTATTTACACAATAAATAATGAATTAGTGAGATATTGCAGGATCAGCATTAATGTATAATTATACCTGAGGTTGTCAAAGATACAAGATAGAGAAGGACTGTCCGTGTCTGTCTTAGGAGTGAATCTATCCAGCATACAAATCTTTTGAGTAATTCACTCAAATAATGCAATGGCTCAGTTTTAATATTGCTAATATTATTATTACTCCTATATGCAGCAAACTGTTGTTGATCTTGACATAGTCAAAAAATATATAATGTCATCTCTGTCTTTGTTGGCTCTGTTACTATATCATTTCATTGATTACATATATAGCTACTACACTGTACATTTAAAAAAAAATACCCAGATGTAGATTGAAAGTGAGTTGAATTGTTACATATTGTTGACTTAAATGAACATATTTCTTTTCTTTCTTTATTTCTTTCTTTCAATGACCTGGACAAATTTGAATCTTTAGAAAACTATAGAGTTTTAGCATACTGAATGTTAAGTTATGCCTATCAGTTCACTGTTAAGGAGATTACAGACTTGAGAGGAAATAAACATTTAAAGGAATTACTGGGGAAATGGATAACACAAAATACACAAAAATGTAATATAAAAACAATTGCCGACTTACACAGTTCTTTACAGAATGATATATGTAACATTGCCACTTAAGGCTCTCATTAAGCATAATACATAAATGAGTATATAATATGTGCCACATTTTCAGTGGTTCTGTGCATGAGACTATAATAAATCATTAGTGTCATACTGTAAGTTTGTACAACTTCCATAAATTTAGGAGAGTAACAAAGGTCAGTTCCACTGGAGATACTTTATTTCAAACAGCAACAGTAGCAGCTTATCCATATTGTTAACAGAATTCAGATGATCTGGCAAACTTCCAAAGGCTTACAGAAGCAAAATCTTACCAACTAATACAGGATTATGAGTGATAATCATGTTCTATCAAACTAGAGAGGGGGCATATAATATTGCATCAAAGCAGTCACATATTTTGTTTAGTAGACAATGCTATATTTCTCCCCACCAAGGCTAGATCCCTATATTGAGCTATTGGAATACATGTTTCTTGATATGGAAACAATGCAGAGCAGCATTCAACATATATGACTAGCTTTTTCATCTCCAATAGACCTCTTTGCTTTAGACTGAAAAGCAAGCTCTAGTAGAAGTGGATCAGTCTTTCTCTCCCTTTATGTTTATTTGTGTCTTATTTTGAATGTCATGACCAGGTGATGAAAACACATAAAATAATCATTATCTCTTAGCTCAGTGGCAAAGTCTACAGCTGCTAGTGGAACATTTAATTTTCTTGGAGAGATGGCTTCACTTGATAAAATGTTATATTGGTCTTTTTAAGGTGAAATAGCTTCTGTGCCTTCATAATTCTTGGATTATCAAGGTCAGCAGTGTAAAACATGGAACATGGCACATAAATTATCTTTCCAGATCTGGCCGTTTGTCCCTGAGCAAAACTTTTCACATTTCCAGATATTACTTGTTTTATAAGATTACATTTTCAATGTATCACCACTGCTCTTCTCTTAAAATATTTGTTTAGTATCAAATTTTCCTGTACATTAAGATGAGGTATTAGCAGTACACATATCAATTTTCTTCCCATTAATACTTCTTCTGATTTAAATCTGGCAGTGGACAGTGCTGTAGTCTGATGACTAATCAGAGCTGTGGCTACTTTTTTTTCAGCATAAGCATTGAATACTGTCTTTCAATATCTGTATTACTCGCTCTACTGGACAAACGAATGAAGATAAGAAGCAGAAATAAAGGGATGGATTTAGTTTTCCTTTTCTGTTTCATAATATTCTTTGTGGAACAATGATGCAGCATTGGCACATATAATAATTTCTACCGTGTTTAGATTTATGAAACTTGCCTTAATTTTTCAACAGCTTTAAGTCAACATATTTATAAGGTAGAAGCCTATCCACAATGGAAAAATACTTATAATGACCAAAAACAGAAACATGCTTCCGCTCGCATGCGCGCTTGTGTTTGTGTGTTTGTCTGCTGGCCTGTTTGTGCATACTTTACACACACACACACACACGCACACACACACACACACACACACACACACACACACACACACACACACACACACACACACACACACACACACACACACACACACACACACACTAAGATGTCTTGAATGATTTTTTTAATATGTTTTAAATCGTATTTGAGTCATACGTTTTTGAAAACATATGTTTATTTATTTGAAGACCTCCTGTAGAAGCACTTTTATAATGCATATGCATCACTAATGTAGCTCAAGCTTGTTAATATATATATAGATTCTCTATAGACACACACACACACACACACACACACACACACACACACACACACACACACACACACACACACACACTCACACACACAGAAAATAAAGTGTTAGTTTTGTGGCTGATTATGGGGGGGGGGTCATTCAGATATGCTGACCAGCATAAATCATCTTTCTTTTGTAGGGACTTTTCACAATGAATTAATGATTGCAACATGGTACAATGTAACCAGTGTGGAGTAAAAAAAAACTACAACAAGAAGGTATGAGTCTGAATGCAGATTGTGTAAAAAAGGAACAGTTTTGGATGGATTGTCAAGAGTTAACAGTAAATAATGAAAAAGAGGGTGGGATGGAATAAAACATACATGAGGAAGGACAACAGGAGGATGGGGCAAAGGGTAAACTAGGTGAAGAAGAAACTGTTAAAGAGAAAAAATATGGAGGAAAAGTGAGGAGAGAAAGATAGTGAGACTGCACGCAGGAAGATATGTCAGGAGAACGGATTGTTGAAGTTCTAGCCAGTGAAAAAATCTGATTCTGATGATCAAAGATTATTTGTACATAAACCCAGGAAAAATATTCAACTGGGGAAAGAGTAAACATAAGAAAAAAATTTAAAATATTTTCTCTAAACATAAAAAAGAAGGGAAAGCAACAAGTTAGAATACTTTCAGTAAATGTGAAGAGCATAATTAACACTGTAAGAAGAATAGGAATACTGGATTGATGTGCTAAATGTGATGTTGATGTTATTTTGTTAGGGGATGTAAGATCCCTGACAAGTGAAGAAAGACTTTCAACAGAAAACATGTGGTGTGGAAAATATAATACGGAACTTATGAAGTGAATGTTGTTCTGGAGTACCTGTGTTGTGTCAGAAACAGTGAAAACACTAGACATAACATTAGTAAAGATGGGAAGGTTAACTGTTGTGGATACAAGGTATAGAGAGAGAACATGTTTATAGAATTATACTATTATATGCATATATAACTAGCAAGGAAAGAGAGACTCGATTTAAATATTAGACTATCTTGTGGTTAACATGACATTTTTAATTGCAGGGGACTTTAATTACCAAGAAAATGTAGAAAAGAAAGGGAACGATGTAAAATATACAGGAAGTCATAAAAGGTGATAAATTTACTGTGTGGAACAAAAGTCAATGGACTTATAGAATGGATCACTTGGATTTGAAATTGATTATTTTGTAATATCAGAAGGTTTGGGGGTAGCAGATTGTGATACAGTTGTGATAGCTTTTTCAGACCATTTAACAATATGGCTGGAGGTAGTGGAAGAATGGTAGTATATTAAAATAGGAAAGGGAATAAAAAAATAAATGAGAGATTATGGGATAAAACTAGAGAGTGGAAAGTATTGCACTTATGGAAGGCTCATATAGCCATGAAGAATAACTATAAAAACTGGTCTGAATGCTGGACTGAATTTAAAAAGAAGTATAAAAAGTGTGTGTGTGTGTGTGTGTGCGTGCGTGCGTGCGTGCGTGCGTGCGTGTGTGTGTGTGTGTGTGTGTGTGTGTTTTCAATAGCAGAATAATGGTGAAAGGAAGAGAAAGTCAAGCATGGGAAAATTTATAGAAATGTATTAAAGATTTTACAGAATTGAGAAAGAAAGTACTGTGATATGAGAAAGAAATGTATAAAATAAATCATGAAAAATTAAGCAGTACTATTTAAATAGAAATATTAATTACAAGAGAGAATGGAGGAGGTATCTACATATTTGAGTAAAATAGTAAAGGAGGATATTAGTATAGTGAAGAAAATTAAACATGTTAAAGGACAGGTGAAAAGAACACAAGAGCAAACTATAAGTATTGTAGAACAGCATGTGGAAAATATGCATGTAAGAGTAAAAAGAAGGAAAATAAGAGAGAATGAAAAGTACAAAAAGAATATTTAAAAAAATCCAGAACGAGTTAAGGAAGTTAAGGAAGAATTTGAAAAAGAAGTTACTATTACTAAATTGAATGTAAATGTTGATTCAGTATCAGGCCCAGATTGTATAGGGTACACAAGAAAAAGGTTGTTTGTCAAAGAGAGTCCTGGGATTTTGGTAAACTTTGTGTAGTCTTAGTGCAAAGCCTACATGGAGTTTACATATTTGCATGGTGAGCAGCGTAGCTAGTTGCATACGCATACTTCACACTGTGTTTAAACATAAACAAATGCAGAATCATGGCTGGCAAAACTGTTGCCAACCAGGAAACCATATAAAGAGGCAAGGACAGCAGCAGACATGTAAACCCGTTTACCTACGGGCAAACTAGGTCTTTGTGTGTTTGCATGGAATGCCATGATGATTACCAGGGTTATTAATAAAGCAATTTATATAGTTCCAACACATTATATGAAAGTATATACATTGCACAGTATTGTGGAAACCTGTTTCAGGCACACTGAATAAAAGTTGTGTAAATGATCATTAAGCATACACAGACTTCATTATAAAAAAAAGTCAAGGGAAGTGTGTATTGAATAGGGATACACAGATCGTCTTCTTTCGGCTGCTCCCATTAGGGGTCACCACAGCAGATCAACTGTTTCCATTTCTTCTTGTCCTCTGCATCTTGCTCTGTCACACCAACTACCTGCATGTCCTCTCTCACCACATCCATAAACCTTATCTTAGGCCTTCCTCTTTTCCTGTTGCCTGGCAGCTTCATCCTTAGCATCCTTTTTCCCAATATACTCTGCAACCCTCCTCAGCACATGTCCAAACCAATGTAATCTTGCCTCTCTGGCTTCTCCAAACCTTCCAACCTGGGCTGACCCTCTAATATACTTATTCCTAATCCTGTCCATCCTTGTTACACCCAGTGCAAATCTTAACATCTTCATCTCTGCCACGTCAAGCTCTGACTCCTGCCTTTTTGTCAATGCCACTGTCTCCAACCGATATAACATAGCTGGTCTCACTACCCTCTTGTAGTCCTTCCCTTTCACTCTTACTTGTACTTGTCTGTCACAAGTCACTCCTGACACTCTTCTCCACCCACTCCATCTTGCCTGTACTGTCTTCTTCACCTCTCTTCCACACTCACCATTACTCTGAACTGTTTATCCCAAGTATTTAAACTCATCCACCTTAACCAGCTCTACTCCCTAATCTCTAATAGGGCTCTCTAATAGGGATACACAGATGAATTGTAGAAATCAACATGATAAATGACAGGCTGAACATGGTAATGTACAGCAGATGAGGGCTTATCAATGAAGACAGTTGTAGCATGGACACTAATTACATATTGACATGATAAAATACGGACTACACAGTGAGTGTTTATTATGTGACTGTCACACAAGGTGACATAACAATGGAGAAGATTCTTTGGGATATAATCATCCTGACATGAACAATGGAGAGGACATATATCAGGGATGGTATATACAGTAAGGAGTTAGGTGCATATTGTGAAGCTGTGTAAAATGAGTTGCCTAAATATGACTTTAATGTCAGCAACGGTTTCAACCAAGTGGGAAACATAGTAACAGGATCATAGACAACAGTAGACAGTAATCTATGAGGGGAATCAAGCACACCATCCTGAACCTTTAACATCTGCTGGAGATGTTCGGAGGGGACACTGCTATACCTCTGTGTGAGATTATGATCAATCCAGGCTAGTTGACAGGTGTACATGACATATATATATATATATATATATATATATATATATATATATATATATATATATAGCACAATCCTCACTGTCATGAATGTAACCCATGCCATCAATGTTGTCAATCAGCTATGCATGTACTGTGTGCATCACAAGAACACATATTACACATGCATCTACTATGACACTTTGATAGAGGTTCCACACTATCCGACACTATTTATGCAACAAAAAATAATAGTTAAATAAGGCAAATAAGATGTGTGGGAGCTCACTGCAGCAAATGTGGTACACTTGAGTAATGCATACCTGGAAGATGTGTAGGGACATACATGAAAAATGATGCATTGCACTCAGTTATTGGTGTGATGAAGGCTGTGAACCATGGAAGTGTAATGGCCTTTGATGTGGATGTCCTGCACATACTCAGCGATTGTGTTACATACAAGGGAGTAGTCACCACTGTGGGCACATGCAGCTGGACATACTGCATAACATCTACCTGAGTAAACAGGTCACATATCACTTGGTCTGCTCATAGGGGTGTGTTGTCTACATTTCATTAGGTTGTACATTTATTTTTTTATAATGTAACAAATCCCCCCATGATTTTGTTCATCTACTGTGTCTCCATGCCTGTGGCAGCAATCCTTTGTGTGTGTGTTGATATTGTCTGTATTGCACTAATATTACACTTGTGTTCAATGATTGTCCGCAATCTGCAGTCCTCCAGAAAGCTGTTTGTATAAAGGATGTCTATGTCATTCTTGATCTCTGTGACTTAAATAATGAACAGGAAGGGGCATAACACATAACCCTGAGGTACAGACCTGATCACTGGACTCATATAGGTCAATTCACACACTTCAACATATTTATATGTCATGTATGTGATCCAGTGTCTACCCACTTGGTGAAATAGGTATTTATGGCCACTCGTGACAGTGTCGCAGTAATACCCCAGTATGAATTTGTGTCATATGGCTTGGCCAGGTCAAGTTCCGCAGGATGATAGTGTTGTCATCATGCATGCCTTTGGTGACCTTCTTGAGGACATCTAGCAGATTTAACAGACAAGTATGTAGCCTGAACAATCACACATGTATTTTGCACACAACCAGGATATTGCCAATGTTCACTTAGAAAAGGTCCATGATGACATGTTGGTCTACTTCACAGATGAAGAGAGTCAGGATGTGACTATATATGCATACATCAGGTGATGTCCCCCCAGTCAGATGGATGCATGTTGGTGTACACCCTTCTATGTAAACATATTCTGTCTGGAGGCTGTGTTAAAGTATGGATCCAACCGTGTCTGGTAGGTCCATCTTTGGGTCACGCTATATGCAAACTGTGATGTTGCCACAGCCCATCTGCATTATTAGCCTACAGAGTGCACAGATGTGCTGCCCTCCATAGCATAGAAAATGAGTAATGTTTACATGTATACTTTGGCTGATGGACAGTGTCAACAGGGGGGTGACGTGAGACAAATTGTCAGGTAGCAGATTGTCTATTTCCTCTGGTTGGGTATGCCTGGTTGCATCCACATGCACATCTGTGCTTAGTTGTGGATTCCACTTAACATTTCACATATATTGGAATAAATAATTTGTGAAAAGACCTACAAATGCAACCGTGGTCCTCCGTCACATTCCATGCACTGGTATTAAGCACACAGTCGTACAACTATAACAATGTCATGTACTTACATCAATTGTACAACATATGCTCATATGTGCTTCATGAGCAAGCTGTGTTTGAGCAGCCTGATGCCATATCAGGACACATTACAGATCAGTTGTTTGTGGCTCATGCAGAACATTTCCTGACACAAATGCTAATAACCACACAATGGTGCTGCTGCCCCCCTCAAGATTCCATGGGTATAGCAACACGACTGCACATACAATGAATTCTTCAAGGTTGCAATTGTATCAAAACATGTGATACATTGTTATACCTATATCACAGCATAACAACACGTGTATGAGACAAGACTTATGTGACCATGTAATCAATATGAATTTAAACTGATGTGTGTCACAGAGCATTTAATGATCTTATGTAGACACTTGCACATCTATGACATACTGCAATTGGCACTGTGATGGCAGAATGTGAACTGTGTTGACAGTTGATCTGCTCCAGTATGATAACACATGCCCTAATATGCCATAAATATACATACAATTGTATCTTACCATGTCACTCACATCACGTCACTCACGTCATACTGTTATGACTGTCATAGTTCATGTTGGGCTGAATTACTTGAGATGTACCTCTCTGGACTATATGAAGAGACACATGAATGAATTCTCAGATTATGTGTCCCAGGCAGGTGTGACCCTAACCCTAAGCAGCATTCTACCTTCACCAAGGATGATGCCACAATATAGACAAAAAAATTATCGACTCCAACAACTGGCTTAGCTTCTGGTATCATTCCAAGTGGATCCAGTATTTCTCAGACTGGGATGACATGTTCAACAAGCCACACTTCTTTGCTGGAGATGGTCTGCACATGTGTCCTCTAGGCTGTTGGACACAGGCAAAGGTGCTTGCCTCCCCCATAGTCCATTTTTTAGGCAATGACAGAGCAACAAAAGTTCTGATGTAATAAAATCTACTGCAGGCAAACTGAAGGTTCTGCTGCTTAACCACAAAATGAATGTGTGAAAAACGAAGTGGTATTTCAATCTATATTAGAGATAAATTCACCTCCCATCTAGTTAGACTGGACAACTTCATGGAGTTACTCCAGGTCTAGGTTACAGTGGGTAAGACCCCCATTGAAATCCTATCCAGTTATAGATCCCCCTCCATGGGTCATGACACCCATGAAGCCTACTTAACCAAACTGAAGACAATCCAAATGTTACTGAACACACTGGTTATGAGGATTTCAGTTATCCCACCATCAACTGAGAAACCTACTCTAGCCCACACTCGCTAGCAGAAAAGCTCCTTGACTTTGTGAATTCAAAAGCCCTGGAGCAAATTATCCATACCCTGACCCTCATTAGTTAAAACTGACCTCAAATCAGTCACCTTCAAACTGACACTACCACCAGAACTCCCAGAGGATGAAATCAGACTAAAAAACCTCACTATGACAAACTATACCTCCCTAGGTGAAGGTATAAATGCATTCCAAGCCCCACCTTATGGCTAAGCTTACATTAAAGCCCTGCATAATCACTTTCATAAATGCATAAACTCAGTTGTGCCAGATAGAATCAAAGCCAGAGCCTCAAGTAAAATCAGCCTGCCATGCTGGACTTCCAGCATCAACAAACTGCAATAAATGCAAAAAGGTGCTGTCCAGGAAAACAAAGACAAGGACCCAACCATGCAAAATCACCCTCTTCAGCCTTAACAGGCAAATAAGACAATTTGTCAAATCCCCCAAGAGCTCCTTGGAGAGAAACCTAGCAAGTACTGCAAAGTATACCCATAAGGCCTGTTATAACTGCGCACATAACTTAAAAGGTAGGACTCAAGCATGTGCATAACTGGTGGCCAAAGGTATCACACACACTTACCCCATAGAGATAGCGAACCTGCTAGAGGACAGAATTGGAAAAAAATTCACTCCCTTATCCCCTCCTAACTTACAACAAACCCTCCACCAAACTTCCCTCACACCTTACATATCTGATGATCAGGTCCTCAAAGCCCCTCCAAGGCAATGAACATGGCTCTATGGGAGCAGATGACATTCCAGGATGTTTTCTAAACAGGCTTAAACATGAACTAACATCACCACTAAGTACCATTTTCAATCATGGCCTAACCACAGGCTTTGTTCCTGTGGAATGGAGAACAGCTACAGTTATTCCCCTCCACAAACATGGCCTAGCAACAGACCCGGGAAATTACAGACCCATAAACCTGACCAGCCTCATATGTAAGGCCAAAGAACATATTATTATGGACATCATAAATAAAGACATTGGTGAACTCCAAACCCTGGATCCCACACAATTCATCTTTGTGAAGGGCAGATCCTGCCTGTTAAATCTGATGGATTTCTTTGAAAGTGTTACCAAGGCTGTTGATCTGTAGAAACAGCATACCTTGACTTGGCAAAGGCTTTTGACACAATCCCACATTCAGGCATTACAGATAAATTTAGCAAACTGAAAAACCCTTTCATTGTAAAATGGGTTGCCAACTGGCACACAAACCAGACACACACTATCGAAGTGGGTGACTCCACATCAACCAGCAGACATGTTACCAGTCAAGTGCCACAAGGGTCAATGCTGGCCCCCCTACTGTTTGGTATATATTTCTTAGAAGTTCAGGTCAAAACTAAAGGGTTGTGGCTGACCATGTTTGCAGACAACTGCAAACTAGGTGCAATCACTGAATCCCCAAATTATGTCAGTACACTCCAGCAGGGTCTCACACAGACCAGTGACTGGTGTATTAGTCATGGTCTCAAACTGAATACAAATAAATGCATTATTATTCCCTTCAGCACCAACAATGGCCCTTAACACTATCAAATCAACAACAATACCCTAAGTACCCATGAAGTGGTAAGGGACCTGGAATCTCAGGTTGACTGCGACCTTAACTTTGACCACCACCTGTGTATCATTATAAGGAAAGCTTTCCATGTAGCTCACTTGATTAGTAAAGGCATCACCTCAAGAGTAAAAAAGTGGGTTCCTATTACAAGAACGAAGATTCCTTTAGGCGAATACAAAGACGTCGACCCGTATTGCAAGAAGTACGTAAACTGCAAAAGTTCAAAACCGCGAAGTTTGAAATGTCGATTTGTTTGGGTTGGCCCATCTGCCATATAGCTCCGTAAGGTAAGTGTGCGATAGATAGGAATTTAGTGTTAGGATTTGGGTTAAGGTAAGTGCATTGATAGGTAATGTATGTAAGAGTTAGTGCAGTCTTAGAAGTAGGTGTTTTTTAAATGTATGTATGTGTTTTATTTATTTTGTTTGGGTGTGTTTTGTGCAGGGGAAGTATGCAGTAGTTACGGACCTTAGGGTTAGGGAGGGGTTAAGGATAGTGCATAGTTAGGTAGGTAGTATGTAGCAGGTGGTGGGGTTGGCCGACTATTACAGGTCAATATTTTTTTTTTCGCGATTTAGTGCGTTCGGAATTTTCGTCGTTCATGGTAAAAGGGTCGACGAATAGGTATTCATGCTTAGGGATTTTTGCTTTCGTAATATAGACCCTAAAAAAGTTATAACCCCCCCCCCCATACTCAGCACTTATCCGGCCCATAATGGAGTATAATGCCCCATTCAGTATATACTAAGAACCTGCAGCAAATAGAGACACCTCAGAGGTTTCTAACAAAGAAGATCATGGGCCTCCAGCATGTGCCTTACATGGGGTCTATATTATAACATCGAAGTTTTTAAACATTGAACGTTATAATATTGAACCCGTAATGTCAAACGCTGAAAACAGAGATGGTACTGGACACCAAATTCTTTCCCAGGGAAAAAATCTGGTGGGCCGTTGCTGTGGCTTCGCTGTTTTTAGCATTCGATATGTTGGAACATTACAGGTCGGGTTCAGCTAAGTGTGCGATTGTGTGTAGGTTAGGGTTGGGGGCGGGTTTGGTGAGTTAGGGTTAGGGAGCGAGTCAGGTAAGTGTGCGATTGTGTGTAGGTTAGGGTTAGGGGGCAGGTTAGGTGAGTTACAGTTAGGGCACGGGGGTGGTGAGTATGCGATAGTGACGGACCTTAGGGTTAGGGTTGGGTTAAGGTAAGTGGATAGCTAGTAGTGTATGTAAAGTTTAGTTTAGGTGTAGGTGTAGGAATTTAAGTGTATGTGTGTGGATTGCTGTTTTTTGTGTGTGTTTGTGTTGTGTGTATGTTTCTCGGAATAGCGATTTTTTTCCCTGGGAAAAAATTTGGTATTCTGACTGTTCGATGTTTTCAGATTTCTGTGTTTGGGGTTCGATATTATAACATTCAATGTTTAAAAACTTCGATGTTATAATATAGACCCCCTTACATGGACTGACTGAAGTTCCTGCCATTCTATTCCATATCATATAGGCTTCTTAGGGGAGACTTATGCCTGGCCTACAGAGCAACCCAAAAACCCAGACTTAATGAACTTACTACATATCCGTAAATCAAATGGGTCTAGGGCTACCAATTCCAGGGACTTAAATATGACCTATGACTTAAATAGGACATGGTGGAGGGAAAAAATTATCTCACAGTGACTGCCATGTCCCTGGAACAGGCTACCAATTCATGTGAAACAGAGCATCGCTGTGACACTATTCAAGAGGAACCAGGATGAGAGGATGGTGCACTGTAAATTCTTACCAGGTATAGCACCCACATCCTCATGGACATGGGTTGTCACCACTAAATGCAATCTTGGGTATTGACAAGTACTTCTACAGTATTGCATTGGGTTGAAACAGCTAGTCTTAAAATGACCTATGGATTGATGCACTAGTAATCTCCTATGATCCTATGATCATTAATGCTAGAAGTCTGAACAAGAAGCAGCACCAGATGAAATTTCCAACCTGCTAGCTAACAGATTTGGTGTAAACTTCACTCCCCTGACCACACCAGCCATACCCCAAAGCATACCTGACACTAGTCCTCTGCCTAGTGTCTCTAGATATCAGGTATATCTGCACTCTCCAAGGCTAAAAACACAGCCTCAATGGTACCAGATAACATCCCAGATTGCTTACTAGGCAATCTAAAACAGGACCTAGTGGATCCACTTAGTATCCTGTTTAACCATAGCCTGAGAACTGGCTTTGTTCCTGCAGATTTGAAAATAGCAACAGTAATCCCCTTGCACAAAGGGAGGCAATCAACTGATACTGGGAACTATAGACTCATAAGCCTAACCAGTCTCATCTACTAGACCATGGAAAGAATCATAGACCTTATCAGCAAGGACATAGATGACCTTCAAACTCTAGACCCAACCAGATCTGGTTTCATTAATGGTAGATCATGCTTTTAAAACTTAGTAGTCTTCATTGAGAAAGTCACCAAAGCACTGGATGAAGGGAAGATAGTGCATACCACCTATCTTGACTTAGCCAAGGCTTTTGACACAATCCCCCACTCAGGTATCATTGAGAAACTCTCTCACCAACAGAACACATGCTGTCAAAGTTGGTGACTCAACCTCTACCAGCAGTCATCACCAGAGGCGTACCACAAGGATCTATGCTAGGATATTTACTGTTCAGAATCTATTTCTTGGAAGTCCAGGCTAAAGTAGATGGCTTTTGGCTTGCCAAGTTTGCTGATAATTGCAAAGTGGGTGCAATCATTGAGTCCCCTGATGATGTTAACATATTACAAGAGGTCCTAACAGAGATAAATGACTGGTGGCAAAGCCGCAGATTAAAACTAAATGCAATAAAGTTCCATTTTTATTATTGCCTTTGGGAAAGTGGAATTCCCCACAAACTGCAGTATTAACAACAACTGCCCCAAGCCCAAACCTAGTGCTGTGAGACCTGGGAACTCAGGTAGATAGCAGTCTAAACTTTGAACACCAAGTGTCCACAGTGGTAAAGAAAGCATTCTTTGTTGTGCACATTATTAGTAATGGTATCATATCCATAATTTTCAGGTCTGAGGATGTTATAACACCACTGTACTCAACCCTCATCAGACCACTAATAGAGTACAATGCTCCCTTTTGCATGTACCTCACCAGAAACCTGCAGCAGCTGGAGAGACCACAAAGGGTTCTCACCAAGAAAATACAGGGCTTCCAAACCTTGCCATGACTTACATGGATATACTAAAAGCCCTGTCACTGTACTCTGTATTGTGTAGGCTGCTGAGATTCTGGCCTACAGGGCAGTCTCTGACCCTGCCCTGATGAAAATGCTGCATATCTGCAAATTTAATAGCACAAAAGTCACTCAGTCTAGGGATCTTAACCTAGCCTGCAACATTAACAGAAAATGCTTGAGAAACAGATATATCTCCCAGAGACTGCCACTCCTCTGGAATAAGCTTCCAAATCACGTGAAGCAGAGATCCTCACTGACCTCATTAAAGTGCAACCTAGACAAAAGGATGGGAGACTGAAAATTCACCCTGGTGTGACACCCATGTTCCTCATGGACAGGAGTCGGTGTTGACCATACGCTCATTCTGCAAATTACATCCACCTAATAAGAACAATTGGGGCTACTTGAGATGTACATGGTTAGGCTTTGTAAGGGATCTATGGTATTAGACTAGTGACCTCCTATGAACCTGTGTCAACAGTTCTCAGGGGGCATATTACTACAGCTGTTATAGAAGGAGCATGTAATGCAATGGCCATCGATATATTAGCTCATATCACAGATTGTATTATGGAAGACAGTAAGACTACTACTATATACTACTATATACAGTATGTTAAAGTCTATTGTGCATATGTGTATATTTGTTGGATTACATTACATTCTGCCACTGTCCATATGGGACATGTGCACCACACCATGACAGAATTAGCAGTCACACATACAGTGGTCTGGAGATGGCTTGCAAAGACTCATGGAAGAACTCTGCTTCATGATGAGTGCATGCATATTTGACATGAGGACATTCTCCACTCCTCTGTAGGAAGGATGTCATGTGGCCAGAAGACAAAGGAGGATGCATAGGGTTGCATAAAAGGTACCCCAAGTGGAAGTGAAATGAAGAGGTATTCCAAAGATCGCACAATGACCATAATGTATCAGCAACCAGGCACACACAGTACACTGGGCCTGATATGATCATTATACCTGTGTAGGCATAGAATATGAATGTCATGCAATGTCACAGTAACAATACCACATATGTCTGGCTGTAACACTGTCACATTGCACTTTAAGGAGTATGATAGTATCATTGTATGCTGAGAAGAACATGTTGCAGTGTAGGGCATGGATATGGAATCACATCTCTATGTAACATTGTCTCAAAAGTGACAGCTGTCTATATAGCCATGCAAGTAGCTTGCTGTCTGATTATAATACTTATATGTGTAATTAAAGTAGACTGCAAACACAGTAGTTAATGTTACTGCCACATCACAGGTTTGTCTAGAATACTGTCAGAGTGCATGTTACACTGGATGACATAATCATTGCATGCTACAACAAGATGTTTGCAGGAGTGGTGGACATAACTGTGGACTCACATATTATTCTAAAACTACCTAACTATTTAGAGAGCACAGTACTTAACACAAGCACCAAGGTGCAATACTGGGTTTTGTAGAATTGGAGAAAACTTTCTAGCTGATGCTATAAGCAGAGTCTTGAGAGAGGAAGATGGTAATTTCAGTATCCCACATGCTGGAGTGATGACAGCAGGATGCACAGTTATTCTCTTATGACTAGATACAGACACACACACACACACACACACACACACACACACACACACACACACACACACACACACACACACCACTCAAGCCATTTGACTGCAGTGAGATTAGAACCCCTAGCTAAATACACAGAGTAGATAACTCAGTACTTAACACAAGAACCACAGCTCAAGTCTTACTTATGCAAGGCTGCAGGACAATGTTTATTTTTATTTTTTTTTATTTAACATTTGTTGACCAGGAATGTCCGACTAGGTTCCACAGAGCCTGTTTTCAGCTGAGGCCCGGGAAGAAATGCTCCAGATGCATGTCTTTGGAATGTGGGAGGAAACCGGAGTACCCGGAGGAAACCCACGTGAACACAGGGAGAACATGCAAACTGGCTTGCAAAGACTCATGGAAGAACTCTGCACAATGTATTGTGGATGCCATCATCATTGGATATTTGAGAGAAAATGTGGGAGGAGGGCTTGTCTGAAATGGATAACTAGCCATTTACACCTTTCACAATATCAAAGATTTGCATGTTACCAGATTGATGAGTGTGCAAAGTGAAGCATTTGCCTGTTCATAGGTACATAGGTAGGTACTAGGCTATCTGCCCGAAGGCATTTATAAGCCTAGCTGGAATTATGTTGGCTTACACCGCTCCCTTAGATTAGTTCCCTGTGCCTCTGTCCAGCAGAGCCATTGAAGTGATCCCCGGGGTAAACTTTCTATTTTCCATCCACTTATTAAGGTTTCTCTTGAAGAGTGTTAGCGAGGATCTCTGCGTAATTAGGATTGGATTCTTGTTCCAGAGCATGGGAAGTCTCTGGGACAGGAATCTATCACTACAGCACATTCTATTTATTGTTGTGTTGAGGTTTAGATCCCTAGAGTGTGTGGCTCGAGGGGATATGGTTTTCTTTAGGTGGAGCATGTCCATCAGTTCTGGGTTGGACATGGCCTTGTATATCAGGCATAGATCACCTCTGAGTAGGCGGTATGCAACTGAGTACAGCTGGAGTTTCTTCAGTCGAGTTGCATAGTTTATCTGTTTGAGGCCAGTGATCCTCTTGGTGAGGTACTTCTGTGTTTTTTCCAGCTGTTGCAGGTGTCTTGTAAGATACATCCCAAATGGGGTGTTGCACTCTATGATGGGTCTGATGAGTGATGCGCAGAGGGGCACAATGACCTCTTTTGATCTGGATGCAAACCCTTTTGTGATTAGGTGGGCCACATAGAAGGATATTCTAACCACTTTGGCAATGTGATTATCAAAGGAGGGACTACTATCTACTTGGGTCCCCAGATCCCTTATTACATCTTCCATATTTAGGGGGCTACCACCTATGTGGTAGTCTGTAGGTACTTTGTTTTTTCCAAAGGGGATGACTATGCACTTTTTGGCATTTAGCTTGAGGCCATGGTTTTGACACCAGGTATCAGTCTCAGTGAGACCCTTTTGGAGGATGTCTGTGTCAGCTGCAGTGAGACCATTTTGGAGGATGTCTGTGTCAGCTGGAGAGGTAGTTATAGCCCCTAGTTTGCAGTCATCTGTGAACTTGGTCAGCCATAGACTTCCTGTGCTGGCCTGTACCTCTGAGAAGTATATGCCGAACAGGAAGAGTCCTAGGACTGAGCCCTGGGGAACACCACTTGTAACCAGTTTAGAGTCAGACCTAGCTCCCGCAACTCTTACCATGTGGGTTCTGTCCGTGAAACAGTTGGCAACCCATCTCACGATGTAGGGGTTTATGTTCAGGCTGGTGAGCTTGTCTATAATACCAGAATGGGGAATGGTGTTGAAGACCTTTGCAAGGTCTAGGTAGGCTGTGTGGACCACCCTTCCCTCATCTATAGCCTTAGTAACTGTCTCAAAGAAGTTCACCAGGTTTAGTAGACATGACCTGCCCTTAACAAAGTCCAACTGGGTAGGGTCCATTGTTTGGAGGTTCCCAATGTCTCTGTTAATGAGATCCATGATGATGCGCTCCATAGCCTTGCAGACCAAGCTAGTCAGGCTTATAGCATGATAGTTTACAGGGTCTGTTGTGGCTTCACATTTGTGGAGTGGAATAACTGTTGCTGTGCACCACTCTATGGGCATGTAGTCTGTGGAGAGGCTTAGTTTGAACAGTGTGTTTAGGTGAGGGGTTGTTCATTTTTGAGCTCATGTAGGATGCAGCCTGGGACACCGTCCGGTCCCATTGATGCTGTGTTTTTGGCTTTGGAGAGGGCTGTTTTAACCTGAGTTTCTTTGATTTCAGGGGCACTACATTCTTCTGGTAGGGGTATGGGCCCTTTTGGGGGTGAGAGGGGAGTGAAGTTTGCACTGAACCTGTCTGCCAGGATGTTGGCAATATCGGTCGGTTCAATGTATTTTGTGCCATTCTGCACTAACTCCGAGCATTGCCACTTAATTTCTTGACATAGCTAAATAATGCCTTGTGGTTATCTTTGGAGTCCTTAGCAATTTTTCTTTCGAAGCTAGCCTTGGATGATTTTATGAGGGATTGTAGTTTCTTGCTGATGCTGATCAGGGATGTCTTCCCTTCTTGGGATTTTACTCTTTTCTGTACTAGTTTCCTCCTTCTATTGTATAGCTTGTTTATGGCAATGATCCACCGTACTAGTTTCCTTTTCTTAGAGGAGTGAGTCTTGGTTTTGCTTGGGATAGCACAATCCATGAATTCTTGTAGGTGCCCGTAGATTACATTAGTAAAGGATTTTGCAGCTTGGGCAGCATTATCCTTTAGCATGGGGGCTTTGAAACTTTCCACCTTGGTCTTAAGTAACGTGCAGTTTGCTTGTGAAATTTTTTCATGGTGGTTTCTTTGACTGGGGGTGGGGGCGGAATGTGGATATCCAAAGTTATTAGTTTATGGTCAGATCTAACGAGCAAGGGGTTGACCTCCGGTGTGGAACACCAGTCGTCCATGTTGGTGATGACCAGGTCCAATATGTTGTCACCTCTGGTGGGGGTGTTGACCAATTGATCCAGGGTGTTTGAGTTTATTAATTCGAGGAAATGTTGGGGAAGGGAGTTAGTACTTGAGTAGTTTTCTCAGTTTATGTTTGAGTAATTGAAATCACCCAATATCAGGGTGTTTGGTAGGACCTTTATGTTTCCCAGTGTTTCCAGAAATGCAGAATGAAGGTCCTGGGACATGGTGGGTGATCTGTAGCAAGCTACAATTTGAATTGCAGTTTTGCCCGTTGTTAGTTGCATGTGGATGATCTCTGAAGCATCGTGCTGTGCCACTAACCTGGAGGTGTGGGTATCCTTGATGAATATGGATACACCCCCGCCTTTTGTATTTTGGTCCGGGTTTTGTGGCCAAAATGTATGGTATAAGTTGTAGCCTGGTAGTGCTGGGATGCTCTCTGGAGCCTTAAACCAGGTTTCTGTTACTGCACATGTATCGATTTTCTCCATACTGAGGAGTTCCTCAAGTGCGTGCATTTTGAAGTTTAGACATCTGGCATTGAGCAGCATTACCCTAAGTTTTTTGTTACTTGTGCTATTTACAGTGGTGGGTTTGTCTTTTGAGCCTTAACTAAAAAAGGCACTATGGGGGTGGCAAGAGCCTTGGTCAGTATTTGAAAGCCTAAGGGTGACAGGTGCAAGCCATCTCTAGTGAAGCAGCATGGCTTGTCCTGCATGTCATCCCAGGCTGACAGACACTGGATCCCCTTTGAATGACACCAGAAGCTTAGCCAGTTGTTGAAATTGATATTTTTTTCTTTATACAGTGGTATCATTCTTGGTGAGGGCAGGATGCTACTCAAGGTCAGGGTCATACTGGCCTGGGCTACGTGAAAAGAGTGCTCTTCCATGTCTCTTCTCGTGTTGTCCAGGGAGGTATGGCTCAAGTCATTCACACCAACATGAACAATGACAGAGTCCTATTTGTACTTGTTCTGGAGTGACCTGTGTGCTTGTGTTATGTGGCGGATCCTGGCACCCGACAGACAGCTAACAGTAACCTTCTCCTTGTTCAGCCTTGTGAGTGGGACATCAGTGTGCCTGACTATAGAGTCACCTATTAATAGTGTGTCGGGTATGTTATTTTGCCTTAAGGGCTATGATTGTGTGGCACACTGGTTTTGTGAAGTATGTATTTTATGGTTTGTGTTGGGGGTGGAGGTTGCTTGGGTGTCTGCTTTGGAGGTCTCTGTTGCTTTTACAGATTTTTATTTAGAGCCTTCGAGTATGTTTATGTGTATTTATGTGTGTTTTTTGCCTGTGCTTTTTTCATAGGTCTATATGAGACTGGTGGTGTGATGCAAGTAGTTCCCTTCTCCTCTTGACTGTCTGGTCCAGTCTTGGGTTGAGAGAGCTTACCTCCAGTTTGGCTGTATAATTGCATCTCTCACATGCATTAGTGTTTGGTGGTAGGAGGAGAGGGTTGTCTGTGTACATGAGGCATTGGTAAGATTGTTTCAAAATGCCCAGATTCACCAGTTGGACTGGAGAGTACACCTGAAACTGCACTTTGGACATACCTGGATAGGTACAGTGAACTGTTTTACTGACTGGCTGTTAAGGTCAAATAGAGAGCCTTGTCCTTCTCCACAGTATGGGGGGGGGGGGTTCTAGTGCTAAGGTTTATTAGTGCTTGCTATGAGTTTCGAGAAAGTGGCGGGCTGAGAAGTGAATGGTTTGAGTGCTTAAGTTGAACGTTTGTCTAATTCCAAGGCAAAAATTCAAGAGTAGACTTTGTGGAGCCAGGAATAGTTATACCCTAGCTAACTGGCACTGCCCGGCGTGCAAAACCTCACAAATGTGGGTTTTATAGCAGGGAAATAAAAGAGATAGAAATTATCCCAAAATGGCCAATAAACTACTAATTTCTGGACAGAAACCACTCCACTAGGGACAGATAGGCTTCTCAAAGCTCCTCTCTCTCTCACAGGTGAACAGAGGAACTTCCTTCTATCCAAGTAAGGTATGGGCAAACACAGAAACTTGTAACACAGCCCTGAATTCAGCACTAACCTGAAAACTGGACTATACTAGCTTAGAAAGACCGGAAAACAAGTATATATTTTTTTCAGAAAATAAAGCAGTTACAATCAAAAAATCACTTTAAATGTGCAGAAATGGCTATCACACTTGTGTGTGTAGCCTACAACATCATGTTTCCAATGTGAAGGTATACCTTAAAAAAATGATTTGCAAACTATATGCAAACAGCTGTCCACATTACTACAAGTACTGGAAAATCTGAATGTGTATTGTCAGTAATATGCCCATGGTATACAAGAAAAGATTTTTTATTTATTTCTGAAGTGTAGTGGATATATTTGTGAACAAGCAGTGAGAGATCAAGTTTCAAGTGCATGGGTGCAGGCAACAGATGACTACAGCATAAATATGTGTTTTTCCCTTTAAAAAGCACCTTCCCTTTATTTGAGTTTTATATGTACATTCATGGGATGAAGACTAAATGGACAATAAACATAAGTAATGCATGCGAATGTGCATTTTCCATATTGGCCAAGCAAATGGCTTGTGCAATCAATGGCACAGAGTATTTGCACATGCGAGATACATATTAACACTTCTTTCCCTGTTTGCTTGTAGTTAAGTGGTGAGCAAACGTGAACCTCTGCTTCAATAATAAAACTATGAGAGTTCTATTGGTGTGCTTACCTCCATGCAAATACATTAAGCAGAGAGGCATGGCAGTCATCTATTTGGATAGTACTGAGTGTACGACACTAAACTTCTACCTAGCTACCTCTGAGGCAGCAGGTGTAAATGCGTTGATTGATTTATTTTTGAGCCCAGATGATACTGGGTTGGAATCCAGGTGTATCTAATAGTTTTAAATATATGTTTATAATGCACTAAAATAATTGTTTATTCTACAGTCACTGTGTTTTACATTAGCACACTGAAAGTAACCACACCATTGAAGAGGGATTCAACATTGCTCATCATTAGTGTGTAGTGCTAAATTCTGTGCAAACACAGCGGACAAAAAGTGAAGGGCTTCATTGTTTTTTTTCACTTATGTGTGTGGTGTGTGATTCTATTTTGTGACCAGATTAAATGTGTTAAAATGGGGTAAATAGGAAAATGATGAAATAGGGGGCAAGCAGGGGGAAGAACAAAGGAAAAGAAATAAAGGAATGTGTAGAAGGGAGGTAGGAAAGAATCAAATATTTCCATTTCTTCAACAGTGTAAGATGAAAATATGTACACAATATTAGCTGAATTTGGATGGTCACCTCAAAAAACAGGGGTGACAACAATGAAATCATGTTGCATAGCCAAATGGGCCAAATCAAGTGTATCAAGAAGACACATTTGTGAAGTGGAGAGCTATGTATGGGGTGATATTTTTTTGTGGAACAGGTGCACATTTTTTTTTTACTTCAGTGAGAGAGGAATGCTGGGTAAGGGACATAGGCATTTCTGAGTCACTTAAATAGGGCAGGTGAGGAAGCAGATGCAAACAAACAGGACAAACAAGACAACGTACAGGGATAGTGAGGAACAGGACAGGTTGGAGGACACCATGATTGGTGTTAGAGAGGGGACAACAGATGCACCCATACCCATCAAACATGGGGACAGTGAGACTCTAGTCCTCATCTGCTGGACTGTCACCACTGCCCCCTTACTCCGCTGGCTGTTGGAATGCGTGAAGTCTTCTCCTCCAGACCATAAAAGAAAGCATCCTCTCCATCCAGCATAGATGTGCAACAATGGTGCTGTTTATGACCCTATGCACTAAGCCTGGCAACTCCTAGTAGGTGATAAAATCCCCACCTCTGCCAGTATTCTCAGAGGGCATCACAGCACCAGCTACCAGGGTAGTGCTTCCTGATATGGATGGCCCAGGTAGTGCAGCGGCAGTGGAGGCAGTACTCTCAGGTTGGATCCCAAATGTGCTGGACATCGGTGAAGGAGCCAGTGGATTGATGCAGGGTGAGCCATGGGAGTTGGCCTACCTCTCTGTAATGTAAAGCATTTTGTAATTTGTCAGAGATAGATGACATGGAAATGTTTTGACAACACATAGAAACGTAAAACAAGAGAGGTGAGGTCTGGGGTAAAAGAAAAAGAGATACAATTAGTACCACCATATGTGACATACAACACATTAAATAATAAAGTATTTTATCTCTACTTTTACATTAAGTATACTTCTTAACTGCAAACTATATGTAAGGATTGCTCAAAGTAATCCTTGCAATGTGCACATATTGCGCATATGCTTGGACCAGTTATACAGATTAAGTTAACAGCAGGACAATGTATGTCACGTTTGTTGAAATTAAATTATGTAATATTTTTAAATGATTTTAGTATATATTTGCTATGTGTGTTATTTGAAACCACATCTGACTACAGTTTTAGACTTGATCCTACATTTGGCTTGTATTTCAGACTGAAGCACGCATGCTTGCTTTTGCAGTTAGGATATGCATGCTTACTTTGCTACAACTGTATAGAAGAGCAATACTTTAGCTAAAATAAGAGCTATGTTGTGCTGCATACATAGCCCTTGCTTCACTCGGATTCGCTAGACACTCAGCATGGGCATCTTTATTTGCCACAATCACTTGGTTGGTGGTGGAATAAAGAGAAGAGAAAAAAGTAGAGCATTATGCATGCTAGTCTTACCTATATGCAGCTTTCTGTCCACTATAAATTCTCTTTATCAGTATACTTACACAGCTATGGAATGTCAACAGCCCTGAACTCATCCAGCCACTGGTTGAGTGCATCCCATTTGTGCCTTTTCAGGTCGTCATGCCTACACTTTTCTCCAGTATGTAGTTTTCCAGTTGCAATGAAGACAGCCTTGGCCAGACTTTTCCATTGTATGGCCCCCCTGCAGGAGCCTTCGGCTGTGGTGCTTTACACGGAGTCTAATGAATATTTTGGGCTCCTCAACACCCCACCTCAGTGCTTTAAATTGGGAACCATCCCCTGTATCATCAAACATGCCCAACCAAGGAAAACAGCAAATGTTCAAATTGATTTCCTGCCAGTGCATGTTAGCGCATTTACTGGTAGTGCACAAACCTGAACAATGATGCCATCTGCAGTTGTGTGATGTTAAGTAGAGAGCAACAGTGCAAAACAGAAAGGAAAGCAGTTTTTGAAATGGAAAGGTTAATCTGACACTTTGCATTAGTTTGAGGGTTGTTTGCTGCTGTAATTGTTAGGTGATTTAAATTTGCAGACATGTACTGGGGGCATAAATATTATGATCTGACACATTTTTGTGTTGTTTTACACACTGATACAATTAATTTTTACAATGTAGGATTAAAACCTATGCATAAGAGACAAAACATTTTCTTCCACAGGATGAATTTTCATCCTTGCCACTGAAGAAGTGCTTCTCAAACATACTCAGGAATCATATAAAAATACACATGATAGACTGAGGGGTTAACCATGTATGTGTGTGACCTGACAAGGTCCTGGTTTATACATGCATGTGTATATGAGTATTACTGAAGTCTGAAGGGCATCCAAGGCCAACAAATACCATTGGAATTACAGAAACATAATTGTCAGTATACCCTCAGTCACACAAATAATTCATATGAGCTCCACTGCTATACATACTTATTGTTATTAAGGGTCTATATTTAATCAGTGAAACGGCATTACAGCAAATGCCATTTCGCCGACACACAGCCCCAAAGTCTGAAAATAGTGAAGGCTCAGGCCAGCGATTTTTTTCCCAGGGAAAAAAAAACGCTTGGCTTGAGCCATACCATTGCCCTTTATCACACTATAGTGTGATCTCAGAGTGGGTATATTTAGTTGGGGGGTGTGGGGGGCACAGCCCCCCACATTGGGGGTGTGGGAGGCAATGCCCCCACTTCCTTATGTTTTAAATTGTGTGTGTGTGTGTGTGTGTGTGTGTGTGTGTGTGTGTGTGTGTGTGTGTGTGTGTGTGTGTGCGTGTGAAAGAAATCGCTGTTTTGACCGGTTGCGCTTTAGTGCATTTGGTCTTTATATGTTGCTGAAGAGGCATTTGATGTAACTCCTCTTCACGATTTTAATATAAACCCATTATTTATAATTATGTTTAAAATTGTTTATGTGTTTGTTAAAATTGTATGTACAACCCGTTATAAAATTGGGAGTGTGTAATATTTTTTCATATGAATTTTAATATAAAGTAAAATGGAATAACAGTAAAAATGTTTGGAATGTGCTGTATTAGAACCCAGGACTATCTGTACTGTAGCCTTTCACTTACGTCTGTTACCACAGATATAGTTAAAAGTCATTTTATATTTTCATATTCATTATTAACTACTGTGTGTTCACCATGCAAAGCCGCTTACTGTGATTGAACAATGAACATCATACTTGATAGAATGTATCCATTTTGCAATTGTCTACTGGCTGTATGTTGTTTGCAGGTGTTCTGGACCTGCAGGTGTTGGGGAAGCTTGCTAACCACTCCTCAATACCGCTTAGTGGGTTTTTGCGATGGAAAGCAAAAGATGCAATAATGTATGCTTTTTGAAATTGAGAATGTATGCACCCTGTCTGTAAGTGTTCTGTCTGCTTCCTGTGTGGGCCATTCGTCTAGGTTTGCACAAAGTTATGTGACATATAAATGTGACAAGAGCAGCTAAACTTGTTTTATCTGTGTGACCGGTGTTTATTAGGCTTCATCTTTAAAAGACAAATGGGGGACTTGAATCTTGATCTACAGATAGTATACATACCTCTCAACTGTCCAGATTTCTTAGATTTTTTGCCTCATATTTTTGTTCTATTCCTCATAAAATCTGTGGTTTTCTGACAAATTAATGGTATGCTCTGTGGATTAAAGTCACTAAATAATGGCATACCTTTGAGTTTCAGACTTCAAATCCTTCAGAAAATGTTTGCTTGCACAAGCCCTGTTACTCTAGCAACTTTCTAAGTTTCTAAGAGCAATATTTAAAATATGTCCCTATTTTTGGGCCTTTGTCCCTCTGTTTTGGTATACTTTCTCCAGATTTCTTACACTAGGTTGAGAGGTATGAACATATATACTGTGTGGATCACCACGTTTAGCAGATGTGTACACACACACAGGTGATTTGCAGGTGTAAATATAGAAAAAATACAGTGCACCGAGGTAACACACAATAACGTTTTAATAAAACAAATGAGAGAACAAAATGGTAAGCACTTTCACAACTATCGTTGCTTCATGCAGCACTGTTTTTTGGAGGTGGAGGAGTCAAGTGCTATTTATGTGTTTCCACATCACCAATTGGGTTTTAAGAGTTTTGCTCTTGCATTTCTGTAGTCATCCTGGAATTTCCATGTGTGTATGGGGAAAACTGTATGTAATCATTTGCATGCTGTAGTATAACATTTGGGATTTGATGTAGGATCTTGGATGCTGATGTATTTGATGTCCCCAGCATATGCCCTGTTGGCCTCTAAAATGTTCCTGTATCTAAAACTCTTAAGTGCTACACATACCTTAGTCTCCACAGGTATTGGTTTCCTTAGGTTTGCCCTTGCTCTCAGTTGTGGATGACAGAGGTTACCAAGTTTCTATAGTGTGATTCTATCCACACTATAGCATTTTACAGTTTCCATATCATGTAGACCATGGTAAGTTAAGAGGGGTCTAAATACCCTTTTCCTTCTTGACCATGGTCTATTTGCAGCAGCAGTGGTATAAACTTGTGCCTGTTTTACTTACACATACATAACAGTGACTGCAGCTCCTAACAGTGTTTCTGTGTAGAGTACTTTCCTTGGCTGTATTCCAGTAGGTATAGGAATTTGCAGGGAAAAACCTACACTGAGGAAACACAATTGCTTTATAGCTTGTTGAATAGCTCTTCCATCTTGAATTGGTTGATTAGCATACAATTCAGCTACTTATGCTGTAATTAGCATGTCATGATCTTTGCAGTGTTTGCACCACTCTACACAGCATATAAAGCTACTTACGAAGTACAAATTAGAGTGCTACTGCATGCGCATCAAAACAGTTTTTGCAGACCATAAAGGCTTTATTCAATTTGCCCCAGAGTGTTTCTCATAACATTTAGTAAAGCATCTGGTATAAAAAAAAGCAGACCCAATTAACAGATCATAAGTTTGCTCAACACGCATGCATGATAAATAATAATTATAACTTATATGTCAAAAATTAAATAAGAGTTTATCCAAAATGATAGTAACTATACTGTACAAACAACTGACAGGAGCTGAAAATAAAGCACTGCACAATGGCCATTTTTGCCAAAGAAACTAACATTATTCTCAATACCATATATAAGATTAGGGGAGTGTTCGTCTCTTCCATTCAAACATTGACAAAACTAGGACTATTAACACGTAACTTCATTGTATGCCTGCTGGGGAGACTGGCATCATTTCCATGTAGAAATCTTACTTCACCATTTTAATCCATCGACTACGAAAGAGTTTCCATCTTCTTCCACATCCTTGTATTTTAACTTATAATAAAGGTAATTAAGCCATAGAGACAAGGTTCTGGGACACAAGAATCATAGCAGGTATAGCTATGCCTAAGCAGCACATTATTCTCTGATCAAGCATTATATATGTTAGCTTCATAAGAAATGTCCTCACAGTATCCACTCACATGGGTAATGTTTGGAGAAATCTCTTATACATATGCTAGAGAAGAAAAATTGAGATGCCAACATGCAAAAATGGACCACTTAAACCAATCCCTGTCTGATACTATGAGGAAAGATGCATAATTGATTGTACTTGATGTCTGAAACAGTTAGGGAGGGCAAACATGAGCCCCTTAAAAGATTATGTGTAAACACGAGAAAGCTTAGCATGTATCCCTGCAGGCAGAGGTGTAGCTAGCTGTTCTGCCACCCGGTGCCATCCTGCAGTCTGGCTCCCCCTCAAGCCTTCCTAAACAAGAAAAAAATGGGGTCATCTGCATAAACATCTGCTTAAACAGTTGATGCAGTGCTAAATTGCTTTAGTTCTAAAAAAAAAAAGAAAGAAAAAAAAATCTCTTTCAAGTTCTTTCTTTTTAAACTGTTAACCAAATATTTATCCAAATAGGAGGAAAGAAAGGTACCAAACATAAAAGAATAGCCAGTCAAGGGATGTAAAGTAACAAGAACATCAATTTAATAAGCTGTCTCATTCCAAACATAAAACAAATGGAACTTCATCAGATTAAACATTTACTCAACATTTCTTCTTTGATATACATTTCCAATTAATTACACAAATGCAAAACATTTCCTTGTAAACCACATATCACAACAATTAAATCATGTTAAATTATCTGCACATCAAAAATTGCCACACATACATATGTTATATAAGTAGTAGGGAACAGTTCATAACTTGGCCCTTTTAAGGGTTAGCAGGCTGTGTACTGAAATCTTGTCATTTATTCCTGGAGTACTAGCCGCATTCAATTCTGTCTGTCAATGGAACTCCCTGACTTCAAGTGTGGCAAGTCAATCCCCCATGGCTATAAATCTCTAAATCTAATACTATCTTCTCCAGAGCAAAGAATAAAAATGTTTTATATTGCACACAGTACATGCAATACTTGCACAATGTATTGGTCAACTCACCCACTTTTGCATCTTATAAATGATGATAATTTTGTTTTCTTAACATTTGGTCAGTCTTACCCATGTTAACGCAAAGAAAAGATGAATATTGAGACTAATACACCATACCCTAGGAGCTACAATCAAAATTACATTACAGGCAATACTAGCAGATATCTTATCACAGTAATGTTCTCGATGTCTAAAATAAACCTACACTGTTTGCACGACCCACATCTCTACTTAACACAATTAACATTATCCTTAACATTTTTGTTAGCATTAAAAAAACTCTTACATTTTTTTATAAGTAAACCTGGGCACACTGCCAAGTTTACCAGTTAACCCACAGTTACTAAAAAATAAGGACCAATTTCTTGTAAAAATCTTCATACTATCTGTGACGCCCGTACACTGGCCCAGTAATCAAGGAGCCTCAATCCTCACCACTAGCACCAGTGAGGGGCATGCACATTGGTAAGGATAACAAGTACACACACAGTAAAGTACAATTTCCCTTAAGAGCACACAGAGATCACAGTCAGTCTTGGAATGGTTTCTCCCTTTCTCTCCAGATCCCCAATAAGACTCCCCACTGGTACAGCTATAGGGTGCAAATCTCAGCTGAGTGGTCAAGCCAAAACCTTCAGCACCCTCTCTGTCCAACCAGTGCTTTGTGTCCCTGCCCAACTAGCTGACACACACACACACTTTGAGATATTAATTATATACAAACACACAGACACTCCTGCGGAAGGTTGGCACAGGTTCTCTAGCTATGCCCCCTCCTGTCCAGACTATAAGGTAGAAATCACTACCACCAACCACTACTTATCAGCTACTATAAGGCCCCTCCCAAAGGGTGACCAATTCCACTGTGTACTATTACTGTTATCTAAATAGTAAGTATAACCCAGGGCTAAGGCTATTGGAGTGGCTTATATAGTATCACCAAATACATGCAAGTACACTGTGAGCTTAAATTATCTCTACACAAAACAGCCACTGTTGGAAGGTTTAAACATTTTTAATAATAAATAATAAAAACACAAGACAATACTCATCAGTTCAACACAGTGCTAATAGAGCATTCAGAAATCACAGGAAATACTTTAAAACTATACTGTACGATAGTCTGACATAAATATAGAAAACAGCTAGACTAATCAGGCTATATTCCTATCTGTCTGTAAGAGAAACTATGTTCTAAATTCTACTTACAAGGCAAACTGGGGGTAAGTTGTTGTCAGCTTTGAAGACAAATACAAAATGCTAAATCTTTCTCTCTGAGAAAGTCTTAAATTGATAATGCACATTACTGCTGAGTCAGTTCAGACTACATAATTCTTGACACTTCTACTTAACTTTCCCAGACTCATAGAACTTAAAATTTTAACATTTATTTTTGTAATCTACACTTGCCAGGAAGCCACAGCAATAAAATACAGTTTACATGTAAAACCTAGTAATTTACTCTGTCTTAGAACAATAGAAAGAATTTCCTAGCCCAGACATCCTGTCTCCTAGCTTGAGATCAGACAGTCATAAAATGCTTTACTCATCAGCTTTCTTCCATCAGGGTGCCATGTGGTTACATTTTTGAAGCTCAGAACATAACACAGTTTTCTTACATTTGTTACACAAGACTGTGGATCATATTAATATTTACAATGACATAGAATTATTTACAACATTTTATCTAGCTAGGCTGGCAGCCTTCACACTGTCCATGATTCTACTATTTTTTTATTCCAACACCATGGCCCCAGAAAAAATATTCTCATCATTCCTGTGACTGGGTAACTTAGATGGATTTCTAATCAAGCATGAATATTTTGTAAGCCTAATATGCTCCCCCTGTTCATAGTAATCATTAAAAAGTGTCCATGGGTACCCCCTGTTTAAAGTATTGTTTTTAAGAACTCACATGCTTTCAAACGTCTGTGCTTTTCAGAGAACAACCTGGATGGTCTTACCAGTTTCCCTTTCACATTGTTTTTCTTCTACCACAGGTGGCATGTGCTGTACTGTTAAAGTGAAGCAAGCTGTCTGAATAAGTTGTCTTAAGATAAATAGAGGATTTGAAGGAACACATACCATAATTCTTGTTCATAGTTTCATAAGTTCTATGTTAACTGCCCTTGTGGGCCATTTTAAGCCTATCCAATTTTCCTTTTTTCGCTCAAATTAACTTTTTCCATTTGGTTATAGATTAGCCTTACCCCATTTCATGTACAGTATACATTAACCCTAATCAAAATAACAGGGATCATACTATAGATAATTTAATGAGACCCATGCTTGAGGTAAAACATCTCAGAGCTTCCTCTGTCCATTACTAGTACAGGGTGCAATCCAGGGTGAATTTTCTGTTTCACATCCATTAATCCATGATGACCTAGAATATAGACAAGGATGAATTTTGCTTTATGTCGATGTGAAGTCTGTTCCAGAGCAATGATATATCTATTCCTCCAAACCATTTTGTTGATGTTGCAGAACAGGTTGATATCCCTAGACCAAGTATTTCTGATGCCATTTGACTGGCTGAAGTGCAGTAAATCCATTAGTATTGGGTCAGAGGATGCCTTGTATGCCAGATGCTGGTCACCTCTTAGCATGCTGTGGGATAGTGAGTATAGTGACAGAGGTTTGAGATGGTCCATATAGGACATGTTGTTTAGGATTTGAATCCTTTTAGTAAGGTATATCTGTGGGTATTCCAGTTGTTGTATGTGTCTGAACAACAATGCATGCAGAAAAGCTCATCTTGTCCTTATCCATCTCACTAATAAAACAAAAAAAAATATCGATAGTCTGGACAATAAAACATAGAAATCCCTTCAAAATATCAGAATTTCCAGTCCATAAAATAACAATATCATCCAGGAACTTACATCCCAATACAATATTGCATTACCACCACCAATGTATAATGGGGGGAAACTGGTACTGCAGCTCTCCCATTTTTACCTCCTAACTTGACTGAAATACTCATTCTGAAAATATAAAAACATATTTTTTAACACAAGATCTATGCATTCACAAATAATTCTAACATCATTTTAGTTAGATTTGTACCACATGGCAAAGCCTCAGATAACCACTCCATTCCAATGTCATGTGTTATTACCAAAAATAAGCCTTTGACATCAGTGCTGACTATCAATCTGGAGCATTTCTTCCCCAGCCTCTGCTGAAAACGGGATCTGTCCCAGTCACACTTTCCCAGTAAACAAACATTAAATAAATAAATGCCTCAAGTTCAAGTAATGTGGTTGAAATAGCTTGCAGAAAGTGCTAGGGGTTTTTGTTTTTAACTTGTCTTGTCACTAAAGAAGCCTCTTAGGTGAAATACCCATCAATGTAGCCATTAGCTCATTCTTGGATTCCCCTGACACTACATTCGGCCAGACAGATGAATCATGAACAGATTTATGCATCTTTGGTATTCCAAAATTGGATGACACTATCAGATTCTCAGTCTTTATTTATTCAAAAAGCTTGTTTTCAACCCCAATTCAAGACAGAAATCATTCAACAATAAGTCTGTCTTGGAGTAACTGGAATTGACTTTGTTTAGTGATGCCAAAACAAAAATGTCATAATTGTTTATGAAAGGCAACATTTTTTGAATGTACATTAAGTTACCCATAATGACCATTACTCAGCCCTTTTGGGGCTTCATAATACAAATAGACTTCCCTCAGATAGCTCTTTCAACAACTTACATTCATTGGGTGTCAAATTGTGGTACTTTCTTCTATTAGTGACATAACAACAACTCAAATTGTTTTCACACAATTTTTCAAATCATGTCAGAGGTGGAGTCAATGGACGGTTGAAAGTATTGTTATGTATTAAGGCTACCAAGTGCATACCATTACTCTCTTTCTGAAGCAAACTCAAATTCAATTTCCTGGAATTCAATGTAAGCTTTTTTTTAAATGTTAGTAACCCCCAGTTACAATTTCTTAGTTGTCCCTTTGACAACAATTCACCATGTGTTGGGGTAATATCCAATGACTATTGTTAAGTATTTTGAAAATACCAAAATATGTTACAGTACCTTGCTGACTGGTGACTGCAGTGTTTTTTGGGGGGAACTTGGCTTTAATACCTGCCCTTTTCCATCCCTGACTTCAGCCTTAACCCCTCATTGAGCACCTCCACTCCTGCTGATGAACTGGTTTAAGAGCAACCTCTGCACCACCTCCATAGTAAGTTCTTCCTTAATGAGATCAGACCATTGGTCTGTCTCACTTGAAGTTTCTATTTTGTCCAACCCCCCCCCCCATAACCTGGCTAAAAACTTCTCAAAAGCTGGCTACAGCCTTCTAAGGGAGGGTATCAGTAGCTTCACACCACTGCTCACCCACATGATGCAGAAAACTATGCCGAGCAGTACACTAATGCAGTATACAAGCACCTGTATAACTGCATGGAATCAGCCATACCCAACAGAACTAAAACCTGCTCCTCAAGGAAACACAAACCTATTTGGTGGACATCCTCTATCAACAGGCTTTACAACAAAAGGAAGAAACTGTTGTCCACGGGTAAAGACACACAAATTCCCAATTGGAAAAACTCCCTCCTTAGCCTCAACAAGCAAATTAGATCACTGGTGAAAACCTCCAAAGCCAGTTATAAGTCAAAATTAGCCTCTGAAACAAAGAGCAACCACAAAGCCTTTTTCAGTTATGTCAGGAACCTCCATGGCAAAGCCCAGGTTTGTTCCGAATTAGTTAATAATGGTACCGATAATCCACAATCCAGACAGCGAAAGGCACTACACAAGTTGCTGGAAAAAGTATAAAGAATTTATTGATTTTAACACCACAAACATGAAAAATACAGGTGTTTTCATCAAAGTAACCCTCAGACTTCCTTAGAACAATCACTGAAACACCATATTAATTGATAATTTATACAAAGTTGTAAACACTGAAAAATCATGGATTTTCATAGGAATGTAAAACAATACTATGAACTTGAATAATACATAGATGTCCGAACACAAGAAAGATTCTGAAGAGGTCTCCAGTGGGAGACAAAAGCACTAAATCCATACTGATATTTCTGTTATTAATTGAACATTGTTGATTTTTCGAGTGTATTTGTTAATAAAAGTATTTCACACTAATAACAGTGGTGGACCCTGGTACATTTGGTGGAGTTATTGGAGGTGTGGAGTTTTTGGAAGACAGCTTTTATAGTAACCGCTTCCACTTTGGTTTAAGAAATATTTTATATCAAACACCGAGTAGTTGGATGTAGCTATAAAACCAAGAATGTGAAAATGTATTATGAACATTTTTTTTTACAAAACTTATATAAATATAATAAATATAACACTTTCAAAAAACAAATGTTGTTAACATTATTGAATATTAAAACTCCTGTTCAAATGCATAAAAAATATAATAATTATAGATATCCTACCATATTTAAATGAATCCTATAATTTTGCTGCCCTCAATTTAAGTACAGGTACCAGTGAAATATGTTCATTGAGACCAGGGGATTTATTAGATTCCAAAAATATCTGCCAAAATTTGTACATCATAGCTCCTATTCTCAGTACTGGAACTTTTACTCCAGATTCCTGGATGACATTTGTATTTTTTGGTTGGGGGGAGATGTACTTTTGGATGACTTTATCTGCTATCTCAAACAAACTACTGAATTTTTCAAGTTCACTCATCAAGTTCATGTTTCTAGTGTCCATTATTTAGATGTTACTTTACACAAGGTAGAAAATTGTTTCAAATCCACTGTATTTAGAAAACCTACCTTCTCCAACACTTACATCAGTTTCAACAGCACACATCCATTTGTTCAGAAAAAAGGTATTGTCAAGGGACAATATGTGCGCATTTGTCGCATGACTTCTGATGACCTAGATTATGTATCTGAGTGTGCTGTTTTGAAAAAGATGTTTCTTGAACATGGCTATTCCATTGAACTTATTAATTCTGTTCAGTTAGAGGTTACATTAGGAAGGAAAACTGCATACAGTCCCACTTTAGGTATGGGAGGCAACATTTCTAACCAACACGGATCAAGGATTTTCCATGCGACAGGTTACAAGAGGGCATTTGTCACTAATTTTAGTGCCAATGCCCACCAAATCAAGAACATTGTGTTAAGAGAATGGGACAATTTCTCAGACTTTACAGATATGCCTAACTTGAAAGGTAAATCAATCAATGTGGTGTTCAGGAAGGGACAAAACATTAAATATATTCTTGAATCAGTCAGATATGACAGTGTTTTTACCCACAGACGGAAGGGCACTTTTAAATGTGGGGCCTGCAGTCAATGTTCTTATATTTCTAACAAAGAACAGATTGTTTTATCATGCAAGCAAAGGACCTTAACTGCCAAAACTTATACCAACTGTAATTCCCAGGGCCTTGTTTATTTGGTTACCAGTAGTTGTTGTGACAGTTTCTACATTGGCAAAACTGAGAGACAGTTAAAACGTAGAATACATGAACATGTGATTGACGTCGGTAAATGTAGTGTTAATAATGCATTATACAAACATACTATAACATGTTCTAATGCTAACTTTTCCTTTTTTGTGTTAGAAACTGTCTCTAAGGAATTAAGAGGGGGGGGTGCCTGGGAACACAGCTTGGAGTATAGAGAAACTTTTTGGCAGATATTTTTGGAATCTAATATGACCATATTTCACTGGTACCTTTATTTAAATTGAGGGCAGCAAAATTATAGGATTCATTTAAATATGGTAGAATTTCTATAATTATTATATTTTTTATGCATTTGAACAGGAGTTCTAATATTCAATAATGTTAACATTTGTTTTTTGAAAGTGTTGTATTTATTATTTTATATAAGTTTTGTAAAAAAAAAATTTCATAATACATTTTCACATTCTTGGTTTTATAGCTACATCCAACTACTCAGTGTTTGACATAAAATATTTCTTGTGTTCGGACATCTATGTATTATTCAAGTTCATAGTATTGTTTTACATTCCTATGAAAATTCATGCTTTTTTCAGTGTTTACAACTTTGTATTTTATTTTGATTTTAAACCTGTGCTTTTAATCTTTTAATTATCAATTAATTTATTTAATTGAGGTGTGTATAAATTATCAATTAATATGGTGTTTCAGTGATTGTTCTGAGGAAGTCTAAGGGTTACTTAGACAAAAACGTGTGTATTTTCACGTTTGTGGCATTAAAATCGATAAATTCTTTATACTTTTTCCAGCAACTTGTGTGGTGCCTTTCACTGTCCGGATTGTGGATTATTAGTTGTTTATTCTGGACTGACTCTCCCTGTGGTTCTTAATGGTACCACTTACAGTGATCCTTTTGACTTAGTCAACCTGCTACCAGATAGGTTCAGTGTAAACTTCACCCTCTGCTCCCCTCAAAGGCCCACTCGACATCCTCGATACTTGTCCTGCACCTCACATCTCCATAGATCAAGTGTTAAAGGCCCTATCTAGAGCAAAGAACACAGCTTCCATGGGACATGATAGTACCCCAGGCTTTATTCTGCACCATCTCCAGAAAGAACTTGCCTCATAATTGAGCACCCTATTCAACCATCCGCAAAGCACAGGCTTCATTCCACCAGAATGGAAAACTGCCATTGTCATCCCCTTACACAATGGCGGTGCCACTACTGACCCTGAAAACTATTGTCCCATTAGCTTGACAAGTCTGATCTTTAAGGACATGGAGCATATTATTATGGACCTCATAAACAAGGACACAAACAATCTCCAAGCACTTGACCGCACCCACTTCAATTTCATCAAGGGCAGATCTTGCCTGTTGAACCTGGTTGACTTTTTTGAGACTGTCACCAAGGCTCTGGATGAGGGAAAGTGAGTATATATGGCTTACTTTGACTTGGCCAAAGTCTTTGATGCAATTCCCCACTCAGGCATCATCGAAAAACTAACACAACATGGCATAAATCCCTTTCTCATTAGGTGGGTGGCCAATTGGCTCACAGATAGGATCCACAAGATCAAAATAGGTGTCTACACCTCAACTAGCAGACCTGTCACTAGTGGTGTTCCCAAGGGATCTATCCTGGGACCCTAACTGTTTGGCATCTACTTCTCAGAGGTCCAGGCATAGACAAAGGGCCTGTGGCTGACCAAGTTTGTGGATGACTGTGTTGGGTGCTGTCACTGACTCCCCAAATGATGTTAACATACTACAAGAGGGTCTCACAGCAACAAATGACTGGTGCTAAAGTCATGGCCTTAAGTTAAATGCAAAAAAATGCATCATCATATCATTCATCAGAATATGGCCACTACTGTTTACCACATCAACAGCAACACCCTAAGCACACAACACAGGTTGACAACAATCTCACATTCGACCATCATGTAGCGGCAGTGGTCAGAAAAGCCTTTTACCTGGTTCATCTCATAAGTAAAGGAACTGCATCCAGAAAAGAGGAGGTTATTACCTCTATGTACTCCTCCCTCATTAGGCCAATAACTGAGTACAATGCTCTGTTTGGTATGTACTTCTCAAAACACCTGCACCAACTTGAAAGACCACAGAAATACCTCACAAAGAGAATCCATGGCCTCCAGCCCCTTTCTTATGTGGAAAGGATCAAATCACTATCATTCTGCTCATTATCATACAGATTGCTCAGAGGTGATCTGTGTCTCACCTACAAGGCAATCTCAGACCCTGCCCTATTAGAGATGCTCCATATCCGTAAGTATAACTCCTCACTCATTACCCAATTGAAAGGCCTAAATCTAATATGCAACATTAACAAAATCTGCTGGAGAGACAGGTTTGTCTCCCAGAGGCTGCCTCATCTCTGGAACAGACTCCCCATACACATCAAACAAAGTATGTCGCTGACCCTCTTCAAGTATAACCTTGATGAGTGGATGGGAAACCACAAATTTGTCCCAGGGTTTCCACCTGTGCCCCTAATTCACAGGGGTGATAGGTGCTGATTGAGGTTTCTTTTTTGGAGATAAACTCTTGACTAGGCTTGTAAGGGCCACAGAGCTATTAGCCTAGTAACCTCCTATGATCGTCTGATCCTATGATCCACTTGATAAATTCCCCCAATTGTCATTGGCATATCTTTTGATTAACAGGGGGGGGGTCTTCTTGAGCCCTTGATGTAGAGAGTTAACTGCTTATTTTTACAGGCTTCCTCATCATGCATCAATTTCTTCTCTTTACATTTTCTCACAATTTCACAATTTTGTTTAGCATTCAGGAATACCCATCTGAGCATAACTTCATATGTCCCAAACAAAAGGTCCTAGTAGTTGTAAATGTTAGAACCCTATTCTCATCCTCCATGTCTTCCATACGCCTTTTGTAGTCCACCATTACCAGCCCCATCATCTCAAGACCAGTCCTATTTGGCACATGCTCACCTTGATACAGTCTTTGAAAAACACGTTGACTTACTATAAACTTCTATATGATTCTAAAGATTGTCACCCGAAGACTGAATAAATCCATGTGAATGGAAACTAAATGGATTCTTAAACCAATCATTAAGGTCTCAATAACAGGAACATGCTCACTCCCTGTCACAGCTTTCTTAGCTACATTAGAGTCCACATGGGTTCAAGTGGCAGCACACTGACTTGGTTCTTTTTGCTGGTATTCCCCAAATCAGTGCAGCAAGCAGATGCTACATGCCACACATGGAGCCTTAATGTACTTTATCGATTAATTTCTAATGTTTTGAGACTGGATTCTCTTAAAAAAATATTTTCCTTTCAAAATGTAGTACAATGAAGCGAACAGTTGGTGCAGTCAGGCCATGCATGGCGATCGGAAGAACTTTAGTGCAAATTGGACCATGAATGGAATACTGACTTTTTAATGCTGGTAATTCATTCAATCCTGATCAGAATCTGCTGATTGCACTCCATAAGACTGCTGCAGTGCTGCAGTACTCCCTTTGCCCCACCCTATCTATGCTACTGCTTGAAATAGAGTAAAGAGGATCACGCTGGAAAGGTTTTCTTTAGGTCGATGTTATATTTGCCAGTTTCAGTAAATAAGCTATTATTAACCATGGGTGATGAAACTGAAACAAATTACAAACCCAAGGTAACTGCTAGAAGCTTATTTATTTATCTATTTTATACATGTGTGAACTAGGCAAGGGCAATGGACACAAATATCACTTTTCAGGAGTGACCCAGAACCACTGTCTGGTTAAGTCACTAGCATACAGTCACTAAGTAGGCAAATGGAGATGGGAAGCATCCATCCTTGTACCTAATAGTAACAGAAAGTGTCTTATCCATATTTCAGAACTGTAATCCTCTGTGTTAACTGTCATTTATCACACAGGCTTCTGTAAGTTAATATTGTCACCTTTTTTCAATCTGTAATACATTGAGTACAGCTTTATAAAGTGAAAGTTATGTTATTGTTTTCACAACACAAATTCATTTTGTGAATCATTTTCATAGGTTCATAGGTAGGTACTAGGCTATTGGCCCTAGGGCCTATACAAAAAGGTACCCTGGCTTTCGCCACCCAAGAAAATTATTTTCCTGTGCCCCTGTCAAGCAGAGCCACAGAAGTGTTCCCCGGGGTGAATTGCCTATTACCCATCCAATCATCAAGATTTTTCTTGAAGAGTGCTAATGAGGAGTTCTGTTTGACATAGATAGATTGTCTATTCCAGCGTATGCAAAGTCTCTGGGACAGGAATCTATCCCTCCAGCATGTTCTGTTTATTGTGGTGACAAGGTTTAGGACCCTAGAGCATGCAGCTTGCAGGGATTGGGATTTCTTTAAGTGGAGCATGTCCAACAGCTCTGGGTTTAACATAGCTTTGTATGTTAGGCAGAGATCGCCTCTGAGTAGGCAATATGCGATGGAGTAAATCTGGAGTTCTTTGTGATGGTCTGCATAGGGCATCTGTTTGAGGCGAGTAATCCTCTTTGTGAGGTATTTCTGCGGCCTTTCCAGTTGTTGTCGATGTCTTGTGAGGTGCATACCAAAAGGGGCATTGTACTCTATAATGGGTCTAATGCCAAAAAGTGCATTGTCATCCTCTTTGTTAAAAACTCTGTACCCATGAACTACCACATAGGTGGTAGTCTACTTAACACCACAAGTGTGGTAAGAGACCTTGGGACACAGGTGGACAGTAGTCACTCCTTTGATAATTACATCACCACAGTGGTCAGGAAATCCTTCTACATGACACACCTCATCACAAAAGGTTTTTTATCCAGAAAAAAGAGGTCATTGTTCCCCTCTACTCATCACTCAATGCTCAAACAGATGCCTTGCAGAAGACCTCCCTCAAATATCAATTACTTTTATCTATGTGCTACTCTGAGACAAGCACAACAACTGCTAACTAGGCAAAAATGCCTCTACAAAGCATGCACTAACTCAACTAGAAACCTCATCCCCTCAAAAACCTCATGCTGCTTTTAACTTGTGCATAACGTAATATCTGGCATAATACTAGAATATTCCCCTCGAGAAATCCCAGACTTTATACTCTGGAACAGGAACAGAATCCCTTGTCACCCACTCATAGCCCTCCAGAAAAATCTTAAAAATAATTCTGGAAAATGGGAAATCAGCCCCAAGATTCACTCAAGGATCACTTCTGACCAGATGCAGGAAAATAATTTTTAGTTTGGAATGGGTGTACTTTACCCAGGGTACCTTTGGCTAGGCTTGCCAATAGCTAGAGGCTAGCCTCCCTACTACCTATGAATGAACCTATGAAGTAGAGAGAAAACTCTTTTTTTTTTTTTTTTGAGAAACCTTTTGTGATGAGGTGTGCCACATAGAAGGATTTCCTGACCACTGTGGCGATGTGATTATCAAAGGAAAGACTACCGTCTACCTGAGTCCCAAGGTCTCTTATCACACTTTCAGTGTTAAGTAGACTACTGCCTATGTGGTAGTTCATGGATACAGAGTTTTTGCCAAAGGGGATGACAATGCACTTTTTAGCACTGAGCTTGTGGCCATGGCTTTGATACCAGGCATCTGTCTCAGTGAGGCCTTTTTGTAGGATGTCCACATCATTATGAGTTTCGATTATGGCTCCTAATTTGCAGTCATCTGCAAACTTAGTTAGCCAAAGACCTTCTGTGTTAGCCTGTACTTCAGAGAAGCAGATACCAAACAGGAGAGGACCCAGGACTGAACCCTGTGGTACTCCACTTGTCACTGGTCTAAAGTCTGATTTGGAGTCTGCTACTTTCACAGTGTGAGTTCTGTCAGTAATCCAGTTGGCAGCCCATCTTTTGACATAGGGATTTATACTTAGTTTAGTGGGTTTATCTATAATTCCAGAGTGGGGGATGGTGTTGAATGCCCTGGCGAGATCTAGATAGGCTGTGTGAACCACCTTATCCTCATCTATGGCTTTGATGACTGCTTCAAAGAAGTCTATCAGGTTTAGAAGACATGATCTGCCTTTTACAAACCCAAACTGTGTGGGGTCCAGAGTTTGGAGATCTCCAATGTCTTTGTTTATGAGTTCCATGATGTCCTTGCAGACCAGGCTTGTCAGGCTAATGGGGCAGTAGTTCCCAGGGTCTGTCATGGCTCCCTCTTTGTGGAGTGGGATAACCGTTGTGGTGCGCCATTCAATTGGCACAAAGCCTGAGGTGAGGCTATGACTGAACATGGTACTTAGGTGGGGTGCCAGTTCATTCTGTAGTTCATGTAGAAGGTAGCCTGGGATGTTGTCAGGTCCCATGGATGCTGTGTTCCTGGCTTTGGAGAGTGAGGTTTTTACCTGTACAGCTGTGATTACAGGAACTTTGCATTCTTCTGGTATAGAGATGGGCCCTTTAGGGGGTGAGAGAGGGGTAAAGTTAGCACTGAACCTATCTGCCAGGATGTTGGCAATATCAGTTGGTTCTGTATATTTAACGCCATTGTGCTGTAACTCAGAGTAGATCTGAGTGTTGCCATTGAGATTCTTGACATAGCTATAGAATGTTTTGTGGCTGTCTTTAGAATCAGTGGTGATTTTATTTTCATAACTAGCTTTGGAGGATTTTATGAGGGATCGCAGCTTCTTACTGAAGCTGATCAGGGAGTTCCTCCAATTATGGGATTTTACTCTTTTTTTGCAACAGTTTCTTTCTTCTTTTGTAGAGTTTGTTTATGGCAGAAGACCACCAGATTGGTTTCCTTTTTTCGGAGGCTAGCATCTTGATTCTGTTAGGGATAGCACGATCCATGCACTCGTGTAAGTGCTTATAAAGTGCATTTGTGTAGAATTCAGCAGTCGTACCTCTATTGTCCATCTTTATGGGTGTCGTGAAGTTTGCCACTTCTGTTTTCAGAAGCGTGAAGTTAGCTTTGGAGAATTTTTTTACGGTTGTTTTCCTACGGGGGGGGGGGGAGCTGGATGTGGATGTCTAGGGTGATTAGCTTGTGGTCAGATATGACCAACGAGGAATTGACCTCTGGTGTGGAACACCGGCCGCCCGTGTTGGTGATGACCAGGTCTAGGATATTGCTGCCCCTGGTGGGGGTGTGGATAAGTTGATCCAAGGTGTTGGAATTGATGAATTCCAGAAAACATTGAGCAAAAGATTTGGTACATGAGCAGTTTTCCCAGTTAATGTTGGGGTAGTTGAAATCACCCATTATTATATATATTAGGGCGTTGGGTTGTACCCTAATATTTTTCCAGTGTATTAAGAAAAGAGGAGTGGGAATCCTGGGGCATGGTGGGGGGTCTGTAACAAGCTACAATCTGGATTGCGGCCTTGCCCAGAGTTAGTTGAACTTGGATAATCTCGAATGCATTATGCTGAGCAACTAGCTTGGAGGTGTGTATATCCTTAATGAATATGGACACGCCTCCATCTTTAGTGTTTCGGTCTGGGTTAGGTGGCTGAAAGGTGTGGTATGAATTATAGCCTGGTAATGCAGGGGTGCTCTCTGGAGCTTTGAACTAGGTCTCTGTCACTGCACAGATGTCGATGTTCTCCATTTTAAGGAGTGCCTAGAGTTAGTGCGTTTTGAGGTTTAGACTTCTAGCATTGAGTAGCATTACCCTCAGATTTTGCTTTCTTGTATCTGTTACGGTGATGAATTTGTCATTTTAACCTTGCCTAAAAAGGCACTATAGGGTTGGCAAGAGCCTTTGCCAGTATCCGGAATCCCAAGGGCGACAGGTGCAGGTGATCTCTGGCAAAGCATCATGGTCTGTCGATCATGTCATCCCAGGCAGACAGATACTGGATTCCCTTAGAATGACACCAGAAGCTTAACCAATTGTTGAAGTCAATCTTTTTGTCCTTGTACTGTGATATCATTCTGGGTAATGGCAGGATGCTACTCAGGGCTAGGGTCATACCTGCCTGGGCTACAAGATAGGAGATCTCCTCCATGTCTGTTTTCATGTAGTCCAGGGAGGTACGCCTCAGGTCATTCACACCAACATGGACAATGATAGAGTCATATTTGTACTTGTTGTGGAGTGACTTGAGTGCGTGCGTTATGTGGTGGATCCTTGCACCTGACAAGCAGCTGACAGTAACTTTCTCCTTGTTTAGCCAGGTGAGTGGAACATCAGTGTGCCTGACTATAGAGTCATCTATGACCAGAGTGTTGGGTACATTATGCCTTATGGGCTGTAGTTGAGTGGCACTCTGAGTATCTGGGCTATGTGTCATTTGGTTTGTGTTGGGGAGTGGAGGTTGCTTGCATTTCTGCTTTGGAGGTCTCGGTTGTTTGGGCAGATTTTTATTGAGAGCCTCTGCGAATGTAGGTGTGTGTTTTTTGCTTCTGTGTGTGTGTTTTGATGGTGTAGCTTTTGAGGGACTGTGTGATGAGTGTGGTGTGGTGCAAGTGTTTACCTTCTCCTCTTGACTGTCTAGTCCAGTCTTCGGTGAAGAGAGCTTTGCTTCCAGTTTGGCTATATAAGCGCATCATTCAGAGATCGTAGTGTTGGGTGGTAGGAGGAGGGGGTTGTTTGTGCACATGAGGTAATTGCTGCCTTGCCCCATGATGCCCAGATTCATCAGGTAGACGGGAGAAAACACTGTCTCTGGTTTTGTTTTTTTGTGGATTTAGAGCTGCTTAATGAATAGAAAATGCTATATTATCTTTTTAATGTCCACTCTATCATAAATGCAGAAAGCTGCAAGGTACTTCATATAAAATCTAGTTAAGATTTACTGTATACAGACTGCAGTATGTTTTAATAATGCAAATGCATTTTATGATGTTTATTTGAACATTTGATCTAACACTAATCATATTCTCAACAGTGACTCCAAAGTCTTTCAAATCTTTTCATCAGACAACACATAATTATTTTTTGAGTAATGGTATTGGCTATTGTTGATACCACAATGTATTATGTTAAAGCTTACAGACAACAGTTATTTATTGAGTAAGGATGTTGTTTATTACTGATACCCAGAAATATACTTTCTGCACATAACTTTGAAATTGCACCAGCAGTGATTTCTAATGGAAAACAGTTAACTGTGTCATGTGCTGACAGATGTGTCTCTATATTACACTGCTTAAAGCATTCTGTTGGAGGACACTTTGTTCCATACAGCTCTCCTATTAAATGTGTTTTGGCAGAATATTTTCACACAAATATGTTGTCAATCAGTTTTGTTTTATTTAGAGTGAAAGGTTTAGATGAACTGTTTCTTGCACACATATTTATTCACATAATTTATTTATATCTATCTATCTATCTATCTATCTATCTATCTATCTATCTATCTATCTATCTATCTGTGTGTATGTACATGTGTAATTACATTTAATTAGATAAACATATAGTAAAATATATACCACATCAAACCTGTTTTCATTCATACACAAAGTGCAAACCAAAAACACTAAAAACAACATCAAGAAACAACCCAAAAACACATTACTCACAAACACCTAACAAACAATGTGTACACTATCACTGACATGCACAACCATGCTCATACACACAGATATAGACACATAGGCACACATGCGTAAACCCTAGAAACACTGCAAAAGCACAGATTATACTGCTTTAAGCAGTACAATGTAGAAACACATCTGCCCGTTATATATTCTAACTCTCTGGTCGTACAACCACAACCAAAGGAAAGCCCACTAAAACCATTCAATAGTCCATAAAATGGAAGTCAGATGTAACACATTTTGATCTACACTGATACAAACAGGCCATTATAACCCATTAACAAAAATAGCTGCAATAAACTATTGCTCAATGCTCTCTCTCTGGTGCAGATTCAATACAGCCTACACGGTGCGCTAAGACCATGTGCGCATCATGGAGATATGTGCAAATGATAGTACACCACTTTCTATTCATTAAGCAGCTCTAAATCCACAAAAAAACAAAACCAGGGACGTCTTCCCAAACTCGACCAAAACGTTTATTAAGCACTTTCGTCAGCATAAATCAGCTGACTTCTTCAGAATAGTAAAAATTCAGATGAACCACTTTTAAATATCATTCAGAGAACATCACATAACACTATCAGCTGATAAAACACACACAATTTACAAATCAATTAAAGTGACATTTACAAAACACTTATGCTGTCAAGAATAATTCACCAAACATAAAAACTTAGCAAAAGTCAAAAACCAGCACCATAAATATTTTTTTAAAAAATATATAAAAACATGTAATGAATATCTTTGCCTTAAAAGATACTTCTATTGGAAGTAAAATTAAATATAAGAATGCAGCTTCAGTAAGCTGCTCAAGCTAAGACTATCATTAAGACCCGGAAATGTAAGGGCATCTAGTCTCAGTTGCCAACATAACTCTTTAAATTCAAGATAATGTTCCCATGGACCACCCCGGGGATCATGAGGGACTTTTTCTACCACTAAAAACCTAAACTCATGGACAGGATATCTTTCCACGTGCTTAAATAAAGCACTCTTTTAACTCAATCTCTCCTTCTATACCATATCCTTAAGCTACTGCTCAGTCTTTATTGCTTCTATTCTTCTTAACTCTCTCTCACTATCCATCTGCATCACTAACTTTTTGGCTGCTATTTTTCCTAACTGAAACTAACATTCTATTTTGCATGTGCTATAACAGTTAATGTCACACACTGTACTACCTACATACTATTGTTTTTTCGACACTGTCTACATCATGTATGGTGAGAGTGACTATTATTGTCTGTAGTGTTGTAACTGTATAGAATTGTCTAGATGTGTAGTAATATATTGCAACATCTTGTAGCAGTTTGTTCGTTCAACGTATGTTTTTGTATAGTATTTCTAATGTAATTTTTATTGTATTCCCTAGGCCTGAAAATGGACATATATCCAGCTGGACTAGCCCGGTCAACAAATGTAAAATAAATAAATAAATAAAATAAAATAAATAAAAGTATTGGATTATACTGCATTTGTATTGTACTGTATGTAGAGCTTTTCTCCCAGGGCCTCTGCTGAAAACAGGCTCTGTAGTCCCAGTCAGACCACCCCAGTAAACAAATGTCAAATAAAATAAAAAAAATAAATAAATAACATCAAAATCAAAGCATCACCCAGGGAACAGGGAAAGGTGTATATAAGCAGAAAGGGTTTCCACGCCATTACCCGCCAGATCATGTGTAACGATAAGGGAATCATCTTGAATGTGTGTGCTGGCAACCCAGGCAGTTATAATGACTCACATATCTGGCAGAACTCTCAACTGTATCAGATGTTTCCTAGGAGGGATATCCCACGGGATCATTTGCTGGTTGATGCAGAGTATGTATATGAATCGTGGCTGATGACACCCATCAGAAACGTACACACACACCAACTAAAGAACGCTATAATGAGGCACACGCTCAAACAAAAAATATCACAGAGCATGTGTTTGAGCTGCTTAAATCACAGTTCTGGTGCCCAGATACATCTGGGGTGGCCCTGCAGTACAATCCCCATACTTGTGCTGAAAATGTCCACATCTATGCCATCCTTCACAATATTATTCTGAGAAAACAGCTTCAGCAGGAAAACTAAGGTGAAGGCCCACACATTTCACCACCACTGGCAAGGTCACCACAGCCACACGCAAGTGTGGAGTCAGAGGGAGAGCCACCAGCTCACATGCAGTACAGATTTTGGCCTCATTGTTTTGTACTGGCAAATCATTAAGATTGAAGTTAAAAAATAATGACAGACTTCATATCCCTCAGAAAATTCATAGTAATGCAAAACATGTTGTTCTATCAACTTTCATAGTTTGTAATACCAAAATATTTAAAAACTATCGCTATTTTTGGGCCTATGTCCTACTTTTGTTTATGACTTTGACTAGTTTTGCTAGTTTAAGAGGTTGGAAGTTATGCACACATTGCTAAAACCTGTAAGAAAGCAGCACAATTTGCAAAAGAGCACCACAAACAGGTCCCCTTCAAAACATCTAAAACCCATAAAATCTAATTTCATAACATTGAGACCAGAACATTTAAAACACAAAACATCTAAAACCCATAACATTGAATTTAATAGCATCTAACAGTACAAATCACATGAAAATAACATCCCCTCTACCTATAATGATATATAATGACACCAAACTACCAAACACACATTTTACTACATTTCTGCAGGGGGGCTTGATACAGTGGGGTTAGGAAATTAACTTTTTCCCACTGTAGTGCAATTTTGGAGTTGGTACATTTAATTTACAGGCAGTGTGTGTGTGGGGGGTGCAGGGGGCCTGCTCCCCTGCAGAAATGTAGAAAAAGTGTGTTTGGTAGTTCGGTGCCATTATATGTGGAGGGGATGTTATTTTCTAGTGATTTGTAGTGTTAGATGTTATGAAATTCAATGTTATGGGTTTTAGATGTTTTGGGTTTTAGATGTTCTGGTCTCAATGTTATGAAATTAGATGTTATGGGTTTTAGATGATTCAAAGTAGATCCTCACAAACATATATAATACTAAGCACTGATTGAGCTATGCATCCAGGACATCAGACAAAAGACTTATATATCCCTGAATTCAAAAGAGAGAAAAATCAAGAATATGGCACAATTATCATTATTTGCACAGGGTGGTTTTGTGGGGGCAGGAGGCCAAGACTGGCACAAAAGGTACTGATTGCATGTGAGTAAGAAAAACAGACAGGCAGACATTTGGATAAAGTATCAACTGGCCACTGAGACAGAATGAGCTGTAAGCCTTACAACTGACCCATGTAACTGTTATGTGTGTGCGTCTGTATGGGCAATCAAGGTGAAATATGTGTGTGAATGTCTGCAAGAACACAGCCAAGCTCTGTGCTAGCTCTACATCCTGGTATGTTGGACTGGTGTGAACCATGCAAGGTTGAGGTAACCGTTCATAGTCATCATACTGACTGCAAGAACTGGCTCTGCCAGAAGTTGCACTGGCACATGCATGCCCATAGTCAGATGCACTGCAGCTACTTGAATGTGAGTGATGTCTGCTGGATGGGTTTTCCTCATGAGTACACGAAAGACCATGACCCCATGTCATACCACATCTGGGTGTGGACACCTCAATCACTGATGGAGCAACGGAAGTAGTGCCACTGTGGGAGCATGATCAGGCACTGCCAAGTTGGCTAACATCAGATGATGATGCTGACATATGTCCATGTGGATGCCATTCCATTCCCAGCAGATTTTCCATCACAGACACTGCCTATTCCCTTGTGTCATTCATCCAATCCAATGAATCAGCTATACAGTGGAGGCAGTAATGCATATCAGCCTGTACCATGTCTACAACCCTAAGCATATCCTTGGAGGCCCTACTGAAACATGCTTGCACCTCCATGATGGCCTATACATACATCCAGTGGCATGTAAAGGCACACAAGGATAAGATGGAGGGTGGACAGCAGGCCTCCTCCAAGCACCCCTAATATCCCTTCTGTGTAGCACTTCACCCACACTTTGGCTATGGCCAGAGTCAACTGGTACTAAAGCCACAGTAAACACACTACCCTGAGCAAGTGTGTCACCCCCCCCACCTGTCCAATATCTGAGGGCTCACTGGAAAAGGTATGCGTATGCCTACTGGCTGTGTCTGAAGGAATTGCATGGGGATGGGTGAATGTCAACCTCAGTGTCAGATTCAACATCTGCACCCCTTGACTATGCCTCTGTTTGGCCACCATAATTATCAGAGTCTGTCAATACTCTGACGTCAGGTAATAAGTGTCCTATACTTCCACTGTCAGTATCACCTGTGATAATAAGCAACAAACATGGGAATGAAGTTAATGCCTACACTAAAATTTAATGTATTTGTTCACCCTCCACCTGCTCCTGTTGTGTCTTTTCATACCACTTTCAAAGATGGTACAGCAATACACACACACACACACACACACACACACACACACACACACTCATGACACACATCTCACATATATGGAAAATGCATATTTATGACAGACGGTCATTAATACTCAAATAAAAATGTTTGGCTTGCCATGTGTAGGTGAATCCACACTTGCTAGAGAGGATGGTCCTAGAAGAAGTTAAGCATAAGGTAAGGATGCAATTGTCATGTTGTCAATAAAACAGGGAGACTAAATTTTTGTCTTTATATGTCCATTAACAATACTTTTAACTGGAACTTGACTGACACATCCACCCAAAGCCCATTTAAATTAAAACAATTATTATTTACAATATTTTAATATACATTAAAATGTTATAAATTGACATATGTAAGCTTACCTAGAAGCTCATCCTGGGACATACTTATCCTCCCTGAAACATCAGCAGCAACAACATCAACCACATGCTGTTGTACACTTTCCACTGATCTCTCTAGATCTCTGACAGTAGACAGGAACTCTTGATTTGGTGTTAGTGATGGCTCTTTATTAGCCCCCCCATAGCCAGTTATTGTCAGGCAACTGCAGCTGCTGTCCTCTGGGCTGATGAAATCATATCAGAGGCCTTATGATGCACCCTATTATAACTCCTGCTGCACCCCCCCCCACGGCACTGACGTCATTAATTGTCTGGTTGCAAATCTGCATTCTGTCAGACATATCTCCACATTGTCTCTTAAGTATAAAAGCACTGTGGTGCCTAAATGCTTGGACATTGACATAATTTTCAGAGTCACTGAAAGGGGGTTTATGGGGACTGGTACACTTAAGTGCCATAATCCTAGGTGACATACAATGAAAAAGGATGCAACACATAAATAGCACATCAGTAAATTCCTTCTTATGTATACATGTATTATATTTTCAATATTAACCACAGGAGAAACACAGTTCAAGTATTAAAATATAATTTTATGTGGTTGTAACATATTGCAGTCACACACATACCAAGGTTTGATCCAAAACAAGGAATAACAAGAGCAAGCCTCTTTAAAAAAAATTTTGTTGTGGAAATACATAACTGGAACTTAGCTTCCCCACCCCTAAAACAACAAGCAAATGACAGTTTGCACCAAGCAAGGAATAACACATCGGTCAATAGTTATAAGAGCTTTCAAACAAATTCTCACAAAATGTGTCCAGATTTACAACAGAAAAATCATTTTTATATGATTGTGAGTCACCTATCCCTATGCCCAGCACTTCCTAGAGGTGTCTATTGGCTATCATAGAAGCCTAATACCCCCATGTTATTAATGATGTAGGGCATTTACACTTCACTGAAATAACATAGAAGAGTATAAGATAACCAGTTGTAACAATAACGGTTATGATGAAAGTTAATAAGGCTGTGTATCTGAGAAAGTAAAATCCCCTGACAAAAATGAATATGCCAATAGTGAACTTCTAAGAAGTGCATATAGATAAAAGTTCAATTTTCTAATGCATTTATATATTTTCCTTGCAACATGTGAACAAATCTAGTATGTAATTGAAAACTTCAATCATACCCTAGCAAGATCCGAAGTCTTTTGTGCAGATAAATCCAGATTAATAACAATCTTCTTCTGTGTTGTCCATATACCCAACTCTCTTCACCTTCAGGTTCCCTAGCTACACAGTTACCTTTTTATAGTGTAGATTCAGGCCTGTGAGCAAATTGAAGATGCAAATGAGGTGAGAAATCATTAGAATTGCTGAATCAAAAAGTTCTGATTTTGTGTAGCAGATTTAAACATCGCATAGGGAATACCTCAGTGCTAGTTGCTAATGGATTGCGACTGTAGGGAGAAGGAAAACAAAATGCTAATTCAGACTCCCTTACCTGCAGTGGGTGTATCAAACATGTTACACTTACAAAGTGTAGAAGTAATTGTAGCAAGCTTTTAAATGGAAGTGAGCAGCACACATTTCTCAGTTTTTGTTCAGTAATAGCCAAACTCTCCGGACTTTGTTGAAAACTGTATATTACTGTAATTTAGTATTCTTATATATTCTAAGGACAATGATACAGAATGCCCCACAGACTGCATGTCTGTGAGTACAGCACGGAAAAGATAAGAATGACACAATACAAAGAGAAGACTCATAAATGGTTGTGCAATCAGTCATTGCACTAAATACGTAAGTAACACATGTACAAACAACTGAGAATGCACAGGTGTTATACATCTTGTTAGCACTGTATTGGAAATGGGCTTATATCTATAATGATTTGCATTCCTGCTGCAAAGCTGTTTCTGTGGAGAAGAGTGATAAGACACTCTTACTGTGGTTTATAGCTTTATTAGTCTGACAATGAAATCCAGAGTTGTGTAAAAATCTGTAATGTGTGGTATAATGTGTTTTGTACTTTTTTATTTTATTGTATTTTTAATATTGTTATTTACATGGCACACAGCTTAGCACAAACATTCTGAAACAGCTAAATAAATTAAAAGTAATGTTAAGTTACTTGTATGATAAAGACTGCATAAATTACATTTGAGACGTGTGTGTGTGTGTGTGTGTGTGTGTGTGTGCGTGTGTGTGTGCGTGTGTGTGTGTGTGTGTGTGTGTGTGTGTGTGTGTGTGTGTGTGTGTGTGTGTGTCACATCTGTTAAACATGATAAATCACAATACACATAGTATATGTAGGTCAAGGTTCAAGTCTCACATCTGTCTGTCACTGACAAAAAGTAATAAATACTTTTTACAATAATAATCCAAGTTACAATCTGCTTATCTCATTTGAACATTGCTCACCTCCATGCAAACTCGGTGTAATGGCCCAAACAACAAGCAGACATTTGTCTGTTTCAAAAAGGCTATATTGTTGCACTTGTCAATTTCAAAATGGTCACATTCTGTCATGTGTTGTTACCATCAAACAAACACTCTAAGTGGTGTTGCTATATGGTAAGAACTCATGCATAGCAATAAATGTGAAAATATAAAAGTGCTGCCTTCTTCTTCCTGTAACAGCAGTTGTAAATTGAGGGTTATAGCACAGATAAACCTGCGTTCTAATCCAGCAAAAGTCAAACCTTTCTTACTGGCATTCCACTTTACATTACATAAACATTAGTAGAAAAATACTTACACATAGAAACAACTATCTACAGCAGGTGCATTGAGCATGCACAGGATATCAGAGATATATTGCATGTGTAACTGTGGATATTAGTACAATTATGCTTTTACAGTTACACATTTATTTAATGAACTTTCATGTCACATACATATTAAACACTCAACTTTTTAATGCATAGGTATAAACAATGAGTAGATCTGACAAACAAGGTCTCAGTTGCAATGAGCACTTTGCACAGTAATGACTGTAAAAAATAGACTTGTAGCCCAACCTTCCCTGTGGCAAATGGTATAAGTTAATGCTCACAATACAGGTGAGCCATGGTTCTAAGGTAGCATTATCCCAATTTGATTAATGCTTGTTATCTAAAATACAAAAAATAAAAAAAACATGTAAACATAATTATAAATACCAAGTATGTATAGCACTAGAGCTGATATGAATTATATGTGTGATTGAGGGTATACTGACAATTATGTCACAATTATGTTACAGCAGCAACCAACTCATAAACAAATGCCAACTGTCAGATTAACCTTCCTATTTCAAAAACTGCCTTCCTGTCTGTTTGGCACTGTTGCTCTCTGCTTAACATCATGCAAAGTGGTTGGCATGGTTGTTCAGGTTTGCACACTAGCAATAAATGCAATAACAAGAACTGGTGGAAAAATACTCTTAACTGTTGCTGTTTGACCTGAACAGACATGTCTGGAGCTAGAAGGGAATGTGCCCAATTTAGGGCTCAAAGGTGAGATGTGGAGGAGTCTAGAATCTTTGCTTGACTCCTTGTAAAGTGTCACTGCTGAAGGCTGCAGCAGGGCAACTATACCAAGTCTCAGTACAAATCTGGGGCTTGGAATAGTCTGGCCAAGGCTTTCTCTAGTGCGATTGACATTCCACTCACTGGACAGCAATGCAGGCACCACTATAATGACCGCCAAAGACACAAGCAGGATACACTCAACAAGTGGGTAGATTAGTTTAGGGCTGCTGACATCAAACACTTGTGTAAATATACAGATACAGATAAATTAGATAGAAAGATGGATATAGGCAAGACTGGTATGCATAATGCTCTTCTCTTTTTTCTCCTTTTTATTCTACAGCCACGCAGAAGATAGCAGTGAACATGGAAGTCCATGCTGATCATTTAGAAAGACATAACAAAGCAAGGGGTATGTATGCAGGACAACATAATTATTATTTTATCTAAACTATTGCTCTTCTATAAAGTAGTAGCAAAGTAAGTATGAATATTTTAACTGTAAAATCAAGTATCCATGCTTCAGTCTGTAGCTCAAGCCAGCTGTAGGAGTCACTTGTAATACTGCATTCAGATGTTGTGGGTTCAAATCCCCCACATAAGAAATATGCCATGAAATTATTTGGAGATGAAAACTAAGAACTGACCAAGGGTATAAAGAACGGCATGAACTGTTTGTACTGTGCTGCAAGTAACTTTAATTGAAACAAATCCTCAATATAAACCATTAAGCATTTTCATCCATCAGTTGGACTTCTTCATAATGTAATGTGACCACATTAGAAGTCTGAATAAATACTCATACAAACAGACCCTCTTGAAATCTTATTGAATAATAAATAAACATATTAATTCATTAATTAAGAAACAATGGGTTTGTTAAAAAAACAAATAATGAAAACTCTTAAAGTGATACTACCCATAAGAAAGTGAACCACAGCAAAGACTCAACTTAAAACAAGATTAACACAACCATAAGAAAAGCACCTTATATATAATAATAATACATTTGCACCAAAATGTATTTTCACTAAGTATACTCAAAAAATATTTAAAAAAATCACAAAAATAAGGAGGATTTTAGATGCAACACACACATCCTATAGATACCATGTCATTCAAGCCATGGCCGTTCATGGAGTCTAATTTTAATTTCCATCTAAACTCCTTCCAGTCTAAAATATCTTTCAAGGAACCCCATCCCTCCCAGCTATGTCTTCAATGTTGTCCAACACATAAAACTTAACAGAATGTGTAGTATATTCTTTAATGTTAACTTTTTTCTACCAATATCATACATGTATTGGTATATTCTAATCTTTAGGGATCTTTCTGTTTTACCTATATAAAATCCTGGGCACTATTGGCATTGGGCAACATAAACCACTCTAATACTATAACAATAATACTTCTACTTCAAAAATACCTTCCCATAATTCACTATATCAAATACTGATCCTTCCATGATATGCTTACATTCATTACACCAGCCCCATTTTTCCGACTGGTTTGGTTGAAGGTTCGCCTCTCCACAATGAAGTTATTTCTCCATTTAACCATCAAGGGTGACAGATGATGGAGGCTCTAATTAAAAATAATATTATAGACATGGACAAGCTTTTGGGAGAAATTAATTCTGTTAATGACTCCATACATTCTGATTTAGTATTTTCTGTTAGAAGCAATGACTATTATGGGATGTTTGATAAAGTTCATGCTATGACTGTGCAAGTTTAAGTTAAAAAGAAAAAAGGTAAACAGAGAAAGAAGAGACTACAAATGTGGTTTAGCTTATCTATCTCCACCTTAACATTTTACTAAAAATACAGCACCTGGGGGTCTGCTTCTCATGAGGGTGACAATTCTGATAATTATGAGGGCAATTTTGATGTTGAAACCATGGAGCATGTGCACCCCTGAGACAGTGCACAGGAGGAAGTTTATGTAATAACCCCTTTAGGCTCACCTTTGCTGAAGGGATACGAAAGAATACTGAATCAGCAGCAACTGGGGGCCAGAACCAGACAGGCAACAGAAGGGCTTTTTACAGGGGGAGGTATTACAGAATTTGATTGATCAGATTATTATTTTAAATAAGAGGAAAGATTTTTGAGTTTATAGTTATAGTGAGTTCATTGTGAACCAAGATTGGGCTCAACATTTTGAAAAAAGCTTAACATTTGTACCTACTCAAAGAGACTGTATTGATGATAGTTTAGTTGACTTGAAGCTTTTGACTTGTAAATTAAATTTTAGACTTTATTTTGGTGAGAATGGGTTGAAAAATGTTAACACCACTAATGTTTACACCAGACCAAGCACTTTTTTCGCAGTCTGCTGCATCCTTTTATTTCTTTGTTTGAAAAATGTTTGAATTTGACATTAACAGATTTTGAGTAGGAAGACAATGGTCAATATCCATAACTTAAATGGTGGTGAACTAATTTTGTTGAGACATATCACTGGCAATAGGCAGATTCGACTTATGACATCTGACAAGGGGTGTGGCTTAGTAGTCATGAATTCAAATGTCTACATGAACAAGATGTTTACCTCCTATATTGTGATACTTACAATAAAATTTCTGTTAATGAGAGGAACAGTGCTTATTATAAAAGTGATGTTTTTCTTAATGATTGCTTTACACAAGATGTCATTTCACAGGGAAATTGGATTTTCTTATGATGGTTAACCCAAGAACCCCCATGATTTTGGAATACCAAAGATCCACAAGGACCTGACTGACCCACCCCTTAGGCCTATTGTTGATGCAAATTTTTCAAAAACCTTCACAATAGCCCTCATTATTGACCATCATTTGAAGGGTGTTGTGGGGAGGGTGCCTCACCTTTATAATGATTCTTGGAACTTTCTGAAAAGAGTATCTAATGATTTGTACAGTGAATACATTATTTTTGCCACTGTATATGTTACCAATCTTTTTTCTGTTATCCCCATGACACTGGGCTGGAATGGTTTTACAATTTTTTATGCAGAAATAGCAACTTTAACCTTTCTAGGATTAAACAACTCACTGAACTGATGAAAGTTGTCCTTAAAATCAATTTCATTTATTTTGGTGGGCAACTGTTTAAGCAAAACACAGGTGTGGCAATGGGGGTTGCATGCTTCCCAGGCTTTGCCAATTTAGTTATGACTGAGTTGGAATTCAGATATGTCCTTGGTCCCCGTTGTTTGAGCAGTGTTCCTTTATGGGTGTTACCTTGATGATATGGTTATTTTTTGGAATGGTAGTCTTGAGTGCCTTGAAATATTTGTTGTTATTTAAATAACACCACTTCTTTTCTGAAGCACACTGCTAATACTTCTTTGAATTTTGTTAACTACCTGGATGTCATTATTTCTAAAAATAGATTGTTGCAGTATTTCAAGTCTAACATTTACAGGAAGCCTACATATTCAAACTCATTACTGCATTTTAACAGCTGGCATTCTATACACTAAAAAAGAGCCATACTTAAAGGCCAAATGGTTAGACTCGCATGCATGATTTTGAACATGATGTTTTCTTACAGTGGACAACTAAGTTGAAAGCAATGTTTGAAAAATGTGGATATCTTACAACTTTCATTCAAGTTATCATGGGGGTGGTAATTTTTAAACACAAACAATCTGTATTTCTACCCATTTTGGGAAAAGGGGCACTTGCTTTTGGTAGTGACAAATCCCTCAGGTCTGTGGATGGTTATGGCAGGGCTATGGTCTTAACATATAATTTCAAAGAAATCAATGCAGTGATTCAGATAAACTGGAATGTGTTCAAAATAGGGGGTGAGCAATTTGATATTTTGGGACCATCCCCTTCTTTTGTGCACAAAAAGGATGTTTCTTTTAAATCTCTGATAGAGAGGGTGAATTTCAGGTATGAACACAGTATGAAAATGGGCACATGAAAAAGTGCAGCTGGTGAAATCAATGTAGGTGTTGCATGCCTTGTGTTTTCAAATTAGACACTGAGGCTGAGTATGCGTTCAACTTGTTTATTGTACATAAACACATCAGGAGCTGTAACTGGAACATATACTTCAAACTTCATATACTTACGGGCTGATTCATTACTTCTAAAACACTCACATATAAATCTCCATTCAAGCTTACATTCAGACTTACTGACTACACAAAAGGGCACTGATCTCACACATGCTCAGTAACTTATATGCATGTACTGTCTAGCTATGGTGGCTGACTAGCTTAAAACCATTGCATTATGCAAACATAAAGTTAAACCAAAATAAAGGCATTCGTATTAAAAATGTCATATAATTATTTATTTAGACTGATGAATATATATATATATACATATATATATATATATATATATGTATATATATATATATATATATATATATATATATATATATATATATATATATATATATATATATATATATATATATATATATATATATATATATTGATACATATATATATATATATATATAGATATATATATATATATATAGATATATATATATATATATGTATATATATAAACACTTTGGAATCTCGAAATACTGAAATGTCGAATTTCAGTATCTCAAGACCAAATTGTTGAATATGCAATAGCCCAAACTGCAGAATAACGAACCCAGAAATGTCGAACCCGCCATACTGATGGATGGCGCATTAGGTAAATTTTATGTTTTTTAAGGGTTTTGGGGAGGGTTTGTGAGTGTGTTGAGGAATTTTAGGTGTGGGTTAGGGTAGGTAGTTAAGAGTGTGAGTGTGTCAGTGTTGAGAGTGGTGGTGTTAGTATGTATGTGATGTGTGTTTGTGCAAGGGGGTGAAGAATGTGTGGTGGTGGTGGGTTTTCTGTCTTTTGGTTTTTAGTGCAGCCTCGGAGTTAGTATATCTATATATATATATATATATGTATATATATATATATATATATGTAGTGGGGGTGTGAGGGGTGCAGCCCCCCACATGGGGGTGCAGGGGGCTTGCCCCCCTGCTTATAGGAAGGGTGTATTTGTTTTGCTGTGTTTGTGTGTGTTGTTTTGCTTTGTTGTAGTGTCGGGATGTAGGTGTATTTGTGTTTTCATGTGTGGTGTAGTGTTTTGCTAACATTCGCGGTTTTGAGTTTCGCAGTCTTGGTTTTTGAGTTTGTGAGTTTTTGGCTTTATAGTCTCGAGATACTGAAATTTGATATGTCAGTATTTCGATATTATAAAGTGAATCCATATACAGACATTATATATGTGTGTGTGTGTGTGTGTGTGTGTGTGTGTGTGTGTGTGTGTGTGTGTGTGTGTGTGTGTGTGTGTGTGTGTGTGTGTGTGTGTGTGTGTGTGTGTGCGTGCGTGTGTGTGTGTGTGTGTGTGTGTGTGTGTGTGTGTGTGTGTGTGTGTGTGTGTGTGTGTGTGTGTAAATCCATATGTGCACTGTTGATATAAATCAGCTCATTACTGTTTGTTTTTATACAGTAGTTCACTGTAGTCATTCCCTCTCAAATTTTCTAAAATTATCACATTTAATTATTTAATGACATCCTTAATACATATGTGAAAAAATTAGATTGAACTGGATTTGAGCCCTGTATCATCTGTGCTCAAAATAAGACCTCACTGATGTTATAACTGCAACCACAGAGTCAGCTAGGCAGCATCTGTTTTTGTTCCATTCAGTACTGTACAAAGTGCTTACTACCGCGCTTCTCTGCTTAACGTGTTTGCATTGAGGAAAGCATACCAATAGAATTACTCTGAGGAAAGCATTTTACTGTATCATTTGGAGGAAGGGACACATCTGGAAATCTGTGTCAGGCTTTTCCCAGAAGTATTTGAAGTGTGAAATTCAATGTATTTAAGTGTGAGTGTACTTGTGGTCTTAAACTGGGACACATTGCTCTGGAATATGTAATAAGGAGTTACATTAGGAGTGGACAGAAGTATACAGTCCGGTCCCAGGTTATAGAGCATGTTCCTGTTGTGATCTTAGGGGAAATTGTGAAATATTACTCCTGTTTAAGTGATGGTTTCACATTGGAGTCAGTAGTGGGGACTGAAGTTCCTTAGTTACAGACCCAGGATAGTAGGAGATGTCACATATTGGAGGCAGTTCAGAGGGATATTAACTTGACATCACATATTGGTGGCAGCGGTGGAATTTTAATTGGTCTTCAGTAGTCTGTGGGTAGCTGTATTTAAGGTGCACACTCTCAACAGCCACAGGGTAAACATGCAGAATTTCAATCCACCAGAGTTTTATTTATTTTTAGTAAGTTATTCAGGAACAGCAGGCATATATGTCAGCAGAAAACTATAGCAGGCTGACAAAGAATCAGTTGGCCAAGGAGTGTGATGGCAGAGGACTGGTGTATGCCACATTTTCCCAGATGACCTGAAAATCCATCATGAGTTTGAGAGACTGTGCCCAGAGGACAAATGTCTTGAACTGGAATCAGTAGAAAGACTGTGCCTGGAGGCCAAATGACTAAAGGCTGAGGTGAAGTAGTTCCTATATGAACTGGAGGCAATATGAACTGGAGGACAAACAACTGGAAGCTGAGGAGAAACAGAGTCAATATGAACTGCAGACCAAATGTTTAGAAGTCAAGGAAAATGAGAAACAGCACTGGCATGAAGTGGACTTTCTTACCATTCCAGAGGGTCATGGAGGTAATGGGAAGGTAATAACCAGACCCCAGAAACTGTAAAGTTCAGGAAATTGTTTTTTTTTTTCAATACAGAGATGGGGATAACTTTGATAGTTTTATTCATATATTTGAGAGGGTATGTAGACAATACAACGTTGACCATTCTGCTCCCAACTCCGTTACTCCATGCAAAGCTGTACAGGCCATGTCAAAACTGTCTGATGAAGATTGAATTAAGCTAAAGTTAAAAACTATCTGTTTGAATGTTTTAAACTAACACCTGAAGCTTATAGAAAGATGTGTCATGAACTTAGACACAAGGCAGATTAAAGTGTACATGATTATATTGCAGATTTAAATACTTACTTTCACAGATGGGTGAATGAGTGTCAGGTCACCACTTCTGAGGGACTGGCAGACCTTTTTGTGAGGAAACAAGCCCTCATTACTTTGCCTGATGACATGACAACCTGGTTAGCAAATTGAGAGTGTAACTCTGTGGAGGAGTTGGGAAGAAAAGAGGATCTCTACTTAGCAAGCAGAGCACCAGTGCATAAGAAAGGGATACTCAGTGATGCACATGCACCTAAGGGAACACATGGGAGCAGTCTAATCCACTTCCATATTGTACACCTGTAACAGGGAACACTACTAGTCTAAGTACACAGTTTGTAATTAGATGTTTCAAATGTAACCAGAGGGGCTGCATAGCAGCCAAATGTCCATCGAGGCAAGGTGAAAAACAAAAGGTGAGGGAGCCAGCAAGTGGGGATTACAAACTGCCAGTGTTACATTGTTTGGAAACAACAGGGGTGCCACGCTGTCACCAAAATGTATATCCTATCTTAGTAGATGATAAACAGGTTACTGCTAAGAGAGACAAAGCATCTAATCCAACCCTTGTGAGGCCTGCAGTGGTTAGAGAAGAATAGTAGTTGCTTGGAAAATCTACTCCAGTCAGAGCTATGGGAGAGACCACATTCCAAATACCTTTGGCTAGGGTTCATCTTGACTGTGAGGGTGGAAGAGGAATCAAGCAGGTAGGTGTGTTTGAGGATATTTCTGGAGATGTCCTGATAGGGAATGACTTTGATAATGCAGTAACTTGTGTACATGCAGTGACATGCAGTCAAGCTTGGAGACAGGCGTGGAGGTCCAGTAGCCTGGGGAGACCCAGACAGATCTCATACCTGAAGCTGGGACTGGTGTGGTGGCTATTTCAGAGAAGGAGCTATCCTGTATCAGTAAGCCTGAAAGTGAGCCACAGCTGCTGGTAGATGCTGATGTTCCATTGGACATGGTGAATGCAATAACAGAGGTGAGTGATAGTGACAGTGAAGCACAGCTGTCAGAAGTTACTAGGCTTCCTGTGGAAGGGGAGCTGGGGAGGAGGATCACAAAGATAGAGTTGAGACAGGCTCAACTTGCATTACAAAACTTGAGGGAGGTAGTTAAGGAGGCAACTGATGCTCAAGGAATAGGGAAGTCTGTATACTGGAACAAAGGTTTGTTGTATAAAGAGTGGACTCCTGAAGGTGGGCTAGAAGGTGAGGTAATACAGCAGTTGGTAGTGCCTAGAGCTTACCATCTGCCAGTTTTAGTCATAGGTTCATAGGTAGGTACTAGGCAATTGGCTCAAGGGCCTACGTAAGCCTAGCCAACAAGGTTCCTTGGCTTACGCCACCCACGACAGTTATTTTCCTGTGCTACTGTTGAGCAGAGACACAGATGTGATCCCCGGGGTGTATTTCCTATTTCCCATCCACTTATCAAGATTTTTCTTGAAGAGTGCTAATGAAGAACTTTGTTTGACATAGATGGGTAGCCTGTTCCAGAGTATGGGAAGTCTCTGGGACAGGAATCTATCCCTCCAACATGTCCTGTTTATTGTGGTGACAAGGTTTAGGTCCCTAGAGCATGTAGCTTGGAGGGATTGGGATTTCTTTAGGTGTAGCATGTCCAACAGCTCTGGGTTTGACATAGCTTTATATGTTAGGCAGAGATCACCTCGGAGTAGGCGGTATGCTACGGAGTAAAGCTGGAGTTTTTTGAGACAGTCAGTGTAGGGCATTTGTTTGAGGTCAGTAATCCTCTTTGTGAGGTACTTCTGTGGCCTTTACAGCTACTGCAGATGTCTTGTGAGGTACATTCCAAAAGGGGTGTTGTACTCTATAATGGGTCTAATGAGTGTCGAGTAGAGAGGAACAATTACCTCTTTTTTCCTGGATGAAAACCCTTTTATGATGAGGTGTGCCATGTTGAAGGACTTCCTGACTACTGTGGTGATATGATTATCAAAGGAGAGACTACTGTCCACCTGGGTCATAGCACACAGCATCCCTTTTTTTAGGTTATAAAGGTATAAAACATATTAAGAGATGTATTATGCAGATTTTTTATTGGCCTGTGATTGCAAAGGATGTGGTAGGATATTTTAGGACTTGTGAACAGTGCCAAAACATTGGCAAGGCGGGGAACAAGGTCAAGGCTCCAGTAATGCCTTTGCCTGTCATTGAAGAGCAGTTTCAGAGGGTTCCCATGGATATTGTGGGACCCTTGAGTACTCCAAGTTTTACAGGGAAAAAATATATCCTGGTGGTAGTAGATTATACTACCAGATATCCTTAGGCTGTAGCTCTGTCATCTAAAGAGGCACAGAAGGTGGAACTACTTTGCTAGAATATTTCAAAAGAGTATGTTTTCTGAGGGAGATAGTGACTGACCAAGGAGCCAACCTCATGGTAGACTAGCTGATTTGTTTGTGGAAGCATTGTGGGATAAAACATCTAAGGATCACCCCCTACCATCCATAGACTAATGGTCTTGTGGAGAGGTTAAACTCTACATTAAAGACTATGCTACAGGGATTTGAAGACCAGTCTAAAAGAGACTTGGACAAGTATTTGCCCCATCTGTTATTTGCATGCAGGGAAATACCACAGGAATCTACCATGTTGTCACTTTTTGAGTTGTTATATAAGCATAATGCGAAGGGGCCTTTAGATTTGATTCAAAATTAGTGGGAAGGTGGGAGTGAATCTCACAAGGAGTCTGTTGTGGCATATGTCCTTCACTTCAGGACAAGATTTAAGGAGCTCACGGGTTTGGCCCAAGAAAACTTTGCATTAGCCCAACAGCAGAAACAGGTTTGGTATGATAGGAATGCTCGAGCCCGAGAGTATGTTGAGGCTCAGAAGTTTATGGTACTTGTTCCTGTTAAACATAACAAGTTACAAGCTGCTTGGGAGGAACCCTTTGAAGTGGTAAGGAATGCCAGTGAAGTGAACTATATTGTAAACCTGTTAGATAGTAGACAGGGGCACAAACTATACCATGTCAATATGATGAAACCTTATCATGGTAGGGAGCCCATAGTACTTAGTATTCATAATGGTTGGCTGGAGGAGTCTGAAGGGGATATAGTAACTGATCTTCTTGTGGAAGCCATGACTGACATCTCTGTAGAAGAGATGGCCATATCGCAGCAGTTAACTCCTAATCACGTCTGAAAGATAAGAAGAGTATTGAAGGAATCTGGGGACATATTCACAGGGAAATCTGTGTGTACTGACTTGGTGCAGCACCATGTGGACACAGGACTCCAAAAACCTATTAGCAGGTTCCTTATAGAGTGCCTGAAAGAGTTAAACAGACTTTGAAGGATGAGAAAAGACAAATGATAAAAGTAGAGGTAATTCAGGAATCCAATAGTCCCTTGGCTTCCTCAGTAGTGCTGGTACCAAAGAAGGATGGTAGTGTTAAATTCTGCATAGACTATGGGAAATTAAACAGTAATACAAAGTCAGATGCATACCCCATGCCTAGAACAGATGAAGCCTTAGAACAGCTGAGTGGGCTAGGTATCTGGCCATTATTGATCTGACTAAGGGATACTGGCTTGTACTCTTGACTCCCATTGCCAGAGATAGGTCAGCTTTTGTAACTCCTTTTGAATCGTATGAATTTACAAGGATGCCCTCTGGAATGAAAAATGCCCTAGCAACTTTCTTGAGACTGGTAGATTGTATTTTAGTAAGAGCAGAAGATTATGCTCTAGCATACTTGGATGGCATTGCTATTTACAGCCATTCCTGACAAGGCCACCTTCAACATGTTAGATAGGCCTTGGGAAGATTAAAAAGGGCAGGATTAACCATTAAACCCAGTAAGTGTCAGATGGTATGGCATAGGTCATTTACTTAGGACACAGAGTTGGGAGTGGTAAGATTATGCCAGAACATCTCAAAGTGGAAGTTATTCAAGCATGGACAGTTCCTGTTACTAAACAGCAAATGATAACATTTCTAGGGACAGCAGGGTATTATAGAACATTTGTGCCCAGTTATAGTACAATAGCTGCACACCTTACTGACCTAACTAGGAAAAATAAACTGGATAAGTTTGTATGGACAAATGTGTATCTTACTACAAGCAATCCAGTGCCCTGAAGTACAAATATTTTGACACCCACACATGGCTACCAATCCATTTCAGACAGGACTCTCAACATTGTTTCTCAAACATGCCTTGATGATTTCCATTATTAATTGTCCAGCAGCCTTGTAAATTTCAGACTTATGCCATGGTGCTTGAGTTTAGTACTGAGTTCTGTAGATGGTGTTCTAATCTAACTGGTGTGTGTGTGTGTGTGTGTGTGTGTGTGTGTGTGTGTGTGTGTGTGTGTGTGTGTGTGTGTGTGTGTGGTCAAAACAGCAGGCGTATGAATCCTATTGTCAGCAATCCAGTTACATGGAGGAAAAATATGCTGTCAGTTGTGCATGCCTACACATCCCTTTCATACATGCAAGGCAACATTTTCTTACAAATATACACTGCTGATGTTATTAGCTATAAAGTGTTGTCTAACACTGCAAAACCATGACTTGTGCTGTGGTGCGTTCATTAAATGCTGTCTTGTAAATAGTTTGGTAGGGATTATATTCTCACTGCAGTCAATTGCAGTGTGAGTGTACTGATGTTCACTTAGTTGACATTCAAAAAAATTTTAGACCAGTATGTGAATCACTGCTCTACCAGCTTCTTCTCACCAGACACTGCTGATGTCATAATCTATAAACTGTTGTTGAACACTGTAAGGCCAGACTTGTGCTGCGGCACTTGTGTTAAATACTGTGCTTTGTAAATAGGTAGGGGCTTTATTCTCACTGCAGTCAATTGTGTGTGTGTGTGTGTGTGTGTGTGTGTGTGTGTGTGTGTGTGTGTGTGTGTGTGTGTGTGTGGGTGTGTGTGTTTGTGTATCAGTATTCACTTGGTTGATATTCAAGAGACCATTTTAGACTAGGATGTGAGACACTGCTGCTACCATTTGCAGACTCTGTTGATGTCATCAGCTAGAAAGTGTTGTCGGATGTTATAGAAACTAGACTTGTGCTGTGGCACTTGAGCTAAGTACTGTGCTTTGTAAATAGTTAGGTAGGGGTTCTGTTCTCACTGAGGTCAACTGGTTTGTGTATGCATTCAACAATCAGCATGGTGACAATTTTAGAATGATGTGAGTCCACAGCTGTGTCAACCCCTCCTCTAAACATCTTCTTATAAAAGACACTGATGATGTCATCCTGTATAACATGCACTCTAACAGTTTTCAAGACAGCCCTGTGCTGTGGCAGTAACATTACCGTCTGTGTTTCCATGATACTTTACCTACATATATTGGGGCTCTAATCAGAGAGCAGACAACTTAAATATGTATAAATTCAAATATTACTTCTGAGACAATTTTACACAGACATGTGACTCCACATCCATGTCAAACACTCCTCCAAATATGTTTATGTCAGCATACAATGATGCTATCATACTCCATAAAATGCAATATAACAGTGTTAAAGTCAGACTTATGTGGTCATACTACTGTTACATTGCCTGGCATTCTTCTATACCTACACAGATGTAATGTTCAAACTGGGCCCAGTGAACTGTGTTGTGTGTGTGTGTGTGTGTGTGTGTGTGTGTGTGTGTGTGTGTGTGTGTGTGTGTGTGTGTGTGTGTGTGTGTGTGTGTACATGTTGCTCATTGTATGATCTTTGTAATCACTCATCATCTCACTACCACTTAGGACAACCTTTCATGTAGCCCCATGAACCCACCATTCTCCCTTTTCCTCTGGAATTATGAAATCCTTCCTTTAGAGGATTGGATGATGTCCTCATGTCAAATATGCATGCACATATCAAGAAGCAGAGGCTTTCCATTAGGCTCTGCAAGCCCTCTCTGGACTACTACATGTAGGATTGCTAATTCTGTCATGGTGTGCTGCACATGTCCCATATGGACAGTGGCAGCATGTAATAAATCCAGCAAATACACACATATGCACAATAGTCTTGTTATCTTCCATAATTTAGACAGAGGAAGTTTGTTTTAAATAGCATAATAATGGCTAGGATTTTATCCGGTATTGACTGTTAGCCTAATAATGTGCTATCACCCTATGAACAGTTGACATTTAAATGTTGCTACCATTGGCATGTGCTATATTGAGGTGTGGATATACAGTGTGGCTAAAAGAGGGTGTTACAATCTGTGATGTGAGCTGATGTTTTGATGGCTGCTGCTACCATTTCATTACATGCTCCTTCTATAACAGTCATAGTAGTATGCCTCCTGAGAACTGCTAACATGGTATGAAAAACTTTCATGTATGTTGTAGGCTTATTAGGTCATGTGTTGTTGTAGTGGATCATATCAACATTCTACACAGTTCATTTTCTACCATCACTGTGACACTTGTAGTATGGCACAGGTGTGCATGTGACTATATATCATCATTAATTGCTATGTGACAGACATCAGTATAAATTCACATTGATTATCTGGGATCATAAGTCTCATTTCATCCCCATGTTGTTAAGCTGTGATATACTCAACAATTTATCAAATGTTTTGATTCAATTGCAACCTTGTGGGATTCATTGCATGTGCAGTTGTGCTGCTATTCCTAAGGATTGTTGAGGTAGTCAGCAGCACCATTGTGTGAGTATTAGCATTTGTGTAAGGAAATGTTCTGCATGAGCCACAAACAGCTGATCTGTAATGTGTCCTTATATGGCATCAGGGTGCTCACACACAGCTTTCCCATGACACACATATCAGCATATGCTGTGCAATTGATGCAATTATGTGACACTGGTACAGTTGTATGACTGTGTGAATAGTGCCAGTGTGTGGAATGTGATGAATGACTAAGTTTGTATTTGGAAGTCTTTTCACAGATAGTTTATTCTAATAAATGTGAAATGTTAAGGAGACTTTACAACTAAGCACAGAAATGTTTGTGGATGCCACTAGACATTCTCAACAGGAGAAAATAGACAATCTGCTAGCTGGCAGTTTGTTTTACACGTCAACCCCCTATTGTTACTGGCCTTCAGCCAAAGCATATAAGCAAACATTACTCAGTTTTTACCTTCAGGAGGGCAGCTCATCTGTGTGCTCTCTATGGCTAATAACACAGAATCAGTGGGCTGTGACAACATCACAGGTTGCCTATAGAGTGACTTAAAACTTGATATAGCAGACACAGTTGTATCCCAAATTAAACACACCCTCCAGACAGCCTATGAAGTGTGTACAGCAACATGCTTCCTTCTGACTTGGGGAGGGTTCGGCATCACCTAATGAAAGGAGTTATAGACCCATACTCCTGACTCCACTCATCTGTGAGGTAGAGTAATGAGTCATCATCGATCTTCTCATAAAAGACACTGGTAATTTCTCGATTGTATACCAGCCACATGTTTGATTTGTTAAGGCTGCATCATGTCTGTTACATCTGTTTGATGTCTTCAAAAAGGTCACCAAAGACATAAATGATGAAAACACTATCATCCTATGCAACTTGACCTATCCAAGGCATTTGATACAAAACCGCATTCAGGTATTACAGAGAAATTGTCTCAAGTGGCCATAAACACCTATATCACCAAGTGGGTATACGACTGGATCACAAATGTGACAGACATTGTTGAAGTGTGCAAAGTCACCTCTGTCTAGTCTGATGACCAGGTCTGTACCTCACGTTTATGTACTAAACCCTTTCTATTTTGGTCTCAGATGTCAAGACTAACTTATACATCCTTTGCCTAAACAGCTTTGTGGAGGACTACAAATTGTGGACAATCATTGAATCCAACTTTGTTATGGTGTAATGCAGACAGTATTAAGACACACACAAAGAACTGTTGAAACAGTCATGGAGATACACTAAATAAAAAAAATCATGGGGGTATTATTTCCATTATAAAAGCAAATACACAAGCTAATTACAATATAGACAGCACACCCCTATGAGCAGATAAAGTGGTATGTGACCTGTGTGCTCAGGTAGATAGTATGTGGAATGTCCAGCATCATGTGCCCACAGTGGTGACTCATCCCTTGTATGTAGAACAACTCCTAAGCATTTGTGGGACATCCACATCAAAGGGCATTATACTTCCATTGTTCTCAGACCTCATCACACCAATAATTCTGAGCAATGCACCCTTTTGCATTTACCTCCCAACACATCTTCCAGGGAAGATTTACTCAACTGTATCACTTTTTCCATAGTGAGCTCCCACAAATCTTATTGGCCTCATTTAGGTACTCCTTTTGATGCATAACCATTAGGGGGTTCCCAGTGCAGAGTCACCTTCATGGTGTTATACAAGATGCATGTGTGATACGTGTCTCTGTGACGCACACAGTAAATACATTGCTGACTGACAACATTGACGGCATATGTTGCATTTGTGCAAATGTGGATCGTGGTATATTTATGCCATGCAAACCTGCCAGCTAACCAGGATTGCTCTTAATTTCAACTACAGGTGTAACAGCTTCCCTTCTAACACCCCTTAAAGATGTCAATTTTTGAGAAAGGTTTGCTTGATTCTCTTCATAGTTTACTGAGAAATCATGACAGTCGTACACGTGTGTTCATGCAGAACCTTCTATAATAACTAGCAATAACATATGTTATGTCATTGACACACATTAATGTTGTGGCTTTCTGTGTAATGCTACAGACCTAGTTTGTCCATTGGTAAACAGGTGAGCATGTCTGCAGTTGTTCCTATAGCTTTACACAGTGTTCTGGCTGGCAAAACTATTGTTGGCCATGAAACCTTGCTTGTATCCATGTAAGCGTGATGCACTGCATGGATATGTGATTAGCGCTGCTGCTGCTGATGATCAACTTAACATGTAAACCCAGTGAAGGCTTTGTGCTAAGCTTACAAGAGTTTGTTGAATCCCTGGGACTCTCTGTCTCTCTCCATCTGTATTTATATACATCTATACACATAACGTACACACACACACACACACACACACACACACACACACACACACACACACACATATATATATATATATATATATATATATATATATAGATAGATATAGATAGATAGTTATAGATATATAAGCAATATGTCAGAAAGTGGGAGTGATATATGCATATGTATATGTAGAGAGAGACAGAGAGAAAATGTAATTCATGAAATAATACTGACACATTTTGTAGAGGCAGAAAAATGGACAACACTGACAGGATATAATGAAGGCAAACTATATGTTACAGCAATGCAACAATGTTTCATTTCATATGAAAAATTGGGCATGGCAATCTTGTTTGTTGCTCTAGCCAAACTAATTTGATAATTTTGAATTACATGATTTAATATGATCCTTAAAAATTATTACTTCACACACAAGAAGGAAGTGCCAACTCATAATTATTTGCTTATTGACTTATTTAGAAGTATTCAAAATGACTAAAGATTTGGAGTTGCTTGTATTCTATTGTATGTATTCTCAGTAATTTCAGCATTTAAATTCTTTCTTTCTTTTACATATCAGAAGATTTAGAGTTAGTTTAGTTCAGCTTTTGCAGATGAAAGGAATGCATTTTCTTTTTTTAAATGCTTGGAATATCTGCTCATTACTCCCAATTCTCTTGAAGAAAGAATGGTTTACCTTTTCAAATTTTCCACACATAACTAAATACAAGGCTGTGAAATCTCATTAAGAATAGTACTTTTTGGAATTATCCTTCTAATTAGGTTTGATCATGTGTAACACCATCCTAATTTCCAATACAGCTTGATCATTGCATGGGAGAATGGCACTGAAAATTAAATAAGTCTTCTCAAGAAATTGTGTTCTACTTGTGATGGATGTTTTTGCAGCTAATTTCTCATTTCTTTTTGAAAGAGAAACCAGGCATATTTGTCAGGAGAATAGTTTTGTTAATATATTAAATTTACTTTTTTTCTGATATATTTAGTGCAGACAATAAATGACATGCACAAAAGGTTACTGAATTTGGTGAAAGCACATTTGTATACAAAACTTTCTATAACATAAAGTGCCATCCCACTCCTGACTCCCTAACCATGTTAGCTAATGTCTCAGTAATCCAATCTCCTGATCTCTTCCATCTGTATATTGACAATATCTCAGATCTGAACACTGGTAAAGATAATCATCTATAAAGAGTAATTACAAAGAAAAATAGCCCTGCTACTTATCTCTTCCCCACTTTTTAGCATGCTTGATAATAAGTATTCCTTTTAGCTGAGGTATCATAGCTAAAAGGTGGTACTTTGAAAACTTCTGAGCCTCTTAGAATTTTGGAAAGTATTCAGTAGCTTTACTTAGCCTCCTTATTTACTGAAGTGAGATTGAGCAGTCTTTGCCAACTCTTTCATCTGTCTTTTTAAGCAAGTCTAACTTACTACACATTTTACATGTGCTATTGCAACTGTAAGACTCAGCTTTATTAAGATGTGGTCTGCCTCCATTGTATCAATTACAATTCAGGTCGTCAGATCAAGTCATCAGATCACTGTCTGACTTTTGGGGCTAGAAACCTATTGACATAAACTGGCCACTGTTACTTCTCAGTTCTGACTTAAATTTGAAGCTTTATTTCCATCAGTAACCCCACTTGTCACTGCAACTCACTGATTCTTAGTCAAATGTCCCATGGCACTGTCCACAGTGCCACCTTCTTCCATTTTACTTTATGTTCATCAATAAATGTGTCTATTGTCATATATCAGCATAAGTCATATATACTTCTTTTTTTCTACAGCTGGTATTCACAATCCCAGGTTTTGTATTTTCATAGTTGTAATCCACAAGAAGTAGCACTACATCTATATGTAAATGTGGTCAGTGGAGGTTATTCATGCAGAGAACAGAAATGCACAGGCATGTTGATAAACACACCTACTTATGGCAAAAGCATAAAGTACTTAGAGATAAGCATATACCCGAGACCAGTTACAGGCACAAGGTGCCATGAACTCACCTATGTATTACTGCAATTCATAAAGATAAAAGTAAAAAGGCCTAATTTGCATACAAAATGTGTAAAGACTCTGAACTTACATGAGTAAGTTTTGGGATTAGTCCACAGAGGTGGAAAATTACTTAGGAAACTGTAGACTTTTAATAATAAGAAAATGTAATAGAAGTATTAGAAATTATTATGAAACAGTTCAAAATGAGGTATGATTATTTATTTATTTATTTATTCCAGTTGGTGACCGGGGAGGTCAACTGGGCTCAAGAGCCCGTTTTCAGTGGAAGCCCGGTTAGAAAAGCTCCACAGTACAATGTTACATCATAATGAAAATGCAAATAAAATATACAAAAACTTAAAATACAAAGAAAAAAAATTGTTTTAAAGTCAAAATAAGTGGAATTCCACAGACAGTTGGTAAAAGCATTCAATACTGAAGTCATTCATAGTTAAGTAACTAGGATGTTAAAAGAGTATTGTCCTGGAGGATGAGAGGCATTAAGCATAAGGTTGGAAGCAAATAAATTAGTTACATTAACAATGTAGGATGAAGGGTGAAATTAGTAAGGTATGAAGTTTAGCCGGGAGAGAATTCACTTCAAGAAATGTTTTTTTAATTGATATGATGGGCACATTACAATGTCTTTGGTGAATACTGTAAGCTGTCATTTGTAAATGGGAAATCGTTAGAACAGCAATGGAAATGATTATTAGTCAGAGAGAAATCATTTACTTTGGTGCCGTTTAGTGATTGTGCATACATGGTGGAAATGATTCAAATCTGAAATACTGAAGAGGCAAAGATGGTTTGTTGGTTCAACATGTGTTTTTACTGAGAGATTCCAGAGTGTCACTAATAAATGAGAATTGACAGTATTATGATTACAAAAATGTGGCAGGGGCTAATGAAAGGATGGATGTGTTAACAAACTGCTTTCTTTACTATTGTGAATGCATTCATGATAGTGCAAACATTACTTCAGCACACCTTTACTTAGCTGGACTCTGCATGTGCATGGGGTTGGCATACTTTCATTCTTGCGTTGTTTGACTGACAGTTTTGTGTATGGCTGTAACATTTTATGTGCACTAATGGTACAGAAGAAAGGATTAAGCCAGAAAAAGGACACCTTAAAGAATTTTTATAGAGTCAGCAAAGGAAACAGCTAAGCTACCAGCAGGTTCATGGATCACAAAGTAGATATAATAGGTACTTTTTACAATGAATCTGTGGATGGACCAGAAATTTTTCTGTGAATTGCAAATAAACAAAAGAATGCTTCATTAGCATATCCTGGGTTACATCCTTTCTTACTTACTTCTAATTATGAGTTATTTTGCTGATGCTTATCAGAAGCCATCACGCGTTAGCATGAGTGGGCTGTATAAATCACGGCTTAGCTGTGCCCGTTCACAGACAGCACAGATGGCTGCAACACATTTGTGCAATGAATATGAATGCCACCCTATATTAAACTTATTATAACCTCTATCAAATTAGGTTGTCACTGGTACTGTTCCAATTTATGAAGTTAAGTGCTGGTCAGAATTGTTTTCATCTAATATGTAATCCAGTGATAGTTGTTGCATAATATTCACATTTTATGCAGACTTTTAGTTAATTCACATGAATTTACTTTCTAGAAAGGGGCAAATAAAATGTTATGACTTTCTTCACTTGTTCATATACACTAGTATATTGCACTGATGAATGTAAAATTATTTAACTAGTCTGCAAAATTACTGCTTTTCTAGCCCTACTGTGCTTTTATCTTTGCAGCATTAAAGCTGCCTTTGCTTACTTAACTATCAGATCATTGACCGCAATTTCACATTAGCTATTCATAGTTTATCTGTTCCTTCAATTAATTTCTATAAGCGTTTCCTAACCATTTTCCCTCTTAACCTCCTGCTGTCTCTGTATCATTGCATTTGCTTTGCAGTAAGTTTATTTCCAAGATATTCTCCTCAACTAAGATTATATCTAAACGTATCTATGTGTGCGTATGTGTTTTTGTAAATAGATATCGGCATATCCATATAAAGAACAGGACAACACATCCCATCTATAACAACAATGCTTTCCCAAAGTTATTATATTCTTTATTAGTTACTCTGAAGTGGCCAAATGAATTATGTAACAAATTTGTACTGCAGATCTAAATTTTTTGCTTGAGTGTTTCCTTATTTCAGACACATTTTGCACACAAATATGTTCTTTTTCATGTGTCTTGATATTCTTTCACTGAATGCTTTCACAAATTTTATCTCTATTAACTATAATCTTGCTTTAAGAAATTTTCATTCAGCTACACAATCCAGTCTTTTGTGATGTTTCAATCTGCATGTGTATATCTATTGTTTCTCTAAACACCGACAAACTCAGTCTTATACCTTCCTATATGTTCTACATTCTAGGGTTTAATTTGTTTAGAAAGGAGAGATATATAACTAGATGATGTAATATCATGTGTGTTAAATTAAAAAAAAAAGTCATTTTTAGTCTGCTATTGGTCTTCCTGGTAATATATCTTCTATATGCAGTATATCCATGCGCTTTGGTTAGTATCTGGGAGTTTGAGGGGTGCTTTTATGTCCTCACACACCCCAAAAGATATGCCATTTAATGAACTGAAGATCTTCCAAACTGCCTATAGGGATGCATGTAATATGTCAGTGAATATGAATATGTATGTGTAGCTGTGATAGAACAATTTCATATCCAGTAATGGTTCTCTTCATTGTGACTACTGTCTGCCTCAGTACTGTGAACAGAGTAAAGCAGATATGAGAGAATGAATGAATCAACAAACACATCTGACTCACACTGCATCACTGTCCATGTAATGCTGTTACTGGATTTAAAACTTACATGCATTTCATTTTGGATAGAACAAGTCATTATGTTCTCATATTAAAAGACTAAATGACCCTGAGATTTCTTCCAGAGCGTATTGTTCCCATGTGATCTTGGACTTCACTGAAGAAGAGAACAATTAACTTAAGCTGTGTGGCCCTCTGAGTCATGCATCAGATAAAAATAATCAGAGTTTTTTTTTTTGTGCTCATTGTGTTACATAGCTTTTATTACCTATGCCAAGAAGTTATGCAGTAATACCCAACACTGCTCCAAACTAACTGAAAATGTCACTAGAAACTCTGGCCAAGTAGATAAGGATATAACAAATAAACTGGAAAGCAAATCCAACGCTAACTTCATTCCAGAGATATTCGTACCAATCTCACATACACCTGCAGAGCTAAAGCCCACTATGATTGCAAAAGCACACTTGTTTCTTTCCAAAACAAAAATGCATCCTCTCCGGGATCCAATAACACATTAGGCCGCCTGTTGAATAGCACTAAACATGAACTGATTGATCCACTCCTGCAGCTATTGAACTTTAGCTTATGCACTAGATTTGTCCTCGAGGTTTAGTGTGTAACAATGGTGATGCCTCATCATAAAGGCTGTTGCACCATGGACTCCAGGAATTACAGACCTATCAACCCTATGAGCCTCATCTGCAAGACCATGTAATGGGCCATACCAGAACTGATAAACTGTGAAATAAAAATCTTATAAAAGTTTGATCCAAGGCAGTTTGGATTTGTTAATGTTAGATCCTGTGTAATTAATCTGGTCATTTCTATGAGAAGGAAATGCAAGCCATAGACAGTGGTTATGCATGTATATATTGACATTGCCAAATCATCTGATACTATTTCACTTGCAAACATAATCAACAAGGTGAATTCTTACTACATCAATCCCTGTGTAGTTAGATAAATTGCTAATTGACTGAGGGGCAGACACCGCACTGTAAGGGTGGCAGGCTTAGCTTTGAAAGCATGGAAGTAACCTGTGGAGTATGGAAGGTTCTGTGCTAGGACCTTTTCTAATTTCCATATACTTCTCTGATCCCCAGATCAAAAATCAGGAGGCCTGATTAACAGGTTTTGCTAATTAAACTGATTTTTATTCTTGAACCCCTTATGATTTGTAAGTTATAAAATGAACTAACATGTGTTAATATTTGTGTGAAAAACTGAAAGGATGCCGGCCCAGCTAGATAGAATTTTGTAGATAATTCTATGTCATTGTAAATATTAATATAATCCACAGGCTGTTTTACAAACGTAAGAAAACTAAATGTAAAAAAAAACTGTGTTACATGTTCTGAACTTCAAAAATGTAACCCTGCGGTGCACCTTGCTGGAAGAAAGCTGATAAAGTAAAGCATTTATGGCTGTTTGATCTCAAGGCTAGGAGACAGAATGTCTGGATGAAGGAAGTCCTTCTATTGTTTTGAGACCAGAGTTAATTGCAAGATGTTACATCTATAATGTATTTTATTGCTGTGGCTTCCTGGCCAGGTGCAAGCTTACTAAGAAAACTAAAAAATGTAAATTTAGAATTTCTGGTAGCCTGGGAATCAGAGAAGTGTCAAGAATGATGTAATCGAAAATGAGTCCGCACTGATGTATTATCAATTTAAGAGATCTCAGAGAGAAAGAGATAACATTTTGCATTGGTCTTCAGAACTGACATCACCAGCACTTGCTTGCTCTGTATGTAAAGAATAATCCACGACCTTGAAGAAAGGAACCAGAACTCTGCTAAAGTCCACAAGGCTGTATTTTTATTTCTGAAGTGTTCCAAAAGTCACAGATAAAATCACACTGAAGTATTCCAAAAATCACAGATAAAATCACACAAGCGCTTTCGCTCAGGCAGTCCTGAGCTTTATCAAGTGAAAACAAAATGCAGTATGCAGTAACCTCCATTAAATAGCCTAGCAATTATACAATTAATTAATTAGTAAGTCTAGTACTAAGGTGTGGTGCTTTGGAGTTGGATGTTAAAAAAGTTAGTCATTATACCAACTCAAAAAATGAACAATGAGTTAACATCTAGTACTAATTTTAGTGCTTTTAAATCAAACTATGACAAGGTTTTTGATAATGTTGATGTTTTTTGTGATAAGATTCTTAACAGAAAACTAAGAAAATTGGAACGTGATCTCATCGAATACAGGGATGGCCTTGCCTACCCTAGCCCCAATGGTTACAATAAAACTTCTTCCAAAAACAACACCACAAACACAGATAGGGCTAGTGACACATATGACAGACAAGAGGAACCCCTTAGAAGAAGTGAAAGGCTAGCAGAGAAGAACAGAAGGGTACTAACAACCAGGATTTTCAGCAGAACCCGGCCAGACCGGGGTTTGGGACAGAGACAAAGACAGGCACGAGGTCTTGGAATTTTGTTCACTAACAAACCACCACACACCCACTACCCTAACATCCCTGGATGACCCTACAACTGACCAAGCCCCAAATCTGGGTTTACAACCAAAACCCTACTAATATTGAGGGTAGCTGCAGTATTTTAGGGAGAAACAACTTTACCATATACAATTACACGGACATGAACCTTCCTACAAATGCTTTTGATATTTTCACCCGAGGGTTACATTTTGTCCCAACTAAACCCATGAATTTAACACAAGCTCTGATAGATTTAAAATGTTTACCAGAGCTTTAAATTTAAATTTGATTTTTAAAGGGCAAACACTTAATGCAGCAGGCCCAGCATTACAAGTCTCTTTAACCCCCACTACACCCAATAATTCTCTTCTTTGAAAAGTTAGTGGAGAATGACTTCAGGAAAGTATATAATAATCAAGAAATTCTACTTCATCCAAATTTTTCTGAACAAGAAATGAATTTTATTGAACACTTGCATGAAGAGAAAATCAGGGTCATGAAACCTGATAAAGGAGAATTGTCCTTATGTTCTCAGAGGACTACGAAGCCCACATGCACATTATGTTGCAGAATGACGAACAATACGAGGCGGTTTCCTAAACGAGATCAATATAGCCTTTGCTGAGATTAAGTACTATCTTACTGACCTTCTATTACAACAGGCCATCAATGAAAAGGTCTATAACTATTTACATGTGGAAAAGCCCAGAATACCAGTCATCTTTGGGATACCTAAAACCCATAAAGGAATAAACCCACTACAATTCCGGCCGATTGTATCAGGAGCAGGTGGAGTGACTGAGCCCTGGGAAAATTTATTGATTACATGACTAAAGAATACACATCTTTATTGTCCCACGTTTGCAAGGATTCTTGGCACTTCCTCCGGGACATTCCCACCTCTTGCTACTCCCCAGACACCTTAATGGTCACAGTGGACATCAAAGATCTGTTTTCCAGCATCCCTCATCAAATAGGTTTGGAATGGTTTGCCCAATTTCTAGGCCAGAAGACAACCCTTAGTAACAAAATGTCCAACTTGCTCACGAAATGATGGAGATGGTTTTGTCCAACAACTTCATCTTTTTAATGGTGAATTATACCGCAACGCAAGGGGTTGCCATGGGGGCATCTTGTGCATCCTTCTACAAATGTAATATTGCACATGTGAGCATACATTCGTTCTAATACCCCCATGGAAAGATCACATTCTGTTCTACAGACGCTATTTGGATGACATCTGTATTTTATGGTCTGGCTCTGAAGGGAACCTATCTGAATTCCTTATACACATCAATTCAACAACGAATTTCCTACAATTCACACACACAGTGGATCAGCACGAACTTCATTATCTGGACATTACTCTTTACAAGGACTACAATCAGAAAACTTTCCATTCCAAACTACATTAAGGCAACATTTTCCAACTCCTTGCTACACTTTGAAAGTGCCCACCCACCATATCAAAAGAGGGGGATCATTAAGGGGCAGCTCATCAGAGCAAGTAGAATATGCAGTACGGAGAAAGATTTTGATTCTGAGGTGGAATTTTTGAAAAAGCTCTTTTTGGAGAGAGGTTACCCTCTGGAACTATTTCTAACTCTAGCAGCAGAGGTAAAATCTGCACGACATTCCTCTACAAACCAATACTAGGGGTTTGTACCAGTGACCAACAATACACAAAACAAGGACACTGTTCACACTAACAGTTTGCACACATACTCATCAAATTCCTATGAATTGGAAGAAACAATCTTACATCACTGGCGGTTTTAACCCTCTTTGAAGAACTAAAAGACTATATACCACCTAAACCCAGTTTTGTTCGTAAAGAGGGGCCAATCTAAAGGAATTATTTGAAAGAAATCAAAGAAAAAGATGAAGGTAAAACAACCAAGGCTGGGCACTTTCAGATGTGGTGCCTGTGCCCAATGTCATGCCATATCTAAAGAAACAGCACCATACCTCCCGTCTAGGAACTACAAGATACACCCCACTGGATTTTACACCTGTGCCTCTAGAGGGTCGTATACTTGGGGATGTGCACCAACTGTCAAAGTTTCTATGTGGGCAAAACTGAGAGGAATTAAGGAAGCGTATCTGAGCATCTTTATGACATGACCAGGAAGAAGGAAACCAATGCCTTCTATAAACACTCACTCTCCTGCCCAGATCCCAAAATTCAGTTTCTAGTTCTGGAACAGGTTGAGCCAGATGCAAGAGGTGGTGACTGGGAATCCACCTTGGGCTACCGTGAACTATTATGGCAGTTGAGACTGAATGCAGGGAAGCCACCAGGTCTGAATGGGATGATCAGCATTAAACCGGTCCTCAAGCTTAGGAGGCTAGGTTATAACTCTCATACTTGACCCCTTCATACTACAGCATCCCCACACAGCATATTAAATTACTGAACATCCACGGTTTTAGGATTCTGACTAATAAATCAAATTCTATATGAAATGGTATAGGGATGGGCATCAAAATATCTCACGCACATTTTATTGCATGTCTTTATCAGTGCAAAGTAATAATAAAAAGAAAAAGTTTTAACAATTCACTGACAATCCAAACACATCTTTAAGCATATTCCTTAACAATCTACAACCCCAACCAGACTTCAGACTTTTATGTTCTGAAACCTAGGAAACTGGTATTTTAAAATGTTTTTATGATTAGTCATTTTATTTAAGTGCAGATGTTGTTGCAAACATTTCATTTTGAGTTGGTATAATGACTAACTTTTTAACATCCAACTCCAAAGCACCACACCTTAGTACTAGACTTACTAATTAATTAATTGTATAATTGCTAGGCTATTTAATGGAGGTTACTGCACACTGCATTTTGTTTTCACTTGATAAAGCTCAGGACTGCCTGAGCGAAAGCGCTTGTGTGATTTTATCTGTGATTTTTGGAATACTTCAGTGTGATTTTATCTGTGACTTTTGGAACACTTCAGAAATAAAAATACAGCCTTGTGGACTTTAGCAGAGTTCTGGTTCCTTTCTTCAAGGTCGTGGATTATTCTTTGCTTGTCTTTGGTTTTTTGTGCATTACTTCACTTGCTCTGTATGTAAGTAAGCTCTTAGACTTTAGTATTTCTCTTAGAAATAGATAAAAATAGTCAGATTAGTCTAGCTGTTTTCTATATTTATGTCAGACTATCCTACAGTATTGTTTCAAAGTTCCTGTGTCTGAACTCTTGACTAGCCCTATGTTAAATTGAGGAGATTTGTCTTGTGTTTTTATTATTTATTATTAAATATTTTTAAATCTTTCAACTGTGGCTGTTTTGTGTAGAGATAATTTAAGCTTTAGCGTGCTTGCATGTATTTAGTGATACTGTCCAAGCCACTCCAATAGCCTTAAAAGTTCTGGTCACACTTGCTAATTGGATAACAGTATTATTGCACAGCAAAAATTGGTCACCCTTTAGGATGGGCCTTATAGTAGCTGATAAGTAGGGGTTCTGGTGGCAGTGGATTGCTACCTTATAGCCTAGGCAGAAGGGGCATCTCTAGTGAACCCGTGCTAGCCTTTCCCAGGAGTGTATGTGTGTTTGTATATATAAATCATATCTCAAAGTGTGTCATCTACTTGGGCAGGGACATGAAGCACTGGTTGGACAGAGGGAGTGCTGGGAGGACTTGGCTTGGAACCCTGGCTAAGGGCTGTACTCTGTAGCTGTGCCAGTGGAGAGTTTTATTGGGGATCTGGAGAGAAAGGGAGAAACCAACCCCGGACTGACTGTGACCTCTGTGTGCCCTTAAGGGAAATTGTACTTTACTGTGTGTGTACTTGTCATTCTTCCCAATGTACATGCCCCTCACTGGTGTTAGTGGTGAAGATTGAGGCTCCTTGATTACTGAGTCAGTGCACGGGTGTCACATATTAATTGTTTGGCAGTGGTGGGATATCCACATCAAATATCAATTGCCTGATAGTGGTGAGTTAGCCACATTACATACTAATTGGTTTGTAGTGGTGTGGATAGTGAATTCTTGTAGCTTGTGTACAGTGATCACTGAATGTGTTTTTGTACTCTAAATCAGTCATGCAGTGAACACTCAGAGTTCAGATCACAATCGTTTTATTTCTTTTGTTAGCTTAGTTAGTCAGGGAGAGCAGGCAAGCATGTCAGCAGAGGAGTATGGCAAGCTGACAAGGAGCCAGTTTTCTGAGGTGTGCCAGGATAAGGGACTGGTGCATGGAAGCCTGACTAAGGCAGACATGATTGCAGCTTTGGTCACAGCTGCATCAAAAAACAGCAATCAGGAGGATGATCAGACTGGCCGTGGAGATGTACAACACTCAGAGAATGGACAGCTCAACCTTTTTGCAGAGGACTTAAAAATCCATCTGGAGCTAAAGAGACTTGATTTGGAGGCCAGGTGTTTGGAAATGGAAGCTGTGGAAAAGGAGAGGCAGAGAGAGCACAAAAAGGAAATGCTGACTCTTCACCAGAGACATGGAGGTAATGGGGAAGGGAGTAACCGGACCCCAGAAGCACAAAAGGTCAGTAAATTTATTCCGCAGTTTACAGAGGGAGATAATTTTGATAGATTCATTCATATGTTTGAGAGGGTATGTAAAGAGTATGATGTTGACCAAAGGCTCTGGGTATGGTTCCTGACCCCCTTACTCCATGGTAAAGCTGTAAATGTACTTTCCAAATTATCTGATCATGAATTTTTTGATTATACTGCTGTTAAGAATTGTTTGCTAGAATTTTTTTAGCTAACACCTGAAGCTTATAGGAAAAAGTTTTTTGAGCACAGACACAAAGCAGATAAAAGTTTGTGTGAATATGTTGCTGAACTGAGCACTTATTTTCATAGGTGGGTGAGTGGATGTTAGATTACCACTTTTGAAGGGCTAGCAGGCCTTTTAGTGAGGGAACAAGCCCTTAGCACTGTGCCTAAGGACATGAGGATCTGGTTAGCTGATAGACAGTGTGCTACTTCAGATGAGTTGGGGAAGCAGGGCATTACTGCACAGGAAAGGGACACCCAGTGCTGCTCATGGGTCTAAAGAAACCCATGGTGGGCAGCCCAGACTGCCCCAACAGAATCTGCCAGTAACAGGGGAAGCCACTTGTCCAGGTACACATCAAGGACCTAGGGTTAAATGTTTTGAATGCAATCAGTGGGGGCATGTGGCACACAGATTTCCACAGAGGTAAGGTGGGGAATAAAAGGTGATAGAGCCAGTAAGTGGGAAAGACAAAATGCCAATAGTAATTTGTCTTGAGACAACAAGGGTACCAAACTACCACAAGAGGTTATATCGTATCATAGTGAATGGCAAAAAGGCCATTGTTAAGAGAGACACCACCTCTGACATAACCATTGTAAAACCTGCAATGGTTACAGAAGAGCACTACTTGCCTGGGCAGTCTACTCCAGTCAGAGCATTAGGAGGGACCCCATTTCATATACCTTTCGCTATGGTTCGTCTTGTCTGGGAGGATGAAAAGGAAGCCAGCAAGTAGTTGTGTTTGAGGATATCCCTGCAGATGTCCTGATAGGGAATGATTATGATAATGCAGTACCATGGGCTCATGCAGTTACATGCAGTCAGGCTTGGAGACAAGCAACGGGGTCTGGTAACCTGGGGGAGACCCAGGCAGACCACATACTTGCAACCAGGACTGGTGAGGTGGTTACTTCAGGGAGGGAGCTGCCCTGTAGCAGTGAGACTGAAGGTGAGCCACAGCTGCTTGTGGGTACTGATGTTCCTTTGGACAGCATGATTGCAAGGTAGAGGTTAGTAGTAGTACCCAGGCTGACAGTAAGTCACCGCTGTCAGAGGATACTAGACTTCCTGTGGAAGGGGAGCTGGGAGAGGATACAAAGAGAGTTGAGACAGGTTCAGCTCTCTGACCCTACATTACAAGGTCTGAGCCAGGTAGCTAGTGAGGCACCTGATTCTCAAGGGAAGGGGGACTCTGTATACTGGCACAAAGGGTTAGTGTTTAGAGAGCGGACCCCTGAGGGAGGGATAGAAAGTGAGAAGAAACATTAGTTGGTAGTGCCTAGAGCCTACAATCTGGTGCTTCTAGCCATAGCCCATGATATTCCCTTTCCAGGTCATATGGCCATAAAACATACAAAGAGACATATGATGCAGAACTTCTACTGATCTGGAATTTCCAGAGATGTAACTGGGTACTGCAGGACCTGTGAGCAGTGCCAAAAGGTAGGCAAGGCAGGAGACAAGGTGAGAGCTACTTTGATGCCTTTGCCTGTGACTGAGGAGCCAGTTCAGAAGGTAGCTATGGATTTTGTGGGATGTCTGAGTACCCCAAGTTCCACAGGGAAAACATATATCCTAGTAGTAGTAGATTATGCTACAAGATACCCTGAGCCAGTGGCTGTGTCTTCCATTGAGGCAGAAATGGTGGCAAATGCTTTGTTATACGTTTTCAGCAGGGTAGGTTTCCCAAAAGAAATACTGACTGACAGAGGTGCCAATTTTATGTCAGACCTGCTGGCTTGTCTGCGGGAAGTACTGTGGGGTGAAGCACCTAAAGACCACCCCCTACCATCTCCAGACTAATAGTCTTGTTGAGAGGTTAAACTCTAAAATCAAGTCCATGCTACAGGCATTTGCAAACCAGTTTAAGAAAATAGTGGGACAAATATTTGCCCCATCTTTTGTTTGATCCCAGAGCAGTTGCCCAGGAATCCACAGGTCTTTCACCCTTTGAGTTGCTGTATGGACATAGCAGGAGGTGGCCTCTTGATTTAATTTGTGATGAGTGGGAAGTTGAGTGTGAATCTCACAAGGAGTCTATTGTGGCATATTTCCTAAACCTCAGGACAAGGCTCAGGAAACTCATGGGCTTGGTCCAGGAGAACCTGGCAGAAACCCAACAGCAGAAAAAGGTCTGGTGTGACAGGAGTGCTCAAGCTAGAGAGTATGCTGTAGGGCAGCAGGTAATGGTTTTCATTCCTGTCAAACACAACAAGCTGCAAGCAGCCTGGGAGGGACCCTACAAAGTGGTAGGAATGGTAAGTGATGTTAACTACATGATATAACTGCTAGGCAGGAGGCAGGGGTGCAAATTGTACCATGTTAACATGACAAAAGCTTACCATGGTAGAGAGGCCCTTGTGCTGAGTGTTTGCAGTGGATTGCAAGAGGAGTCTGAGGGAGATCTGGTGACTGATCTCCTCAGTGAGGGTCAGACTGACACCACAGTGGAAGGGGTAGCAATGTCCCAGCAGCTATCTCCTACCCAGGTTAGAGAAATCCGAACAGTGATACAGGAGTTTGGGGACATGCTTACTGAGTAGCCAGGGTGCACACATCTGGTGCAGAACCAGGTGGATACAGGACCATAAGGACCTATTAGGTAGGCCCTTTACAGAATGTCTGAGAGAGTCCAACAGAGTACGAGGAAGGAGATACAGGAAATGTTGGAACTGGGGCAATTCAAGAGTCCAACAATCCCTGGCCTCCCCAGTGGTGCTAGTGCCAAAGAAGGATGGCAGCACCAGGTTCTGTGTGGACTACAGGAAGTGAAATATTCACACAGAGTCAGATGCTTACCCTGTGCCTAGGACAGATGAAGCCCTAGAGCAGCTGGGTGGGGCTACGTATCTTACCATCATTGATCTTACCAAGGGTTACTGGCAGGTTCCCTTGACTCCCAGTGCTAGAGAGAGGACAGCCTTTGTAACTCCTTTTGGCTTGTATGAGTTCAGAAAGATGTCCTTTGGGATGAAAAATGCCCCAGTGACTTTCCAGAGGCTGGTAGATCATATCCTAGCAGGAGCAGTAGGGTTTGCATTTGTTTACCTAGATGATATTGTCATCTACAGCCATTCCTGGCAAGAGCACCTTCAAAATGTCAGGGAGGTGCTGGGCAGACTACAGAGGGCAGGGCTGATCATCAAGCTGATCAAATGTCAGGTGGGTAGGGAAGAGGTCTCCTACCTGGGACATAGAGTGAGGAGTGGTAAGAACAGGCCAGAACCAGACAAAGTGGAAGCCATTCAGACATGGCTGCAGCTGTTACCAAAAAGCAGGTGAAGGCGTTCTTAGGGACAGCAGGGTACTACAGATAGTTTGTCCCCAGTTGTAGTGCCATAGCTGCTCCCCTCACAGACCTGACAAGGAAAAACAGGCCAGATATGATAGTGTGGACTACAGCATGTGAGCAGGCATTCCAGAAGGTTAAAGATGCTTTGGGAGGGCACCCTGTGTTAGCCAGTCCAGATTACAGCAAATAATTTGTTGTGCAGGTGGATGCTTTTAACCATGGAGTGGGGGCTGTACTTAGCCAGATTTCTGCAGAGGGAGAAGAGCACCCTATGGTGTATCTCAGTTGTAGACTCTAACCCAGGGATGAATGCTATGCAGCTGTAGAAAAGGAATGTCTAGCCATATTGTGGGCACTGCAGAAATGTCAGCCTTATCTGTATGGAAAGAAATTCACTGTAGTTACAGATCACAATACCCTAACATGGTTACACCAAGCCAGCCAGCAGAATGCCAAGTTGCTAAGATGTTGTCTAGGGTTGCAAGCATATATGTCAGTGCAGCACTGCAGTGGGATTATCAATGCCAATGTAGATGGGCTGTCAAGACAGGGAATGGGGTAAGGTATACTCAGATAGACCTAGCCCTCTCAAGCAACGTTTCCCAAAGGACCTTGAAAAACTAGCTTAAGTTCTCATGGGGATGTGAAAAACTGAAAGGCTGCCAGACCAGTTAGGTAGAATTCTGCAGATAATTCTATGTCACTGTAAATATTAATATAATCCACAGGCTGTTTTACAAATGTAAGAAAACTAAATGCAAGAAAACTGTGTTATATGTTCCGAACTTCAAAAATGTAACCACAGTACACTCTGCTGGAAGAAAGCTGATAAAGTAAAGCATTTTATGACTATTTGATTTCAAAGCTCAGAAACAGAATGTCTGGATGAAAGAATTCCTTCTATTGTTTTGAAATCAGAGTTAATTGCATGGTTTTACATCTATAATGTCTTTTATTGCTGTGGCTTCCTGGCCAGGAGCAAGCTTACAAAGAAAACTAAGAAATGTAAATTTAGAGTTTCTGGTAGACGGGTAACAAGAGAAGTGTCAAGAATAATGTAATCTAAAATGAGTCAGCATTGATGTATTATCAGTTTAAGAGATCTCAGAGGGAAAGAGATAGCATTTTGCATTGGTCTTCAAAACTGATATCACCAGCACTTGCTTGCTCTGTATGTAAGTAGGATCTTAGACTTTAGTATTTCTCTTAGAATTAGATAGAAAATAGTACGATTAGACTAGCTGTTTTATGTCAGACTATCCTACAGTAGTGTTTTAAAGTTCCTGTGTCTGAACTCTTGACTAGCACTGTGTTGAATTGAGGAGATTTGTCTTGTGTTTTTATTATTTATTATTAAATATTTTTAAACCTTTCAACTATGGCTGTTTTGTGTAGAGATAATTTAAGCTCTAGAGTACTTGCATATTTAGTGATACTGTCCAAACCACTCCAATAGCCTTAAAAGGTCTGGTCACACTTACTAATTGGAGAACAGTATTATTGCACAGCAAAATTAGTCACCCTTTGGGAAGGGCCTTATAGTAGCTGATAAAAAGTGGTTCTGGTGGCAGTGGATTACTACCTTATAGCCTGGGCAGAAGGGGCATACCTAGTGAACCTGTGCCAGCCTTCCCCAGGAGTGTCTGTGTGTTTGTACATTAATCATATCTCAATGTGTGTCAGCTACTTGGGTAGGGACCTGAAGCACTGGTTGGACAGAGGGAGTACTGGGAGGACTTGGCTTGGAACCCTGGCTAATGATTCTACTCTATAGCTGTGTCATTGGGGAGTCTGACTGGGGATCACAAGAGAAAGGCAGAAACCAGCCCCGACTGACTGTGATCTCTGTGTGCTTTTAAGGGAAATTGTACTTTACTGTGTGTGTACTTGTTATCCTTCCCAATGTGCTGGCCCCTCACTGGTGTTAGTGATGAGGATTGAGGCTCCTTGATTACTGGGCCAGTGCACAGGTGTCACAATTTGGCCCACTGTCAATGGGCTAAATATTAAAAAAAATGCTATATTGTTGCATTTGACAAACAAACCCTCTACCCATGGGATAAATTACAGCTATTAAGTAAGAATAATGACATAGTTTTCAAACCATCAGATAAGGAGGGAAAACTTGTTGTATTAAACTCTTGTGACTATTATAGTATGTGCATGAAACATCTTGACAATAAAACTGTCTATTGTGAAACAAACATAGCATATTTGAAGAAGGCGGAAGCCGATTTTAATGCTTTATTACAGAAAGGCATTAGGTTACACTATTTTATAAAAAATAATAAAGTGGCAAAATTTTTTTGCTTGCCAAAAATTCACAAAAACCTGGATAGGCCACCTGGCCATCCTATTGTTTCAGCTTACGGCTATTTTACTTATAACCTTTGTACTTTGTTACATGAAATCTTACTTAAAAAGGTTTTGATGTTACCTTCGTACATTCAAGACTCCTACGATTTCCTTCAAAAAATTAAAGGTATACATTGGACAGAGGAATGTACTTTATTACTGCTGACGTAGTGAGTCTTTATACAAATATTTCCCATATTTTGGGTTTAGAAGCCATAAAATTTTTTCTAGGTGATAGTCTTAAAACTTATTATATATTGGAATTAGTTGAATTTTGTTTAACTAACAATATTTTTGAATTTAATGGCGTTCTGTATAAACAACTGATGGGCACAGCCATGGGAGCTGCTTTTGCGCCAGCTTATGCAAACTTATTTATGGGAATGTTTGAAAATGAATTTTTGTATAGACAACAATTTTTTAAGAACAATGTTATAAAGTATTATAGATTTATCGACGATCTTATTTTCATCTGTAAAGGTGACTTTAATTCATCTGCACAGTTCATTCATGAATTAAATAATAATAAATTTGGTATTAGTTTTAGTGATATACAATTGGGTTGTCAAGTAAACTTTCTAGATATTTCTCTTAAAGGTATTAATGGCCATCTGATACATACTGGTATCTATAGAAAATTTGATGAAATTAGTTGGAAGATGTGGGGCAATAGTTGCCACCCTTCTCATACCTTAACAGCTATTCCTTATGGAGAATTTATTAGAATAAAAAGATTAAATACTGATATTAAATTAGCTTATGATGAAGCTCTCAAAGTAGCTGAAGTGTTTATAAATAGAGGATATGATCCAGTAAATATTAAGAACAGTCTTAGTAAGGTATTTAAAAACAATAATGTTGTAAATACATTCAATAATTTTTTCAATTATAACAGTTATAATACTCATAAATCTAATGAGGAGAAGATGTTTTTTGTTACCAAACATACAAATTTTTCATATATTATTAATAAATTAATTATAAAGTATTGGAATTTCATTAAGAAAGATATTATTTCATTAAAAGATACAAAACTAGTTATATCATATAAAAAAGGTAAAAGTATTCAAGATTTTCTAGTACATAGTATTTATAAGAAGCCTAAGACCAGTATATTTAATAATATGAAAGTTGTAGGAACTTTTCCCTGTGGAAATTGTTCATATAGTGTCTGAGGTGGTTAAGATAAATGGAAGAAATTTCACCACTAGAGCAAGATACTCTTGTATGAGCAAAGGTATAATTTATGCTATCTTTTGTACATGTAATAAATATTATATTGGTGAAATCAAGAGAATGTTAGCAGATAGAATCAAAGAGCATGTTAGAGATGTAAAAAAATAATAAATTTAGTAGCCCTATTGCTGAACATTTTAATTCTGTACATAATGGCAGTATTGATTGTATAAAAGTTACCATACTGGAACATGTACCTCTTTATTATAACAATTTGGAATGGCAAAAGAATATATTGAGACAGAAAGAATCCATTTTAATTATGAAATATGGTACTTTGCATCCTTACGGTTTGAATAGAGAATGTAATTGGCAAAGTCTTATTTAGAATTGTGACTTTAAATGTGTATTATACTTTTTTAATTGGTTGATTGTATAATTGATTTATTGTTTCATGCTGTATATATTCTGAATTTTTAAAGGCTTCATTGTTTTACTCTACAAAGGCTGTGAGCTGAATAAATTTTACAACTTTGGAAGGTAGAGCTGGGACTCACTGCTTGTTCTTGTTGTTGCTGATAAACCCTCTACCCAGTTTGTAGTATAGAAACCATCCCACTGGAAAATGAAGATATTATGAGAGACCTTAGAGCATGGGTAGATTATTCATTTCCTTTGACTATCATGTTACAAATCCTTCTATCTTGCACAGCTGACTGCAAAGTGTATTTGCTTTCGGTCCAAAGAAAACCAGATCCTCCACATGATCCTGATCTATATGATCCTCTATATTTTGCACTCTGAAATCCCATCACAGAATACAATGTCTCCTTGGGGATGTGCTTTGCTTAAGTTATAAAGCAGTTATGAAACAAGAAAAACTGATGGTGGTTCAGGGAGCACACATGGCTACAGGATGTTCCTTTATATTGTGCGGTTTATGTGATTACTGCAATTCTGATGAAGTCTTGATGAAAGATGAAAGCGCTTGACTTGATGTTTTTGCTCAATAAATCTTTGGTGGTTACTACTAGCAGTGTGGTTTACACTGGACCTGTGTGTTCCCTGGACCTCCATCAGTTTTTCTTGTTTGGTTTCTGGTTTCTCTTGTTGGATTTATCAAGCATTAGCCTCAAGGGTTCCTGACAAAAAAAAAAAAAGATTATGGAACTAAAATACCTGAGCTCTCAAGAACGGCTGAAAGACTGGTTGTTGTATTTAGTGTCATACAGATGCCTTTGTGGGCAATCCTTGCCTTGTCTTCAATGTTGTTAGAAATCCTGCAGTCCAAGACCGCTTATTTCTCTACAAATCAAAACAGTCCTGTGAATTCTAGAACTAGAGATCTGACAATGTATCAGCAAATAAACAAATCACAGTGGAGAGACAAATTCATCAGCAGCTACTATCCCTTCTCTGGAACAAACTTCATCTCCAGGTTAAGCAATGTGACTACCTTCCTTTAAAAGGAATTAGAAAATATGATAGTTATTCATAAATTCACATCACTGATGATTGTTCTACCATTTCTTAAAAAAAGAGTAAAGGTTTAAGAGCAGGTACTGACAAGGTGTAAATAGCCAAATAGCCCAGTGGAAGCAACATAGTAGCAATATCTTGTATTTTACAGTCCTTTCTCCAATTTTATTTTCTGTTAGTGCTTGAATGATATAGGTCATGGCTGAAAAGGGTCCTCGTATGGGTCCAAGTAAATGGTTAATAAACATTAAATAGATAAATTAATTAAATAGGGAAAAATACCAACTCAGAGATTGTGCAATAGTTTGGAAAATGTATATGGCCTATCCCTGCTATTACAGCACTCTCACACAGCTACATTTGATCAGATGATCTGTTGACTAAATGAAGCCAAAAGCACAGATTTCAAACATACATAAAAGCGATGCAACTGGAAGTGGAGTAGTGGAAGAACTTATATATGTGTATTTGTTGATTTATAGAAATATATGAAAAATGCATGTGGTTAATGCTAGCATTGTAAAAGTCAACTTAACATAAAGTACAAAACCACAAAAAAAAAAAAAAAGATTAACATTTTCCTTTTGTGACCAGGTAATCTTTGGTATTCTTAAAATGCATAAAAACGAGAATGCCCCCCCTCCCCTTTATGATCAGTAGGATCAAGCTAGTGGCTCTGTTTTAGAGCCAGTATCCATGTTTATTGATTTAGTACTGAAAGAGTTTTTCAAACAATAATTATATATATTAAGGATATATTTGACTTTATTAATAAGGTTAAGGTTTAACGCCAAAAAGAAATGACTTGTTAGTGATATTGGGTGCTAAAAAATTGCGTACAGTTATTCCTCATGAACTGGGATGGAATTATTTTATTTCATTTTGAATTTGGTAACTGAATATAGCTCTGATCCCATTGGACCTATTTCAATCTCAGCTCAGGGGTAAACACAATAGATACATGACATTATAAACAGAGTGAACGACAAAATGCAATATATACATCTATTCTTTGTAAAGGGAATATCAGCATTGGCTTGTTGATGTAAAGACAATAGTATAGGTTCATAAATTCATAGGTACAAACTAATACAATGACTACCAGGGCCATTATAAGCCTAGCTGTGCAGCCCAACCCAATTGTTTCAATATGTATCATGAACGTTTATTAGGAGAGGATATGTTAGTTTGGAATATTCTTAAGGTTATGCGGGGGATATGTGTGGGCATTACTGTCTGCCTCTGTCTATCAGCATAGCAGTGTTTATGATATTATGTACATTATAACTGACAATACACAATATATATATATATATATATATATATATATATATATATATATATATATATATATGCAGATATATATATATATATATATATATATATATATATATATATATATATATATATATATATATATATATACACAGTTGATAGAGCTGGCATGGTGAAAGAATCACAATCAAAACTACAGTATGTATAGAGGAGTGTAGGAAGATGTTAAATTATATAATCAGACATAAGAGCAGTTGCATGTTCCTTGGCTCTTGTAATGTGCCTTTAGTTCTGATCAGAAAATGGGGTAAGTGGGATGAACTTTAAGAAAAGAAGGGAGAGACTCCAAAAGATTTGGACTAAGAACTGAGAAAGCTTGGTTTATGCACTGAAGCCTAGTTTGGGGTATTTGGAGGAGAGGACCTGATTGATTAAATATTTTAAGGTTGCATGATGGTGCATCTGTGAGTAGTCTGGAGGCTGGTGGGGAGAGGGGGGCTTCATTGTGAATAAGTTTAAGCAGAGAAGTGATTAAAATGTCAGTACATTGTTTCACAGGTAGCTAGTTAGCTTCTTCAAAGATTTTACAGTAATGCTCATTGCTTGTGGAGAGAGTGATAAATATTCTTATGTCATCTCTGATGGTTTGAACTGCAGACACAATTCTTTTGGAGGCTGCAGTAATAAGAAGACCACATTCTTGGCTATTCAGTAAGATATATTTACCTATGGTATTGTTACAGGGACTGAAAAGAAGATGGGTGATGCTATTGGTTAAGAATTGGAGAGTGACTTTATTTATGCATGTGTAATGCCCAAGTTAGGGATGGCAGGTTATTTAATTTGTTCTGGCTCAAACCCTGTAACTTAGTTAGAGGTAACAAAGCCTGAATCCTCTGCACCAACTACCAAAGCACTCAAAGCGCGTTTTCAAGGGACTGAGTTTCTGTACATTTTAACAAATTGTGAGCTTCTGTGTATTTTTAAGGAATTGTGAGCTATAATACATTTTCAAGGGATGCTGAGTTTCAGTGCATTTTAAGGAATTGTGAGCTTCAGTGTATTTTCAAAAAAGTGTGAGCTTCAAGGGAAGTGAAGTTTGCTGCTGCTCATTCTAAGTCTGTTTTCAATGTGCAGCTGTTTTGTTCAGCAAATGGTCATCACTGTTTTTGCTACAATAGTTGAAATGACTGTTAGTACCATGACAGTATGCTTGCTTTTGCTACAGAAGGTCGTGGGTTCTACTCCCACACCCTATAGATATGTTGTAGATACTGCATTGTACTTTAAGGGATGGTGGAGGTGCTACAGTTCTGAGTGTGCCATCAGCTGGATGAGATGCCTAGACCAATGAACCTGTTATTGGTTTGCAAAGCATTCCTTATTGCAATATTACCAGCTTACCATTTGTTATGTAACCTAGACAATTTATGTTTCAAGGGCAGCAGGCACTGAATTTGTAGATGAATCACTGAAATATAAAGTTGCTGGCTAGCAGCAACCTCTTCATTAGTTACAGATCTCTTTACTGTGGAATTATTTGGATGACTTATTTCTGCAGAGAGTGTACATATTGACTGATATTGAGTGGCATTTTATGGTTGAAATGTTCTGAAATGGTCGGTTTTGTCATTATTGCTTCATACATTTTGTTTCATCAAATACTGGAAGTTTGTTTAAAACTACAAATTTCAAACACGCTTTACCAAGTGGTACTGATGCAAGGAATATAATTCATTTCAATCAGGAAGGTGAATAAAAAAACACATGCATGTCTGCATGGTCCTAAAAATGTGGGCAAGGCACCTATGTTTAAAAATTGCCCCAAGGCAAACTATCCTCCACTGGCCACATATATTTTCTTTGAATGTGGATTTCATTTTGGTTTCAATGGCTGTGAGTTTCAAGGGCAGAGAAATTTACCATTAATGATAAGACTGTTTTCAATGCAAGAGTGTATTTTTTTTTTTTTTAGTAAATGTCAGTTTGTGCTACAAACATTTGAAATAAAGGTGTTAAATTATATCCAAATATCTGTAATCATTGTAGAAGCAAAGAAGAAAATAGTGTGCACACTGACAGGTTTGAACAGTGTTTATGGTAACTGGGGGAGAAATAGCCAGGAAATGGGACACCACAATGACTGCAGGGGGGTTGCTGTGTGTAGTGGGGCCCCAGTCCATTACCCTTCTCAAGGGCCCCATTTGACCAAGATCCAGCTGTGTGTATGCATTTATTCCAGGAGTAGATAGAAATTCAGGAAGGTATACAACTGAATATCTAGGTATTTGAATGTAGTGACATTTTTAGTGATTTTATTCAGATGATCAAGGATTTGTATAAGTCAGAAGATAGAAGTAAAGTCTTGCCTAGTCCCAAAAAGCTGAGTAATGGTGAGAGTAAAATGGTACAAGAAGAAGGATTTGTTACGTGATGTCTTAATTATGTTTTCACTATCAGAGTTTACATTTTTAAGAACGGATATGACTATTGGTTGAGAGGAGTGACAAAGGGTGCCAGGGTGACACCCAGTAATTCCAACCTAATTTTAGGTTATTAGATCAAGGTAGTACTGTACAAAACTGGAGCTTACAGGCATGTCCTTTCTTGCTGACAATGTATTGATGAAAATATTTTTGAGTTGGCACAGTGACATCACTGTATGGCAGATGTTTCTTGAATTTTTAATAAAGAGTACTCAGTTCTAAGATTTTGTAGGCAAAATAAGTGACAATAATATAGATTATTTGGTTATCAGTGTTCCTAAAGTTAGTAAGTGGTAAATTATGAATATTTTTTCAGCTACAAAAATACTGCTGGTAATTCCCTGCTACACTATCAGAATATGAATATATCTTATTTAAAGGAGGATGTGATAAAAGGTCAGAAAACAGGGTGAGCAGATCTCATTATGAACTCTTGCACCAAGTATCATAGGTTTATAGGTTCATAGGTAGGTACTAGGCTATCTGCCCGAGGGCGTTTATAAGCCTAGCCAGAGTGTGTTGGCTTTTGCCACTCCATTGATTAATTAACTGATCCTCTGTCAAGAAGAGCCAATGAAGTGAGCCCAGGCATTTATTTTCTGTTACCCATCCACTCATCAAGGTTTCTCTTGAAGAGTGTTAGTGAGGGGCTCTGCCTAATGTAGTTTGGAATTTTGTTCCAAAGTATGGGGTGTCTCTGTGACAGGACTCTATCCCTCCAGCATGTTCTATTTATTGTTGTGGCGAGGTTTAGCTCACTAGAGCACGTGGGTTGCAGTGACTTGGATTTCTTTAGGTGGAGCATGTCCATCAATTCTGAGTTGGACATGGCTTTGTAAGTCAGGCAGAGATCACCTCTGAGTAAGCGATATGCCACTGAGTACAGCCGAAGTTTTATTCAGTCAGGCTGCACAGGACATATGTTTGAGGCCAGTAATCCTCTTGGTGAGGTACTTTTGTGGTCTTTCCAGATGTTGGAAATGTGTTGTGAGGTACATCCCAAATGGGACATTGTACTCTATGATGGGTCTGATAAGTGATGAGTAGACGGGCACTATAACCTCTTTATATCTAGATGTGAACCCTTTAATAATTAGATGGGCCACATAGAAGGATTTCCTAACTACTTTGGCAATATGACTGTCAAAGGAGAGATTACTGTCTACCTGGGTCCCCAGATCTCTTATTACGTCTTCTGTATTAAGGGGGCTGCCACCTATGTGGTAATTCATGGGTGTTTTGTTTTTCCCAAATGGGATGGCTATGCATTTTTTGGCATTTAGCTTGAGGCCATGACTTTGACACCAGGTGTCCATCTCAGTAAGGCCCTTTTGAGGATGCCGGTGTCAGCCAGAGAGTCAATTATGGCTCCCAGTTTGCAGTCATCGGCGAACTTGGTTAGCCATAGTCCTCCTGTGTTTGCCTGTACTTCTGAGAAGTATATGCCAAACAGTAAGGGTCCCAGGACCGAGCCTTGTGGGACCCCATTTGTGACTGGTTTAGAGTTGGACCTGGATCCCGCTATTCTTACCGTGTGAGTTCTGTCTGTAAGCCAGTTGGCAACCCATCTCGTGACGTAGGGGTTTATGTTCAGGCTGGTGAGTTTTTCTGCAATACCTGAGTGGGGAATGGTATTGAAAGTCTTGGCGAGGTCAAGGTAGGCTGTGTGAACCACCTTTCCCTCTTCTATGGCCTTGGTGACTGTCTCAAAAAAGTCAACCAGGTATAGTAGGCATGATCTGCCCTTAACAAAGCCTAACTGGGTCCGGTCAAGTGTTTGGAGGTTCCCAATGTCTTTGTTAATGAGTTCCATGATGATGCCCTCCATAGCCTTGCAGACCAGGCTAGTCAGGCTTATAGGGCGATAGTTACCAGGGTCCATTGTGGCCCCTCCTTTGTGGAGTGGAATAACCATTATGTGACATAACTGGTAAAAAATAATAGTAGTGGATTATCCTAGTGAGACAGAAAAAATGTAGGTGAGATTTAGGGCAACAAGAGATGAGTTATGGCCTCAGGTCTTGCTACCATTAAATCCTTCATTCATCTACCTTGTCCCTTCCCCAAAGGAGGGAGGTTATCAAAAAGGTTAAGATATTTGGTTTTCCAGCACAAGGTGCAGGGTATGATTCTCACATGGATTAATTGGCTAAGCTTAAAATTACTCACAAGGGCAGCTATCCAAGTGCTAATTATCTCCAGGGAGGATGGCATAATGATCAAAGTGGTTACCTTCCAAACACAAGATGCCAAGTTTGATTCTCACATGGAGTAATTGGCTAGACTTAAATGGCCTCATTAAGGGCAGTTAGCTTAGTATTAATCTACGCATTAAATCTAAGGACAGGAAAACAATCATGATTTGAACTTATACTGTTGGGCAACAAAAATTGTGAAAAATAATCAGCATATAACAACAGTAAGTGTTTATGGTTTAGAAACAGTTGGTGAGAGCTAACAAAAAGGTTAGAACTTATAATAGCTTTTTTGATAAAAGTGCATGAGAACCAGTTAAAAGGAAGTATTTACAAATGTTTTAACAGTAACGTGTTTAGACATGTCTCCAGTGGTGACAGTTTTTAGTGATACAATTCTAATAAATCCCACATTGTTTTCCCCTGCTCTTCAGAGTATGTAGTTTATGCAGAACAATATTTAATGCGAGGGATTTTACATATGCATAGCTGAAAACAGTTAAATAAAATGCTTGTACGCAGTTACACTGCCAAGTAAAAAAAATCTGTTAGTGCATTTGACAGATGAGTGTAGCAGTGTTATGAGATGCATTTTTTATTTATTAGATCATATTACAGAGGATGAAATACATGGAGACAGAGAAGGAGAATTAGACAACAGAGTATGTCAGGTAATTTTAACTGCATGTAAGTTCATAGGTATTTATAGCAGTGTGAATTTTACAGGTTATTTAAAGAAAAGTAAACTAGAACACAATGACTGTTTTTAGGGTTGCAATCTATGTAAGCATTTATTTTTAGAATGTAGTCATGTGTTTTATTTAATGCATTTTTTTAACAGCAGTGCTATTTTATAAAGAGATGAAAGTAGCTTATTGAATTATTAAAGTTCTGGGTCATTTCAGCCATCTTGGATCCTTATTTTTATAGGTTCATAGATAAGTGCTAGGCTAACTGTTTTTGCTGGCCATTTCAAGCCTAGCTAACTTCCTTTTTTGTGCTACAATTAGTCCATTTCATTTGGTGTTGGATTGGCCTTACCCATCCCATGGATGAATGGATGGACGGTTGATTTTCTTTCACATTCTTAGAAAGCATTCATGTTTTTTTCTTACCTGTAGAAATACTCACATCTAGGAAATGTTTGGAGCAATCTTGTTCTATTTAAGTTGAAACATTACCCATGTTAAACTCTGAGAAGTGTAGAGCAACAACTTTTATATATTATTCTTACTCTGAGGAATAAAAGTCTGCTATGCATACTAAACAAGTGTTGTACAGTGCATGTCATTCATGATGCTTTTGTGTTTATTCCTGAGTTATATGTCAGTAACACTGATCTCAAATGCTAATTCACGTAAAGGTTAGAATATTCTACTATATTATGAAGTAAGCATAGTGAACTTAAGCTCCAGGGTCCACAGTTCAATCCTGACCTTCAGTCACTGTCTGTCTGGAGTTTACACATAGCCAATGTGAGTTTGTGTTTCTTTTCCAGGTACTTTGATTTGTCTTAACTTCTCAAAGATCACACTGGTTGTTTGACTATTCAAAACTGTCATACCAAGTACATTTATCTTTGTTCTTGTAGATCAAAGCATAGCTCAGATGGACCATAAATCATTAAAAAATTTATAAAATGCTTAAATAAATAAATAATAAAACTTGAGCACATAATAAATTATAACAAAATTGCTTTTCACTGTTGCTCATTTCATGCTCATTCACTTTCGACTGTTGCTTATATATATTATTTTCCTAATATTGTTCAATATAACAATTACATTTTTAAACTTTTCTGTGAAATGTCCACATTACACTGTTTTTCTGGTATCACAGTTTACAGTTATCTCTCCACTGGATAATTATTCCTAAAGTCTATTTCCCCTGAAAATTACACTCGTATGATTGTTTAACTGAAAAAGTATGTATTTTGCCTTATTTTTACCTACCCTCTTTATTTTGTTTGGTAGCTAAGATAAAGGCATCATGGCTCACACTGCATTCTGTACTTTATTGTTTACTTAAATTCCTTTTTTCCTGTAGATTTAAACTTATTCCTAACAAACAAGCTATCCCGATACAAAAGCCACTTAGCATATTGAGGCAACCAGCATATATCTAATATACTCTTTTGAGCATCATTGTGAAGTGGTTTGATTGTACCAGTTGCAACTATTCTTGCTTTTAAAACTTTACTGTATACCATATACATAGATTGTGATGTATATATAATGAAAATGTTTGAACTTTTAAATAATGAACAATTATATACAGCTATATGCATGAATATGTTAATTTTGCTTATTTGCTGATAAATTTAATTGAATTTTATTGCATTTATTACATTAAGGTGCAATAGATATGCACACTTACAACTACTTTTAGGTTGAACATTTTAAGGTTGGAGATGTTTTCTGGTATTTCAAAAGCTCAAAACAAATTGCAACACCCCCACTTTAGAACTTTAATTTCTATTAAAGGAAGTAAACTGGAATATATAGCTATATATATATATATATATATATATATATATATATATATATATATATCTCACTCTATATATATATATATATATATATATATATATACATATATATATATATACTATGTGTGTGTGTGTGTGTGTGTGTGTATATATATATATATATATATATATATATATATGGATGTATATATATATTGCATGTGTGTGTATATACATATATATATATATATATATATATATATTGCATGTGTGTGTGTGTGTGTATGTGTATATATATTTTTTATATTTTTATATATATATATATATATATATATATATATATATGGGTCTACCTGAGATGGTCGACAAGCCATTTGATCAACTTTCATTTGGTCGACAATTCATTTGGTCGACAGTCAGATTTGCCCCTCTCCCCAATGTTGTGCAACCCTGGAGTTGATATATATAGTTAGGGGGGTGTGGGGGGTGAAGCCCCCCACATAAAACTACTTGTCGACCAAATGAAAGTTGATCATATGGTCTGTCGATCATGTGATATGGATCCATATATATATATATATATATATATATATATATATATATATTTATATATACATATATAATATATGGGGTACCTGTTAATATCTTGACAAAGTTAGCATATATAATTACCAGATAGTATGGTGGAACAGCCCCCACATAGGGGTTGCAGGAGGTCTTGACCCCCCCAAAAAAAAAATAAAATGTGTTTTATTTATTTGAATTTTATTTTCTGATTGTCGGTATTATGGCACTCAACATCTAAGATGTTGATCTAAAAACTTAAATCCATCTATCTATTTAGAAAGATGTTTGAATAAATCTAGTCTGTGCCATCCTCTATCAGGGATTCACATAGCAAAGTTGAATGGGATAGATATAAAATGGTTGAGAAGATTTATTTACTTAGGACAGAGTTTCTTATACATTCCACAGTTTTCAAATTTATTTATAAATACCCTTTGTTTCTTATCAGAATTCAAGTTAGATTTTTATTTATTTTTTTTTTCTGGTGAATATTTTAAACAGATTTGTGAGTAGTGGGTTAGACTTGTGAGCAGCTGTGGTACCCACTTTCAGATTCAGTATTGAGTGAGTGGGGACACGCTTTTCTATTCCCCTCAGAAGAGTTTAAAGGAATGAATCTATTTGGAAGATTTATACATGACTCCTTTAATATACTGGATGGTAATTTACTGGATTTTTGTACTTTCAAAAAAGTTTACCAAACAGTAATGACTTTTTGAACCTAACATTTAATGTAAGGAAAACAGAAGTGCATTTTTGTGAATGTGGAAATTTTTTTCAACAAAAGTACTAATAATTTTTCATCATATCTATATAGAAAACCAATGACTGTCAACAATCACATTTATGCAACTACTGTATACCCATTACACATGAAGAAATGTCATTAAAGGGCAAAACTTATATCTGATGACATGGAGAAGGATTCAGAAAAGTTATCACCAGTGGTAAGCTCTGTTTTTCTGCTGGCAGTATCCATATCTAGTTCATAGACAGCTCTACCACAACACTTATCTCAAAGAGGTGCAGCAGCATGGCAGAATGTCTTCCTGGCCTACCACAAATGCTAAAGAGCTATTCTAGATAAGAAGCACATGATAATTAGCCATGTGATACTCACAGAAATATCTGCAGTAAGCAGTTTAACCAGCAAGTCATAGAACTTCTTGTCTTTCTAAATCCTTACCACCGTTTATGGCAATTAACTTAGACAATGTGTTAGAGTATGTTAGAGGTAAGGGCTGGGGTGGTTAGCAGTCAGGTAGTGCTGGGAAGTATATGCATATGTGTGTGGCTGTGTCTGAGAGTTTGTGCAAAAGTATGAGCAGTGTCCTGTGACAGAATGTGCATGTGTGTGTGTGTGTGTGTGTGTGTGTGTGTGTGTGTGTGTGTGTGTGTGTGTGTGTGTGTCTTTGTGGAGAGTGAATATTTCAGGGTCTATATGACAGAAATGACATAAGAAGATCTCTGAGGTACTAAATCTGTGAGTGTGTGGGGATACCAGACTTCTCAACTCCGACTAGACTAATACGCAGTGAATAAGGAAACTGGACACCAAGAAAACATTTTAATTAATACAGAAAGCAAAGTAAGATTTAATAGAACTAGAGGTTGTGAAGGAAGCAGTGGAAGACTGAAATAAAGAAGTATGAAACTCAAATGTCTGGCAATATTGATTGGCAGCATGGGTCCATGACTTCTGAGGGCCATGAGTAAGACTTCTGGACAAAGCCAATGGGTACATTAGATGACACCAGGGAATCTTTCCAAATATTGCTCTAATGCACTTCGAGTATTAATAGTGCAAAAGGTCTTGTATCATGATGCATTTTCTGAACACCATGAAGAAGAATAAAAGTCTAATATCTGGCATCATTGGCAAACTAATTATTTGTGATTTATGAGGGATGGGGAAATGTAAAAGGCAGGATTAGGGATGTTCTTTTAACTCATGGAAAGGTAAGAGGTATGGTGTTGATGTGTCCGTGTGTGTGTGTGTGTGTGTGTGTGTGTGTGTGTGTGTGTGTGTGTGTATGTGTGTGTGTGTGTATGTGTGTGTTTTATGTATGTGCATGCGCGCGCATGTGTGTGAGTAAGTGTGTGTGGGGAGAGAGGAATGATAGGGGTGCCTGAGCTTTTAATTCATGGAAAGGTAAGAGGTATGGTGTTGATGTGTCCATGTGTGTGTGTGTGTGTGTGTGTGTGTGTGTGTGTGTGTGTGTGTGTGTGTGTGTGTGTGTGTGTGTGTGTGTGTGTATGTGTGTGTGTGTGTGTGTGTGTGTGTGTGTGTGTGTGTGAGAGAGGGGGAGTGATGAATGAGAAGGGTGCCTGAGCTATCAATAACAGTACATCAGATACCAGCACTGATTACAATAATGGCAAAGAAAATGGCTAGCTACCACTTCCAATGATCACAGAGTAATACAACACATACAAATTAACTGATAATGTGGTCTTATTGCAGCTAACGTATCATTGAACTGATTTTGTCTCATAACAAGTTATCATGCTATCAGGTGCTTTTTATTGTTGCCTTACTGCACGCACTTGTCCCGACTTTGAATCCTGGCCATGATTTTAGACAAAGAACATGCCTGGATGGTCACAGTAGAGGGGTTAGGTAAGAAATAGGAAGTGCAGGTGTGTGTGTGTGTGTGTGTGTGTGTGTGTGTGTGTGTGTGTGTGTGTGTGTGTGTGTGTGTGTGTGTGTGTGTAATTGAGCTTTTCAATAAAAGGCTTATGATAGATCCTTTGTTTCATCAGTAGTGTCTGAAGTAGGAATAGAACAAATGGATATGTGGAAACCTGCTTTATGTTTAATAATAAGCTTATTGTCATACATCATGCACAAAGTAATAGTGTTAATAATGCCATCAATTACACTTTCAAATTTCCAGTTAAACTTAATTTGGACAGGAGCAGTATTAGAAGACTTTGGAAGTTTATTTTGGAATATCTTGGATAAGTGATTAAGATGGGTCCAAAGCTGTTTTTATAGGGAAGACGGGGTATCATTTAAAAGGTCCACTTGAAAGCCCTGAAAATAATCTTTTAGGTAGAAAACCAATCAATAAAATATCAGGCATGTACAAATGTGATTTTTGTAAGTTGTATAAATTTATTTACAAGAGCATATTATTAGTTTTGCACATTGTGATAGAGCACTATCTATACTGGGCAGATATGATTCTCTTACCCGTATGGTTCTTTATTGTGCTACATGTATTTCTTGTCACTGCAAACTTGTTCATCCAGTTGTAAGTATTACATTAAGATATTCTGATGCTGCTATCAAATTTAGGGTGTTATATGTTTTCACAGTTCTTTTTTCCAAGTAAGTGGAATGTTGGAATCTGTTTACATATATACTTTTTCTACCTAAAGAGCTAACTATCAGTTATATGTTGTTTTGCAAACATGATTCACCAGTCATTATGAGCAAATGTCAAGTCCTTTAAAAGCTGGAGATGTATTAACTCTGACAGGATAATTTGAGAGGTCATGTTATCCATGTGTACTTAACTTGTATATAGCACATGTTTCTATTATATAACAATAGCTAAAACATTGATTTCCAGTGAGAGTTGTGACTTAATTCATTTAAGTTTTATCATCAAAGTAGAACTTGGTATTGTGGAAACATTAAAGTTAATAGAATTTAGTACTGTTTAGCAGAATCTGCCCCAGTAAAGCACTCTTATTAGTCTACACCAATAAAGCACCCTCAATAGGCTTCTTACCCCAAACACCACCCCCTTGTAGCTCACCATTCAAAGGACCAGACAGTATTGATATGCAATTTCCTAACTTTTCTGTAGCCAGCTTGGTGGATATAGGCATCTTGAGATAATGTAGCAATTGTCTCATGTTTACCGAAACCACTTAATCCTCAAAGAAGCAGACAGAGTGCGCAAAAGGTATAATTACACAATAGCACTAATGGTGAAACCCTTCCACACAAGTGCACATCAGGTTCTCAAAACCAAGTATACATCTATCTCACAAAGCACACAACAGACATATAGACTAACATATGCTAAGGCACTTAAAAGCAGTCTTCTTAAGCAACAACAATCACCAAGAATGCCGGTTGTCAAACTATGCCTCAATAAGCCCAACAGCACTCAGGAAAAAACAACACCTAACACCACACATACTGTCTCTCTCAGTGGAGCCCCACATACTAAACCCCTAAGGCAAGCAAACACACTTCCCATGATTCTCACCATAGAGTAATCCATTGTAAGATATACTGCTGCCCCTCTAAACAGGCTGAACAATGAGAGGATAACAGTTAGTTGCTTTTCTGGAGCCGGATCCACCAAATCATGCACACACTCAAAGTCATTACACCACAGGTACCAGTATGATTCCATCATAGTCCATATAGGTGTAGGTGTAAGTGACCTGAGATGAACCTCCCTGGGTTATATAAAGAAAGACATTATGGAGCTTTCAGACTATGCATCCCAGGCTGGCGTGAACCTAGCACCAAGCAGCATATTACCATCACCAAGGATGATGCTACAATATGAACAAAAATGATTGATTTCAACAACTGCATGTTTTTCTGGAGTCATACTAAGGTGATCCAAAATTTGTCAGCTTGAGAGGACATGGTTAATAGGCTATGTTGCTTTGTTAAGGATGGTCTTCACCTTTCCCAGCTAGGCTTTCAAATACTGGCTAAAACTTTATCCACCCAAATAGTGTCTTTTTTAGGCAATGCCAATTTAACAAACCTACAGACACAGCAAAATAAACTCAACTAAAGCTCAGGGTGTTACTGCTCAATGCCAGGAGCCCAAATAAAAAAAAACTACACTCTCACCAAGCTCTCCTCCTCAAGGTTAATGTAGCCTCTCAAGTGAAAGATAACTGTAAGGCCTTCTAAATCTATGTCAGAAACTTCAAGGGCAGCATACATCAATGTGCTGAAATGGAGGTTGATGGTGCCACATTCATTGAGCCTGGAGATACAGCAAACTTGTTAGCAGACAAATACAGTTTCAACTTTATCCCTCTCTCAGCTCCCCAATCATCCCCCCCAAAAAAATATCCTCAAACATAACTCATCCAGCTTTAACTAGGGAGAATGTACTGGCTGCACTCACTAAAGCCAAGAACACAGCCTCAATGGGCCCTGAAAACATCCCCAAGATGCCTCCTGAACAGTCTAAGATACGACTTATTAGGCCCCCAGGAGTAATTATTAAACTATTGCCTTCAAAAAAAGGCTTTGTGTGCCACATGAATAGAGGACTATGATGGTCATCCTCCTTCATAACAGAGGATCTTCAACAGATCCTGCAAACTACAGACCAATTAGTCTAACTAGTTTTACCTGTAAAGCCATGGAAAGAATTATCATTGAAATGATCAAAAAGAACATTGGAGACCTCCAGACACTAGATCCCTTCTAGCTTGGCTTTGTTAGAGGAAGATCATGCTTACTGAATCTGGAGAACTTCTTTAAAAATGTCACTAATGCAATGAATGAGAGGAAAACGGTGCATACTCCCTACCTAGGTCTGGCTAAAGTATTTGAGATAAAACCCCACTGGGGCACTGTCAACAAACTTATGGAATTAGGTATAAACACCTTTATAACATGCTGGATAGTTAGCTAGTGCACTGATAGGAACCATGAATTTATAATCAGTTAGGCTACATCCAAAAAAGGCTGGTCACCAGTGGAGTCCCACAGAGCTCTGTGCTAGTCCCACTTCTCTTTGCCATCTACTTCTTGGATGTCAAAATCAAAGTCAAAGGCCTCTGGCTAACCAAGTACACAGATGATTGCAAACTGAGAGAAATCACGGAATCCCCCCAGGATGAGCGCACCCTTTAGGAAAGTCTAGTACAGACAAATGCTTGGTACAAAAGCCATGAGTAAAAGTTCAGTATTAAGAAATGCATTGTAGTACCTTTTGGGAAATGTGTCACCTCGGGTAACTATGTAATCAATAAAACAACTAAAAAGTTGATTCACTAGTCAGGGAAGGGAAATGGGAGTAACATAGCCTTTGACTAACATGTTCAAGGTATTAAGAAAATACATTTATGCTGCTCAACATATAAGCAAGGGCATATCATCTAGGTCTAGAGAGGTCATCGTACTACTGTACTCGGCCTCATCAGACTTATCATGTAGTATAATCCCCATTCAGTATGTACCTGACTAGACACATGCAGCAACTGGTACTTCGACAAAGGTTCCTTACAAAAAGAATACAGGGAGAAAACACAATGCCCTACATTGGTCACCTCCAAGCCCTGTCTCTTTATACAAAATCATACAGACTTCTGAGAGGTGATCATTGCCTGGTATGCAAAGCAGCATCTCTGGACCCTGTTTTGATGAACCTTGTGCACATCCCCAAAACAAGCAACATGAGAACTACTAGATTAAAAGACAGGACATGTTGAAGAGACAGATGTTTCTCATATTATTCTCATTCTTTGGAACAGGCTCCCCATCCATGTGAAGCAGAGGTCCTCTCTAGCCTTACTTAAGAGCAACTTGGACCAATGGATGGGTAACTGGGAACTCATCCCGGGTCTGTCCTTATGTCTCTGATGGACAGACACAGTCAGTAAATCAACCCCTGTATAAATCAAATTGGTGGGTTACATTTGGGTTGCACAGCTAGGCTTATAATGGTCCTAGTAGATGAACCTGTAATCAATACCTGTTACCATTTATGTTAATCTCTATTACATGTCTTCTGGTATTAATATTGTTTGTAACACTCCTTGTAGGCTTTATGGATTGGGTTTCAGTGAAGTTAATATATTTGTTGCCATTGATTCATTGTTTTTGCAATTTCATCAGTAGATGGAATATATAGGAACAATATTTTCATTTTTAAGATGCTAGGTTAATCATTTTTGGAGAGAAAACCCATTCTCAGCCTAAGGACAGCCTCTGACTTTTTTACTTTTTGTTACCAACTAGATTAATCATTAATTCTATTAGTATTTTGCATTTTGTAGTGTAAGTGTGGTGTTTACACATTTTTTGTAGAAGCTCAATAAGCCATTGTTTGAGGACCAAAAGTCATCTGTGGTAAAATGCCATCAGCTGTTCTGGTATATTATCAGAGGATGATTTCACAGTTCTGAGTAAAACACATTGGTCTGACCCATTGAAGGGAAAGTTTAAGATTTTTTTTTTTAAGTCCACAACAGCTTGTGCAATTTCAAGCTGTAATACTGTCATTTTTTTAGTTTATGAGCATGTGTTTATTTTATCACATATCACTGTAAGATTGCAGCAGAAGATTCTAAACAATAAAAGGGAAACTTTATGTAGGACTACTGAAGTTCTCTCTTCAGATTGTTAATATTAGAGCAGTACCATATAAAGGCACACATAATGATTTCCATAGTTTTCTTGCTCAGAAAAGCACCAACAGCTCTGGAGGTCAAAATCAAAATAGAGCTTACTGTTAGATCATAATACATAGATATGGCTAGCTGAATATTGAAGGAGCATGACATGATTGTCAGCAGACAGTGGGATAAAAAGAAAGTAAAAATGTTGGCTACATAGGTGATTGCACAACAGAAAGAAAGTACTGCTCAAAAGAAACAAAGTAGAACTCAACTGCTATCACGTTATTGAATGTGACTACAAGACACTGCAATACACAGCAACTATCAAAGGAATATATGTACAGTCAAGGGCCCCCATAGAGCTATATGTACAGGCTAGAGCCCCATACAGACTTAAACCACTGATTTCACTGTTTATCCACTACGCCCATAAAGCATCAGGCAAGAAGTGCTATAATTGCTTACTTTATTTACAGCAGATTATCACTCAACTGCACATCCTCGCCTAGGTATCATTTCTATAACTGATGCTATGGAAAGCTGATGAAATGCTAGGACACACAGTCACTGCATTGACAGGTTATAGTAGATGAGGTGTAGGTCGAAAGCTTTGTCCTTCAATAAGAAGACCTTTAGTTAGTCCTGAACACCACAATTTTATTGTACCAAATCAAGTAAAGCAAAGTAATTGAGCAAAGTAAGAACAAAAATAACCTGGATCGACTTAGAAATGGATTTGGAAAGAGTCATTGAGCCACCTCTACAATGTAAATTACATTAAATGTTTTCTATAGTCAGCCAAGGGAAAAGCATGATGCAATACTGAATGTTACTATTGATGATAGCAAATTGCTTCTTGTCATTTTTCATCACATCTCTTATAACTCATTATGTAAAACATACTTGATAGCTATATTTATTGGATGAAACATGAAGCCTGCCAAGCAGTAATAAGTAATCAGTCAATCAAATTTAACTTGCATGCCTAGTAAACTAAGCACATTGCAACACATTTAAGTGGTTAATTTGCACAGAAATGAGCACATTTTTTAAAAAGTCTGAGGCAACTGTTAAGACCTGGGGGGAGGTGGCTGACAACCGACAGCTGTAGAACTTTTTCTAGTTTCTGCTTTAATATGTCTGGACAGAGACATTCCAAAGTACATGGAACTTCTCACCACAAAACAATATGGAACTATTGTTGCTGATGGCAGAGACCAACATTTTCAATATAGCTTTATTTTCTCTGTGTACAGTATTTATTTGTGGTATCAAACTACAGAACTGCAGACTGGGTTCCTGCTGCAGTGTGTACCCTTTTGTTAAAACTGTAAGCCTACACAGTATTTTCTATGTTTGCATGAGCTGCAAATTGATTACTTATACTTGGTCACAGGGGTTCCAGAAGCTGTTGAAGACTGGGGGGAGGAGAGTAAGAGGGGCCCTTAGTGATCGAAAAAGGGCATTTTTTTAAAACTATTTACTACCACAGCATAGGTTCACTTGGAGGGTATTTTAAGCTGAGCCAATTTCCTTTTTGGTGTTTGAATTAACATTTCCTGATTGGTCTTACCATGGCTGATAATCATATATTAGCCCTAGTGAGAATAAATGTGATCATACTATAGATAATTTGAGGGGACCCATGTAAGGGATGCAGCATTTAGGAAATGCATCTGTCCATTAGTGGCACGAGGGACAATCCTCGAGTACATTTTCTATTACCCATCCTTAGATCCAAGTTGCATTTGAATGTGGACAGGGATGAGCTTTGTTTTACTTGAAGAGATAGTCTGTTTTGGAACAGTGGTAGTCTCTGTGATATATATACATCTCTACAAAACATTCAGTTTAAATACCTGGACTGAGTATTCCTGATGCCATTTGACTTGCTGATGTTCAGTAGGTCCATCTGTATTAGGTCGGACAATGCTTTGTATACCAGACATGTCACCTCTAAGCTCTCTGTAGGATACTAAGAATAGTGATATAATTTTGAGGTGGTCCATGGAAGACCTATTGTTTACGACTTGTATCCTTTTAGTAAGGTATCTCTGTGGGTATTCCAGTTGGTGCATGGGGATGGACAGATACATAACAAAGTGAGCATTTTACAAAATAATTGACCTAATGATGGCTTTGTAAAGGGGGACAATAACAACTCTAGATCTAGTCAAAATCAATTTGTGTATAAGCTGTACAATATAGAAAGATTCTCTTATGACTCTGGGCACATGTTGGTCAAAAGTTAGGTCACTGTACACACAAGTTCCCAAATGCCAAACAAATGTGTCATTTCTCAGGGGGCATTGTCAATTTGGCAGTTCCCTGATTAGATGACTTCCCAAAGGATACAATAATGTATTTCTTGGAGTTTAGTTTTAATTCATGATTCTGGCACCAGTTATTGTTTAGGACAAACCTTCCTGCATGATGGCTAAGTCATTTGGGGATTCAGTAACTGCTCCCAGCTTGCAGTCATCAAAAACTTAGCTGGCCAAAGCCCTTTGGCATCTCAGCAGTGAACCCTGGGGGACCCCATTAGTGACTGGTCTCTTCCCCTGTTTTGATCTACTGCATCCTGTGAGCAAGCATACATGTATGCATTCTTTGATTCACCTTCCTGAGTGTATTAACCTGATTGTATTAAATTATATTCCTTGTACAATACAGCACCACTTGTTAGCATATGTTTTAAATTTGTCATTTGGAACTGTCTTCTAGTAAGCAATGAAACAAAATGTATGAAGCATTAATGATAAAACTACCCATTTCAGAAAATGTCAACCATAAAAGGCCACTCAAACGTCTGTCACTACAATCCACCAATATCAGTAAATATGCAAAATCTCTGCAGAAGTAAGTTGCCTAAATAATTCTACATTGAAGGGATCTCTAACTAATGAAGAGGTTGCTGCTAGCAAAGAACTTAATATTCATTATTTCATCTACAAATAAAGTGCCTGTTGCCCTTGAAGAATAAATTGCCTATGCTAAATTAAAAAAAAATGATAAGCTAGTAATTTTGCAATGGGAAATGGATGGCAACCTAATAACAGAAACATAGTTACTAGGTAACACCTCCAAAGGAGGACATTCACAGGACCGCAGCATCCACTCCCATTGAAGTACAACACAGTACAGTATCAGTGATCCATCTGCATACTGTGGGAGTAGAATCCACAGCCTTTTACATCAAAGGCAAGTGTACTACCCGTTGTGCTACTAACAATGCAAACAGCTTAGCATAAGTAGCACTAATCTTCTCTTCTCCTGAAGCTCTCAACTTCTTGTAAAATCTACTAGTTACTCAACTAAATCTCTCCACTTCACAGCACAAGAAATCTGGAAAAAGCCAAAATGTATTGGGGGGGGGGGGGTAAAGGCCCCAAACCAGAGGAAGAGACATTTCTATGCAGAATGGAAAACCTGACTGAGAAGGTTGGAATTTGCTCTAGTGACAGCTGCAAAAGAAATTCTCTTACCATAAACTGTTTTCAGCAGCACTTTAGAACTATTTAAAGGATACTATAATATTTCATTGAAAGACCATAAGACTTTATAGTATTTGGAATGGCATGAATTTTAAGTTCATGGTATGGAACATATTGGTTTATTTTATGAAGACTGGGGTCTCAAATGCCTTATTTTTCACACAGGTGGATTGCAGTGGGAACTTTGGGTGCAATTGCATTAAGTTCTGCTGCCAAACAAGCTAACACCGTACTATACACTGATCAGTTCACCCTCCTCTGGACTTCAGCAAGTCATGGAAAAAACGCCAATCATCCAAAATTCTTTTCCACTGTTGAATCCTGGCTAACCAATGCAAGCTTGCTCTTAAACCCTAAGAAAACCAAATTGTTATTCATATCAAAACAATTCTCTGTCTTGAAACACTTTTAAAATTATGTCAGCCAATAGCACTACCATAGAAAAGATAACTCACACAACTACTAGGTATAATTACTGACTACAATCTGAAATTGGATCAGCATATGCAGCAAGTCATAAAAATTGAACTTCTCTACCAATCAAACCCATTGTTTGCCCATTTTTACCTCTTTCCCATACTCCTATATGTGTCAGTCATATTAAAAAAACTTGCAAGCCATAAGTATACAAAGTTAGAGCAATACTAGAATAAAATAGCAGACGTTGATATAAACCTGTCATATAGGACTCCACTATCTCAACATGAAATAAGTCTAATCTTCACACAGCCTCAGCCCTTAACTGTATCTGCAACCCTGATAATTGCCCTTCTCAGATTTCACTATACAGACAGTTACACTCCAGTTAAAAAGTTATTCTGGAAACCAGGAAATCAAACAATGTTGCAGTATATGTTATCAGATTATCAAATTTTCAAAACTTTGAAAGTCATATGGTCAGGACCATATGATCAAAGTTTTTAAACTTCAAACGTTTTGAATGGAGCTCATGGTACAGCATAGAACAGGAAATGTACTCTTTTCCACAATGTAGTGCAATCTCAGAGTTGGTATATTTAATTAGCAGGGGGTGTAGGGGGGCAGGTGGCATTTGCCCTCCTGCAAAAATGTTAAAGCAGATTTTTTTTTAATTTCCTTTTTAATGTTCGAAGTTCTGAAACTTAGATCATATGGTTCAGCCATATGAATTTTGAAGTTTCGGAACTTCAATAATCTGACATAGATCTGTTCCCAATACCTGTTGTGTCACCAGACTTTGGAACAAGCTACCCTAGCACTAAAACAAACTGACAATTTAAAAGGCTTCAAACCCTAATTCAAACAACACCTAACCAAATCAGTAAGAGAAAAGTATTTTAGCACTTTTAAGTGTATTTTTGGGAAAGTATATTTAGTAGAGGATAAAGGGCTAGGATGGCTTGAAGGACTGTAGAGCAGAATAGAGACACACCCATCAATGTATACTCATCGCAGAGTTCACAACATTGTTGCTGGACTTCTAATCCACTTTATGTAATTTAATTTTACTGTGGGGTATATTATTTGCGATTTGCAAAGCTAACTTTAACCCTAAGAAAAGCTGTAATGTCACATTGGCCATTTGCAGTCACATGGGTATTGTTTTGTGGGAGATATATGGTTAATAATGTATGGTGCTTGACAGTAATTACAGACTGTGGATACAGATATATAATTTCCAGACACACAAACAACAAGTTATATGGTTAGGGAAGAGACTGTGGTGTAAGTAATTTTCAAGGAGATGCAGAAACAAGGCTGGTAATTCCACAGATTTCTATGCCAACGCTGCAATGCATGTAAAACAGGGAAAGCAGAAGTACACTGCTGACTCTGACACTGATGAGAAATCACCTCCGAAGCCAAAGTTCTCTAATGTGGAGAATGAGGTGCTACTTCAATTCCTTCTTCTCTATGATGATTCCACAGTATAAGCAGAAAATGAATGATTTCAACAATTGGCTAAGTTTCTGGTGTCATTCTAAGGAGATCCAGTATCTGTCTGCCTGGGACGACATGACTGACAGACCTTGATACTTTGCCAGAGAGATGGCCTGCAACTGTCAACCCTGGGCTTCTGAATGCTGGCCAAGGCTGTTGCCACCGCTATAGTGCCTTTTTAGGTGGTGTTTCAAAGATAAAATTACCACCATAAAAGCTACAAACAAATGCAATCTGAGGGTCATGGTGCTCAATGCTAGAAGTCTAAATCTCAAAATGCACTCGCTTGAAGCACTCCTTAAAATGGTGAACACCTCCAAAGGACCAATCACAATACCAGCAGATTGACAGCCACCAAGTATTACTGCTGCACAGGTTAAAACAGAACTGTCCAAGGCAAATAATACAGCTTCTATGGGACCTGACAATATCCCTGGCTGTGTTCTACATGAACTATAGAGTGAACTGGCACCTCACCTGTGTGCCCTGTTCAACCACAGCCTCACCTCAGGATTTGTCACTACCAAATGGTGCACTGTTACAGTCATCCATCTCCACAAAGGAGAAGCAACTACAGACCCTAGGAACTATCGCCCCATTAGCCTATTGAGTCTGATATGCAAAGCTATGGAACACATCATCATGGACCTTTTAAACAAGGATATAGGGAATCTCCAAACTCTGGATCCCACACAGTTAGGTTTTGTGAAGGGTAGATAAGGCCTGCTCAAATTGGTTGACTTTTTTAAGTCAGTCACCAGCGCTGTGGATGAAGGCAAGGTGGTTCATACAACCTACCTTGATCTGGCCAAGGCCTTTGATAAAATTCCCCACTCAGGAATCATAGAAGAACTCACTAAGCTAGGCATCAACACCTATATAACTAGGTGGGTTGCAAACTGACTCACAAATAGAACCCACAGTGTGAAACTAGCTGACTCCAAGTCAGACTGCTGACCAGTCACAAGAGGAGTCCCACAGGGTTTGGTCCTGGGAGCTCTCCTGTTTGGTATCTACTTCTCTGAAGTCCAGGCCAACATGAAGGGATTCTGGCTGACAACGTTTGCAGACAATTGCAAGTTGGGAGCTATTATTAACTCCACAAGTGATGTTGACATCCTATAGAAAGGCCTCACTGAGACCAACAACTGGTGTCAGAACCATGGCCTTAAGCTCAATGCCAAAAAAAGTGCTGTCATCCCCTTTGAGAAAAACCCAGTTCCCATGAATTACCACATCGATGGTAGTCCACTGAACACAGAAGGTATTATAAGAGATCTGAGAACACAGATTGACAGCAACTTCTCTTTTGACCACCATATTGCCACTGTGGTCAGAAAGTCCTTCTATTTGGCACATCTCATTACTAAGGGTTTTGCATCGAGGAAGAAAGAGGTCATTGTCTCCCTCTACTCTTCCCTCATTAGGCCAGTCATTGAGTACAATGCCCCATTTGGCATGTACCTCACTAAACACCTGCAATAACTGGAGAGGCCGCAAAAGTACCTCACAAAGAGGATCCTAGGCCTTAAACATTTGTCCTATATTGACAGACTCAAAAAACTCCAACTATTCTCTGCCTCATATCGCCTACTTAGAGGCGATCTCTGCTTGACTTACAAAGCCATGTCTGACTCAGATCTGTTAGAAATGCTACTTGTAAGGAAATCCCAATCCATCTGCACCACATGCTCCAGAGACCTCAACCTCATTACCACAATCAACAAAACATGCTGAAAGGACAGATTCATAACCCAGAGACTGCCCATGCTATGGAATAGACTTCCCATACATGTCATGCAGAGCAACTCACTGGCCCTCTTCAAGAGAAATCTTGATGAGTGGATGGGAAATAGAAAATTCACCCCAGGGATCACTCCAGTGGCTTAACTCGACAGAAGCACTGGGAACTAAGGTCAAGTAGCACAATGCCAGTGTAATCCTATGAGCTAGGCTTGTAAAGGCTCCAGGGCCATTAGCCTAGTACACACCTATGGACCTATGAACCTATGATGATGACTCTTTGGCCTGCATGCAGCTGATAAGTCCATAGCAGGCCTGAGATAACGTTGTGACAGATGTCAGTATGATTGGTGACCACAATTGCAGGCATAATATGGTATGCCACAGGGCCAGTGACATCATATAACCTCCAAGTTGCTCAACAGACAACTGAACTCCTGGCATGGTAAGGAAGATCAACTGCAGTGGTGCTGACAAATACACCACCTCACATGGAGACAAAGGGGTTCCTGAGGTGTCTTAAATACAGTGGCACCTCAGCAGAGCCCCCACAGTGTGGTGCTCATGTTGGGGATGAGCTGGGACATCTACAGAGATATTCAACTGAAGATGACCAAAGTATGTAAACCTATTTCTGTGTAATTGTACTTATAAGTCCTTTGCAGCTTTAGTCATGTCCACATTATTAAAACTGCATTGTTTATGGTATCCAGATATATCAGGGTTAACCCTCCACAGACATTAGCACAAGGTATGCATTTAATGTATTGATTATTATCATGTTAATATCTGTAAAACCCAGTTACATTTATACTTCTGGAGCTGGCTTATATTTACACAGGATAATTTGTGCTATTGTCTGATACTGGCATTGTAGAACTGCTCCATCTGATGTTAGACAATCTGTAGCCCCTGATAAGATGGTGGAGATGAACTAGCACAGTCAGGTTTTACAGTATGCATGCTGGGTACAGGGAGTGTGATTGCATCCACAGGGCAGATCATGGACTTAGCCTGTATGCCTTTGAACATCCAGGTTATCGACACCCTTATGGAGGACAGGCTAATGGGGACACTATCAGTTATGGATGTGGGCTTTCCCTAGTAGACAGAAGTCAGATTCTGTCCCTGACACACATGGGCAGAGAGTTCCTTACAAAGCAATGGTAATGGTACATTCTGGGGACATGGCTGCTGTCATTACCCTGAAGTTGTTGGGTCTGTGGCAGCAATGCAGCATACTTGCAGGACCATCATGGTAGCACAGGTAAGTACAACCACAATTATGGCTGAATTAGTGAGGGTGATGCATAGTGTGTAAGATGACCCATGTGTGTGTGCATTTGCTGTTTGTATGATTGATTGGATAGAAACAGATGCACAGTGGAACAGAAGATGTCTTCTCTGAATCACCTGCCAGGGTAAGAGGCCATCCATGAAGCTGGTCCACCGCAACATCCACAGATTGTAGCCATCATGGCTATAGGTTACCATGATTCCTCTGCCTCATTGCTAGTACTTCCATGATTACATCTGTTGTGGAGGTGTTTTCATCTGGGAGATGACTTCTCCATGGCTGTGGCATACACCACAACAGCATGTCTCATAGCAGATGTCGCTCATTGTTATGCAGCACACCAGCATATATCTATGGTTATTGTACATCCAGTGCAACTCCTGGTATAGCTGCCTCTCATGTGTGAGGGAATGCATGGGATCTTGAAACATCTGCCATGCATGCCTTTGACCTGTCCAGTAGATCCAGAGTTAGTGCCACAACTACTGCTGATGTTTCTTCACAGCAGCCCTGCACTCACACTACCACAGCCTCTAGTATTTCAACAACTTTCACTGACACTTGACTTTTCAGAGATATTTAGATTAAAGCCAGCTCTCCCCCACAAAAAAATAAATAAATAAACAAAGCATGCAGCAGCATGTTTTACTTCCATAATCCACAGCATTCTCATTTGTGATTATACCTTATGACTACTGAGTGATGTTGTTGGTTCGAGTGTCTTTTGATCCTAAATTGGATATTGCAGGTAATCAGAGAACACAGTAATTAATGAATGTATGATTTATGGTTAATGTCAGAATCCATTTTTACAGAAAAATTGTGATGTATTCAAGAAATTTTTATTACAAGGGGCACAGGAAAATAATTTTCTTGGGTGGCGAAAGTCAGGGTACCCTTTTGGTTGGCTTATATAGGCCCTAGGGCCAATAGCCTAGTACCTACCTATGAACCTATGAACAAGTGAAAGATGCACTGCTGATTTAAGAATGAAAGATACTGACAATGTAAGAATGCCATATGGCAAGAGACTAACATCATGTGTTACAAAATTATCTGGGGAAATATGAAATAAATCATCTAGAGACAGCAGCTTATGACGTGGACAGAGTAATGAACAAATGGATGGTGGTAAGAGAGAAAGGCTCATTATCTGCATACAAATTCTGTTCTTTTGTGTTATGATTGACAGCGATGCCATAAAAATTGATTTAATAAAAGATATTAATAAGAAATAATGTTTCAGTTACTATATCCATAGCTTTTCTGACTGCCAACTGAGTCAGTCTCAGACACATTCTCATGCCTGTAGTCCTCAGAAGCACTGTGAAATATTTGTAATTAAAGCCAACCAGAAACATATTTGTGTAATGTCATCCATTTGGCAGTCCATATCTTTCATACACCTCAGTTTGTTGTGACCAAAACCACCATTACCTCCACAAAACACCCAAAGTCCAACTAAAATGAAGGTCTGAAGAAATGTTAGGAAAACTGTTAAACTTTTGTACTAATACAGGACTTGTGGGCAGACACCAATTCCAGCACTGATCTGCAGCAGTAGAGTTAAAGCTATGTCTTAGAAGACAGCATAATATTTATGCTAAATGTTTATGTTGAATAACTTTCATATCCTTTGTTTTACACTTTTATGAAACATATTCATTAGTGGCAGCTCATGCAAGTCAATATGCTTGCCAGGAAAATAGTCATTAAAATATAGACTTTACAAAATTATGTGTGATATAATGGACACTTTTGATATATGAACAAACTCAGAGGCTCTTTGCTTCTCCAATGCAGTAAGCAGGTAGAGAGGACATTTTAAATGTATAATGGTACTGTGTTACACATATATATATATATATATATATATATATATATATATATCCAAAAATATTAAAATATAAAATAAACAAATAAAAAATAAAGAGTACACCATTATGACATTGAGCTTTATAGACTGGGACAGACACTGTAATGCATTTTATATCCTGGCATATAGTTACCTGTGAAAAATAATAGTGCTTCCAAGACATCAAAAGAATAATTTTATTCCAGTGCAATAAAAGCAGATGTCCATCATACTGATTATGCTGCAATAGTCTTAGCTATATGGGTTATATCCTGCTGAGGATATAACAGCCAGGTAGCTTCTAAAGCTTCAGGGCAGCTTCCACGCATCCAAACTTATAGTCAGCTTGAGCTGAGCCAATGAGAAAGATTGGTTCGTGCCCCAAGACTTTCATAGATAAAAAGATTGGTTTGTGCCCCAAGACTTTCAGTGAGTTCTTGCAATTGAAGAGAGTGAAGACCAACAGTATTTATAGGTTTATATATTTTTTTCTTTCTCTATGTTAGAATTACCAAAACAGCCACAGAAAAAAAGTACTGCAACCATCTATCTTTACTCATTCACATGTAAATTTTACTGGTCATACTGTTGCTTTCAGAAGATATCCATTTGCAGAATTAATTGTTTCCATATATGAGAGCTCACGTTTTTGTTCCCAATACAAATGTCTATTCTCTGGTTTCCATTGCAGATGATCTATGAAATGATAATGGATCTATATACAACTGAACGCAGACAGCAGCTTTTGAAAAATACTTACAACTGAACTGAAGTGAAAAAAAACATGCTTGTTTCTACAAGCCAAAGAACTTGGCAATATAGGCACTTATAATGGAAAGCCCTTTAAAATACCAAAACAGCTACAGACCATGGCAACACTATATAGATGAATATGTGAGACAATATGATACACATCTCTGCAGGACAGTCTTGTAAAGACTTTTTTCTTAAAAATTAAATCCCTTCCTATGAGCAGGGAATGTCAAATACAGATCACAGCATAGGTACACAAGATGCAATGAAGAAGGTTAAGTGGAAAACGTGTTGATAAAATTGATGATGCGTTCAAAATAAAGTGAAGAAAACAGATTATGTAGTGAGATCCACAAAAATCACTCCCAATTGTTTCAAAGAAGTATACTATATGGCTAACACCAAAGGTTTGGGGATTAGTCTTAATAAAAATAAGCATAAACTGAGCATGTTGTACCCATATTTTTTTTTCAAAATGTTTATAAATGACATTTACAATTACAGTTTGAGCTCTTGGAAGATTTTAAGAGTCGCTGCTGTCGTATATGTAACTTAATTATTATATTCAGAAATGTTAACTACACAAGTCACTGACATATAGTCTAGCAAAATAAATCATATTTGTCATATAACCCACAAAAAAAACTACAATATCAAATTACTACTGATTGCAAAAGGAAACATAATAGCATTCTTCTTGCACTCACTCATCTAATATCTGCAAATTTAGCAAACACACTCAAATACAAGCAAAATACTCAGTCTATCTTTTACATGGAGACTTTCCCCCAATGGTCCAGTGTAAGGACTTCAAACCATACCCCTTACTCATATATACAAACCTCACAGTTCCACAACCACTACCAAAGATACATTTCAAAGACTAACATATAGTCGACTTTATGGCAGTTGACTATATAGGGATTTGAAGAATAGTGCATTTACAGGGAGCTATACACCTCATACCTGTTTGCAAGAATGAACTCTTTAGAAAAGTCCACTTCTACTGGATAGACATATATCAGACCATCACATTTCAGGCATTTTATTTCTTACTTTGTGCCACAATTTAACTGCCATTCATGGTTGATATTTATAACTATCATAGAACAGTTTTGTTTAAAATGCCAGCGTTAAAAGCTCTCTGCTATATTTTAGAAGTGATCACACAAGATCCATAGTATAATATGTTTAAATTGTATCTCTGCAACAGGCATTGAGATCAAAAGACTTTTATACCAGACACGGGGCAGTTTTATGGTATTCTCAGCAAGAAGGCCAGACGTATTCCATCTTTTTCATTATGACTGGCCACTGGCCATTAAAATCTGATTAGTAGTCTCACCTTACTTTTGTCCATTGACTGTGGCCAACTTAATTTCTAGTGTCACACAGTGTTTTGGAACTAGTACTTGATACAGAATGTCTACCCTGTATTTGCTTATGGTATATAAGGGGTCATCTTTTAACTCAAAATAGGGTTAAGAAGTAATGGGAACATTTTGTTTGCTCTCATTTCTTACAGGTTCTGTTATGTTTGTCTGCCGAAAGTATCATCTTCCAATTGTGTTTTTTTAAAGTTTACATGACTTACCTTCTTCTGGCTTTAGGGGTCACCACAGCGGATCACCTTGTCTGCTCATGATTGGCAGTGGAGTTTTACAGTGTCAAGTTGCCAGCCCAACACTCAACCTCCCACAGAACACACACGGCCAGATTTAGAGTTTCCAATCCACTTGCAGCATGTCTTTGGGATGTGGGAGGAAACTCACGCACCTGGAGGAAACCCACGCGACCAGAGGGAGGACATGCAGACTCTGCACAGAAGGCACCCCAGCCAAGGATTGAACTGAAGAACCTCTTGCTGTGAGGCAACAATGCTAACCACTGCACCACCATGGCTTACCTATAAGTCCATTAATTTAGGGCTAGTTGATTCAGTCATTTGCTTTGAGGTGGAAGGTATAGCCTCCTCCTGCAAATTATTGCACAGATACCTGTTCCCTTGCAAAGGGGAAGTCTCAACAAAAAAAAAATAAAATTATTTTTACTTTCTCTGTTATCTCTAAAAGCCCAGGTGGTGCTTTCTCTTTTAAATTGCTGTCCCTTTGTTTCCATGTGAATGGACCCCAACCACTCACATTCTTTTCATTCTCTAATTTGCACTCTTTTCGGAAAGAGTATCTCTGAACAAAACTTAACCTCAGCTTTACTACTTTTCTTACTTAGAGTAACTGCCTTTCCTCAAGTTTTCTACTAGACCCTAAATTAAATGGCCTGAGATCACACCATTTTCCTAAGCATCTCACATCTATCACTCACTTATGAGCTCAGATCACTACATTTTCCTAAGTATCTTGCTTCTGTCACTCAGTTTCGTACTCCTTTTTTCTGTCTTTGTCTTCTCAATTTTTATACTAACACCATGTAAGCTCAAGCTGTGATGACATCTATATTGTACTGCTTTTACTTCACAGTTACCTAACAGTTCATCTACATTCTCTACACTGACATCTCATACAGTTTGGGGTTCTATTCCTCTTTCATTGGCTAATATTTCTGATAACAAGTGTGATCCTTTTTACTGACTAACATGCCTAATCCTAGCCCCTTTTCTATTTTCTATGCCAGTTCTTTTCCTCTGGTTATAATTCGGTAACCTTATATAAGTGTCATCATCTTACACCCTCCTCAATCATTTTATACAGAATGAGTGTGTCAAGCAGTCAGATTAACTATTCTCACTAATTGCATCAATTACGTGATGCAAAAATTTTCCTAGGACTGTTTGAATTTCCATGTTGGAGGGAATATTCATTTCTATCATTATGAATCCATATTACATCTATCTTTCGCTTGTTGTCTACCTTAAGCTTACATACAAAGGGACCATTGACAAAGGTAATCATGCTTCCAGAATCTAGCTGAGCTTGAACTTTTCTTTCTTATAGAAATAAGGCAGACTGTAACAGCTTAATTGCAATGCAATAACAACATGCTGACTTATTTATTCTAAATACAGTCTTGCCAGACTACATCAAAAGGAATGTTTCTTGTAGTATGTATTTATGTTTTCACATTTCTACTACAATTAACATTCTCATCTGAACTAGTGGAACAGAACTTAACAAGGTGACCCCTTCCCTCACTTTTGATACATTACTTTATGTTTTTTATTTCACAAAATTGGCACTTGTATCATTACAAATTTGGATGCTGACAACTTAGACGTAAATTTTGTGTCATTAACTAAAAGGCATTTTTATACTAATGTTTCTAACTTGTAAGAGTTCCTGTATCACACGGTAATCCCCATTTTCTTATATTACTAGTTAAAGCTGTTTATATTTTTTCTTCTGTCACAATTTATAAAAAATTACCTCTTTGATGATGACTTTAAGTTATAAACATAGATTCAAACTCTATAATGCAGGTATTTGTGTTTGTCCCAGTTTTAAATATCATGTTTTGTTACAAAAGCCTTCTAATTTTCAATTCTTGATCAAGTGGAATTTACAGGTAGTTTAGCCAAACACCTGTATTCTGATACTTAGTCATCTTATGAAATTTTGACTTTCTAATTACGAACTGGTTCAATGAAATGTATTGTTCAGCTGAGGATGAGGAGTTCTGCAATACCTTTCAATTAGAAACTGTATGCAATTAATTGAATTTCTTACAAAATATCTTGTACTTACTGCTAACTAATATTCCAGTCAAAATAACAAAATTATTAAATTAAATGTGTTGGTTAATTCTATTCACATTGCCTTTTGTTGTTCTTTCACACTTAAGCTGACTAAGATTGAAAATGACTTATAAGATTAAATGTGATTGTATGAAAATATTGAGTGACGCCATTACTGTTGATATCAGTTCATTCGATGAGGCTATTGCATGTACTGACAATTGTCTGAAAACTGGGTTATTTTTGAAAATTACTGTTTTTTCTTTATATGAAAGTTTAAGAATGTCAGACAAATCTGGGGAGAGGAGGTAATTTCAATCTATTGCAGTGGAAGAAATTTCTTGACAAGCAATTAATGGAAAAAAAAAGAAGAAAAACTGCCATTTCTAAAAGATACAGTACTTCATTTGCATGTAAAAAATGAAACTTTCTTTAAAATGGCTGAAAGAAAGTTTTGAGAATCAGTCATGCTAACTAGGTAATAATATATAAATCATACCAATCAGAAAAGGTTCAAGGGTATTGGGTCAATATCTCATGACAGTGTTATATTGTTCCACGGTCTAGAGTTAGTACAACTATTTAAGTATTTTTCAACTATAAGCTCTCTGCTATTATTAACAATAAAGAGATACATTGAAACTAACCCTGGTGCTTTTAGTAATGTTAATGTTGAAAACTTTTTAGCAAGACTAAGTGAGGTGAGCAGCCCAGGCAATATTCCATTGCGTTTCATAATTAAAATAAGGGAGTTTATTTCATCTTGCTTAATGACTCCATTGAAGCAGTTCTTGTCAGGCAGCTTTGTTCAAGCACATTATAAGTTTGCAAATTTATTAATCTACAAAGGTAGTGCTACAGATGTAATTACAAATTTTAGCCCAATTAGTTTAACATCTCTTACAAGTAACATTTTGAAAGGTGTGCACATGCACAGATGGAGTTAGATGCTAACACTGGACCATTGTGTAATTTGTCTCAGCAAAGTTTTGTTAGAAATAGATCTTCTTTTATCAACATGTTAGACTTTCATTGCCCTGTCAGTATGACATTAGATCATAGACTAGTTGTGCATCATCTACTAGATCTTTCTATTTTTTTATGAAAGCATTTCACATGAGGTGATCAAATATCATTTGAGGAGATATTGCATAAATACATACATTTCTCAACTGGACTGCTAGCTGGCTGACGTGTCACTGCAGATTTACTCTAAGATTCTTTATTAGGACCTATTTTGTTTAATACTGTCTTTTCACTAGTATTTATTAATATCATTGTGTATCAACATTTGCAGATGATATTAAATGTGGTCCTACTTATAAGTAAAACAGATGGAAATAATTTAAATTACCATAGTCATATTTTGTTCTGTAAGTTTAAAAATTCTTGTTTTAATACCAAATAAAGATTAAAATGAAATCATGTACTTCAGCCAACATAATTCTATGATTAAAAATAGTATGGGTTTCATTGAACTATGAGTACTTTTTGAATACAAGGATCTTGATGCCTAAATTAGTAACACTATACAATTTAAGGTGAATGCATAATTTGTGAAAAGTAAATGTATGAGAATATCAAGCTTGTTATTAGAAATATTTTTGCACTCAGGGTTTTGCTGTCATAGTAAGGCTCCTTGTGGTATATGTAAGACCTGTTTTGGAATGTAATTAGTTTGCATTGAGACAAAAAGTGACATGTTTTTACTGGAAAGTGGGCAGAGGAAATTTACAAAAAGAATCAAGACTTATTCATTCATCTTTTTCATATAATATTTGGTTAGAATTGGTAGAAGTAAAATTAATACATTTCATATCCTTGACAAGGATGTAGTGTCTGGCCTATAAAACACTTCACTATGATAAGTTATAAATGTCATCAAATGTACACATTTTGAATAGAAATTAAAATTCAAGGGGTATTGGTTATTCATATTAAATGAACACTTGTAGAATGTCTTCTTCTTTCAGCTGCTCCCGTCAGGGGTTGCCACAGCAGATCAACTGTTTCCATTTCTTCCTGTCCTCTGCATCTTACACTGTCACACCAACCATCTGCATGTCCTCTCTCACCACATCCATAAACCTTATCTTAGGTCTTCCTCTTTTCCTGTTACCTGGCAGCTTCATCCTTAGCATCTTTTTCCCAATATACTCTGCATCTCTCCTCAGTACATGTCCAAACCAAAGTAATCTTGACTATCTGGCTTTGTCTCCAAACCTTCCAACCTGGGCTGACTCTCTAATATACTTATTCCTAATCCTGTCCATCCTTGTCACACCCAGTGCAAATCTTAACATCTTCAACTCTGCCTTGTCAAGCTCTGACTCTTGCCTTTTTGTCAACGCCACTGTGTCTAACCCATATAACATAGCTGGTCTCACTACCCTCTTGTAGACCTTCACTTTCACTCTTACTGGTACTCGTCTGTCACAAATCACTCCTGACATTCTTCTCCACCCACTTCATCCTGCCTGTACTCTCTTCTTCACCTCTCTTCCACACTCACCATTACTCTGAACTGTTGATTCCAAGTATTTAAACTTATCCACCTTCGCCACCTCTACTCCCTGCATCCTCACCATTCCTCTATCCTCCCTCTCATTCATACACATACATTCTGTCTTAGTCCTGCTGGCCTTCATTCCTCTTCTCTCTAGAGCATATCTCTACCTCTCCAGGGTCTCCTCCACCTGTTCCCTACTCTCACTACAGATCACAATGTCATCTGCAAACATCATAGTCTACGGGGACTCCTGTGTGATCTCATCTGTCAACCTGTCCATCACTATTACAAATAAGAAAGGGCTCAGAGCTGATCCTTGATGTAATCCCACCTCCACCTTAAATGCATCCATCACTCCCACTGCAGACCTAACCGCTGTCACACTACCCTCGTACATATCCTGTACCACTCTTACATACTTCTCTGATACTCCCGACTTCCTCATACAATACCACAACTCCTCTCTAGGCACCCTGTCATATGCTTTCTCTAAATCCACAAAGACACAATGCAACTCTTTCTGATCTTCTCTGTACTTCTCCATCAACACTCTCAAAGCAAACATTGCATCTGTAGTGCTCTTTCCTGGCATAAAACCATACTGCTGATCACTAATCATCACCGCCCTTCTTAAATTAGCTTCCACTACTCTTTCCCATAACTTCATGCTGTGACTGATCAATGTAATCCCTCTGTAGTTACTACAGCTCTGCACATCACCCTTATTCTTAAAAATCTGTGCCAAAACACTTTTTCTCCATTCCTCAGTCATCCTCTCACTTTCCAAGATTTCATTAAACAATCTAGCTAAAAACTCCACTGCCATTTTACCTAAACACCTCCATGATTCCACAGGTATGTCATCTGGACCAACAGCCTTTCCGTTCTTCATCCTCTTCATAGCTATCCTTATTTCCTCCTTGCTAATCCACTGCACATCATGATTCACTATCCGCACATCATCTATCCTTCTCTCCCTCTCATTCTCTTCATTCACCAGCCCCTCAAAGTACTCTTTCCATCTGCTCAAGACATTCTCCTCACTTGTGAGTACGTTTCCCTCATTATCCTTTATCACCCTTACCTGCTGCACATCTTTACTAGCTCGGTCCCTCTGTCTAGCCAATCGGTACAGGTCCTTTTCTCCCTCCTTAGTGTCCAACCTTTTATACAACTCGTCATACGCCTTATCCTTATCCTTCACCACCTCTCTCTTTGCCATGCACCTCATCCCCTTATACTCTTGTCTACTTTCTTCATCTTTCTGACAATCCCACTTCTTCTTCGCCAACCTCTTTCTCTGTATACTCTCCTGTACTTCTTCATTCCACCACCAGGCCTCTTTGTCCTCCTTCCTCTTTCCAGATGTCACACCAAGCACCTTTCTAGCCATCTCTCCTACTAGCTCTGCTGTAGTTATCCAGCTATTAGGTAACTCTTCACTGCCACCCAGTGCCTGTCTTAACTCTTCCCTGAACATCACCTCACAATTACCATGTTTCAGTTTCGACCATTTGATCCTTGGTGCTGCCCTCACACTCATCCTCCTCTTCTTGATCACCAGTGTCATCCTACAAACCACCATCCTATGCTGCCTAACTACACTTTCCCCTGCCACCACTTTATAGTCTCCAATCTCCTTCAGACTGGCCCTTCTACATAAGATGTAATCCTCCTGTGTGCATCTTCCTCCACTCTTGTATTTCACCCTGTGCTCCTCCCTCTTGTTAAAATGCATATTCAACAGAACCATGTCCATCCTTTTCACAAAATCCATTACCATTTGACCTTCTGCATTCCTTTGCTTAACACCATACCTACCCATCACTTCCTCATCCCCTCTGTTCCCTTCACCAACATGCCCATTGAAATCTGCTCCAATCAACAGTCTCTCACCCTTGGGTACAGTCATCACCACTTCATCCAACTCACTCCAAAGTTTTTCTTTCTCATCCATCGCACACCCAACTTCTAGAATGTCTCTTAGGTTGAAATTTATCTTAAAGTCTGTAGCTGGACTTTAGAATAAGTAACCTCTAGAAATAAGGAAAAACATTATATATTCTAAGCAATCACTGAATACTTGAATGAATAAACCAGCTATTCAGTCAATCCAGAGTCTGCGCTCTAAGTGGGAAGTATCAATAAACTATCCCCCAGATTCACGAATCCTCCGTGTAAGACTTAATAAGTCTTACTCGGAGGCTGCAGTTGAATGGTATGATGTCAGCGTGCCATGAATATTCATGAGGGTACGCTGACTCAACTGTAACTCTTACACGGACTGAGTATGAAAGCAGGGGGCGTGTCCGACTGCCGAGCAGTCTAAATGTCCATGCCCCTGCAAGTGTAGTAAAAGCAAAATGTCAACGCACAAGAGCGAGGTCGCTCAAATGTACTTGCACCCAACACCACACTCCCTGACACTGTAAACCCCCATCACAGTTATAAAAAGTAAAATATTTATTTTTTTTTTAATCCACGATATAGCTGCCCGTATTTGTGCGTGTGTGTGCGGGTGTGCCCATTGCTTAGCTACAGTTAACAATTCCGACATAGAAGAGCATAAGAAAGAATGTTTATGCAAATCACACCAAATTGCAATAGCGTAATGGTAGAGCATATGCACAAAGAGGAGGCATTCACAGTTCGAGTACTGCCACTCCCCTTCTTGTTTATGTTTTAAATCAGTATTTGAAATAATACCAGACAAATATGATTAAAATTTTATTAAAAGCAGTGAAATGGCCAATGTATCAGTGAACAAAATATATATTTTTAAAGGATCCAGATATATAATAGCCTGCCATTAAGCAGCACTTTACCCAGCTAAACAGAGGTGCCCATAGTTTAATAGCGCCTTACCCAGCTAAACAGAGGTGCCCATAGTTTAATAGTGCTTTACCCAGCGCAACATGTTTGCGCAGACGTGTGTGCCATGCCAACCATGGCACCATAGGGCACTGGGGAGCAATGTAGAGCTAAGTTGCTTAAACACAGCCACACCCACTAGCCTGTCTAGACAGTATTAAAATAAAAGAATGACAAGGTTCGAACTCAGGACCCTGTGCATCATAATCAAAGTGCAGAACCACTAAGCCATGACAACATAAGAGAAGCAGCCACTATTAACATTCATAAACTTACGAATGGTAGTTTAACCATTACTAAGCAGGTCTGCAGTCAGCCGAGAATTTTACAAAATGGCCAATCACAAAAAAGTGAGGAAATGCTGCATATTTCAGCCCCACAGGCGGGAATACACACCATAACTGATTGTAGCTCACATCTGCAGTTAGAATGTCTGGTGTTGGAGAGGGAACATGCTTCCGAGCACAACGTTGGGGCATCGAGGAGTCCAAATACATGGTTTGGCTCCTAGTCCACTGTCACGAGACAAGACTCCTGCAGGGCCAGTTCCAAGGGATGGAGCACAAGGCAGAGGCTTGGAACCGGTTAGCTCGAGACCTCACCAGTGCCACAGGCATTCCTCGGACTGGTGAGCAGGTCTGTCACCACCATGCAGACCTGAAGAGACAAAAGCAGGACCGCCTGAACAGTGGATACAGGAGGCCCGTGGGATGCAGAATGCCCCACAACTGAGTATGTAGCCATGGAATGCAGTATGTAAGAATTGATAATGGAGTATGTATAACGGATAGGTATGTCTCAATATCCCTTTCATTTGCTTCACAGCTGCAGGTGACCGTGCTACGAATCAGCAAGCCTATGCTGATAGGCTGCTAAGGCTGCGCCAGCAGGCAGGTTAGTGATTATTCTGCATGTATTGTTATATAAAATATGGGAGAGAGCATGAAAGAAAGTGTTGTAGTCCAATAGAACAGCCATAGAATTGCCTAAATAAGTCCTCTGCATGTACTGTCAGATAAAAATGTCAGAGAGGCAGAAAAAGAGTGCAGTAACCCATTATGAAAGGTAACATATGTCTGGAATAATATCTCTGCAGGCACTGTCATATAACATAAGTGAGTGAGCCTGAAAAAAGATTGTTCTAACCTATTAATAAAGGTATAATATGTCTTGAACATGTCTGCCATAAACACCGTTAAAACAAATAAAGGAGTGAGCCTGTGGAAAAGTGTGCAATGTCATTAATAAAGGTGTAAAACCCAGTGTGTGTCTATGTCACAGAGTCTGAAATGTTGTTGTACACGTGCATTATACAAACAGTACTGTTTGAAAAAGTGTTGGCAACCCAGAGTTATGCAGTCCCATATAAAGTGAGTGATGGAAGTGCTAGTAGCTGTAAAACATATATACAGTCCACAATAGTCAGTTACTGGCTGGCATGAATAAGTAAACCTGGCACATGTGTAGCATGTAATTATTCACCAGAAATGTGAGTGTGTGTCAAGAAATGCAGGGTTCTGTACAAATCAAAGTGAAAATGTCATGTGAAAACATCCCAGATATGTAGATAAAGAAATATAAATGCAATCAAGAAATATGTAGCAGTAACATCTGCATCCTGGACAGTTAGTATATCAGATATAGGTCAGGCATATATTGAACTAGCCAAACCCATGACACAACCTAATGTATGGTGGCAAGTGTAATAATAAAAGTAGGGGATATACACTTGCAGCCACTAGGAATGTAGTGTAGACCAAAAGGTCATTAAAAGATGTTAACCAAGGTTTTTTCTACACCCTACTGTATGTGCATAAACCATGCAATTCCACACCTCAATGGGTATGTGTAATCTTAAATATTTGTTGGGACATATGTCCTATTGTTCTATAAATATTTGCATTCACGTTGATGCATGTGCCCTGTTTAAACACCACAATCAAGGTGGCCTGTTGTTTCCAAACATCCCTGCATGCTGTTGGAATAACCACTGTGGTTCAATATATGCATGAGTTATGCTTGCTGTTCAACTATTGTACCCTTGGTGTGTTGGGTTAATAGGAATATTATTGCATGCTGTTACAACTAATCTGGAATGCTGTTCTGCTTATGTTGTAATTGAACACACCTAATCACAGAACGTATGGGAAGGCCGGTCCCAGCGGACCCACCTGTCCCACCTCAGCCGGCGAGTGCACCTGGCAACAGCAGGTCTGGTGCCCAGCCCGGGCTCCCCTCCTCCATTGGTCCTGTGCCACCTTTGTGGGGAAGCACTGCAGGGGATGGGGCTCATCCCCCCTTGCAAGCGTGGGCGGAGAAGGGAAATCTGTCACCCTTCACAGGGTCCGGGCTGTGGTGCATAGGGAGACCCAGCGTTCAGTCGCTGATCCCCTACGCCAGCTTGAGGTGAGAGTGGTGGGTCTCTCGGGTGAGCCTGCCCATCCTACTCAGTCCCCAGCACAGACACCCTTGGGGCTATGAAGGTGCAGTGGTGACTGCCCATGGGTGGGGATCTCAGTTCCACTGTTACCATCTGTGGACTCATGGGTTGCGATTTCCAAACGACCTTCCCTGTCAATTGTGTTCACCCACCCCATGTGTCAAATTCTGCCCCTGTATGCATCTTGTTTGTCTTGTCTGTTTACCTCCCAAACCTACCTCCCCAAATATACCTACTTCCTCTACCTCACATTTCACTTTCACCTAAAAAAAAAAAAAAAAAAAAGGACAATCTGCTCCCACAAAAAAATTACTCCCCATACATACCTGCCCATTTCGCACACGTCTGCTGGACATGTAAACTTATAATTATAATTGGCAGTACAACAGACTTTGTTGTCCTCACCCCTCTCTCAGGGGTGGAAGGTTGCAAATTTCACACCAAATTACGAACATATGCACAGCTGTTGCTGGTAAAGAAATGGGCAGCTATGGGCCTTCCCTACACCCTTCCTGCACATCCCAGCTGGTTTCACTACTGTATTTCCCTCTTTGTGCCCCCTTTTTCACCACTTTCCTATCTCCCCATTTTCTTTTCTTTCAAAGAAATTAGCGTGCGGGTTAGCGGGAGTAAGCACTTTTAAGCAGTAGTTAGCGGGGGTGCGCGGGTGTGAGCTTAGCTAAGCATCACTAAGCATCACACAAACCCGTGCAAACCCGCTTACAACTACTTAAAAGTGCCTTAGTCACTCTGTATGACAGGGCCCTTGTATTGCACAGCAGCAAAATAAAATATACCTGTCAGTCTCGAACCCCAGACCTTGGGCTCACCAGTCTGCATGAAGTACCACTACACCACAGCAGATATACAATAACTGGCTGCTGAAAGAAATATATCATGCATTATAATGAGTGAATGTAAAGGGGGAATAGGAATGGCATAACACAAATCATGTTCTGTGGCCCTTAACCAGCAAGTGTTGTGGAATTGCATGACATGACTGTGAAAAGAGAACCAGCCATGCAAGTAGGGAATAATGTTACAGTAGCACCTTACAATCCCCACACAGTATCAGAGCAGGATAAACATTGGCATATTTGAATAGGTCAGAGGCCAGACCTCCCAACTGTGACTGGTTTACAGGGATGTCCCTGATTTGCAAACAAATGTTAGCTGTGCCCTTCAGACTCCTTGTGAAATGTAGTAACAATAGACAGAAAGGTGGGGAATCCCACTTAATGATAAATGTCAATAAGTGAGAGAAGACGCTGCTTGCACGTCAGAAAAGGTGTAGTAATACATATGCTCAGAATCCCCCAAAGTTGCAACTGCAAAATATCTGAAATATATCACAGGTGTATCCCACTAATATGTACCTTTCCCTGAGGCTGTTCAAATATATACCTGAGGCCTGGAAGAGTCAGAAACACACAGGCATATCAGCCTGTTTGCTGTTACACACTCTGCGAATAGCTGTAGAATGAATTCCACAAGCATGCCCTTATGTAGGAGTACAACACAGAAATATCAAAGGATGTAGCCATGTACTGCTAGCAACCACCTGTGACAATGCCATTGTTCAGGTGCTGAAAAGACTGGTGTGGTGCACAGTCAATGAATACTAGGCTAACCTCTGTCTACCATCTGGATATGTCCACAGGTGGGAGCTACTCAGACAAATTACTAGCCTTTATAGACTTACAGGTACACAGCAACTTTGCATGTTCAGTAAGATAAACATCACACAATAATAAATATTGCACTCTGCAGCTCTGTACCCCTACCCAAAGGTACTACATACCCATGTAGTCAGCGACAACCAAGGGTGTAGGTAGGCATACACAGTAGTGAAATATGTCCAGTTGTCCTGAGCAGACTGTGCTGTCAACACAAACAAAGCACAAGCTGTTTAGAAGTGAGTAACGTACTAATGACAGTATAGCAGATCACAAACAGTGCATGTGCCTGATATTCATAATTGGTAGTATAACATACTTAGTTGACCTCACCCCTCTCTCAGGTGTGGAAGGTTTCAAATATCCCTCCTAATGTATTGCATATGCACAGCTGTTGCTGGTAAAGAAATGGGCAGCTATGGACCTTCTCCACACCCATCATGTACATCCCGAGCTGGTTTCCCTACTGTCTTCCCCTCTTTGTGCACCCTTTATCACCACATTCCTATCTCCCCATTTACTTTTCTGTCAAAAAAGTGAGCGCAGGGGTTAGCGGGAGTGAGCACTTGTAAACAGTAGTAAGCGGGTTTGCACCAGTGTGCTCATGTGTGCGCTTAGCTTAGCATTGCTAAGATATGATAAGCTAAGCCAAGCTTAGCTTAGTATTGTTAAAATAAAATGAGCTAAGCTAAGCTTAGCTTAGCATTGCTAAGCATCGAGCAAACCCATGCAAACCCACTTACAACTGCTTAAAAGTACCTTGGTCACTCTGTATGACAGGGCCCTTGTACTGCTCTGCAGCAAAATAAAATACCCTTGTCAGACTCAAACCCCACAGCTTGGACTCACCAGTCAGCATGACGTACAACTTAAGCCACAGCAAATATACAGTAACTTGGTGCTGAAAGAAATATAACATGCATTACACTGAGTGAATGTAAAGGGAAAATAGGAAAGCCATAGGAATACATTGCAATAACTACTGTTGTATGCCAGTTAATTCTCTAATTCAAAAAGAAAGTACATACTCCCATGAATCCAGTGTTAGCATTAGGAGGTGTGAGTAAACCTACACACTGAGAAAAGTGTACTGGAAGAAGCAACAGTCAGGTTTCAGTACAACATGCATTTCACTGGCTACAGTCCAGCTTCAGATATGAGACATATACCAACCTTCTGACTGAGACAACAGTGTCCACAGCAAACAAGCATGGTCCCCACCTTGCAAAACTGAAAGGGCTATGCCTACCTAACCTATCATTTTATAGCAGTGTCCTGAAATAACAGTGAGAACTGCAATTACCACACAGCAGGCTGCATGCAATTACTAAATGGTGGGCACCAACTGGTGCAGAGGCCATCACATGCACATGTGCAGATACCTAGAAAAGCAGCCTGTATCTGCTGTCCACACATGCAATAATATCATTGCAACAACTGGGGGAGAGAGAGAGAGAGACAGGCAGAGAAAGACAGACTAACAGATGGATACAAACAGGCAGTATGAGACAGACACTGAAAACAAACAGCAACACACAGAGAAAACAAAACCAAAAAAAAAAAAAAATACAACACCTACAACAGACGGAGGTGAGGAATACAAAGGTAAGGTATGTAACAGATATGTATTTGCTGACATCCGAAAGATGTGTCTGAAGGGTACCCTACATACTGTGAATCATCCATATGTGGCAGCAGTCCGTATCTATATGTACATGCACATTTGCATAGGGCAAGGGACATACTGCAACTGTTAGTGAAGGCTGCACATATGTTTGTTGTTGAAGGCTGCTATGTGCACATATGTATGTAGGTTGTAGTGGGTGGCATTGCAGAAAGCAAGCAGTGCTGGTATATGTCATGTGGTGTTAAACGCTGTGGGACTGAGCTACAGGCAGTGAGGTCTGCTACAGCTATATGGCCTAAGGACAGCAGAACGCATTCTGCACAACATTGTGCAATAGTATTACATAACCGTATGTCTCACAACTGTTGCATAACTGACATCCCCACCATGAAAGGTGGGCAGTATATGTGCCTATATGTACAGCTATAAGTACAGCAATGGATGTTTACATGTATTTGTATATATACATGTATATATATATATATATATATATATATATATATGTGTGTGTGTGTGCGTGTGTGTATAGATATATATATATATATATATATATATGGTATATATAGATATATATTGATATATATGGATAAATATAGATATATATCAATATATATGGATATATGGATATATATATATATGTATATCTATATATATACATATATATATATATATATATATATATATATATATATATAGATATATATATATATATATATATATATGTATATATATATATATATATATATATATATATATATATATATATATATAGATATGGATATATATGGATATATGTATGGATATGTATAGATATGTATGGATATGTATGGATATGTATAGATATGTATAAATATGTATAGATATGTATAGATATGTATATATATATATATATATATATATAGAGAGAGAGAAAGGGTGACAATGGGTCATATGTACTGCAACAGGTGCCTGTTATCCAAGGCATGGACTGAACACCAGTGTTGATACTGCAGTGCCATACCCCATTCCAAAACACCTTATGCAGTAACTGCCACATAGGTGGTAGCCTGCCTAACACTGAAGGTGTCAGAAGGGTACACGGGACACAGGTGGACAGTAGGCTCCCCTTTGATAATCACAGTGCCACAGTAGTCATGTAATCTGTCTACGTGGTACGTGTCATCACAAAAGGTGTGTCATCTAGGGAAATATAGGTCGGTGTTCCCCTCTACTCATCACAATGCCCCATGTGGTTTGTACCTCACATGACATCTACAGCAAGTGGAAAGGCCACAGACATACCTAACAAAGAGTAATACTGCCCTCAAACACATGCCCTATGCAGACTGACTCACAAAACCACAGCTAGAGTGTGTTGCATACTGCCCACCCAGAGGTTACCACTGCCGGACATACAGAGGTATGTCATACCCATAGCAGTCGGCCAACCACCATGACAACACCTCACAATCCCTCCGGGCTACATGACCTAGGGCCCTAATGCTTGTCACCTCACTAAACAGCACATGCTGGAGGTACAGGTTCCTATCCACAAATATGCCATACTCTGGACTAAACCACCCAGCATTAACAAACAAGGCTCCTCATTAGCAGATGTCATACATACCCCTGATGATTGTTTTGGAGATAGGTAATATGCCCTGGGAGTCACCTCTGTGTATCCGGTTGACAGGAGCAAGTGAAATCACATTACATGTGTGTCAAAGGCCAGGATAGCATATGGCTAGGCTGGTCTAGGCCCTAGGGCCAATAGCCTATTACCTACCTATGACACAATGCACACACACATGTAGTCAGTGCAATACCTGCTATGTGAGGTGGAATGAGTGTGACAGTGACTGTGTGCAAGGTTTGTAAAGGTGTGATAGCTTAGTGTGAGGTTGTGTCTGTCATGGTAGTTTGTGTCCTAGGTGTGAGACCAGAGAAAGATGTGTCAGTTATTGGGATGCAGACATAGTAGGATTGCATATGTTGTGACGTAGTTCCTTGTGTACAACTGTGGTGTCCCATTGTGGGCTGAAGCAATACATGTATGCTCAGTAAGTGGTACTACTGGTGACTCCAGCTCACATATGAACTGTTGTACTACCTGAAGGTGTAGGCCTAAACAGCACAATATGGTGTATGTTCACAGTTCCTGGTAACACTGTCTTGTGTGTTTCCTGTAGTCTGCACAGATTACATACCACAGGCATAGGCATCTGTAAGTAGGGGCACACAGTACTATAAGGTACACAGGTAATGTTCATCTCTGTTGGCATATGTCTGTGTGTTGTATGTATGTCTGATGTGTGTAATGATGCCTGTACCATGCCCACAATCACATGTGTGTTACAGGGTATGTGTGTGTACCTAGCAACATGTATACTCTGTTACAGCAGTATGCCAGCTATATTAACAACCATGCATATATGTTAGGTAGGGGTATGGCATCAAAGACTAGGGTGGTTTACTGGTAATACTGTAAATGTACATGACATTCATTGCATTGGATGACATATTTCTTCATGCATTAGCTTGATATATACCCCCGGGGTGAGGTTGTGCATTATATCCCAAACAGTGTGCCGACTACTGGTGTATACTGGTTTGTTATATGGAGTGTGGCAGGCACTGTCAGCCAGTTGTGGGCTGAGCACTGATATGTGGTATTGAACGTGTGTATCCTCTGATAGACAGATAGATGCTATATATGACAGTTAAGTGATATCTGTACTTCATAATGTTAAGTGTGCCACATGACATGCTCACACATATCGTTTAATTATCTTCCAGGATTATGGCTCATCAATGTAATCCATTGTATTCAGCTGCAGAGGAGCAGGAAATTCTAAACAGCCTGGTGCAGCACTATAACCTGCTTTTTTCCAGGGCCAGCCAGCACCAGTATGACTGTACTGCACTGTGGCAAGACCCTGTTCACTGGGTAAATGACATAAGCATGCATAACCGGACATATGAACAGGTACGCCATCACTGCAGTGATTTAATTAGACACGTCTGGCAGCGTGCATCTGACATCCATAGGCAACAGCTTGCCACAGGTGGTGGGGTGGCCATACACCCCCCCTCACCAGAGTGGAGGAGCTGTTCCTAAGCATGGTGGCTCCTGGCCTACAGCAGCAACAGCATCACACATGTGTCATCATGGAGGCCGGAGCCACCCAGCAGGATGACTTGGAGCATGCAGGTAATACACCCTATCTGTAGACTACCATTACCTGTATTGTTATAATACGCATATGTGAGATGTGTACTGTGTGTTTAGCAGTTGTGCTGCCTAATGTGTGCAATACTGATATCTGGAATAGTATCCGTATACCTGTGACTGTTAACTGTTGTTCCACTGTCATTTAGCACACTCACAGTAGCAATGCCATAGTTGTGGCCACTGACAAACTGTGTCATATTCTTGTAGGTCCCTCTGGTGTGGCAGCAGGGCTAACGATACATGCTGGTGAGTGTGTTAACATTTTAATATTGGTAAAGTAATGTGCATGTCATAGGTGAGGTGTAGGCCATGTACATGTAACACACCTACGTATAATGCATGCTGTGCATGTTTGCTGTGAGACATCAATCATCTCAGTAAAGTCAGTAGCTGCCTCAATCACATGCAATGCACAGTGCAGCAGACACAGTTGTGGCAACACTGTACTGCATATTGGATATGCATAGTTGCTACAGCTGTACACAACAGAACACGTTTATCATACGCAGTACACGAAAACATGCTACATTTGGCATTACCACCCACCTGCTGTAAGGTGACACTTCAGTATCCCACATGTCATGCACACACACATGATGTACCTCAGGGGTAGAGACCTATCATGGGGCTGTGCAACACTCTGCAACACATAACACAGTCATGTTTGGCAATGCTCCCTATTGGGCACCTCACACACCTATGTACAAGGTGGCTGTGTAATTGTGAATGTAGCCACAGCACTGCAGTTCAGGTACAGCATGCTAGGTGGTTGTCCTGCACACATTAGCAGCTGTGAGTGACCACAAGATGCATGTTGATGATGACACAGGGTACTACACCCCATCCAGTTACTCATAGCAGTCATTGCTTTGCACCTCAATGTTGTGTGTGTGCAAACATATGCACCTATACACAATATGTATAGCATGTTGTCTGTGTGCTTACATATGCCAGTATACACAATATGCACAGCAGTCACCATCCAAAGTGTCACATATATGTCCTGGAATGCTAGTGGGTGTATAGGTCACTTGACACACATTGAGCATGTGTGGTGTTTAATGTTGCAGTCGTGTAGCATGCCATGCCATGTCTGGCACCCACATAGCTGCAATATGTCCCACACTCACCATAACCACTCTACACTGGCCATGTCGAGCATTGGGATTCCTTCAGGTCAACATGCACCGCACATCCCGTGTGTGTACATAGCATGCATGTGCTACACCCGTTCCCACTATTATTTGCTATGGACACAGACACTGTACTTAGACGTGGATATCTATGTATCACACAGATAACACATGCAGCCATGGCATGTATACATGTGAGTGATGGTGCACGGGGCATTGCAGAGCTGATAATACCTGCACAGCAATGTTGTGTCCATGTACACATTGTGTTCCAGGGTGTAGCCAATCACTGAACAATTACACAGTTGCATCAAAGCCATGTATACTGCCATTTAATAGGGGCATCTACACTTGCACTGCATGGTCTTGTGCAACACATATTCTGCATGCTGACATGTGTGTGGTGACTGTTTACCTTGTGATTCTGACACCCACCTTCACCCACTATAGAGTATGTGTTGGATTGCTGGTATGTGTGTGTATGTGCTGTAGTGAAGAGTGTATTAGTGTTCATGTGTGCATGTGTTCATGTGTGCATGTGTTCATGTGTGGATGTGTGGATGTGTGCATGTGTGCATGTGTTGATGTGCAGACTGTAAAGTGTGTTTCCTGTCTTCCTCTCACAGGTGCTGAGTTAGGGGTTGATGAAAGCAGCAGGCAACCTGAAGCCACTGCCATGAATAGAGGTGATGATGAGACATGTATTTTGGCACAGGAAGGTTTGACAGGGTCTGTTGTTGGTCCGCCAATCGACAGTACACAGCGTTGAACCCCATCTATGCGCACACTCATACTGTCAATACATCCCTCACCACCAATGGCCATAGGCGAGGGACAGCATACAGTTGGCCTTGACCAGGGAGTGTGGTACCCATGGCACTTGCATCCCCTCACAGCAGCCATAGCCGTATACCTGGAACGGTTCCACATAGGCGGAGGTCCAGGGGTTCTCAGGGGAGCACCGCTGGTCATATTGCCTCTGGCAGGTGTGCCCTCACAGGTCTTACGAGGACCAGTATGTTCTGGGCTGTAATGCAGGCTCAGGCACGTATGGAACGGTACACCAGGCAGGGAATTAGGACGCAGAGGGCACATTACACTGCTATCAATGACAGCATCCGTGACCTTGCCGGTGCCATCCTGACTTACACCGAGGTCATTGATAGATGTTGGGGGGAGACATTAGATGCCCTCCACAACATGAGCCAGGACCATGTGGGACAGTTGCGACATCGACACGGACGCATGCCAGCAACAGCAACAGCTGGCAGTGGTCGCTGACAGCCCACAGTACCCAGCCGCTCCTGTAGTGGCAGTACCAGCCCCAGCAATGCTGAGGCTGGCCCGTCCATTGACCAACACAGTAGACCACGTGCACGTGGCTCTGGCCAGTCCCAGCAGGGACATGGGTCCAGTCATCATACCTCTGCCTCTGATGACAGTACCTAGTCAGGGTTGGTACCCGATACTGTCCGTAGCACCCCTGCCAGGCACAGGTACTGTGTCCGTGGTTGGAGACAGTGATCTGTACAGCCTAGCAGGTACAGTCTGTGGCTGTCCCAAAAACTACCGTATATGGCAGCCACATGGTGGAGCTGTGTGCATGCAGACACACACACATTAACCAAACAACTAGGGCTCACACATACACACACACATTACATCAACATTGGCCCATGCTGTACTGTTGCCCATCACACACACACACACACACACACACACACACACACACACACACACACACACACACACACACACACACACACAAACACACACACACAGACATGTCGATTGGATGGGTCAATGTCAGGCTCTGGCAAACAACATAACACCCTGTGCATATGATGGTACCTATGTCGCCTCCTGTCATCTGCAACATTGACGGAAGAACAGGCTAACATGGTGCTGATGCACAGGGTGACACTATAGCAGTGTAGCAATAATATCAAGTTGTCAACAAGGAAGTGTAACGACATGCTTGTAGGTATATCTGAGCAGACATTATGCATCAAAGCTCAGATTGTCAATGTAGCATTGTTTACACCACTGTTAGGTCTGAGTATGTATTGTCCACCCATGTGCCACTTGGCTGAAGTGTAATGTGTTGCCAGCATGTGTTAGTGAGTGGAAAGTATGTGTGTTATGTGTGCAGTACAGATTAGCAAGTGTACATCTTTGAACATGGAGGGTGTGCACTGTCTGCATGTACTTGCATAATGGACACATGGGATGTGTGGCATACCCTGTCATACACATTGTTAACATCTCATAGTATCTTTCAACGGCCAGTATGCATTCTACTACAGTTATGTACTAACATGGGTAGATGTGTGTATGACATGGGTTGACACTATGCTGTGGGTGATACCGTTAATATCTGTCAATGATTTGTGGTCTGGTAGTATACACAACCTGAACAGCATGACTATAAGCAATCATTGGATGATGTCCTGACAAATGGCACACAGTAGTAGGGAACTCAGTAACAATTTTATCCTTACGGTGCTACACTATAACACTAACCAGTGGTAATGACCGTCAACCATTCCTGTGACCACACCTGTATGGCATATAGCCCCCTTAGGTACATGCAGACACACTAGGGATGTGTCCATCTAAATCTGGAAATGCATGCATTGGCCTACAATGCATTCCCTGGATGGGACGCATATCCTACACAAGGGTATCATACAGACAGATACCTGTTGTATGATACATGCTGTATAGCAGTAAGCCGACTATGGCATAGTCATCCTCATGTACTATACATACTATCCCGTCAGTACCACACAGGTGGTAGCCCTCAACATGTATGTTGGGTATCAATGTGTACATACAACCTCATGTTATCTCATGTGTCCCTTGGTATCACCATATCCATAGGTATTGTGGAGTCCCAAGGTGTATAACATAAGACATTAGAGGTCTGAATGCATATCCACAAGGCAGTTGTAAACCTATAAAGACTGTCCATTATTGGCAGTCTTTGTTGTGTATGAACATGTCTGACATATACCCCAGGCATATACCCTCACTCACACTACTCTTAAGTAACTGTCATGGGTGTGTGTGCCACAGATTACCTTGGCCACAGAACACGACAGTGGACGGCCTTGTCACATACATACATATGTGACCTACAATCTGAGAAGCAGCGGCACAACCTGTCAATGGAAACAGATGTATTCATGTAGTATGCAGGCTTCACACCTATGTACTGATTGAGGGGACATGTACACATATATATTTGCCATGCAGATACCTGATGTGTGCAATGCACTTACTGTTGTAATCATACTATGTCATACCATAGTAAAAGCAAAACCCACACCACATTGCCACACACACAGTCACCGTTTGCAGGATCCGAACCCCTACCTAACTATGTTATGATATTAGAGAGTGATGCATTAACATGGAGCACTATTTGCTTTACTGGCTGGTTTTCCTTCTCCTGCTGTATTTGTAGGATGGTGACATCATCAGACTTTCCAAAGAGGAATGTATCTCTTTTAGTGAGTTTTCCCAGTCTCCAAAAAGGAACACCTTTCAAAGTAAACTGCACACATACACAACCCCACACACACTCACTGTTTGTAGGATTCAAACCCCTATCTAACTATGTTATGATACTAGAGAGAGACGCATTAACATGGCACGCTATTTGCTTTATTGAATGGTTTCCCTTCTCCTGCTGTATTTGTAGGATGGTGACATCATCAGACTTTCCAAAGAGGAATGTATCGCTTTTAGTGAGTTTTCCCAGTCTACAAAACGGGAACACTTCTGGAAGGAAATAGCACACATACACACCCCCCCACACACACGCTCACTGTTTGCAGGATTCAACCCCCTACTTAACTATGTTATGATACTGGAGAGAAACATATTAACACAGCGTACTGTTTGCTTTACTGACTGGTTTCCCTTCTCCTGCTGTATTTGTAGGATGGTGACATCATCAGACTTTCCAAAGTGTAATGTACCTCTTTTAGTGAGTTTTCCCAGTCTACAAAAAGGGAACACCTCTCAAAGGAAACTGCACACATACACCCCCCCCCCCACACACACACACAAACAAGCACACACACACTCACTGTTTGCAGGATTCAAACCCCTGCCTATGTTATGATACTAGAGAGAGATGCATTAACACAGCGCGCTATTTGCTTTACTGGCTGGTTTCCCTTCTCCTGCTATATTTGTAGGATGGTGACATCATCAGAATGGACATGGTGATGTGTGTACAATTTGTTTTATGCCATTCCAGGAATGGTCCATGTGGGTCAGCAGGTGTCAATAGCTTGAACAAGACCTCATAATCCGTACCTTGTGTGATCTATATGTGGACACATTGACATTCCGCCATATGTCAACACATATTTATGCACAGCTTGTTGGTTTTGTGGATACTACATGTGTCTGGGATGTTGATAAAGGGCTATTCAAAGTCTATGTGACACATGTGTAGATGTGTTCATTGATGTATGTCCTGGGTGGCTGCCTTGCAAATGGTCTAGCATGTTTGGGAACCATGATCCGCACATGAACATACCGCAGTTGGTAGGGTTGTGTGTATGTCAACTTCCAATAGCTCTGTTTATGACTGCAACCATGATGGACTCCATGACCTTGCAGATCAGACTTCATAGGCGTACTGGACTTGACTTCCCATGGTGTGTTCTGCACCAACACTTGTGGGGAGTGCATATGTAGCTGTGACACATTCAACGGTTCCACATCCTGTGTAGGGGGTGGGACCCAGCTGACTGTTCAGGTGCAGGATCTGTTTGTTCTGGAGTTTGTGCATGACACATATCGGGAATCAATGTATTCCACTTGTTGCCATGCTTTTGGCAGTGGGGGTAGCTGCTCATCCATTCTACATGTGATATCTCCTGTTATGATGATATGGACTATTGTCAGTGGGTGGTGGGTATGTACATATAGGCCTGTCTGTCAGGATGTCGGCATTGTCAGTCAGGTACAGTTGGCCCTGACTCAGGACATATATGGGTGTACATTGCTATTTATGACATAGCTGAAGGAGGTGTCATGATTCAGTCTGGACTCCTTCTCATCTACTCTTTACAAAGCAGCAACGGATATGAGCACTAATCCCTGTTATACTCTTTTACACGCTTAACACCCTACTGATCCTTTGTGATCAGGTTACAGAGTATGTCATGATAATATCCTGGCATGTCCAGGGGTCGGTTTCGTGTGTACTCTCCAGTCCAGCTGGTGGATATTGTGATATTGACACAATGTCACATCTGCCTCATGTACACAGACAAACTCAGATATATGTGTGAGATGCACCTATATAGACATATAGGGTGTTGAACTCTCTCGACCCATGACTGGCACAGTCTATCAGGTGGTGAAGGTAACCACACACACCACATATCAGTCTCACATATCCTCTAGCAACAGCACTCAAACCACATTATCACACATAGACATAATCGGATGCTGTAAATGTACTCTGTCTAAGCAGCAGAGACCTCCAAAGCAGACACACACACACACAACTGCTACCCCACTACAATACCCACTTATCACATAGTTCACAATGTCAGTGTGCCACACAGTCACTGCCCTTCAGGCTAAACAACACACCTAATACACTTGTAATAGGCGACACTTATTGTCAGACACACTGACATACCACTCACCAGCCCTAACAAGGGAATAGTCACTTTGGGCTGTCTGTAGGGTTCCAGGATCTGCCACATAACACAGGTAGTCAGGTCACTCCAAAGCAAGTACAGGACTGGCACCATCATTGTCCATGCTGGTGCGTAAAACCTCAGACGTTACTCCCTGGACCACATGACATGATACATGGAGGAACACTCTGATCATGTAGCCCAGGCCAGTATGACCCTGACCTTGTCTAGCATCTTACACCCACCAATTATGATGTCACAGTATACAGACACACATATCACGTTTAACAGTTGCCTAACAAATTTGTTTCATTCATAGGGGATACAGTGTCTGTCAGCCTATGGTGACATGCTCAACATGCCACGTAGCTTCACTATGGACAGCTTGCACCTGTCACCCTTGGACTTTCAAATGCTGACTAAGGCTCTTGCTACCACCATAGTGCCTTTTTTAACAGGGCTCAAAAGACAAACCCATCTCCATAGACATTACAGGTTAAATGAAACTAAGGGTAATGCTGCTCAGCACCGGATGTGTTACCCTCATAGTGCAGCCACTCAAGACTCTCCTCAGTATGGAGGTCAGCGATATCTGTGCACTAACAGATGCCTGGTTCAGGCTCACTTATGCAGACCAGCACTACCAGGTTATGTTTCATACCATGCTGTCTGACAACAAGACTTGGAACAGACAAAACAACTAGGGGGAGTATCCATATACATCACAGATACACACACCTCCGGGTTAGTAGCACTGCACAAAGCATCAAAGGCCATACATATACAACTACCATTGTGCAAAACTGACTTTCAGTTTGTTGCCTGCTACAGACCACCCTCACAAACTCAGGAACCACACTTGGCTTTCATGGGAACTATGGAGAACATGAAGGTCTCCACAAACACCATTATATTGTGTGACTTCATATACACAAATATTGACTGGGGATACTACTCAAGCCCCAACACCCTCACCCAACATTTGCTACAATTTGTACACTCATATGCTATGGCACAACCAGTCAGCACAGCCACAAGGGGGAATACATATTGGACCTGATCATCACCAACATGGGGACTCTATGTTCCACACCAGCGACATACCCCTCATTGGTAAGTTCAGAACATACATGTATCTCACTGGACATACATATACCCTCCACACACCCATCCTTGGTAATCTTGGTGAACTTCTCATGAGCCAACGTCTCACTTAACTGAAGCAAGGTGGTATCCTTCAGAGACCCTGAGACAGTGGCAAATATGGCTCACACTGCTGAATCCTTTACATACACATTCTATGGACACCTAGTGGACTGCATGGATTGTGCTATCCCAAAAAACAACAGGACTCACTACTCCAATGGCAGGGGACCTGACTGGTAGACCCCAACCATTAATAAGCTGTACAATGTCAGGAGGAAACTACTACATGATAGAGCACAATCCCAGACTGGGAAGGCATCTGTGATCTGTACTAGCAGACAGCTACGATCACTCATGAACTTTTTTAAGGGCCTCTTCTACCGGACAATTGCAACAGACATGTAGGACTATCACACGGCCTTCTTCAGTTATGTCAGGAACCTGGGTGGACACTCACTGATATGCTGTGAGTTACTGCATACTGACTAAACCTACCCTGAACCCACTGGCTTTGCCAACATCCTGGCAAACAGGTTCAGTGCAGATGTTTCCCTCCATCCCCCCTAAGGAGCAACTATCCATCCCAACACAGTATAACCTCCCTGACATCACAATGTAACAGGTGAGTGCTGCCCTCCCCAAAGTGTACATCACAATATCAATGTGACCAAACGGTGTCCCAGCCTGCATCTTACAAGAGCTTCATGACAGACGTAACCCTCACATTACATCACTGTTCAATATCAGAGTTACTACAGGATATGTACCCAAGGAATGGCATACAGCGACAGTGGTCCTACTCCACAGAGTTGGTGCCACAACGGACCACAGACAATATTGCCCTATAAGCCTAACTAGCCTGTTCTGCAAAGCTATGGAGTGTATTGTCATGAGACTCATACACATAGACAGGAACCTACAGACACTGTGTCCTACACATTTCAGTGTTGTTGTGGGCAGATCTTGCCTCTTGAACCTGTTTGCATTCTTTAAATGGCTAACAGGTCTATCGACATAGAGATTGTTGTCCACACAGCCTACCTGAACCTTGCAAAACCCTTCAGCACAATAACCCACTGGACCATTATGCATAGGCTCACCAGCGTCGATATGGACACATATCTCACATGAAGGATTGATACCTGGATCAGGGATAGCACCCACATGGTCAGAATTGCAGGTCCCATGTCTGACTATACACCAGTTACACGTGGCATCCCACTCGGCTCGTTCCTGGGACCTCTCTTGTTCAGTATATATTTGTCTGACGTACAGGCTACCACAGGGGGGTATGGCTGAACATGTTTGCACTTGACTGCAAACTGGGTGCCATGATCAACTCTCCAGCTGCCACATACATACTCAAACAGGGTCTCACAGAGATGGATGACTGGTGCCTGAGCCATGGCCTACAGCTAAATGCCATTAGTTGCATAGTCATCCCCTTTGGGAATAACAACATGCCCACACATTACCACATAGGTAGTACTTCATTGCATAGGGTAGAAGTTGTTAGGGGTTTGGGGACATGACTTGTTCGTACTGTCGCCTTTGACATTCACGTTGCCAAAGTGGTTAGATACACCTTCTATGTGGGCCACCTATCCCATATGGTTTAACATCTAGATCGAGTGAGGTCATTGTGCCCCTATACTCATCACATCCATGCTTGGTTACAATGCCACATTTGGGGTGCACCTTACCCGACACCTGCAGCAACTGTACTGGCCACAGAAGTTCCTCACCGAGCAGATCTAGGGACTCACACAGATGCCCTGCACAGTTCGGTTTGCAGTAACTCCAGCTCTACTCAGTCGCTTACCACCTATTCGGATATGATGTGTGCCTGTTGTTTACAGATATATCCAACCCAGAATTACTGGACATGTTCCACCTCAGGATATCCGACTCCCTTGGAGCTACACACTCCAGGGATGTATACCTCAGCACAGATGTTAATAGGACATGCTGGAGGGACAGATTCTTATCCCAGAGGCTCCACTCACTCCAAAATGTAATCCCAGTTTCACATAGGCAGAGCCACCCACTGACCACCTACAGGAGACATCTTGACGAATGTATGGGTGATCATATGTTTACCCCTGGGATATCTTCTGTGTCCCTGCTAGTCAGAGGCACACTAGCCTAAACGTACATGGCCTATCTTGTGTGACCTACTATTCACACACACAATGTACTAATCTGACAGGTTTGCGAATGCCAAACACACTCTGGCTAGGCTTGTACATGCCCTAGGGCAGATAGCCTAGTATCGACCTCTGAACCTATGCTAATGTTCAAGATGCACAATGTTTATTGCTGATACTGTTTGCAGGTCTTTATCGTCTTTGCTTTACCAGTTTCTATGAACAACTTCGGTATCTGCAGAACATATTTGATTATGACAGGGTTCCACTATATTATAGATGTGTCTGTTGTCATATAACTGTGTGCACAGGGTGGATTGCTGTATAGTGACAGGTTCCTGGGTTAACACATGCAACTGCCAGATATGCGTAGCCCACTGCTGTACTCAGACATGGTCTAAGTGTGTGAGCATGCCCAGTTCAGCCATTCCATGTTTTGTTGCCTGACATTTGTCTAATTTATTCAAGTGTGAGAGCTTGCCAGTGTGACCTTTCAGTATGTTGCTATCTGAGGTCCACTACATTTGCTGATGTGTATGAACATGACCAGTATTAACATTTATACTGAGTGTGTTGGAAATCAGGTTCTGTTCTTACTGAAGGACTCACCTTTGTGTCATAACTGGACAAGGATTATGCTGTGCCTGCAGGATTTTCATGAAATACTTTGCATAGACTTATCAACATTCCTTCATACAGGCTCACCACCGCAATGCTGTCATGGTTTATTGGCTCAGTACTTTGGCTATAGTGCACAGTATCCTGGGTTCGATGCCCATCACTGCTTTATATTTTCATACTGAGCAGACCAGACTGCTTAAGGGCCAGTTAAGCAAATATGAGCATGTTGGCTTTTGTTCAGCTATGCCCTACTTAGACCAGGCTTCACCGACATTGCTCAATATTCACCAACATTGCTGGACGGTGCCCAATATTACTGAACATTGACCACAGTTGTGCTAGTTGGTGTGTGTGATTTTATTTGCATATATTACATGGTGGTAAATGCTGTTTAGCACTGCTTTATATTGCTTAACACATGGCAATCATGCCTTATGTGGTGCTGCAGGGCTGCCTATGTTGGATGCACATACTACACTCCCTGTACATGTTTGAAAGCAGGTAGTGTCAACTTAGGCATCCTTTTACTATATGTGCGAGTCAGAGAGAGGTATCATTTCCAGAGTTCCTACTGAGCCAGTGTATGTGCTATGAGTTGCCTCTTTGCCAAGGCCAAAGCATACTGGGCATGCCTCCTTCTGCCTACTGGGGCAGGCTCAAGTTGTTCCTCCTCCAAGTCACACTCTGCCTGTGATGGCCTTGGCAATGGTGGGAGGCTGTTTGGCCCAGGCCTATGCTGGTCCTGCTGCAGCTGTTTTCACAGGATCATATTATGTAGCACAGCACATACCATGACAATTTGGGTACATGTAGTTGGCGAGTACTGCAAGGCTCCACCAGATGTGTCCAGGCACTGGAACTGTGACTTGAGCAGCCCAAACACATGCTCTATTACATTACATGTTTGTGCGTGTGCCTCATTATGGTGTTCCTGTTCATGTGTGTGTGCGTTTCTGATGGGTGTCATCAACCACGGCTCCAGTGCATAGCCAGCATCCCCCACTAGGCGACCATGTGGGATGTCCCCATTGGTAAATGTCTGGTACAGCTGTGTCAGATGCCAGATATGGGAATCATGGTAGCTTCCAGGGCAGCCTGCACACACATTCAGTATTATGCCCTGGGCATCACACACGACCTGGCAGTTGATGGAGGGGAAGCCCTTGCAGTTGAAGTAGACCCTACCCCGCTCACCGACTGGTGCTTTGATGTGTATGTGCAAGCAGTCTATTGCACCCACTACCTCAGGGTATTCCACTATTTGCTGGAAGAGATGCATATTGCTGGCCAATACCTCACGGGAATTGGGGAAATATACATGATCACCGACATGTGCTGACATGGCATCCAGGAACTGGTGTAGTACCCTGGATGCTGATGCCTGTGATATCCCCATCATATTACCAGTTGGTCTCTGGAAGGTACCTGTTGTTAATATTCTTAGGCCAGCACATACCTTGGTTTCCACTGGGATGGGTTCCCCTCTGTTGGTTCTGTGTGTGAGGCATGGCCTGCACAGCTCAACAATTTGCTGCAGGAGGTCTCTGTCCACTCTATAGCGCTCCACTATCTCCAGCTCATGTAGCCCCTGGTAGGGTACCCTGGGCCTGTACACTCTTCTCCGTTTCCTCACTGTGGGTTGTCCGGCAGCATTTCCATTGTCACCACCCTCAGCATGTTTCATATGTCGCCTTATAACAGCATTGGCAGCCCCTAACATTTCTTTGTCTCAGTAAGGCTTTTTCAGTTTTCACTTCTATTAGCTTACTGCAGTGTCTGTTGTGAGAAACATAATGGACTGTTGTTTGCAGAGTTTTAAGTGGTAGGCTGGGCTGAGCTAGTGTACTGCCTGTGTAATTCCCTGATTCTGATTGCTTTCATCTGCTAGCTCTGCTAGTACTCCCTGGTAGCTTCCTACTATTTGTTGTGCTTCCTTTTTCGTTTCTGTTTCCTTAGGGGGGAGCACCGCGCACACAAGCGCGAACATGCACTCAGCAGCTAACACGCACACACACATGCTTACATGGACTAAAACTTGCTTATTAGGGTTAAAACATGCACACATCAGTGCAAATGCACTTAGAACTCTTTAAACAGCCTTATACATGCTTACTCCGGCTAAAATGCATGCACTCACGCTTACACGCGCGCACTCTGTCTTACTCAGGTTTACACACGCGCACACGCTCGCATGTACACTCAGCAAGAAACTTTGGTTTTATCCACAGCATACACCTTCCATTTCTTGCCTTTCCCTAGCCTACCTGTTGACACACCTCTTTCCATGAAGTGTAAATGACAGCTGACACATGCTACTCTGATCCAATGAGCTTCACTTCTTTCAAACATACCCCCCTCGTGATGTCACCTATCTTCTACTCTGTTACTCCCCTTATCCTACTCCTACACTCCACTGACTGTGCTCATTTGCTATGTAAACTTGTGATTCACTACCCTAACCCTCATTTACATAGGATTGCCTACTAATGCTTGGTTACATCTCTTAGACTAAGCTTCCCCCCTTAGCAACCTCTACTCGATGACCATGTTGTCTTCAGCCTGCCATTCCCTTGCATTGCACATTAACAATTTCAATAAAATCCACATTTGTGGGTTTTAATTTTTAGTATTCTGGGTTTTAGAGCGCAGCCCGTTTGTACGGTGCTGCGCTACGCTTAAACATCGGAAATCGGCGAAAAAAAATAAAATAGTTTTATTTTCACATTGCATCAGGAAACATTTCCAATGGCTGTATATTTGGCCATTGGCATGCTTCCTGCACTGGATGCAACCTTTATTTGGAGCTGTCACAGCTCCGTTTTGCTATTTGCAGAACGGTACTCAATTGTCAACTGAGTACATTTCTGCAAATTACACTGCTCTTACTCAGACAGGTTCGGGTTTCCTGAATCGCAAATCTACCTCATTTGCATGCTTTTCGCCTGCAATTGAGGTAATTTGCATATCCCAGCCCTGTCTGTGTACGAGCCATTTTAGGAGCTCTCTTATACGCCCCTGCAGGCTGTTCCTGGATTGCTCGTTGGACATGATGGCTGCATGGAGTCTTACACTACTCTAAGACTCCGTGCAAGCCTTCGTGAATCCGACCCTATGTAAACTATGCAGTTCCACTCCACAAAAAAATCATGACTGTATTGAGTAACTCCATGCCTCCTGGTTCTTCTAGTGATTACCTCATTATGCCTTATAGAAACTGAATAAGGCACTTAATTCCTGATTTGATATTTGCAGCCTACCTCTATTTTACAGCAGTAATTGAATATTAATGCATCATTATCTAACTAATATGTGCAAGTTTCTGCTTAAAGATCTGTGGAAATTTCCATAAAGCAAGCACCTTTAAAGGCACATCACATATTTTCTATACCAGATGTGTTACTGCATATAATATTTGAGTATACTCTTAATCGCTGAAAAACACAAACATCAACCATCCCACACCTGGAATAACTAAATAAATAAATGTGCAGGTGCAGCCACTTCTATTATATAAAGAACAAGACTGGAAGTGTACAGAGAGCAGCCCTACACCTGTGATAATCTGAAGATCTACACACACACACACACACACACACACACACACACACACACACACACACACACACACACACACACACACACACACACACACACACACACACACACACACACACACACACACACACAAAACAACAATATTGTTATGATTTGAGGGGAGTGTTTGCCTCCCTCACAACAGTCTGGGCCTCCACACTCTAATTCATATATTTTTACCTTACAGTTGTATAACAGTACAGTTAGCTCTAGTCTGCAGAAGATATCACTGATATTCCTGAACATGTCAAGCATTCACACATTCAAACAAAAATGCTGCAGCTTAACCTCATGGTCGATATTTTGAATGTTTGATCAAATAGACTGCTACAATATACATAAAAAATAATTCCATTAAAATAAAAATGACCACAAAATATTAATCTTCAAAAGTTAAGATTCAATGTGACTAGGTAATTTGCACTGCAGTTTATATGTTAAAAGTATAAATACAAGTGTGGAGTGTAGTTTCTTACATGCCTCCCCCATATTTTTTTTCTATTATAGTTACCCTCAAACATCTATGTCTTGTATTCTTAAGCTCTTCAAACTTTATTGTGCGACATTCTGTCAAGTGGCAGAAGGCCAAAAGTACCATGTTTTGTGGACCTTACTTTTCAAGTTATACCCCCTATCAGAGGAGAGTGAGTAGGTCATAACAATATGTTTCAAAAAGACAAGACTGCAGCTGCAACAGTAAGGTTAAGAGCTGGGATGGCAATGTGCACAGATGGCATCCTAGATGAAATTTACCAGTGTCTTCTTCCTTCTGGTGTTAAGCTGGTATGAGATGCTTGTAACTGTGCTGTCTCACAGTTACCATGCCTACCTGACAATATTCTGTTTTGTCCTAATTTTCAAATAAGGCAAATCAGCTCAAAATCCTCGCAACTGACACTCAACTATTCTTCTTAACTTTGCTTATAATGTTTTCATGTCAGCGTGAGAATTGCAGTTTAAGACTTAAATTCCTGTTTGCCAAATTTAACACAAGCTTGTTTACTGTGGAATAATATAGCCTGAGCTGCAAGGCCATTGAGCGGATTATCATGGACCTCATAAACAAGGACACTGGCAACCTACATGCACTCGATCCCACACAGCTTGGTTTAGTCAAGGGGATGTCATGCCTGTTAAATTTGGTTGACTTCTTTGAGACAGTCACCAAAGCCATGGATGAGGGGAAACACTGCACACCACCTACCTTGACCTTCCCAAAGCCTTCAATACTATTCCATACTCAGGTATAATAGGTAAACTCTCTCAACTAGGCATCAATCCACATGTTACCAGATGGGTAGCAAACTGGCTCACTGATAGAGCCTACTTAGTCAAAATAGGAAAAGCACCCTTAAGCAGTAGACCTGTAATGAGCGGTGTACCCCAGGGATCGGTCTTGGGGCCTCTGTTGTTTGGGATATACTTTTTTGAGGTGTGGGCCAAAACCAGTGGGATACGGCTGACCAAGTTTGCAAATGACTGCAAGCTTTGTGCTGTCATCAATTCCTCTAGTGATGTGAACATCCTCCAGAAGCATCTCATCTAAACTAATGACTGTTGCCAGAAACATGGTCTTTGAATGAATGAAAAAAAATGCAATATTATCCGCTTTGCGAGAGTGTTGTCCCCACAAATTATCACATCAATAATAAGGTCATAAGCATGCAATTAGTTGTGAGGGACTTGAGCACCCAGGGGGATAGCAAACTGACTTTTGACCACCATATTGCCTTCATTGTACGGAAGACTTTCTACATGGCCCACCTCATTAGTAAGGGTATCTCATCCAGGGACAAGGTGGTCATAACATCCCTGTATTCTTCCCTTACAAGACCCATTATTGAATACAGTGCCCCTTTCAGGATGTACCTCACAAAGCACATGCAGCAGCTGGAGAGACCACAGAGGTTCCTCACCAGGAGAATCCAGGGCCTCAAACATCTATCCTATACAGATAAGCTAAAAGCCCTGCCCTCTACTCAGTTTCCTACAGACTCCTCAGAGGCGTCCTCTGTCTGGCATACAAAGCAATCTCAAACCCTGCCTTGATGGGACTGCTGCATATCCACAAGTCAAGCTCCACTTGAGTAACCCACATGAGTGATCTCAACCTTGTCTGTGACATCAGTAGAACTTGTTGATGGGACAGAATTGTGTCCCAGAGACTCCCCCTTTTGTGGAATAGACTCCCTCTCCATGTCAAGCAGAGTACCTCATTGACCCTTTTTAAGTGCAACCTAGATAACTGGATGGGGAACAGAAAATACTTCTCTGGGATTATACCTGTATCCCTGCTGGATAGTGACATAGGGTGCTGACTTGTTGGAACATCGGCTAAATTCTTAGCTAGGCTTATAACAACCTCAGGGCCAATAGCCTAGTAACTTCCTATGATCCTATGAAATGTTGCTGAAGGAACAGAAAAAGGGACTAAAGGTCCATAGCCTAAGGTGATGTTATCTTTGAGTGCATAGAAGGCAACTGATGATGTATATTGGCTCTTCTATTTTTATTTACTTATTAAAAATAACCATCCAAACAACCTTGTTAATATTTTATCAACTCTGCTTTATCATACTGCAACAACATAAATGTTGCTTCCTTTTTTTCTATTCCCCATTTCTTTGAATTGGGGTTCATTATGATTGGCCTTTCATGCCCATACTGTTCATTTAGAATATTTAACCATTACCATTGATTTAAGGAGTCTGTAGGATCACACAATCATACCTAACCTTAGTGTGGAGGAGAAGACTGAAGCTCAGGAAGGTTAGCTTTGACTTTATTTTATTTATTTATTTATTTATTGCTGCTGATCTAATACTCTTCGTGCACAATTTCAAAATGTCTATACCTAACATTTAGCTAATTCCAATTTCTTAGTAACACTTCTCTGGTTATAAGATATAATTGACAAGGTCACAATTTCTGGTTATTTTTCTCCTTCACAGGATTTTCAAGCCCATTTTAGTACTCTCTGAACACAATTAATATTAACTATTTAGGTATTCATCTGGCTGCAACCAGTGGTAGAGTAATACTATTTTGGGTATTTTTCTAACCATGGACCACCCCCCCCATACATACACATTTTGTGACCCAGACAACATAAGCACATTTTTTTGAATTCACCCTCTTGATTATTTTAAATGCACCTACTAGGGTGTTTGTATATCTGTATATATATATATATATATATATATATATATATATATAGATAGATATAGATATAGATATAGATATACATATGTGTGTGTGTATTGCTTAATAAAGCAAAGTTTGTGCCTGTGTTACATTTGTGTAGTTCATAGGTTCATAGATGTTTACTAGGCTAACGACCACAAGGGCCTTTTTAATCCTAGTCATGCATCCCAAATGTATTTATTTCTTTATTTGACATTTGTTAATGTCAAATAAATAAATAAATCTCTGACAAGTTCTGATACATTTGATAAGTGTATGCATGGGCCTGGGAGATGAACCATTTACAGGTTACCTGGTTGCAGTAGAGTCATAGGTGCCAAACCAGGGATGAATTTCCAATTTCCCATCCAATTGTCCAAGTTGCACTTGAATTGGGTTAGGGAGGAACTCTGTATCACATGGATTGGGAGCATGTTTTGCAGATGAGCTAGTCTCTGAGATACATACCTATCTCTCCAGCAGGTCCTATTTTTATCACAGGCAAGGTTTAAGTCTTCAGAATGGGTAATTCTGGTACTGTTTGTTTTGTGGTTATGCAGGAGGTCCATCAGAGTAGGGTCTGACAATGCCCTGTATGCCAGGCATAGATCTCTCTCCTCAAAAGCCTGTAGGAGACTGAATATAGGGATAGGGCCTTGCGGTGGTCTGCATAGGGCAGATTACTTATGCCCTGTATTCTTTTAGTGAGGAACATCTGTTTACATTCCAGTTGTTGGATATGCTTAGTTAGGTACATACTAAATGGTGCATTGTACTCAATGATAGGTCTGATGAATGCTGAACACAGTGGAACAATGACTTCCTTGGACTTAGATGTCATACCTTTGTTTATTATTTACGCAACATAGAATAATTTCCTCAGCACTGTAGACACATGATGATCAAAGGCTACATTACTATCTATGTGTGTCCCTAAGTCCCTGACTACTGGGTTAACTCTAAGGGGTGTGTTGTCAATATGAAAGTTACCAAGGATGGGTGACTTCCCAAAGGATACTGTTATGCATTTTTTTCGCATTTAGTTTTAGTCCATGGCTCTGACACCAGTTATTTGTCTGTGTCAGCCCCTCCTGGAGAGCATTGTGTCAGTGTGAGATTCAATGACAGCACCTAATTTGCAATCATCTGCAAATTTAGTCAGCCAGAGATCAATGACTTTGGCCTTAACTTCTGAGAAGTAAATGCCAAAAAGGACCGGTCCAAGGACTGATCCCTGAGGGACTCCACTTGTGACTGGCCTCTTTGCAGAGGTGGACATCCTAATTCTAACTTCCTGGGTCCTGTTTGTGAGTCAGGTGGCTATCCACCGGGTGACATGCAGGTTTCCTAACCTTTTGAGTTTGTCAGCAATGATGGAGTGGGGTAGTGTGCCAAATGCTTGGCCAGGTCAAGGTAGGCAGTGCGAATGATTTTGCCCTCATCCATTGCTTTGGTTATCTTCTCAATGAAGTCCACCAGGTTGAGTAGGCATGATCTGCCATTGACAAAACCAAACTGGGTTGGGTCCAGTGTCTGGAGGATTACTATATCTTTATTGATCATCTCCATGATAATTCTTTCCATGGCTTTACATATAAGACTAGTGAGACTTATGAGTCTGTAGTTTATAGGGTCTGTAGGTGGCCCACCTTTGTGCAGAGGGATGACTGTTGCCTTTCTCCATTCATGAGGCACAAAGCCTTTTTGGAAGGAAAAGTTTAATAGTAATTCTAGAGGCCCTGATAGGTCATGTTTCATGCTATTTAGAAGGCATCCTGGGATATTGTCTGAGCCGATTGATGCAGTGCTCTTGGTCTTAGACAGAGTATTAAGGACCTGTTCCTTAGTAATAGTAGGGGGAGTTACATCTGATGATATTTCCTGAGGAAAGGTTGAGGGGGAGAGAGGAGTAAAGTTGTAGATGAATTTATCAGCCTGGAGGTTTGCTATATATGCTGGCTCACTGTAGGTGGCTCCATTTACAAAGAGCTCTGCACACAATAGTTTATTGCTTTTGAGGTTGCAGACATAGCTAAAGAATGCTTTGTGGTCATCCTTGACCTGGGAGGCCAAACTTTCCACAAAATAGGCTTTGGTAGACTTTATTTCTCCTTTGAGTTGTTTGTCTAGTTTGGTGAGAGTGCTTTTATCCTACTGGGCACTGCACCTCCTAATTTTTTGCCATAATTTTCTTCATCCTGTTATACATCTGATTGATTTTGTGATTACACCAGGGTGGCTTGTTTTTTGAGTTAGTTTTGTACTTCTTCCTGGTAGGTACAGCTGCCTCTATGCAGCTATTAACATGTTTGTACAGGGTTTCTGTGAACAGTTCTGCATAGGCAAAATGGATCTCAGGTTTTACAGGGGCTTGACATTTTGCCACATTCTCACTTAATAGCAGGAGGTTAGCCATAGAAAAGTTCCTGAATATTCCTGGTTGAGCTGGGTGTCCAGGTTTTATTTTTACTTCAAAGGAGACCATATTGTGGTCTGTCCTTACCAGGGAAGGCAATACAGCAGAGGGTGTGCAGCACTCTCCCATATTAGTGAGGACCAGATCCAGTATGGCTGCACCCCTGGTTGCTGTTTTGACTATCTGGTCCAGGGAGTTTGTGTTTACAAAATCCATGAATCTCTGTGCATGTTTGTTTGATGTCATATAGGATTCCCAGTTAATAGTGGGGTAATTAAAGTCACCCATGAATAAAGTATTGGGTTGAATGCGTAGTTCATAGGTTCACAAGTTTATAGGTGTGTACTAGGCTAATGGCCCTGGAGCCTTTACAAGCCTAGCCCACAGGATTACCCTGGCATCGTGCCACCCAACCTTAGTTCCCAGTGCCTCTGTTGAGTAGAGCCACTGGAGTGAATTTTCTTTTTCCCATCCACTCATCAAGATTTCTTTTGAAGAGGGCCAGTGAGGTGTTCTGCTTGACATGTATGGGAAGTCTATCTATAGCATGGGCAGTCTTTGGCTTATGAACCTGTCCCTCCAGCATGTTCTGTTGATTGTGGTAATAAAGTTGAAGTCTCTGGAGTGTATGGTGTGGAGAGATTGGGATTTCTTTAGATGCAGCATTTCTAACACAGCTGGGTCAGACATGGCTTTGTAAGTCAAGTAGACATTGCCTTTAAGTAGGCGATATGAGACAGAGAATAGTTGGAGCTTTTTGAGTCTGTCCATATAGGACAAGTGTTTAAGGCCTAGGATCCTCTTTGTGAGGTACTTTTGTGGCCTCCCCCACTTGTTGCAGGTGTCTAGTGTGGTACATGCCAAATGGGGCATTTTACTTGATGACTAGCCTAATGAGGGAAGAGTAGAGGGAGACAATGACCTCTTTCTTCCTCGATGCAAAACCCTTGGTAATAAGATGTGTCACATAGAAGGACTTTCTGACCACAGTGGCAATGTGGTGGTCAAAAGAGAGGTTGCTGTCAACCTGTGTTCCCAGATCTCTTATAACACCTTCGGTGTTCAGTGGACTACCATCGATGTGGTAATTCATGGGAACTGGGTTTTTCCCAAAGAGGATGAAGACACATTTTTTGGCATTGAGCTTAAGCCATGTTTCTAACACCAGTCATTGGTCTCAGTGAGGCCTTTCTGTAGGATGTCAACATCACTTGGGGAGTTAATAATAGCTCCCAACTTGCAGTCATCTGCAAACTTTGTCAGCCAGAGTCCCTTAATGTTGGCCTGGACTTCAGAGAAGTAGATACTAAACAGGAGAGGACCCAGGACTGAACCCTGTGGGACTCCACTCGTGACTGGTCAGGAGTCTGACTTGGAGTCAGCTACTTTCACACTGTGGTTTCTATCTGTGAGCCAGTTTGCAACCCACCTAGTGACATAGGGGTTGATGCCTAGCTTAGTGAGTTGTTCTATGATTCCTGGGTGGTTAATGGTGTCAAAGCCTTTGGCCAGATCAAGGTAGGCTGTATGAACCACCTTGCCTTCATCCACGGTTCTGGTGACTGACTCAAAGAAGTTGACCAAGTTGAGCTGGCATGATCTACCCTTCACAAAGCCAAACTGTGTGGGATCCAGAGTTTGGAAATTCCCTATAGCCTTGTTTATTGGGTCCATGATGATGTGTTCCATAGCTTTGCATATCAGACTCATTAGGCTAATGGGGTGATAGTTCTCTGGGTCTGTAGTCGCTCCTCCTTTCTGGAGAGGGATGACTGTAGCAGTGTGTCATTCAATAGGGACAAAGCCTGAGGTGAGGCTGTGATTGAACAGGGCACATGGGTGAGGTGCTAGTTCACTCTGTAGTTCATGTAGAACACAGCCAGGGATATTGTCAGGTCCCATGTAGAACACAGCCAGGGATATTGTCAGGTCCCATAAAAGTTGTATTCTTGACCTTGGACAGTGCTGTTTTAACCTGTGCAGCAGTAATACTGGGTGCCTGGCAATCTACTGGCATTGTGATTGGCCCTTTTGAGGGGTGAGAGAGGGGTAAAGTTGGCACTGAATCTGTTGGCCAGTATATTGGCAATATCTGTTGGCTCGGTATAGAGGGTACCATTGTGCAGTAGCTCAGAGCAAATCTGAGTATTGCTGTGCTGATTCTTTACATAACTATAGAATGCCTTTTTGTTGTCTTTACTATCCACTCTAATTCTGTTTTCATAGCTAGCTAGCTTTAGAGGATTTGATGAGCGATCTCAACTTTCTGTTGAGGCTGATAAGGGAGTTTTTCCAGTCTTGGAACTTCACCTTATTCTGCATCAGTTTCCTCCTTCTGTTGTATAATTTGTTTATGGCAGAGGACCACCAGATTGGCTTCCTTTTTTTGGAGGAGAGCATCTTGGTTCTATTGGATATGGTGAGATCCATGCATTTGTGTACATGTTCGTACAGTGCATTGGTGTTTCTAATAAGTTTAAATACATGGTATGGGCTTCCTGGGTCATAGAGGGGGACTTATAGCTTGCATGGAAGTGGTATTGGATTTTACCTATGGTGATTTGAACATGGAGCAGCTCATGTGCATTGTCCTGTTTGACCAGCCTTGAAATATATTTATTTTTTATGTAAATAGAGACACCTCCACCTTTAGTCCCTGCCTGTGAAGTAGCTGGTCTAAATCTGTGGACAGCATTATAACCTTGCAATGTTGGTGTGCTCTCTAAAACTTTAAAACCATGTCTCAGAGAACACACAAACATCAGCATTCTCTATGGTAAAAAGAGCTTCCAGGGAGTGGAGTTTTTTTGTTTAGGCTCCTAGCATTGTGCAGTAATACCTTTAGATTTTCTTAGTTTTGATTTGCTACGTCGGGAGTACTTTCAGTTTGGCATTGCCTAAAAAAGGCAGTATTGGGGAAGACAATGTTTTAGCTAATATTCAAAAGCCAAGAGGAGAGAGGTGTAGACCATCCCTGGCAAAGCAGCAGGGTCTGTTGACCATCTCTTTCCATGCTGACAAATGTTGCACCCCCTTAGCATGACACCAGAACTAAGCCAATTAGTAAAGTCAATCATCTTTAATTCATATTGTGGCATCATCCTTGGAGAATGTAAAATGCTGCTCAATGCTAGGCTTATACCAGCCTGAGACACATATTCTGAGAAGTCTATGATGTCTCTCTTCATATAATCTAGGGAGATATTGTACATCTCAGGTCATTTACTCCTGCATGGACTATGACTGAGTCATATTAGTAATTGTGGTCCAATGACCTGAGTGCATGCGTAATATGGTGGATCCTAGCCCCTGATACCCTGATAGCAACTGACTGTAACTTTTTTTCTTACTCAACCTGGTGAGAAGGACATCAGTGTGTCTCATGATGAAGTCGCCAATGACTAGAATGTTGGATTGTGTGTTGTCTTTTCTTATGAACTTAGAGGTGGAGGCTCCATGAGATGTAGCTCTATGTTCATAGGTTCATAGGTTCATAGGTTCATACTGGGCTATCTGCCCTAGGGCATTTATAAGCCTAGCCAGAGTGTGTTTGGCTTTCGCCACCCATTTTAAAATTAATTTTGCTATGCCCTTTTTCGAGGTTAGTATACTGTGCCTCTGTCTAACAGTGACACAGAAGTGATACCCGGGGTAAACCTACAATCCCCCATCCACTCATCAAGATTCCTCTTGAAGAGAGTCAGAGGGACTCTGCCTAACCTGGACTGGGATTTTATTCCAGAGTGAAGGAAGCCTCTGGGTTATGAATCTGTCCCTCCAGCATGTCCTATTTATTTCAGTGCTGAGGTTCAAGTCTCTCGAGCGTGTAGCTTGATGGGATTTGGATTTTCTGAGGTGCAGCATGTCCATTAATTCCGGGTTGGACATGGCTTTATATGTCAGGCACAGATCGCCTCTGAGCAGGCGGTATGCCACTGAGTAGAGCTGGAGTTTCTTTAACCGGGCAGCATATGGCATCTGTTTGAGCCCTTTGATCCTCTTGGTGTGGTACTTTTGGGGTCTTTCCAGTTGCTGCAGGTGTCTGGTAAGGTACATCCCAAAAGGGGCATTGTACTCAATTATGGGGCTGATGAGGGATGAGTAAAGAGGCACGATGACCTCCCCTGATCTAGATGTGAATCCCTTCATGATTAGGTGGGCTATATAAAATGTTTTTCTGACCACTTTGGCCACGTGGTTGTCAAATGAGAGATTGCTATCAACTTGGGTCCCCAGGTCCCTAATTTCTTCTTCCGTACTGAATGGATTACCACCTATGTGGTAATTTGTGGGCACTTTGTTTTTGCCAAAGGGGATGACTATACACTTTTTGGCGTTTAGCTTGAGGCCATGGCTCTGGCACCAGTTGTCTGTTTCTATGAGGCCCTTTTTGAGGATGCTTGTGTCAGCTGGAGAGTCGATTATAGCGCCCAGTTTGCAGTCATCTACGAACTTGGTCAGCCACAGTCCTTCTGTGTTTGCCTGTACCTCTGAGAAATATATACTGAACAAGAGAGGTCCCTGGACTGAGCCTTGTGGGACGCCACTTGTAACTGGCTTGGAGTCTGACATGGCTCCAGCAATTCTACCCATGTGGGTTCTGTCCTTGAGCCAGTTTGCAGCCCATCTAGTGACATAGGGGTTTATATTTAAGCTGGTGAGCTTATCTTGCTGGAGACGCAGTCAACATTGTAGAAGATGGTTGCTCAAAGAATTAATGGGACTTGTTTAGACTAGACACGTGGACATTATAGCCTGGTGAACTGGTACATTCCTGCACCTAAATACCTGTGTTTTACCCTCCTGGAAGGCCGGAAAATTTAACCAACATAGGATCTCACCCACCAGCTCCCTGAGAGACCTACTCTTTAAGATAGTGAAACCTGGTGAACTGGTACATTCCTGCACCTAAATACCTGTGTTTTACCCTCCTGGAAGGCCGGAAAATTTAACCAACATAGGATCTCACCCACCAGCTCCCTGAGAGACCTACTCTTTAAGATAGTGAAACCTGGTGAACTGGTACATTCCTGCACCTAAATACCTGTGTTTTACCCTCCTGGAAGGCCGGAAAATTTAACCAACATAGGATCTCACCCACCAGCTCCCTGAGAGACCTACTCTTTAAGATAGTGAAAGTATGTCCTGATCTAGTTATCAGTTCTGTGTATCTTTATTTAAGTATTAGAGACTCTCCTACGTTTGACAAGCTTCCCACCCAGGATAGCCAGCAGCCAACAACCCCAACCCCATTATTTTTTCTGTTCTATTTCACTTACTCTCGTAGCTTGACTTTTCCTCTTTCTTTTCGTAGTACCTTTACTCCCTCTCTTCTGTAACCTGCCCCCTTGTTTGGGAACAGTCACTCCATTTAAGTAACTGTCCTCAAGTTGGCACCTTACCACTAGCCTTTCTGCATCTCATATACTATTTTTATCTTGCACATTATACCTCCCACATTTTGCTTTTTCAACTGGGGCTTTTCACTGAGTTATTTCTTTCCACCTCTCCCTCCCCTGACCTTGGTACCCTCCACTCCAACCACACTCTTACTCTCAAAGTGTACTTTCCTCTTATTAGCCTCTTAACCCTTTTTTACATTCTCTCACTCTCTGACTTACCTGCTGTTTTCTCCCACTCTATAGATTGTCTTCCTCAGTAGTCCACTCTCTTGTCTCTTCCCACTCTGTTCGCCCTTCAGGCTCACTCCGCTCCCCTACCCTGCCCCCAATTCCCACACGCCCCAGTACTCCTAAACTTATACCTCCATAAACACACTCCCACTATCATAATCCAATCATATACTCCTCATCCTGCCACACCCAGCCTACAGCTCTTATATCACTCCCTCTTTCACTTTATCTCTACTCCCCTCAGAAAATATACTCCACCCACTGCCACACATCCTTAACTTCCTATAATTCCTAAATCAACTCTTAATTCCTACATCTCTATCGCCTACTACATTCTCCTCTACTATGTCTTATCAATACCATTTATTATTAGTACTCTCTCTCCTACCTATCCTAACTACTACTTACCTCTTAACCTCCTATGAACAACCCCTCCTCTCTACCCTTACCCTTCCTTCCAAACAAACTCTATCACCTTCAACAGCTGTATCTACAAGTTTCCTTAATGTCATTTACAAACCCAGCTACTTTCTAGCTAAATATCACCAATTAATACACATTAAATATACCATCCTAAGTAATAAAAAATTATTTGACTACCATTGTAAACCTCGCCAATTTAACAGCTTTATATTACTCCACTCGTTAATAGATGGAGACATTCATCCTAACCCTGGTCCAAATCCTTCCCTACCCACCACAAACTGTGACCAACATAAAACAATCCCCTTACCCTCAACCAAACCCTCCAATTTACTTACTATAGCCCATCTAAACATACGCAGTATTTGCAACAAAATTCCCCAGGTTCATGCCCTTCTAGATGTACATCAGTTTGATATCCTCTGTTTATCAGAAACATGGCTTAAACCGACAATAAAAGACAATGAACTTATCCCCCCAGGTTATGGCATCCTTCGTCGCGACCGCACAAGCAAAAAAGTGGAGGGGTAGCAATTCTCTACAAAGCAGGACTACAAATTAGCAGTGTAAATCTTAACCTACCCTCAGATAATAGTGCAGAAATAATTATCTCTAAACTACAGCTTAACTCACACAAATCAATAAACATCATCTGCTCCTATCTTCCCCCAGGAAAAAAACACTGTATACTAGAATACCTTCCAAACTGGCTTTCTTCGAACCTCCCTCAAGAAACTACAGTCCTAGGTGACTTTAACATAGACTGGAATTTATGCAGCTGTACTAATCCCACCTCCCTGATCAACCTGTATGGCTTCTCACAAGCTATAAACTCTCCCACCAGAATAAATAAACTTAATAATAAAGAAAGCACCTTGGATTGGATACTTACAAATAGCCCACGACAAACATATACAACAGGAACCCTTCCAGACGACCTAAGTGACCATTCACTAATATATATTACCAGACATAAAATTAGCCAAACTATCCCTATTTCTGTCAGAATAGTCTGTACCAAAAAACATTTTGACCCTGAACTGTTCCAAACTGAACTTAAACAATGTAACTGGTCACCTCTTAAATCTCTCCCTATAAACGAGGCAGTGGAATACTTCAATACCACTTTCTTAGCAATCCTGGACCATTATGCCCCAACACGCTGTATTAGAAACAATACTAAACCAGCTCAATGGCTCTCTAATCAAACTAGGAAACTAATCCTTTGCAGAAATAAATCTGGGGCTAAATGGCGTATCACAAAGAATACTATTGATCACCAAACCTTTAGACAACAAAGAAATATGACAAAAAAAGCCATCCTATTAGATAAAAGGAACTTCTATCTCCAACTGCAACAATCATCCCTCAAAGAACCACAAAAATTTTGGACTAGTATTAACAAACTTCTATACCCAGGCAAAACTGCCACACCTAATCCTCTAGGCTCCAACCCTGACTGCCCAACACAAACAGCAAATGCCTTCAACTCTTTCTTTACTACTTCTATACTGAATCTTGCAAACCATCTATCCCCGACACCTCTAATCTGCCTATTCCTACTTCCATTCCTCCCCCATTATTCCACCTGGAACCAATACCCACATCCTATATATGTTCCCTAATCCAAAAACTAAAACCTACTACCCCCTCAGCTGATAAACTCCCAGCAGAATTCCTGCAAAAAGGAGCTAAGGCTATTGCTTATCCCATCTCCATATTGATCAATAGAACCATAAAAGAAAGCACTATCCCATCTATCTGGAAAATTTCTTACATAATTCCTCTTCACAAAGGTGGAAACTCCAATGATTTCTCCAACTTTCGCACCATAGCTCTACTCTCTCCACTTGCTAAAATAATGGAGAAATGTATCCACAAACAATTACTTAACCACCTTCTCCATCACAATCTACTAGCTAACTGTCAACATGGTTTCCGCCCATTCCATAGTACCACCACAGCCTTGCTATCCTTCACTAACTGTATCAACAAAAATCGCAACAATAATATGCTTTCTTCTGCTTTCTTTGTTGACCTATCAAAAGCCTTCGACATGGTTAACCACCGACTCCTCCTACACCTACTGAAGTCCCTCTCACTTGACAGCCTAGCTATGAACTACTTTACATCCTACCTTGAAAACAGACAACAGGCAGTTCTCTGGCAAAATCATCTTTCAAATCTCCTCACAATCTCTCTAGGTGTCCCTCAGGGTTCCATATTAGGCCCTCTACTGTTTTCCATTTTTATAAATGACCTCCATCTATCCACTCCACTCTCCATCTGCATTCAATATGCAGATGACTCTACCGTAATTTGTTCAGCCACATCCCAAACTGAACTTCATTCCCTTACACAAAAAGCTTTCAGCACTGTAGAACAATGGTTCTCTAATCGTTGTCTTCTCCTTAATCCGAAAAAAAACAAACTTTTGCTCTTTACACCTACCCAAATGTCTACCTCTCTACACTTCACTCTTACAGCCAATAATGGCACCCTTATATCTCCCAACCCCACCACCAAACTCCTAGGCATTACAATTGATAATCACCTAAACTATAGCACCCACATAAATACTACAATAAAATCAATTAACAGAAAACTAGGATCCCTTTATAGAATTAAACCTTTCCTTACACCTGAAGCCAGGACTGCAATAGCTAGAACCCACTTAATCTCTACCCTATTCTATGCTTCCCCCATATATACTAACCTTTCTAAAAATAATCTCAACAAACTAGCCATATCATATAACAATATTGCTAGATTTGCTACAAATTCACCTTTCAGGACTCATCACTGTCTGAATCTAAAACAACTGGGCTGGCTTGAACTCCTTAACCAGCTACAATTTAACCAACTTACAATAGCCCATAAAGCCCTATACCAACCCAGCAACACTCCAATTCTTTCTGCCCTCATCATACCATATAATAACCTGAAGAATCTACGCTCCTCAAACAAAATGTGGATTCATACTACCTTATCAAAAAACCTAGCAGGTGACTCCTTGTTCTCTAACTCTGTTGGAAAAGTATGGAATCAACTACCACATGATCTTACTTCTCAGACCTCTCTCCCACAATTCAAAACTAATCTAAATTTTTTTCTCACCAACCACTGGTTATGCTCTTGTACCAACCCTGCCTAACTGTTATCCTTTACCGACTGTTACACTCTATAACCACTATATTCCTACCTATAAACCTCTATATTCTACACTCTATAAACTAACTTTTTTACTTAAATACTAATGCTTATGAGTCTTGAGTACTATTTTCCATATTTGACTATTTAATTCAATTTTACAATTTTTTTTTATGTAAACTTTAACTGAATGTTGTAATATTGCATGTTGATGCCTTTTGTAGACTTATATTACTTTTAATTTTTTTTTCCTTTTTTTTTTCTGGATCTTTTCTTCCCGGGCCTCTACTGAAAATGGACATGTATCCAGTTGGACTAGCCCGGTCAACAAATGTAAAATAAAAAATAAAAAAAATAAATAAATCTATAATGCCCGAGTGGGGTATTGTATCGAAGGCTTTTGCGAGGTCCAGGTAGGCTGTGTGGACCACCTTCCCCTCGTCAATGGCCTTGGTGACTGTTTCAAAGAAATCGACCAGGTTTAAGAGGCAGGATCTGCCCTTAACAAAGCCGAACTGGGTAGGATCCAGTGTCTGTAAGTCCCCAATATCTTTTTTATGAGGTCCATGATGATCCTTTCCATAGCTTTGCAGACCAAGCTAGTCAGGCTTATAGGGCGATAGTTTCCAGGATCCGTTGAGGCACCACCTTTGTGGAGAGGGACCACTGTTGCTGTACGCCACTCTTTGGGTACATATCCTGTGGTAAGGCTGAGATTGAACAGTAGTTTTATGTTTGGGTTTAGCTCTTCTTGGAGTTCATGTAGGACACAGCCTGGGACACCGTCTGGTCCCATTGATGCTGTGTTTTTTGCTTTGAAGAGGACGGCTCTTACCTCAGCATCTGAGATGTCAGGGGGGCAGCACTCTGCTGGGATTGATATTTGCCCTTTTGGTGGGGAGCGGGGAGAAGTTTGTGCTGCACCTGTGAGCTAGGATGTTGGCAATGTCTGTGGGTTCAGTGTATTTTTTGTCATTTTGGACTAATTCTGAGCATATCTGGGAATTCCCACCCAGGTTCCTAACATAACTAAAGAAAGCCTTGTGATTATCCTTAGTGTCCTGTGCAATTTTTCTCTTGAAGCTGGCCTTAGATGATTTTATGAGTGCCCGTAGTTTTTTGCTAACACTGATCAGAGATGCCTTCCCTTTTTGGGATTTTGCTATATCATGTAGTAGCTTCCTCCTTCTATTGTATAGTTTGTTTATGGCTGGGGTCCACCAGACAGGACGCCTGCCTTTGGAGGATTGGTTCTTGGTTTTATTTGGGATTGCATGATCCATGCATTCCTGAAGGTGTTCATAGAATGCGTTTATAAAGGATTCTGCGGTCTGGGTCGTATTTTCCACAGGCTCGGGGGCTTTGAAGGATTCCACCTCGGTTTTGAGGAGTGTGAAATTTGCTTTAGAGAAGTTTTTCACTGTGGTTTTCTGGGCAGGGGGTGGGGTCGGGATGTGAATATCCAGTGAGATTAGTTTATGGTCTGATCTTACCAGTGAGGGATACACTTCTGGTCTGGAGCATAGAGTCCCCATGTCGGTGATGATCAGGTCCAGTATGTTTTCCCCTCTTGTGGGAGTGGTAACAAGTTGTTCCATAGCATTTGAGTTTATAAATTCTAGGAACCTTTGAGCTAGGGTGTTGGAGCTAGAATAATGCTCCCAGTCTATGTTTACGTAGTTGAAGTTGCCCAATATAATGGTGTCTGGAGAGACCTTCATATTTTCCAGTGTTCTCAGGAAGGCCGAGTGGGGTTCCTGGGTTTGGGAGGGTAGCCTGTAGCAGGCTATAAACTGGAAGGCAGTTTTACCCACTCTTAGTTGCACATGGATAGTCTCTGATGCTTTGTGCTGTGCCACCAACCTGGAGGTGTGGGTATCTTTTACGAATATTGATACTCCCCCTCCTTTTCTGGTTTGGTCCAAGTTTTGGGGCCGAAAAGCATGGTATGAGGTATAACCTGGTAGTGCTGGGGTGCTCTCAGGTGCCTTGAACTAGGTTTCTGTTACTGCACAGATATCAATGTTCTCCATGCTAAGGAGAGTTTCGAGTGCATGCATCTTGAGGTTTAGACTTCTGGCATTGAGTAGCATTACTCTTAGCTTCTTATCCCTTGTGATACCTATGGAGGTGGGTTTGTCTTTTGAGCCTTGCCTAAAAAAGGCACTATGGGGGTAGCAAGAGCCTTTGCCAATATCCGACACCCCAGGGGTGACAGGTGCAAGCCGTCCCTAGCGAAGCATCGTGGCTTGTCGAGCATGTCATCCCAGGCTGACAGGCATTGGATCCCCTTTGAATGACACCAATACTTAAGCCAATTGTTGAAATTGATCATCTTGTCTTCATATTGTGGCATCATTCTTGGTGAGGGTAAGATGCTACTCAAGGTCAGGGTCATACCGGCCTGAGTCACATGCTCAGAGAGCTCCTCTATGTCTCTTTTCATGTAGTCCAGGGAGGTACATCTCAGGTCATTCACAACAGCATGGACAATGACTGAGTCATATTTGTACTTGCCTTGGAGTGACCTGAGTGCTTGTGTTATGTGGCAGATCCTAGCTCCCGACAGGCAGCTCACCATGACCTTCTCCCTGCTCAGCCTGGTGAGCGGGACATCAGTGTGCCTGACGATAGAGTCACCTATTACAAGTGTATCAGGTGTGTTGTTTAGCCTACAGGGCTGTGACTGTTCGGCACACTGGCTTTGTGAGCTATGTGTTGCAAGTGTTTTGTTTTGGGGTAGCGGTTGCTTGGGTGTCTGCTTTGGAGGTCACTGCTGCTTAGGCAGATTTTTATTTAGAGCCTCCGAGTATGTTTTTGTGTGTTTATGTGTTTGGTTTGCTGTCGTGGTAGGTCTATGTGAGACTGGAATTGTAGTGAGTGTGGCTTCCTTCTCCTCCTGACAGGTTTTGCCAGTACTGAGTTGAGAGAGCTTAGCCTCCAGTTTGGCTATATGGTTGCATCTCTCACATGTGTTGGAATTTGTTGGGAGGAGGAGAGGGTTGTCTGTGTACATGAGGCAGTTGTAACATTGCCTCATGATTCCCATATTCACCAGCTGGACCAGAGAGGAGATTGACAACTGACCTTTGGGCATGCTAGAATAGTATTGGGAATTCCTTTATAATTGAAAAAAAAAGGGCCAGTGGGGAACAAGGTACTCAAGGGGAGTTTGTGAGGGTGTAGTGCTTTTAATTTTTTAGTTCTGACTTATATAATTGCTTTAGTGAGCAAGTGCCAGGTAACTTAAATGCAATGTGTTACAGGTAAATTAAATGCAAAAATGACAAACAGCAACTTTCTTTCAAGTGAAACAAGGAAATAAGTACAGTAAGCAATGCAGATGTCACTAGGGATCCACAGAAGCACTGAAAAGCCGTGTTTTAGGTGGAATTAGCGTTTCAGGGAAATAACAAGCAAACAAGCATACAAACAAAGCTAGATTCAGCAGGCCTGGATCTAGTCTATGCTACAGCAAACAAGGTGTACCAATTCCAGTAAGAAACAGTTCAAATATGCAGGCACTATAAGCCTTTAACCAGAAATTCCCAGCTCAGAAGGGCAGAGTCCAGCCTCTCCTCCCACAAGAGTGCAGACCATGAACCTTCTTAATGTAAAATAACTGGCCTGAAGCCCAAGTGCTTAAACCAGAACTAATACACTTTTAGAATAACAGACACTGAGCCCTCAATCAGCAGTTCCCAACTTGGAAGGATGTAAGCTACCTGTCCTGCCACCACAGTGCAGGCCACAAACCTTCCTAATGTAAAACAACTGGTCTGTGCCCAAGTGCTTAATCCAAAAGACTTAGAATGATAGCTACACTTTAATCAAGTTACTACCAAGCAGTAATAAATACAATTGAATATTTTAAAGAATGCCTGGATTAGTGCTCAAGTTATACAAACAAAGCTAGATTCAGCAGGCCTGGATCTAGTCTATGCTACAGCAAACAAGGTGTACCAATTTAGTAAGAAACAGTTCAAATATGCAGGCACTATAAGCCTCTAACCAGAAATTCCCAGCTCAGAAGGGCAGAGTCCAGCCTCTCCTCCCACAAGAGTGCAGACCACGAACCTTCTTAATGTAAAATAACTGACCTGAAGCCCAAGTGCTTAAACCAGAACTAATACACTTTTAGAATAACAGACACTGAGCCCTCAATCAGCAGTTCTCAACTTAGAAGGATGTAAGCTACCTGTCCTGCCACCACAGTGCAGGCCACAAACCTTCCTAATGTAAAACAACTGGTCTGAGCCCAAGTGCTTAATCCAAAAGACTTTGAATGATAGCTACACTTTAATCAAGTTACTACCAAGCATTAATAAATACAATTGAATACTTTAAAGAATGCCTGGATTAGTGCTCAAATTATACAAACACAACTAGATTCAGCAGGCCTGGATCTAGTCTATGCTACAGCAAACAAGGTGTACCAATTTAGAAAGAATCAGTACAAATATGCAGGCACTATAAGCCTTTAATCAGAAATTCCCAGCTCAGAAGGGCAGAGTCCAGCCTCTCCTCCCACAAGAGTGCAGACCATGAGCCCTCTTAATGTAAAATAACTGGCCTGAAGCCCAAGTGCTTAAACCAGACTTAGTACACTTTTAGAATAACAAACACTGAGCCCTCAATCAGCAGTTCCCAACTCAGAAGGATGTAAGCTACTTGTCCTGCCACTACAGTGCAGAGCACAAACCTTCTTAATGTAAAACAACTGGTCTGAAGCCCAAGTGCTTAAACTAAAAGGCTTAGAATGAGATACACCAAGCAGTAATAAATACAATTGAGTACTTTTAAGATGACACAAAAGCAAAATAAAGTAGAAAGAAACACAAATATAGTAAAAGCAGATAATTTTTTTTTTTTTTTTTTTTTTTTGAGTGAGCAAATGAAATGGCCCAGGAGGAGTATCCAACTGCAAATTTACAAGAGGGGCGGGCAGTTTCAAAGCCACCAAGATTAACACCAACACAAAAACAGGGAAGGTGGGTGGGGACCTACTGAAAAAACAGTCAACTTCCAGGTAGATATTGCTCAATGCAACACAAACAAATTACTTTAAAAAGTGCAGATAAAAGTTACTTAGCTACACTTAAGCATTCATGCAGGTCTTAACTGGCCAAAGCTCACAGTTTAAACAGAAGATAATTCACTGTACCACTTGTATAAGACAGAAACTGAATAACAATGAAGGAAACTTCCCCCACCTATCACTGGCTATGCAGGTTTTTAACAAGCCTTAACTGAAAATACCACATGCACTACCGAAAAAACAGTCAACTTCCAGGTAGATATTGCTCAATGCAACACAAACAAATTACTTTAAAAAGTGCAGATAAAAGTTACTTAGCTACACTTATGTGTTCATGCAGGTCTTAACCGGCCAAAGCTCATGTGTTGACGAGGGTGTTGTTTTGAAAGAGTGGGTTGTGTTTGAGTCTGCTGAGGGTATTTCTTATGTGTACTTTGTCTAGGAGGTCTTTGTAGATTTGGAAGGTTACATGTAAGTGCCTCAGTATATGTGGGTTTATATGTCTGCTTTGAATTGTGTGTGATGGGTGCAGCATGTGTACTACTGACAACCTTGTTGACATTAGGAGTATCTATTATGTCAGAGCTTTGCCTCCAGTGACATTGTGTAAATACACATCTCACATACCATATCAGTTTGTTTGATAATTAACTGGTTGTCAGTAAACATGAGGCAATTTCTACATTGCCTTAGGATTTCCATATCCACCAAGCCAGTAACAGAGACAGTAGGAAAGTTCTTATCCATGGCAACAGACCCTTTTTTATTAGACTGTTGGAGTGAGAATATCAATCACTGTCAGGAGTATTTGGTTTGCAACTATGTGGACAGTGCCTGTCACTGCAAACTAGTTGTCCTGTGTGCAACTAGATATTGAAGAAACTTGAACATTTTTCCAACTAGAATAGAAAAGAATACAGAATTTACCAACTTATAACAAAATGACCATTTTCAGATCACTTCTGCATAAAGACCACTCAAACTGTTGTATTATAATCCATTAAGTTCTATTCCTTTTGATTGCAGTTTCTTGACAGTGTACACCATAAATGTCTGATTGTGATAAAAAGTAGCCACAGTAAATTATCCCAACTGTTTCACACATGTTCACACGAGTTCTACAATGTCAGGCTCTTTAAACTGCATATATGATGATAGGATATAGGCTTCACACCCACACCCAGTTGTTATAGTCACTATGATATACATCTCATCTAATTGTGATGATGAATAATTACCACCATAATGTATTTCAAATGTGTTTCATAACTAGTAACCATAGTAAAATATTCTTATTTCATAGAAAATATGCACCTGCAAAGAAAGCTATATATTTTTTAAAACTCAGCAAATGACAAGAGAGTAAGTTGCTTTCATGTACAGGCAGCTCCCTCCCCTAAAGTTATAGCCACTCTGTTGACTGTGTACATTTCAGATGTGTGATTGTGATAAAAGTAATATCCACAAAAAAGGTATTTCAACATTATTTCATATTAACTGCAGCCAGAGTAAAGGAGTCCAATTTACTACAGTCAAATTGCATTAGTCCTGCAACTCCATCCCAGAATAATAAGCAAGTATCAACAGATACCCCTTATACCCAGGCCAAAAATTATTGTTCTGTCATCTAATGAATGTTGTAAGGAAAAATAATAACATAAAATAAGAGCCATAATGTAGTTCAGCATAAATTTAGCATTTCATATAAATACACAGATGAAAGCAGCAGCAGGAAACTACACGTGCAAAGCTGTCCACTAATTACTTTCCACTTCTTAGCTGAAGAATCAGAAGACAAAGCTAGAAAAATAATGTGGAACCAAGGCCCAAAATGAAGTGGAGATTTTAAGTATTTATTTACTTACATACTTATTTGCTATAATAACATACTTTATACCATCATGCATTTTCTAAAGCATATGAGGTCTAAAAAAAATGTCTGTCATTATTTAGAGATTAGAATCATCAACAATATGCCAAGAAGTCACAAAGGCTAACAGGAAATGCTGCAAATATAAGGGAAAATGAGAGATATTATGCAAAATGTGGAACAATTAAGGGTATATATATCACCCAGCTATAAACTCCTGATATCAATCCAGAAGTACTGAAACAGTAGCAAGATGATGTGAGGACAGGAAATTCACTGTCTAGACTTTCTGGAAAGCTGTGCCATCAAAACTCAATGTAATCATCACAAATGACTGCATTTAATTTAAATGCATCATGTTACTGCGATATGTTATACTACTGAGCCAATATTTGAGTGGAGGGCTAAAGAAGATGATTATTATTCTGTCAGCTAGAGTATTCCCAGGATTCAATAAACTCTGTTTAGGCTTTGAGCAGACCCTACACATAGATTACATATTAAAGCGATGGTGTGTGGTGCATGGCAATGCATAATCCATATTAATGAGGCATGGCATGCCTAAGCTAGGTTTCATGGCTGGCAACAGTGTTGCCTGCCAGGAAACCATGTAAGTGAACAAGGTATCAATTCCTTGTAAAACAGAGCAGCTAAGGTATATGGAGTTGCTTGGTATGCCACAATGACCACCAGGGCTTCACAGATAGCTGTGAATCTGTTAGTTCGACATATTTCCATAAAGGTCAAATTATTGCAGGGACACTTAACCAGAAAAAGGACATATTTGCCATAGATGTTGCATAGACATGTGGTAGAATGAAACTAAAATATATCTGTCATCTACTTTAAGCAGGATATGGGAAGAAATGCATACATAATGGGGAGACAAAGGCCGCAAAATAGGGGCAGATGTTTAGTATTGCACTTCCAGACTTAGAAAGTTGATAGAATAAATAGTTGTACATTAGCATGTACAGCCTGAAGAGGATAGAGAGCCAGATATAGGAACATATTTTTAATATTGCGCTGACAAACTTAGGAAGTTGATGGAATATATGGGTTGTACATTACCATGAACTTTCTGAAGTGCATGAAATTTGAAACTCAAATGTCAAACATCAGTTTCTGACTTCACTCTGCAATGACATGCCAGTGATTTGCCAGAAAACAAAAATGTAATGAGAACAAGATCACAAATAGGAGACAAATCTGGACATTCTGCACAATTCTGGTCACTTGAGAGGTATGCACTCAAAAGTAGGTAATATTGAGTCACATCAGTGCAGAGATCATCTGAGTGATATGGCAGAATGCCACAAGTATGATAAGGAAAACATCTGGACATCCTGGGAATATCTGGAAAGTTGAGAGGTATGAATGTGAAGTATATGGACCAAGCATAGTACAGAACAGTGTACCTACAGTGCAGAGTATTGTGATATCCCATTTCTGGCATTCTGTACTGAAACTGTGTTAATGGCCGGTAACAGGACAAGGTACTGCCATGTAAAATAATCACTCAGGGGAAGAGTGTGTATTGAATAGGGACATACAGATGAACTGTATGAATGAACACAGGGAAAGAAAACGTGAAACTCCCTCATGTGCAGCACAAGGGGGCATGTCAATGGAAGATGGTTGTAGCAGCAACACCAAGCTCACACATATGTATATATATATATATATATATATATATATATATATATATATGTATATATATATATATATGTAGATAGATAGGTCACCTTCATTTGCCTGACAGTTCATTTGCCTGAGAGTTCATTTGCCCGACAATTAGAAAAAGGCAAATAAAAGGTATATGTCCTTTCCCCCACAGTAGTGTGATCCTGGAGTTAGAATATAGTGAGGAAGGAGACACTGGAGGGGAGAAACACCCCCACAAAGTCCCCCCACCCCCCTGTTTTTAAAACACATAAACAACAAACTGGACAATATAAAACCAAAGTAGGTGTGTAGGTGTGTGGTGTGTAGTGTGTGCAGCGTACACACACATGGTGTAACTGTATTATCTTTATTGGTGTCCCACACCAGCAGGCAGTCATTCCCACAAGTAAAGAAATAATAAAGAATACCCCCAATAAGCGTTTGACAGTGCACTGTGACAAAGGGTGTACATTTCTAGTACATTTCAGAAGAACATATGTCGGACATCATGAAGAAGATGGGTGAAGTATATACAGAAGATGTGATGATGTGATGAACCTGGGAACCCATAAGTTTTTATGATGTCTGATATGTCCTTCACATACCCAGTAGTTGTGCTACATTCAAGGGAGTAGTTAGCAATGTGACCACATGCTGGTGAATGTACCACTTACTCTCTACCCCAGCACACAGGTCCCATACCTATTGGTCTCATTACAGGGTGTGATGTCCACATTATACTTGTGTGGTGTGTCTGTTTCCTGAGTCAACAAACCCCTCCATGTTTCTTGTCAATGCAGGTGTTGTCATGGTTGTGGCAGCAGTTTTTGATATGTGTTAATACTGTTTGTATTATACTAATATCACAGTGGTAGTCAACAATTGCCCACAAGCTGTAGTCATTCAGGCTGCTGTTTGGACACAGCATGTGTATGTCATCTGTGATGTCCATTACTTAACAACTGGGCAGGAAAGGGCTTAGCAGATACCACTGATGTACCAACCTGATCACTGGACCTGAGATATATCTCACGTCACACATTTCAAAATAGTGAGATGCCACGTATGTCATACACTGATCTACCCATATGGTGATCTAGCTGTTTATGGCCACATATGACAGTGTTGATTGAATACCTCAGTGTGGATTTGTGTAAATGCCTTGACCTTTTCAAGTTCCACAACATGATACTGTTATCATCATGCATGTCCTCTAGGAACTATCTGAGGACATCTGTACCAGACCTAATGTAGTCTTAACCACTCACACAGGTCTGTTGCACACACCTGGAATATTATTAGTGTACATGTAGAAGAGGTCCATGATGACATGTTGGTCTTCCTCACAGTCACAGATAGTCATGATGTCGCTATACATGCAAGCATCAGATGCTGTCCACCTAACTCAGGTGGAAGCACGTTGATGTACACCCTTGTATGGGAACATGAACCATGTGGAAGATGTGTTAAACTGTGTATTTGACCATATCAGGAAGATGTATGTGCTGTGTCACACCATAAGTGATCTCTGATCTCATCACAGTCCATTGATTCTGTATGATAGGCCTGGATGAAGGTAAGTCAGTGCATACTGCCTATTGTGATCTGGCCTAGGGTTATGACACAATTACATGCTCAAGCATCATTGAAAACCCCCCCCCCAAAGCTGGGGGTTAAACCATACATCAGTTGATGGTTAACCAATTGACTCACTGACAGAACACATTATGTGAAATCTGGTGAATCAATCTGTACCAGTAGAGCTGTCACTATTGGCAAACCCCAGGGATCTCTGCTTGGTCCTTCATTATTGGGACTGTATTTCTTGACAGTTCAGGCTTAAGTATATGGCCTTTGGCTTACAAAGTTTGCTGATTCTTGCATATTGTGTACAATCATTGAGTCTATCAATGGTGATAACATAGCAAAGGAGGAGCTAACACACACAACTGAATGGTGACAATGGCACACATTGTATAAATAAATGCAGAAATGTGTTTGTAATGGTGTCTGTTTAAAATGTGGATTTCCATGTTAATCACAGTATTGTCAACAGTCCTACTATGCAGAAACCCAGTGATGCAAGCACTGGGAACACATGCAGATAACAATTTGAACATCGACCACAAAGAGTCCACACTGCTATTGAAAGCCTATGACATGCATATCATAAGTCATGCCATCATACTGAGACCTTACAATTGTATAACAAAGTGTAAATCTGACCAGACAAAAGACCAACTAGCAATATGAACAAACTCCTGATGTGCATGAATGACAATGGCAGATACAGTGGTTGTCATTTGTGTACATCAGCAGTTTGTTCTTCTTAAGATTGTATGACAGCATTGTAGTCAAACCTCATTACAACACTAATAGAGTGTAATGCTCATTTTTATGTGTACCTCACCAGGCACATGTAGCAGTTGGAGAGACTACGGGGCTTTCTCAGCAAGAAAACACAGGGTCTACAAACCATGCTATCATGTATGTGGATAGATTTAAAGCCATGTCACTGTAGTCTTTATTGTATAGGATGAGATGACTTCTGCCTGGCCTCCAGGCCTATCTCTGACCATGCCTTGGTGGAAATACTGCATATCCAAAAATGTGATATATCTGATGACATCAGAAGTGTCTGTTGATGAGAATATAACAGTTTCCCACATGCTGGTATAACATGCTCTCTATAATGTCAAACAACAGCTCACACACACACCCCGAGTTGACTGCAGTGAGAAAAGAAATCCTACATATCTAATTACACTGTCTACATAACCTAGTACTTTACATAAGAGCAACAGCTCCAGTCCAATTCTGAGTGTGTTAGACAACACATTATAGCTGATTACATCAGCAGTGTCTGTTCAGGAGAAGATAACAGTGTCCCACATGCTGGTGTAAAATGCTCTCTGTAATGTATAGCATGAGCTCACCCACACACACAACCAGCTAACTGCAGTGAGAATAGAACCCATACCTATCTAATTACACAGACTACAGAACCCAGTACTGTACTCAAGTGCCATGGCACAAGTTTGATGTATGCAAAAGTGCAAGTGAACTTACAGTAGATGACATCAGCAGGCCATGTGGGGACAAGTGGTTGGGAAGCCTGCATGAAATAGATGTGTAGGCATGTACAAGTATCAAAATACTGGCAATCCATGTCATTAGAGAAGTAACTGTAGGATGCACACTTCTGCTCTGCTGTTTAAACACACACACACACCAAGTCAACTACAGCGAGAACAGAACCCCTAACTATCTAAGTACACAGACTACATAACCCGTTACTTTATGCAAATGCCACAGCACAAGTCTGAGATATATAGGTGTGCAGGTGAATGTATAGTAAATGACATCAACAGTCCATGTGAATGACAACAGGTTGGGAGGCCTACATAGGCACATAGCCTCATAGGTTCATATGAGGCCACTAGCCTAATAGGTTGATTAGAAGCCTAGCTGTGTAGAAACACAAGTACCCTTATTGAGCATAGTTGGATGGTCGTGTTTGGCAGAGTGAGTTTGTGAGTAGCACCAACTGAGCATGTGCATGACAGACATAGGTGCCAGCCCAGAGGTGACTTTACAATCAGGAAGAACAAATCCAACAGAAGGTAAGACAAGCAGGATTCAGTAAAATCTTCACTAAATTTTCATAAATCCAGCAAAAAGGGTTTACTAACATAAAGTAGAAACTGATGTTTATGAGTATTTATGTGAAGCATTATGTCGAAAACCGTAATAAATCAGTAGTAAAATGTGGAAACTGCTGAAATGCAATTTCAAATTTGACATCTTCACACTATGGTACAGCACACACACACCCCAACATCCCCTGCTACTTATATATACAAACTCCAACATCACACTACAGTGAGAGAAAGGGTAATTTCTGAGCCCCACTATAGTGCAATCTCCATTCAAAATGATGAATCCACAAGATTGAATGCTAGTGTACATTCGCTCTTGTCGATTCAACCATTTAAATATTGCAGTTATGACACCTTGGAAGAGTGCCTTTTGACCTTCCAGGTTTGCATAACTATTTCCCAACATTGTGATGGTAAACCTAAAAAATGTGGCAGAACTCTCATTGAAGGGATGACATGCTTGATAGTGGTTTATTTAAAACGTGTGTTAAGTATATTCATATTTTATCTGAGGAAGTCTTTGGGAATAATCAAAAACACGAACAGTTCCCAAAGGGAACTAGGAATTCTCCCACAAAAAACTAAACTCAGGAAGCACAGGATTAGCTGCTTTCTCTTTTATTTTTACTTCTTCTGGTACCTCGGCTACACAAGCCTTCTAAGGAATCAAGCAATGAAATTTATGCAGCCTTTTTATATCCCTCAGTTCATTGTGTTAATGCATTTCAATTACTTTACACCGATTACTACAAAGATCAATTAACAATTTCAAAATTCAACCCAAACTTAAAGGTGTACCCTCCCATATAAGTGTCGGAAAGAAAGAAAAAAACACCAAAAACTTTCCAAAAATATATATGAAAGCACTTCAATATTATGTCTTACATAATGCATTGAACAGTGAAACCATTCATTCTTAACTATTAATTTATAATAAATATACATCAGTTCCATTAAATATCACTATTCAGTATATATTGATTCTAAATTCATTCAACTTTGCATTCAAAAGATTTACATATAATCAATACATTATTGGACTTTTCCCTACTATTACTGTCCTTCATATTATTTTCATATTTCTGCTTATTACTAATTATGAATCCAATAAATCCCTTAAACATCCCAATTTATTTCCAAGTTTAACCCATGTGTAGAGATTTAATCAAATGCAAAGGATGTGCATTGCTAGCTTCCAAAAAATTATCAGCAGCAGTTGCTTTATGAAAAGGCCAATATTGTAGCTTCCCATTAAGATCTACATGAAATTCCACGTCCAGAAATTGCATAATTCTATCATTAACTCTGTGTAAATTCTAAACCAAAGGAGTCCTGACTTAACATGTTCATGAGTTAAGGCTAGAAACCAAAATTATTGTGAATTTGGGTACTTTGTTCCCACACGGGTTAAATTTGGAAATAAATTGGGATGTTTAGGGGCTTTATTGGATTCATAATTAGTAATAAGCAGAAATATGAAAATAATATGAAGGACAGTAATAGTAGGGAAAAGTCCAATAATGTATTGATTATATGTAAATCTTCTGAATGCAAAGTTGAATGAATTTAGAATCAATATATAATGAATAGTGATATTTAATGGAATTAATATATATTTATAAATTAATGGTTATTAATTTATTGTTAAGAATGAATGGTTACACTGTTCAATGCATTATGTAAGACATAATATTGAAGTGCTTTCATATGTATTTTTGGAAAGTTTTTAGTGTTTTTTTTTCTTTCTTTCTGACACTTATATGGGAGGGTACACCTTTAAGCTTGAGTTGAATTTTGAAATTGTTAATGGATCTTTGAAGTAATTGGTGTAAAGTAATTGAAATGCATTAGCACAATTAATTGAGGGATATAAAACGGCTGCCTAAATTTCATTGCTTTATTCCTAAGAAGGCTTATGTAGCCAAGGTACCAGAAGAAGTAAAAATAAAAGAAAAAGCAGCTAATCCTGTGCTTCCTGACTTCGGCTTTTTTGTGGAAGTCTTGGGGATACCAAGTCGAAAGCGCTTATTTATTTTTAATCTCTTTTTACTTAGGTGTGCTTGTACTGCTGGATTTATTAAAATTTAGTGAACATTTTACTGCATTCTGCTTGTCTTGGCTTCTTCTTCTTCTTTCGGCTGCTTCCGTTAGGGGTTGCCACAGCAGATCAACTGTCTCCATTTCTTCCTGTCCTCTGCATCTTGCTGTGTCACACCAGCCACCTGCATGTTCTCTCTCACTACATCCATAAACCTTATCTTAGGCCTTCCTCTTTTCCTGTTACCTGGCAACTTCATCCTTAGCATCTTTTTCCCAATATACCCTGCATCCCTACTCAGCACATGGCCAAACCAATGTAATCTTGCCTCTCTGGCTTTGTCTCCAAACCTTCCAACCTGGTCTGACCCTCTAATATACTTATTCCTAATCTTGTCTATCCTCATCACACCCAGTTCAAATCTTAACATCTTTAACTCTGCCACATCAAGCTCTGACTCCTGCCTTTTTGTCAATGCCACTGTCTGCAATCCATATAACATAGCTGGTCTCTCTATCCTCTTGTAGACCCTCCCTTTCACTCTTACTGGTACTCATCTGTCACAAATCACTCCTGGCACTCTTCTCCACCCACTCCATCCTGCCTGTACTCTCTTCTTCACTTCTCTTCCACACTCACCATTACTCTGAACTGTTGATCCCAAGTACTTAAACTCATCCACCTTCGCCACCTCTACTCCCTGCATCCACACTATTCCTCTATCCTCCCTCTCATTCACACACATATATTCTGTCTTTGTCCTGCTGACCTTCATTCCTCTTCTCTCTAGAGCATATCTCCACCTCTCCAGACTCTCCTCCTCCTGTTCCCTACTCTCACCACAGATCACAGTGTCATCTGCAAGCATCATAGTCCACGGGAACTCCTGTCTGATCTCATCTGTCAACCTGTCCATCACCATTGCAAATAGGAAAGGGCTCAGAGCTGATCCTTGATGTAATCCAACCTCCACCTTAAATGCATTCATCACTCCCACCACAGACCTCACCATTGTCACACTACCCTCGTACATATCCTGTACCACTCTTACATACTTCTCTGACACTCCCGACTTCCTCATACAATACCACAACTCCTCTCTAGGCACCCTGTCATATGCTTTCTCTAAATCCACAAAGACACAATGCAACTCCTTCTGACCTTCTCTGTACTTCTCCATCAACATTCTCAGAGCAAACATCACATCTGTAATGCTCTTTCCTGGCATGAAACCATACTGCTGATCACTAATCATCACCTCCCTTCTTAACCTAGCTTCCACTACTCTTTCCCATAACTTCATGCTGTGACTGATCAGTTTAATCCCTCTGTAGTTACTACAGCTCTGCACATCACCCTTATTCTTAAAAATCAGTACCAAAACAATTTTTCTCCATTCCTCAGGCATCCTCTCACTTTCCACGATTTCATTAAACAATCTAGTTAAAAACTCAACTGCAATTTCACGTAAACACCTCCATGCTTCCACAGGTATGTCATCTGGACCAACAGCCTTTCCGTTCTTCATCCTCTTCATAGCTATCCTTACTTCCTCCTTGCTAATCCACTGCACTTCATGATTCACTATCCGCACATCATCCAACCTTCTCTCCCTCTTATTCTCTTCATTCATCAACCCCTCAACGTGCTCTTTCCATCTGCTCAACACACTCTACTCACTTGTGAGTATGTTTCCCTCATTATCCTTTATCACCCTTACCTGCTGCACATCTTTACTAGCTCCATCCCCCTGTATAGCCAATCGGTACAGGTCCTATTCTCCCTCCTTAGTGTCCAGCCTTTTATACAACTCTTCATGCACCTTATCCTTAGCCTTCGCCACCTCTCTCTTTGCCATGCACCTCATCTCCTTATACTCTTGTCTACTTTCTTCATCTCTTTGACAATCCCACATCTTCTTCACCAACCTCTTTCTCTGTCTACTCTCCTGTACTTCTTCATTCCCTACATTCTCCTTGTCTTGGCATCCGTTGGATTTGTTCTTCCTGGTTTTCCCTTTGGTGGTGTCATTTTGGTTCCTGACTTTACTATCACCCAACCAGTACTCAAGGTTGCACTTGAGCAGAGTCATTGAGGAGTACTGCTTCCCATGCAGTGGAATCCTATTACAGAAGAGTGTGAATCATTGTGAGATATATCTGTTTCCCCAGAATGTTCTATATAGGTCACAGGCTAGGTTGACAACCCCGGGGTAAATTATTCTTGTCTCATTTGAATTGCAGATGTACATCTTTTCCAGAAGGGCAGGGTCTCAGACTGCTCTACAGGGCAGGCATAGGTCATCTCTCAGCAGCCTGCATGTTAATGAGTACAGTGACAGGTAGGTCAGTCTTCCCATGTATGTCATGTTTGGAGACCTTGGATTTTCTCTGGCACAACCCTGTGTTTTCTCTAACTGCTGCAGGTGTCTGTTGAGGTATAGAGAGATGTGAGCATTGTACTCTGTTGTGGTGTGTTAAGGGTAGAATACAGTACAAGTATGACTACCCTGGTCTTGGACGAGATGTCCATATGTAAGATGTATGCAATGCAGGTTGTGTGTGTCACCACTAAGGATACATATAGATGAATGTGTATATTGCTATCAACATGTGTTCTCCAAGTCTCACAACACTGCATTTGAGCTTAGGGGGTGCTATGTATATCATAATTAATAAAGGTACATCATTGACAAAGGGGACGATGAGTCATTGTATGCTTTATAGTTCAGTCTGTGAGTTTAGCACCAGTCATTAGTCTGTGTCAGCCCCTTATGTAATATGCTTCCATTACTGGGGAACTCTATATGAGTGCCTCCAGTTAGTCATTTGCAAACCTGGTAAATCACAGGCCATCTACTGTTACCTGTGCTTCGGGGAAGTATTTTCCAAACAGTTGAGGGCCCAGCACAGATCCTTGTGGTATTCCACTGGTGAGTGGGCTAGTGGTGAGGTGTAGTCCCCAACTTTGAGAATGTGCTTTCTGTCATTGAGCCAGTTGGCTATCCATCTAGTACTGTATTGCCTAATTAGTAGATAGAAGATCTTCACTCTGACATGAATGGGTGATAGTTTCAAAGGTCTTGGATAACTCAACATAGGTGTTATGTCCTGTTATCCCTCATCCAGGTCTTTGGGGTTAGTATCTAAGAAGTCCACAAGAGTCAATAAGCAAGATCTTCCCTTGAGAAAACCAAAATGCGTAGGGTCAAGTGTGTTGAAGGTTACGTGCCCCTGTGGATATGGTCCATTTTGATTCCTGCATTAGCCTTGCAGATAAAGCTTTTTAGGTGTATGGGTCAGTATTTGTAGTTCTGCATGTTACCAGACTGATGTGCATTGCATAGCATAAAACATTTGTGATTACATTTTGTAGTGTGGTTGATATATGTGTGGAAAAAGTGCTGACACCCCAGGGTTGAAGTGCTTCTGGGGGTGCAAGCACATGGATGTATTGTAAATATGTGACATACTGTTAGATAGGACCCTCAGTTTGTATTGTTTTCACATGTACTTTCATGTCATACACAGAAAATGGACAGTAAGCAGCCATAATACAGTTTAATATGTACGTTTCCCTAGTTTAGCAAGCAGGAGATTTGTGCAAAGGTTAAGAAATTGCATATGTATGTGAGATACACGTTTTCATTTAGGTAAGCAGTGTGCAAACATGAGCTGCATTGCTAAAGCCTGACAGTTAGTACTGAGTCAATGAAATACACCTGCTGCTTAACTGACTCTGTAGCAGCAAATGTTAATGCATTGATACAGTCCTTTTTTTAGGACAGATGGTACTGGGTTTGAATACAAGCATATCATCTAATACTTTAAATTATTTGCATTACAGAGTGATAATGCAATGACATGAATTGTATATATGAGATACCTTGCTGTGTATTGGCATAGTGCAGCGGAGTTAAATGGCATTGCATGGAAATAACCACAGCATTTTGCCAATGCACATCGGTGTGTGATGCACATCTCCTTGCAAACATGGAGTCCAAAAATTGAAGGGATCTATTGCTTTTTCTGCTACTTATGTGTGTTGTGTGTGATTCTATGTTTGACCATATTAAAGGTATTAAAATGGGGTAAATAGGAAAGTGGTAAAATGGGGGGCAAGTAGTGGGAAGTACAAAGTCTGACAGTTAGTATTGAGTTTCTTGAATACACCTGCTACTTAACTGACTCTGTGGCAGCACATGTTAATGCAGTTAATGCAGTGCTACATTCCTTTTTGCACCAGATGGTACTGGGTTCAAATACAGCTGTATGTAATATTTTTAACTACTTTCACATTAACATTGCTGCTCGTTGATGCACAATGTGCACCATCGTGCAATAATGCATTAAAGAAAAAAAAATGCATCTGGTTTCTATTTTCAGCTGTCTGGGTCCTGTCTGCCTCCTGGTGGTCCAGTTGTCCATTTTGTGTACTGCTGCACTTCGTGCAAATAAGATAAGTGCAGCCAAACCTGACATTAATTTTTCTCCATCTCCCATGCTTGCGCTAAATGGTACATTGAGCAAACACTGGTCAATAAAAATAAATAAATAAAAAGATAGATAAGGGAAAGGCAGTTGAAATGAGGAAAAGCAACCTATGACACACACACTAAAAATGCTGGTATGCATGAGATATTACTACATAGGTCTGTATTTGAACTCTCACTCCAATGCACCTTCAAAGCACAGGATGGGTGCCTTAACCATCTTTGCCACATAAACACCTTTGCAGCAAGAACCTTAATTCACTATGCACACAACCAACTGCAACAGTATATACAGCGATATTAAACCTTACAAGTATTGTTTGTATATTTAGCAGTTTTGGATGTAATGTACCTAGTGATCACACAACCTATCATGATTATTGCTTGCAAATATACAGCTCTGTCTTAAAATGTCTGTGTTTTTTGGCCATTTGTCATGCATCTGAGCAGTAATCTGAGACATGCAGTGTGTATGTCATTCTATACCCTTGGCCTTAAATGTGTGAGGATATTAAGTAGAAATAATATCATATGCAGTTGCCAAAAATAAAGGGCTGATTAGATGTGAAGGAACACAACCTGTGACCTATGTGCTGCTTACTTACATTTCCAGCCTTACATCTACCACTTTGTAAATGTGACCCGACACACCCATTGGAAGTAAGGCAGCCTGCTGTGCTATTGCGTTTTCATTCTCCCAAACACTATCCAGTCACAGTTGCAATACATTAAAGCCAAATGCTGAGGGAGTAGATGCACTATGTTTACATCCCTACATTGATCCATTTTTTGGGGATTCATTACTTCTAATGAGTTCACACCACATTTGCATCTTCACCAGGCTGACAGCCCTGAATCTACAATGTATAGAAAGACAACCATGTAGCTAGGCAAACTGATGGTAAGGAGACTTGTTTATGTGGAGAAAACTGAAGATACACTATTACTTTGGGATATATCTTCAGAGAGGAGAATTGAACTTCAGAAGGTATGCTTACATTTGTTCCTACAGCATATGCTGGAATGTATTTAAGAAAATTCTGAAGCAAAGGATTTTACACTTTTATCTGTATGCATTGCTTAGAAGTGTACTGATGGTACTGTCATGTTTGCTAAGCCATTTCAGAGGTATACATGATTTCCCATACATGAAAATGGAATGCTTTGTGATAAATATGTACAAATGTTTCAGGGACAGTTACTTTGATAGGACTTTTAATATTTCAAAGATGGTTTGTTAACAAAATGTGTAATATTCCTGTTCTCTTGGGGGGAGCAAAGATGAGTTACAGTTATGGCACAAACAAGAATAGGCTATTCTTTTGTGGGTGAGGGAGCACAGGTGAATTACTGTTATGGCACAAACAAGGACAGACTGTTCTTTTGTAGGTGGGGGAGCAAAGGTGAGTTACTGTTATGGCACAAACAAGGATAGACTGTTCTTTTGTGGGTTGGGGGGAGCAAAGTTGAGTTACTGCTAAGGCACAGACAATAATATGTTCTTTCTGTTAATATCCTTGTTTTGCATACTGCCTGTTGTTCATATTTCACATCTGTAGACTGTTGTATGTTTTTGCAGGGGGTAATACTGACTGGCTACCTTTTCTGTTTTTATCTGGAAACAAGTAATCTTTACTTATGTGATACCTATGTGTATTACCTTTCTGTTGTCGTGTAGGATACCTAGGAGTAGGACAGCTAGGCATGTCAGCCCTTGGAGACCCCGTTCACCGATGCCGAAAAATAGATCATAGTAGATGTCTTTAGACAACATGGTGCTTTTCTGCTGGAAAAGGGACAGGGAGATATGGCACATAGGATGCATATTTAGCAACAGATAGTTGCTGATCTGAATGCTGTGGATGGCCATGGCATGGCATATGAGCAGGTGCGCCACAGGGCCACTGACATGATCACATCTGCAGGGAGGAGAGAAGCTGCATTGGCCCATGATCAGGTGGGTAACAGGGAGGACCTGCTAGGGAACCAACACTAACACCAAATGAGGAGTTCCTGGCTAATATCAGGGATCCAGACAGCTCAAAGAACAGTGAAGTACAACATGTCTTGAATGTGAGAACAACAGTGTCAGAGATAGCTAGCATGTTCCAGGAGGAGACTCCAGGTAGGCTTTCCTATCTCAAATGTTGAATACTGTTGTATAGTAAAGCAATTTTAATAAATAAGTTACTTCTGTGTCACATGCATTTTTTTATGGGAGGGGGGAATAAAGATTGGTACATTTATTAACTTAGGTTTTAGTTGACAGCTACGTCCTTGTTGACAGTATAGTTAATGGATATATAAAGGGGTACAAGTATTACCACCTGTGTTAATTTTAATTGTGATGATGTTGTCCATACCTCTAGCTTAACTTCTTCCAAGCCTATCCGTCTTACAGAAGGGGTCTATATTATATGTTCGAAGTTTGAAAACTTTGAATGTTAAATAATCGAATTTAAATGTTCTAAGTTTCAAACATCGAATATATAATAAAACAACCCCCCCCTCACAAACTGAACTTACCTGACTAGTGTATAGTGCGATAAAGAGGAGATTTCCCTTAATATGCTGTAGTGCGGTCTCGGAGTTGGTATATTTAAAGAGCAGCTGGTGTGGGGTGTGCTGTGGGGCTTGCCCCCCTGCCTATAGCTGTTAGTTTTTTTTTTTTTTTTTTTTTACATATGTTCGAAGTTTTATAACTTTGAACATTTAAATTCAATATTTTAATGTTTGAAGTTATAAAACTTTGAACATATGATATAGACTCTTACAGAGAAGACTTTCATCGGCAGATGGTAAGCCACACATTTTACGTCAGTACTAATGAGCAATTGAAAGAAATATTTTAGTGTGTGCTGCTGATGTCAGGCCTGTTGGTTGTATTGCTGTAGTGCCTGTAATAGTGACACCACTGTTAGTTTTTAGCATATATTTGAATACAGTAGTGCAGGTATTAATATTGTCCTGTGTTTCTTGCTTTTTATCACAAGTGATCATGATATTGAATGTGTGGACCCTCTGCCACCTGATGTGAGTGTATCATCAGACTTTGATGATGATGATGGTGGCCAAACTGAGGCACAGTCACGGGGTGTAGAGGTTGAAGCTGACACTGAGGTTGACATAGAGCCATTCCCTGCAATTCCACTGGACATGCCCAGTAGGCATATGCCTATTTATTCCAGTGACACCACAGATATTGAGCAGGTTGAGGGTGAAGCCATTGATCAGGGAAGTGTGGTTACTGTGGTTTCAGTGCCTGTGAAGTATGGCTGTTGTCAAAGTGTGGGCAAGGTGCCATGCAGGAGGGTTTATAGGGGTGCTAAGAGGAGGCCTGCTGTCTTTCCTCCACCTGATGCAGGTGTCTCTTCCTGTGCCATTCAACATATGTTTATGGCCATCATGAAGGCCAAGGCATGTTCCCATAGGTGCTCCAGATAAATGCTCAGGATTGTAGATGTGGCTCAGCCTGACATCTGTGAATGCCTTCACTGGGTTGCCAGTTCCATGGATCAGGTGAATGACACGTTTAAATGCTCAGGATTGTAGATGTAGCTCAGCCTGACATATGTGAATGCCTCCACTGTGTTGCCAGTTTCATGGATCAGGTGAATGACACATTAGAATGTAATGCAAAAGTGTGGTGTCTGTAATGGAATGTCTGCTAGGAAGAGAATGGCATTCTCATAGGCATAGCTCAGCCACATCATCTGCTGTCAGCCAACGTGGCCATGACCAACCATGCTACCATAGTGGCAATACTTCCATTGCACCATCAGTTAGTGTGTGGTCCACACTCAGACATGCCAGGCCATGGTGTCATGGTCCTTGACATCCCTGTGAAGGGAGCTTGTCCAGCAGACATTAGTCATGTTCAGGAAGCAGCAGTGCACCCAACTGTGGGAGTGGACATGCCAGTGCAACTCCTGACAGAGCCAGTTTTCATGGTCAGGGATGACAATGATGATCTGCCACCTCTACCATGCACATCTCACACCTGTCCAACATAGAAAGATGTAGAGCCAACACAGAGCTTTGCTGTGTCCACGCAAACTCTCACACACCAGTTTCACCTGGAGGACCCCTACAGACACACAGACAACAGTTACATGGTTCAGCAGTGCAGCTTCAAACTCATTTTGTCTCACTGGCCATTTGTTGGCTTATCTAGATGTCTGTCGGCTTCTCTTTCTTACTCACACACACTCACTGACCTTTGGTCTCAGCCCAGTCCAACTGCTCCCTCACACAACACCCTGTGCAAGTGATGAAAATTGTGCCATATCTCTGTTTTCTGTCTTTTGGATTCAGAGATACATGAGCATTGTGTCTGATACTCATGGTACATGTCTGAATTTAAGTGCTTACTATATCTGCATTTGTGGTGTTGAACTGGTAATTTTACCCTTGACATATATTGGCCTTGGAAAATTATACAATTGATAGGATCAAAATGTCCCAACTTTATTGTGAATGATCTTGTGAGGGTTGTGAAGTCAGAAACTGCAATGTGTATCATTACTTTCTAACTTCTCTTTTTAATGAATTTCCATTACAAATGTATAGTGCTAAACTGTGGCATGCAGTGACTATCACTACTTTTAATACTACTCAAGGTTAGAAATGCAGCTTTTAAAAGCAGCAGTTGACATGGTTGTAATCCAGGGCTGAATTTTTCTGCTGCAAGCAGTACACAGTGAATACATGAGGAGGTAAAGGTTTTGTGAGTTGTCTAGCATCAATGTTACTATATGTATGTGCATAGGAGAAAGGTTTTAGGCCCCAATGTGGTGAGTGAGTGTGCTATGCATTGTCTCTTATCCAATGCAAGGGCATACTGAGCATGTCTACATCTACCTACACCCACAGCAGCTTGTGGTTCCCCCTCTGACTCCTCATCTGCCTGTGGCTATGGTGACCTTGATACTGGTGCTGGGGTGTGTGGTCCTTCCCCTTGCTGATCCTGCTGAAGATGTTTCCTCAGGATTATGTTGTGTAGCATTGCAAATACTGTGAATATTTCTGTACATGTCCATGGTTTGTACCGCGGGACTCCCCCTAGATGTATCTAGGCATTGGAACTGTGACTTCAAACACATGCTCTATGATATTTGTAGTTTGAAAATGTGGCTCATCATGGCATTCTTCTGTGGGTGTGTGTGCATTTTTCATGGGTGTCATCAGCCAGAGTTCCAGTCCATAGCCTGCATCCCCCAGTAGATGACCCTGTGCAATATCCTTCCTAGCAAACATCTGGTACAGTTAGCAGGTGTGTCAGATATATGAGTCATGGTAACTGCCAGTTTGCCAGCACACACATTCAAGATGATTCCACTGGCATTACACACATTTTTTTCAGTTGATAGAGTGGTAGCTCTTTCTGTTAATTTACAGCCTACCCTGTTCCCTAGGTGGTGCCTTCATTTCTATATGTGTGCAATCTATGTCATATAATACAGGGTAGTGTGCTACATGGTAGAACTCCTTCATATTTCTGCCATCTCCTCAGAACTATGGCAGAAATATATATAGTCACTGGCATGTTGGAGCATAGCATTCAGGAATTGGTGGAGGATCTCGGATGCTGATGCTTGTGACATCTCCAGCATGTCCCCCTGTTCATCTCTGAAAGGTATCTGTAGCTAAGATTCTAAGGGCTACATATACCTTTGTCTCCACTGGGATGGGCTCCCCTTGGTTGGATCTATCTTTGAGTTGAGGACGGCAGAGATCCCAGAGTTCCTGCAGTGTGTCCCTGTCCACACTGTAGTGCTCTACAATTTCCACATCATGTAGGTTGTGAAAAGTCAAACAGGGCTTGAAAACTCTTCTCTTTTTTGGTATAGGCCTATTACCAGCAGCAGTGGCATTGGCTTTACTCTGTAGCACATACAAATGAGTTAATGCGGCATTCTGTCCATGTAGCCTCCTTTTCATGGCTCTATTCCAAAAGCTTTGGAATTCACAGGGAAAAACCAACACTGAGTCTACACTGTTGCTTTATAGCTTGTTGAATAGCTCCACCATGCTAGACTGTTTTATTAGCATGTAATTCAGTTCCTTATGCTGTTATTAGCATGGCATTGTGTTTATCTTGCTTGTGCAGGAGTACACATCTCTGCACAGTGCTTACTGAATCTAAAACTTTCCATAATGAGCACATGGTTAAAAATGACCTTGTAGGCTTTATTGAATACTGGTGTATACTTTCATCTTCTTTAATACACTACTCAGACTTTGTAATGCACATTGGTGTAAAGTTGCAATATGCAGATTATCTCCATCAATCCTCAACCCCTTTCCCCATTTTGTACATGGGGCTGGGGTTTCACATCAGCAGTACCAATTACCTTGAGCCAGGGTTTATACCACTGGTTGGCTAGCCTTGATACATTAGTTCATTCATACCACGTATTTGCACACACACTTTTACCTATGGCCAGTGTACAGTGTCCAGTCCAACTACTGCATGTCTTTGGAATGTGGGAGGAAACGAGCACCCAGAAGAAACCCATGTGACCAAAGGGAGGACATGCAGACTCCAGACAGAAGGCACCACAGCCAAAAATCAAATCAGAGAACCTCTTGCTGTGAGGCGACAACCCTAGCCACTGCACCACCACAGCTACCCTCATCTTACATTACCCTGTTTATTATGTGCTAGTTCAGCTAATATTCCCTCATGGAAATTGAAACTTTTGAGATTACTGTTGCATGGAACATTCATGCTGGTACCCCAATTAAATATTTGTTATTTGTATTGGGTTAACTGCTACACATCTGTTTTATTTATTTGTTAGATAACTACATTTCCTGGCTAGAACTTCATAAGCATATGAATGTTGTTTTATTACATGTGCAAAGTTGTGCTTTGTGTATCTAAGGAAAGAATGGCTGTGCGTTTATATTTGTGTAGCTAGTATAAGAATGATCAGTTTATGAACCAACCATCTCTGGGATACTTGAGTGAATCCATAAATTATATATATATAACCCATGAAGATGGATAAAGATCATTGCATTTTACTGACAAGGCAGGTGTTTGTTACAGTACCGTAAGACCAGTAGTACAAAACATCCAGGGAAAATACTCTGCAGAAAAACTCTTTGATGCTAGTAAGGATTTAGATGCCATTGTCTAAGTCTATAAATAGGCATTTCACAATCATTTAGTATTTATTTATCCTGTATGATATATAAGAACATCTTAAATGAAAATGTGCTATTGAAACAAATAAAATGTAATTTTAAAGTCTAATCTAAAATAATATAGCATTTTTTTTCTCTGCTTTCAATAGTTCTAGGCTTTTGAGTTTCTGTTAATTTTTGATTGTGAACTCCTGTTGTGCTACATAGTGCAGGTATTAATTTATAAATTATTTAGTGCAACAGTAGTAATTTAGCTTAGAACTATCACAGAGGCAAATAAACACTCTCATATTGGTCTTCACAAAAACTAATCTCAAAGCTATGCCATGGACTTATGCTTATTGAGTCGTAGGTGTACCATCAGCTGAAAGTCATTTATTTATTTATTCCTGGTGAAAAAGGATGAAGAACATACATCAATATCCTAACAGGAGGACCATGCTGATTATTATATTCATGGATACTAGAATACATTTTACCACCCTGATGATTTAAGGGGAAAACAGCTATATGCATGATTTACTGTAGAGAAATACAGCTTTGTATGTATAGCTCCCCTCAACACAACAGAGCAAATAACATCAATATATACTTAGATGGCACAAGTGAAAAGAACAAAACTGTTGCATCAGTCATAACAAGCCATGCAGTACTACTGACATTGTGATTTCAGTGAAAAAAATGAGGTTAAGCCATCAGCTATGATTTTATCATTTACATTATGAAACAGAAACAGTGAGATGGATAAAATGGAGCTTAATGACTGTGGGAATAAATATCATTCAGACTAAGTCTGTAAAATATTAACTTCTACTGCAAATCAGCTAGTCCTTACAACTGCTGCATACATGCAGACTTTTTTTTAAATTCAGCAAAGGACAAGAGAGAAAGTTGCTTCCATATAAAAACAGTCCCCTTCCTTGTCCCTGTATTTATAACCACTTTGCTGACTGTATACATCTCAGATGTCTGAATGTATTTCATCTTTGCCTGTATCTGTATGTGCCCACAACCTATATGTGCTCACTAGCCTGGATTAAAAAAATATATAATTCATGCTACCATGTGTCACTGCTTTACCCTATAAGTCCAAAATAATCCCCATTACTGTTTAATATTCAGAGGCTTTCTTCATGTTATTTTGACAATGAATCTTGGGAAGGCAAGGAAACAAAAAATGGGGCCACTTTGAGTAGTGTCACTGGCACACCAAGGGACGTATATTCATTTATTTATTTTTTTAATTAAACACAATGTTACCCAAAATAAATGCCACTTACTTGAAAAGCATCAGTGGCTCATGCTGTGCACATGCAAATGGTAGGTACCACAAGTGCACAGAAGTAAATACTCATGGTGACATTTAACATTTTTTTTAATTAAAACTTGTAATACATCAGTAAATGTAAATACTTACTTTGCCATTGTGTTCAGTCAAAGTGATCCCTTTCCACACACCTCCTCTTTAGTTTACTTTATTTTATTTATTTTTTTATTTATGCATTGACATTTGGTAAACAGGATAGATCAATTGAGTAGGTGGCCATTTTCAGCAGGGTCCTGGGAAGAAAAGCACTAAAGTATTACAAAAACATCTTAAGAACAATAATTTTACAATCTTCAAAAATAATACAAAAATATCTACAGTTTAAATAATTATAACACATTCAACATAATGTGAAAACTTTGGTTAAGAATATTTACAACTTATATTACAATGATTTAATATTTAGACATTTTAACCACATTATAGAGAAATTAAAGGCAAGTTAGGATAATACAAACATAAACTGAAATATGAAGTTAGAGGAAAATCAGGGTCGTGGCATATTTAGAAAGAGAATTAGGGGAAAGAAATAGATTGCGGTAAGGAAGTGAGTGAAGAAGAGAGAATGAGGAGGTGTAAAGTATGATCAGGTACTTGTTTATATTTAGGGTTGTAGTTTATCCTGCAAGAACAGAGGCAGACTTCGGGTAGTGAGTCTTTCAGAATGGTTTTAAAGGACTGTTGGGAGGATATTGACTTGATGGAAGCAGTTCCAGGCCTTAACTATATGGTATGACTACAGACCATCCCCAACAGATTTGCTAGGTTTGTGAAAAGAGTGGAGTTTTTTGTCATTTGATCATTATTACCAATAGGGAACATAGTTGTGCAGAATGGCATTTAGTGGCCAAGTGGTTAGTTTCCCAGAGGTGAATTTCGTTGTTCCAGGAGTTCGCTCTTATGAGTTTTCCATGATGTTATCTCACTGTTCTGAGAGTTGACGTTCTGGTGCTTGGATTGTTCAAAGGGGAACCATTGTCTGACCCCACCCTGATGGACCTCCTGCATATCTGTAAAACAAACAGCACCAGAATTCCTTACTCTAAAGGATTAAAATGTGTCTGTGATATAAATAGGACCTGTTAGACAGGTATATATCTCAGAGACTATCCCTTCTCTTGAACATGCTCCCCATCCATGGGAAGCAGAGATCCTTCCTAACCTAATTTAAGTGTAACCTAGACAAATGGATGGGGAAAAGGAACTTCATCCCTGGTTTGGCACATATGTCTCTAATGGACACAAGCAGCCTGTAAATGGTTCATCTCCAAGCCCCTGTTTGCAAATGTTTCAACTTCCAAGCCCCTGCTTACACTTATCAAGGGTACCAAAACTTGTCAGAGATTTGGGATGCATGGATAGGCTTAAAAAGGCCTTAGCAGTTAACCTAGAACATACCAAAGAACCTATGAATTTGCATTATTCGTACTATGTTACTTTCCATGCAGGGTTTTAGTTTCCAAAAGTATTTTAATAATGACTTTAAAAGACTATATTTTTCCTTAGGAAAAAAATGAGGAAAATTGACAGATGTGCATATTAGCATCTAAAATGATTGCATTGTGTGTGATGAACACTCAAACTTTGCATTGTTATTGTAACTGTTTTCTGTACTTTTTTTCATTGTGGTTGAAATAGATCATGGCTTCATTTACTGTTTATTCCTAGATGAATGTATTTATATCCATGAATACATGAAATGATTCATTTCACAATTAAATGAACATGTTCTTTAATGCACTTTGAAAAAAAAAGAAGACCAACTTACATTACTTACATTAAATGCTTGGTTTTCATTTTAAAGAGTGAAACAATGTTACCCATAAGACTTTGAATTTTAAAGATTCTACTTCTAACTTAAATAGCCACAGATAAACAAAGATGCACAACTGCAATGTTTATGTTTTGCTTCCAGATTGTCTAATGGCTTCGGCAAGTCATTCTCAGTATAAGACAAACAATAATAAATGGGCATGTCTGGTTCCAAAATGGAGTTGCTGTGCTTAACATATGGAAGTTAGTCTGACAATAAGCACTAATCAATAATTATAAATGTGTGGGATCCAAACTGAGGATAAGGAATCAACAGATAAAGTGGTGTTTGTTAAAAAAATAATAAAAAAAAAAATCACTTTATTTGTATTTTTCCTCGAAAGCAGAAACTGTTGTTCATATTTGAAATATCTTGCAATTCTATTTTAAGTCTATATAGAAAACAAATGCATCACCTCTAACAATGTTACTATACTGCCCACAATGCACACATGTACTGTAATCAGATGCAGTTTGTTCTTATCAGGACGGTACTCTGAGTTTTCATAATTGTCGCTCATTCGTCTCTAACACATATAACAATAAGGCTTGGGGTTTCATTTAGATGCCTTAATACATACAAAAACATCAGGATGGATAGCAGCATTTTTACATACGAACTAATTAGTGAAGACAGACCTTACATACATACATACATGCTTACATCTCAACAGCTAACTACAAAATGTCAGTCAGACTTGCACATGCTCAGTATTTATACACTTGTGCAAGCCCTTGGATAGCTTCTTAAAGCTATATACACACATATTGATCTACACCCTTCCTCATAAAAAGATTGCCCTTTATACAAAACAATATCAAAGTTAGGTATGCATTACTATATACATTGGAAGCAAAACACAATGTTCATGTCCAAGTTTCTTCATATCTGCTGCAAAGTTTAGAGATTCGACCATATCACATAACATAACAGTTAGGGCCAAACTAAGCAACTTGCACAGTCTGTGGTGCACGACTCATATCAGGAACTTCAGGATTCATCACAGGAATGGGAATGTGCTCTGGAACTTCCTCAGGAATTGGAACACCGGACAACTCACTCTGAGATAGAGTCTTTCTCACAGGCTATGTGCCATGTATAGACTCGGACACTGATCTCAAATGCTTCTAATTCTCCATAAGGGCTGCGCCCTCTCATTCCACAAAGTATGATCTTGGCTGTGGATCAATATTCTTCACAACACCAATCCGATGATAACCTCTGGATGTTTGCATCCTTACCACTTCTCCCTCTTGTAATGGATTCAGCAGTTTGCTGGTTTTATTGTAGTAGGACTTCTGTGTTAGGCATTTCTTCAGCAGATTGGCTTTTACTGATCTATTGTTCTTGACACATGGAACCAACAAATGACTACTGATTGGTAATGTAGTCAATTGGTTTATCTCGACAGTCATCTCTGAGCAGGTGAGCCAAGATATTTATCAAGAGGATTATTTATGAGATTTAAAAGATTCAGAAAAACATCAGTTTTAACTTGGCTTGACTTCTCAAGTAACTGTTTTGCACTTTGAACCACATGTTTTGCCAAACCATTTGACTGCCGGTACCCTGGACTACTTGAAACATGAGTAAAGTCCCATTCTTCAGCAAATTTTTGAACTGCTGGATTGTAAACTGTGTGCCATTGTGAGAAATAACTTTGTGCAGACTACCATGTACTGCAAAATGATGCTTCATCTTAGTAATGACTGTACTGGATGCTTGTTTAGGAAGTAGGTCAATCTCAAACCAATTTGAGTAAGAACTTCTAACATCAAATAATGTTGACCATTCTACTTCTAAAAATGTCTGTGGCTGTCGACCAAGGTTGTTCCAGAATCTGGTTAAGATGAAATGGTTCCTTCTGTTGATGTGGTTTTGTACTAGTGCACACTGAGCAAGATGAAAGTGCTCTTTCAATGTCTTGTGGCATAGAAGGCCAAAATACTAGCTCTCTCACTTTTTTTCTGGTAAATTCAGTTACTGGGTGACTATGATGCAAATAGTAATATACTCGGGTTGCAAGGACTTTAGAACAATTACTTTTGGACATTTCATTATGATACCTTTGTAAGACAAAATCTCATCTCTGTATGGAAATAAGGTTGCACTTCTTGAGGTAAATTAGATTGCTTTGATGGCCGTCCTTAATTGATAAAGTGGTTGAGCCTTTGTAAAACTGGATCCGTGGCTATGTGATCACTCAGCTCATCAATATGTGTGGAAGAAAAAAATTTCACTTCCATGACTTCAAAATCAAGATTCTCATTCTTATGCTGTTCTGTGGTGTTTCTGGGCAATCTGGATAATGTATCAGCAGCATACAAAAAGTTTGCCTTTTTTGTAGAGAATAGTGAAATTATACTTTTGCAATCTCAGCATAATACATTGCAGTCTGGCTGGAGCTGAATGCATTGGCTTTCTCAGGATAGTGACTAATGGTTGGTGGTCTGTTTCAATCTGGATAAGTCCACCATAAACATAATCATGGAACTTCGAACATGCAAACACAATTGCCAAAAGATCCTTTTCGATCTGGGCATGCTGCATCTCAGTTTGGGTAAGAGTTCTCGATGCATAGGCAACAGGTTGATCCTCTTGTAGAATGACTGCACCAAGCCAAATTTTGAAGCATCACAGGAAGGTGTAACTGGTTTGTGAGCATCATAGCATCTGAGAGTTGGTGGACTTGCAATTTTCTGTTTCAGGACATCAACTGCTCTTTGATGTTGCTCTAACCAAGACCAGGATAGATCTTTATGTGTCAGCTCTTTGAGTGGTGCTGAAAGTTGGCTCAAGTCTGGAATGAACTTGCCTAGTTAGTTGACCATGCCAAGAAAACGCTGCAGGATTTGAACATTGTCTGGAGCTGGCATCTCGAGAATGGCTGTTTGCTTTGAAGGGTCTGGTCGTAGGCCTGTACTTGTAAACAAATGACCAACATAAGTAACTTCTTGTAGCCTACATTTGCATTTGTGTGGATTGAGCTTAAGATTCACTTGGCATGCCCTTTCTAGAATGTTTCTGAGGTTTCTGTCATGTTCTGCTTCATCACAACCTCCTACTAGTATGTTGTCTACTCTGATAGCACAAGGATACCCAAAAAAAAATTGCTCCATTGCATGCTGAAAGACTTCACTTGCAGAATTTATCCCAAATAGCAGTCTCAATAATCTGTATCTGCCAAATGGAGTGCTAAACATAGTGAGCAATGAGGATTTTTCATCAAGCTCAATTTGCCAAAATGAACTCTTTGCATCTAAGACAAAACATAGTGGGATTTGGTATCAAGGCTGTGACTACTTTGACTATGCACATTTGACGATGAGGTCTTTTTAGTGCCTTGTTCAAATCTCATGGATTAATACATATTCTGATGTTATCCGAGCTTTTCTTATGAGCTACCACCATGGAAGATACCCATTCAGTTGGAGTTTCAGCTGTACAAATCATGTCTTGTCACACCATTTTATCTAACTCGGCTTTGACTCTGTCCTGCATGGCTATTGGAACTTTATGTGGTGGCCTGATAACTGGACTGACTTCTGGGTCTAACTTCATGGCGTACACAACTGGAAGTTTGCCTAGTTTGTCTTGAAAAAGATCAGCATAGGTAGAAAAAAATGTGCTGGGCAAAATTAGAGTAGTGGTCTTTTAAGCTAATATGGTAGACTTCGTTATTGAATGAAAGCAGTTCCATTTTCAAACTGCTTCTGAGCCCTAATAATGACTGAACATGAATCTTGACTACTTTCCAGCAGAGTAACATGAAGGCACTACTGAGCCTTCAGTTTGAATTCTACACCTCCATAAGTAACAAGCTTCGCACACCTTGCCAAATCAAGCCTTTCACCTTTACACACACTAGCAAATGTTTTTGCTGACATAACATTGCACTTGGAACCTGTGTCAACTTTGAGCTCAATGGTTTTGCCATTTATCTGAACAGTAAAAAATACTTCATTCTTTGCCCTAAAATCTTCTGCAGTCACCATTTCATGAAGCACTGACACACCATCAACATAAAGAGTAGAGTATCCACTGTCTAACTGATCAACTCTTGTCTTAAAATGTCCCCTTTTAATAAAAGAATGTGGGCCTTTTTATTTACAAAATCTTTTAAAATGATTCCAAGTATTGCATTTGTGGCATTGTTGACCAAAGCTAAACATTGCTCCCTTTTAGATTCATGACTTCCACCACAGTTACGACAGTTGGCAATGAAAGACAGTTGGGGCACATGCTTTGAGTTTGCTGACTCACTCTTATGCTTCACAGAGACTGTATGAACTCTGGAATTTGCTAGAAAGTTCTGGGTATTTACAGGGTTTACAGTTGCTGCCATATGCTTGGGCGTGTTTCTTTTAACCACGTGCAACATACTATCAAGATGAGTTTTATCACTGTGCCTTCTAGAGCTGCTCTCATTTGTAAGCATATTTGTGTGCTCTTCTGTGAGCTCATATATCTGACAAATCTCAATGGCCTTATTCAAAGTTAAATCACTGTCATGAAGCAAAATCCCTCTTACAGCATCAACTTTTATTCCACACACAAGTCTGTCTTTTATCAACTCATTCCTTAAGTCACCAAATTTAAATGTTTTAGCTTTTTTTATCAGTTCTGCTATATATGCTTCAAAAGCTTCACCGGGCTTTTGATCCATTGAAGTGCCTTTCCATTGTAACATTTGGCTGGGGTTATGCATTTCTCTAAATTTACATTTTAAGCACTTTGCGTCCTCCCTTGACTCAGCCTGTACAACAATATGGTGGTTTTCCCCCTCTTCAGTATAGATAGCAGGTGCATACACAAATAAGTGTTCCCTTTCAATGGCTTCTGACCAAGCTAAATTAAGCAGAATTAATGCCTTTGTATGGTCATCTTTATGAGAAAATGCAGTTTGTATAAATATGTCATACTCTTGCTCAAACACTCTCCAGTTCTCAGCAATATTATTGTCTAACGCAAGTGCACTGGGTTTTCAAAATCCATCTCCCATGCCCACAAAGTATACACAAACACACTGAAAATATGGCCCCTGTTACTATGTATGAACAAACTGTTTTGTGAGCTTATAACAACACTCAAGTGCACAATAAACTCTTTGAAATACTTTACTTTGTAAAATAAACTCTATAATGGCTGTACTTTGTGAAATATGCTTTTTAATGGCTGTATTTTGTGAAAAAGCTTTAATGTAACACTGCACAAACATGTGAACATTTTATACACTTCTGATAACTCTAATATCTTTTCATAATACGAAAAATACACATGCATTGCGAAAATACAGTTTTCTTTATTTTATTTGTTTTATGCAATTTGAACTTTATTTCAAACATTTTCCGTAGTAATTTGAATATTTTTATCAATATCATACATATCGGTTTATGCAAATATCATTTAGAATGTTCTGTATGCCCCGTTTCATATTATACAAAAAAGAAATAGTGCTCAGCAAGTTTTAATATTTGAAATTCCTTTCTGACCTGTTTTGCAAAGTTTGCACATTTATGAATGATCCACTCCTGTATATTCCACCAGCATCTAAACAAGTGCCTTAAGTCATTTTAGTCAAGCCACTTCTAACTTCATGCCCCTTGGATGTGCCGGTTCTGACTCCATGCCCCTTCAATATGCTTCTTCTAACACCATGTCCTTTTAGACATGCCACTTCTGGCACCATGTCACTCGTTCATCTCTAACACATATAACAAGAAAGCTTTAGGTTTCATTCAGATGCTTTACTACATACTGCACAAACATATCAGCATGGCTAGCAGCATCTTTACATATGAACAAACTAGTTAACAGACAGACCTTACATACATACATGCTTACATCTCAACAGCTAACTACAAAATGGCAGTCAGATTTGCACAGTCTCAGTATTTATACACTTGTATAAGGCCTTGGACAGCTTCTTAAAAGTATATACACACATATTGATCTACAATAATGTTTTTTTTTATTTACTTTGCTTATTTGAAAAAAAAGTGCTGCAGGCTTACAAAAAGTGTGCAAACTATTTTTATGATATGAAGTTCTTACTGACTGTCTCAATAAGAATTGATTGGAAGCCGTTGCTTTTATTTATGCAAACCATATAGACTGACAAAACCTGTTTCATCTTAAGGTCCTACCAATAGTCATGATACAGTACTGACAAAAACAGTTGTTCACAATTTTGCTGAAAAAAACACTTTTGGAGTTTAGAGGAGGAGGTGTAAATAGTGCTACAACCAATAGTACCAAACATGTACTGGAGTAAAAATAAAAGTTTATTTCTCTCTGAAATAATCTGTTTTTAAAGACTAGAAGTAGAGAGAAAGCGTGCACGATCCAAAAAGTGTAATGAGTAGAACGTGGCATAGGATTAATCAAATAAATAATACATAGTAACACAAATCCTTTATCCTAGAGGAAAAAAATCAGAATCCACAAGCTGGATGAAACTGCATCTTTATCACACGCTACATGGTGTTACATGTGAAGACAGGACAATTTTATTTATTTTATTTTATTTTATTTTACATTTGTTAACTGGGATAGTCCGACTGGATTAATGTCCATTTTCAGCGTAGGCCTGGGGAGAAAAGCTCCAAGGTAGACAGATACAGTAATAACAAAGAAGGCATATTACAGATATGGTATATACAAAGAATACATAAGCAGACATGAATAGACAATTTCACAAGTTCAAGTTACCCCTGGTAACGGTCAGAAGAAAAATTACAGTAGTTTGATTATTCACATTCATGGTGAGAGTTAGCCAGGCTTGTTGCAGTGGCAACGCCAGTTTAGTGCTAGATGTTGTTTGAGTTTAGCTTTAAATTGGCATAGGGAGGACAACAAAGTAATATCAGCCGGAAGTAGGTTCCAGGCTCTGCCTGCAGAATTTGCAAAGAGGGACTCACCAACTACATTGTTAATTTTGATTGTCTGAATTAGTAGTCTGTTTGGGAATCGAAGCAGTCTTGGATTGTTTTAGGGGGTGATAATATTTTTTAAGAGCTGGTGTATTATCTGGATTATAGAGGATTTTATTAGCCATAATCAGAAAGTTATATTGGATTAGACTGGGAAGTTCTAGCCACCCAAGCTGTTTAAGATTGATGCAGTGGTGTGTTCTAAAAGACAGGCCAGTGGCAAACCTGGCAATGTGATTGTAACAGGTTGACAGTCTATTAAGTACAGTCTTGTTTAGATTAGAAAGAAGGGGTGAAGCGTATAGAAGTGTTGAAAGAAGGTGAGACTGAGTTATAGCAATCTTAGCTGGAGGGGTTAGGAAGGCTTTTATGCTATACAGTGACCCAAGTTTTTATTGATGGCCTTGATTGTGTGGTTTACATGAAGGCCAGATTTTAGGTTATTATCGATAATGACTCCTAATAGTTTTGTAGAGGGGTAGGGATGATTATTGTGCCATCTTTTGCATTTATGGTGTAGGTAAAAGCAGCAGACCTTTGTGTTGGGGAGAATAACAACATTTTAGTTTTTTGGGGGATTTAACAACAATCGACGTTCGGAGATCCAGTTTTCTATAGTGTTAAAGGTGGACTGGCTGGCAAACCTTAAGTCTGAAGGAGATGCAGCTGAGCAAATCAGGGTGGAGTCATCAGCTTATTGGATACAAATGACATTTGGGATGACTGTATATAAGTCATTAATAAAGACAGAAAACAATAGGGGCCCTAATATGGAGCCGTGTGGTACTCCAAGGGTGTTAGATAATAGGTTAGAGAGCTTGTTCTGCCAGAGAACAGCCTGCTGCCTCCCACTGAGATAGGATTTAAACCACTGAATGGCATTAGAATTTAGACAGAAAGATTGTATGGTGTGAATCAAAAGTTGGTGATCCACCATGTCAAATGCCTTGGAAAGATTCAAGAAGAGGGCTAAGGATGTGTGACTATTGTTATGATTATTATTTATGATATTGATAAATGCTAGTAGGGCTGAAGTTGTGTTGTGGTGTGGATGGAAGCTGTGTTGGGTATCAGCCTTGAGGTGATTCAGAATTAGGTGGTGCATGAGTTGTAGGTGTTTACATTTTTCCATAATCTTAGCTATTGGAGAAAGTATAGTTATTGGTCTATAATTGGAGAATTCAGTGGAGGAACCTCCTTTATGTAGTGGGATTACATAGGATGTTTTCCAAATGGTGGGAATTTTAGCCTCTGCTATGGTACGATTAATTAGAATTGATACTAGATAGGCAATGACATCAGCTGATTTTTGAAGTTACTCGGCAGGGAGTTGGTCAGCGAAGAGTGTGGTGGGTTTTAATTTTTTGATCAAGGTACAGATAAGCAATGTGGACACTGGTTGGAAGCTGAACAAGCGTAGGTTTATAGGGGTGGTACTATCAGGGCCAGGGGAGCAAGGAGGTAGTTGGCTAGCTAGGGCTTGAATTGTCTCAGTAAAGAAACGGTTAAAACTGTCTGAAACATCCTCACACTGACTCTGAATGTATTCTTAGGCTAGTCTTTGCTATGTATGTACTATTAACTTAATGGTTATGTTTTGAATTAAGTTTTTTGTGCTGTATTTTTGCAATGTAATTTGCAGCAAAGTATAGACTATGTTTAGACAGTGTTTTGTATACTAGCAGGGTATTTTTTTAGCTGCAGTTTATTGGTTTTGAATATGATTTTCTTATTGGTTTTGAATATGATTTTCAGTGCTATGTGGGAGAGTAGAGTAAAAATACAATATACAGGGCTTTATATTAGTTTAAGAAATAATGTCACAGTATGCTAGGGCAAATTAGTTGAATTAAATACATGGAGGGAGCCAAATTGCTATGGGGGACAGACTAAAGGTGCCTTTAGACCTAGGTCAGCAGTATACATCACATAGGAGTTCAGAACAGTATAAGGTATTAAACTTAGCCAGTTGTAGTGCAGACTTCAGGAAACTTGTTTATGGGTACAGTTTCACAGGGTAACGTCCTTCAGGCAGGAGATTCTTTTATTTAGAATCTTTGAGGGGGTCGGCCTTAGCCAATTGTAGAGCAGACTTCAGGAAACTTGTTTATGGGTATAGTTTCACAGGGTAACATCCTTCAGGCAGGAGATTATTTTATTTAGAATGTTTGAGAGGGTCTGCCAGATTACAAAAGCAAGGCTGCCAACTGGGTCAGGAAGCACCGAACATTTGAAAATGATTTGATAAGTTATTAAAAATTAATAAATAAATAAAATAAAATCAAACAAGTAAAACGCATTGATTTTAAGAACCAGATCAGAATACAAAACATAATCATGAAAGGGAAGTGCTTGATGCTGCCAGTCTAAATGAAAATTCAGCTGATATACAATGTGTGAAAAAAAGAATCTTCATGGAAGACGAGTATGTCATATATTGGCTATGCTCCATTCATTTGAAACAAATGAGGAAATTGTAAAAGCAGTACAGCAAAAATGTTATGTGATTCAAGGAATAACATTCATAATGGTAGATGACTTTGCCCTAATGGGTATAGTGCATGGTATAAGCTCATAACTGACTTGCTTCTTGCCACTTGCTCAACTTGACCGTAGCTAATTACATAGCCCTACTAGATTCATAAGGCTAACCCTGAAACTCTTACACTGTCCCTAACCCTAACTTCAGACCTTGATCTCTGTCCCTTAATTCCCAAAACACTCCCTAAAGCTAAGCTACCTGATCACTCTCTAAACCTAAATCTCCAGTTTTTCCTTAACAGTAAACTCCCTCCTTCTCCCAGATCCTAAATTATTTGATTAATGCCTAAACATAAATTATGTCCATCAGTATACACCAGGTATGCAATCCAAGATATGATTAAGGAGGACAGTTCATAGCTCCAATTCTCTGAAATCCCTCTCTGATTAAGTAAGTTGCTCAAGGTGACAAAGCAGGAAAAAGAAATCTGAGGGAATCAAACATTGTGCCACTGGGAGAATCTCATTAACAACTTGTATTCTTAATCCTCTGTGATAACTTCCAGACATTCCCAAATCACTGCCTAAATCCAATCACTAAATCCCCTTCCTAATTCTATGACCAAAATCTCAGTTGACACCTAAAGTTCAAAATCCCTGCCTTTGCTAATGCATTTACATTACTCAGACTTGAGGACACAATCAAGCAGCAGCCCATACATCTACTCTCTGCACATAAATCCACGTTCAAATGTGAATGGCAGCCGCTTCGGGCTAAAAGACAAATGAGTTCCCAATTGTAGTGTTATGACCTGGGAGCAACTGTGACTCAAGCAACTGTGGTAGACTGACCTGTACTTTGTAGTCACACAGTCTTATCACTCAAAAGCTGTGATCCTTTCAAGTCACCTTATGGGTGGCATATCATACTACATCTGTGGTAGACTTTTCCCTTTTCAAATTTCTTTAGGAACCTATCTGATGCTTTAAGCACCTGTACAACATCACTCTATTTATTAATAGGATGTGGGAGCCAGACAACCATGGGCTAACTAAGGTGCACATATCCCACTTATTCCAACATGAGAAGGTCTACTGGCCCATCTATTCCACCTGAAGTGAGAGATGGATGGAGTGAGCAGGCCAGCTGCAAATCTTGCAAAATGGCTTAACTTTCCCTCCACCGTTCTGCAGGCAGACTTACCATAGCTTCCAGTTTAGGTAGGGTGGCATGTATGCATGCTTCCATGCACACAATTCCTGTTTCAAAAGCTCAGCAGTGAAATTCCCTGTTAGACAGAGAACAAACTAACCTGCCCTTTGTAGGCAAGCAATACAACCAGCCACCACTAGGTGTCAGGAGTGTTACAGGTCTAGCAATCTCACGCTTCTACAACTTGTCCCTAAGACACTCATGCCACTAACAGAATAAGAGCTCTCTGGGTCATACTTAGAGCTGTATGTCTCTGTGCTGCTGTGCTGATAATATATTCTTTGAGATTATACAGTTACCATCAGTGGAATAGGCTATGGAAAACTGGTTGAGGTGATCAGGTTAAGGCTAAATCACTTAGTACTCAAGATTTTCTACTTTTATGCTTCAGACATTTTTCTTAACACTCCTTCTCATCTTCCCTATTCTTCTCATATTAATTGGCAATATATGTGTATATCTGCATGATTGTTTTATTAAAATTCAACAAATAATGATAACACAACTAATTATAAAATACATAGTATATTTGCAATTAATTTGATGATTACCATTGCTCATTACCCTAGACATCATAAAATGATATCTGAACATTCATTAACTTTGTACAAAACACAAACCCCAGGATTCAATAAAGCAATCTTACCATGCAGAATAGTCTAGCAACTTCTGCATGGAATATGGCCGCTGAGCGATCCAGTAAACAAGGCTGGGTGCGTGCACGGTGCCTGCCAGCACTATTCTGGCATGGACACCACTGAATAATGGTAATTACCTCATTTGCTGATGAAAACCATGCAAATGAGGTAAATTAGCAATTCAGTAAGCAGGCAGGCATCCGTGTCAGAGCAATGTCCATTGCAGAAATGTATTTGGTTAATAACCGAGTACATTTCTGCAAAAATCAAAACGGGGGCATGACAGATCAAAGTAAAGTATGTATTATGATCATTAGCATGCCATTGGCCAAAAATATGGCCATTGGCATGCCAAACAGTTGCAAAATTATAAAAATCAAAACTTTTTTTTTGGCCACTTTCGGCCGTTTAAGCATAGCACAGTGGTGCACAAACGAGATTGTACAGAAAATATATTAAAAAAATGTAAAAACACAATTCTATGTGAAATATGAATTTTGCCATTATAGTAGGTAGCATGCAGAACTAAAACAATAACAAGTAGCACTGGTTGCTAAGGAAATAGGCTCCGGTGTAGTGGTGCAACAAGAGACTAAGGCAGTGGGGTATGCAAATGAGCAAAACTTACTGAATAGCAAAATGGGAAACCATTGTTTGGAAACATCTAACTATGTAGGAGCTATAATGCAGTAGTGTAAGCAGTAGAAGCAGCTGACATAAAAAGGGGATGTGCCATGCTTGGTGTAAGTGCATTGGAGCTCCATGGCTTCCATTTGAGCTTTGCTAAGCACAGCTAAGCAAGGGGGTGTGTTTGAGGCTGTATTTACTTATTACATGAAATGAGGAGCATGTTCGCATCCACGGGGAGGCCATTTCTGCTTAAAAGTGTTTACTTTAGCTAAATGGGTTTGCTCGGCATGCACTGGGTCTTAAATAAAAAAAAAATTAAAAAAAAGAACCTGGATATAGTAGATCTGGTTATATTTGGGCAGCAGGTTTGCACGTCATGCCACAGAGCTTAAAAGGGGTGGAAATGGGAAGGAAATAAAAAAACAGGAAATAGCAGAATAAAAGCAATCAAGAACAAATAATATAGGTGGCAGGTGAAATGTATCATAGTCAACCAGTCATACAGGCAGCATCTGCAGCACAACAGTATAAACTATGCAAACACCTTTCAGTCTGTTTTTTCCCACAAACTCTGCAACATTGGTGTACACACTTGGGGTAATTTTAACCGACAAAATGTTAGGAGCTGCTGTCGCTTTGATACATCAGTATATGCTAGAGGCTGAAGGCGGTGAGGAGGATAATGCAGACAACCACCCCGGACTGAGAAGGAGGAGAAGAGAGTTCAGACCCAGGGTAACCTACCATGGGCAACATGATCTGGAGATACTAGAGCGCTACAGGGTGGACAGGGACATACTTCAGCAACTCATCCATCAAGCTGTGCTGGCATCACCTCAGACCGAGAGCCAACAGAGGGGAACCCATCCCAGTGGATACCAAGCTATTTGTAGCCTTAAGAATACTAGCTACAGGTACTATCCAAAGACCTACTGCTGACATCATAGGGGTCTGACAAGCATCTGCATCCAGGGTACACCACCAGTTATTGGATGCCATGCTACCACATGTCAGTGAGCACATTTACTTCCTCAACACCCTTGAGGAGATGACCAGCAATATACACCTCTTCCACCATGTAGCAGACTACTTGGAGGTTCTGGGTGCCATAGACTGCATGCATATCCACATCAAAGCACCACCCGGAGAACAGGGTAAGTTCTATGTAAACCGCAAGGCTTTTCACTCCATCAACTGCCAGGTCATGTGCAATGCCCAGGGCTTTATCATTAATGTGTGTGCTGTCAGCACTGGAAACTATCACGACTTCCACATCTGGCATTCCCCACAGCTGTACCAGGGATTTGCCAGGGGGGACATCCCATATGGCCATCTGGTTGGTGATGCTGGCTATGCACTGAGGCCATGGATGATGACACCCATCAGAAATACATGCACACGCACTCAAGAATGGCATAATGAGGCACATGTACAGACCAGAGTCATTACAGAGCATGTGTTTGGGATGCTCAAGTCATGGTTCCGCTGCCTTGACATATCTGGTGGAGCCCTGCAGTACTCTCCAGCCACAAGTACACACATATTCATAGTATGTGCCATGCTACACAATATGATCCTGTGGAAACAGCTGCAGCAAGAACAGCATGGGGAAGGGCCACACAGTCCCCCACCATTGCCAAGGTCCCCACAGGCACAGGCAGACTCAGAGGAGGAACCCCATGAGCCAGCTCCTGTAGGCAGATGGAGGTGTGCCCAGTATGCCCTGGTTTTGGCAAAAAGGCAAAGCACAGCACACACACTGAGACTGTAGAGAGCCAGGTACTGACACCATTCTCTAATTCACACACACAGTAAAATGGATGCCACACACATTACACTACCTGTACCTTACCATGTATAGGCAGTGTACTGCGTGCATCTGACATTGGTAGCCCTCAAGCACCATCCTCACAACTGCTGCAGGCACAAGGTAAGTCAGTCTTCTTAACAATAAATGAATGGAGTAGTATGTTCTAGTAGCATATGTATGCTATCGCTGCATGCATGCAAGGGAATGGGGAGGCCTACTGGGATAAAGGCAGACAACTCATAGCTATGTGGGATACCAGGAAATGTTTTCCCAATACTGGCTTCCCAACACTATGCAGTAGTACCACAGGTGACAAATCCAACTGCAGTATATGTGGGGGAGGGGCAACTAACAGGGGGTCATAGGTCACAGACATAGATGTCAGTGTGGGGGTTCCATGCTCACCCCTCAGCCTCACCTAGCAAGTCAGCCATAGAAAACCATAAAGAAATGTCTGGCAAAGGCCCAAAAATTGCGACAATGATGAAATACCCCCCCCTACAGACTTATACAGTGATAGTACAGCAGGTCTTGCAGTTGCAGTAAGGCTCTGAAGGGTAAGAAGTCTGAAACTCAAATGTATGCCATTACAAACTGACCTGTGGTCTTTGGTGATATGTATCTAGTCTCCAAGACAGGACACAATACTATGCTAAATGTAACCAAAATGTAAAGCAAATATCAGCACAGTCTGTGCAAATGTGTACAGTTGACAGGTGTCCACCCACACACCCATATTCCCATAGAAATGCAGTGACATGTATGTTTGTAGGTAAATAGCACCAAAGCTCACATTGCCAGGGCTGTCCCAATCAACATGACTTGTTGCATGTCTACAATATGCAGGGGTCAATGAGCTATGTATATGTGTGGTTAATACTGTCAGGATGTGGCCAGCACTTACTCCTGGCTGTTGTGTTGTACTGGCCTAGGTACAGTACTGTGGTTGACATGTCCATGTTCCAAGAACTGCAGTGCCAACTATTCTGCATGTCAGCTACACCTATGATAGGAGTTATACACACTGTCCAGACATTAATATCTGTTATTGCAGGAAATCTGGACAAGTCATGGACAAGGGGCCACACTTATGGACAGTACACAGCTTGGAGTAACCTACACAGTGCCTATCATACCAGTCAACTATACAGACCTACTGTAGAATGTCCAGACATTTGCATCATATTTGTTGTCATGAAATATTGGTTGACTGGCAATTCATTGGCAAATCATGTAAGACTAAGGTCAGAAAATAATGACAGATTGTAGTGTTAGACTTCATACCCTATAGAAAAATCCATGCTAATGCAAAACCTGTAATTGAATCACCTTTCTAGGTTAGTAAGGCCAATACTTAAAAATGATCCCTATATTTAGGACTTTGTCCCCAATTACTTATGGCTTTGTCCAGATGTCTGACTGTCAGAAGTTGAGAGGTATGGTGCCTAGTAGGACAGCAGGTACCTGAAGGTCAGTGTGCTGCCAGTTTATAGAAGGCTGCCACCTTTCTGTGTCAGCACTGACAAAATGTCACTGGCCAACAGCCATACCCCAGGAATGACTCAGGTTATCACAGAAGGAACACACATATGCCTTGTATATCTGCTCTGCTTGTCCTAACATTGCATTGGCCTTTCAACTATTTGCAAAACAAGAAAGGGTCATGTCAAAATAGCAATGGCAGACAGTGGGGAAGCAGACATCATACCCATAAGAGCAAACAAGCAATTACCAAACCGGTCTTCCAACTGTCTAAGTTTGGCAGAACATTAACACCCTATCCCCATTTGTGGGCCTTTATCTGACTGTCATAGTTGGGCCTGTCTAGATGTCAGTCTGTGATGGTATGACAGCTAAGCCCGCATGTAGCCTCATCATAATATAGCAACACAAACCATCTAAGGACCACAGCAAATGGAGTGGTGCAATGATGGACAACCGACTAAATAGGTACTCTCAGACATGTGAAGTCCACCACCTAGTGTGTGATTTTACAGCATTTATCCCGCTCACATCAGAATTACAAATACAAGGCAGCCACTGTGGCCAATACCTGTGACTGGACCACAGGTCTATTTTACGTGCTCGAAAACTGAAAAACCTGAATGCAAATAGTGTGACAAGTAAAGAGCGAACCGCGAATAAATCGAGCAAACGAAACCGCAAAAGTGGAAATATTGAATTCACATAGTTGGCCCGTCTGCGGTATAGCTCCATAAGGTAAGTGTGCAATAGTTACGGACCTTAGGGTTAGGAAGGGGTTAAGGTAAATGCATAGGTAGATAGTCTATGTAAGGTTTTGTGTAGGTAATGTATGTAAGGTTTAGTGTAGGGTTTTGTTAAGTGTACGTGTGTGGAATAGTTTGTTTGGGTATAGCTCCATAGGGGAATTGTGCGGCAGTTACGGACCTTAGGGTTAGGGAGAGGTTAAGGATAGTGCATAGATAGTTGTGTATGTGGGGTTTAGTGTAGGGTTAGAAGTAGGGTTTTGATGCTTTAATTTAGAGTTAGAAGTAGGGTTTTGGTTAGTGTATATATGTGTTTTGTATTGTGTTTGGGTAGGTAGTGAGTTGCGGGTGGTGGGTTGGCCGACTATGACGGTTTGAGGTTTTAAATTTTGCGCTTTAGTATGTTTGACATATTCGCACTTTTCTCTTTATGTATCATGCTATTTGGATTCAGGTTTTTCGGGTTTTGAGCACATAAAGTGGACCCGACCATGGGTCTACTTTACGTGCTCGAAAGCTGAAAAACCTAAATGCAAATAGCGTGACACATAAAGAGTGAACCGATGATATGTTGACGGAACGAAACTGCAAAAGTGGAAATATCGAATTTGCATAGTTGGCCGATCTGGGGTATAGCTCTGTAAGGTAAGTGTGCGATAGTTACGGACCTAAGGGTTAGGGAGGGGTTAAGGTAAGTGCATAGGTAGGTAGTGTATGTAAGGTTTTGTGTAGGTAATGTATGTAAGGTTTAATGTAGGTTTTTATTAAGTGTATGTGTGTGGACTAGTTAGTTTGTTTGGGTATAGCTCCATAGGGGAAGTGTGCGGTAGTGATAGACCTTAGGATTAGGGAGGGGTTAAGGATAGTGCATAGATAGTTGTGTATGTGGGGTTTAGTATAGGGTTAGAAGTAGGGTTTTGGTGTTTTAATTTAGGGTTAGAAGTAGGGTTTTGGTTAGTGTATGTATGCATTTTTTTTATTGTGTTTGGGTAGGTAGTGTGTTACAGGTGGTGGGTTGGCCGACTATGATGGTTCGAGGTTTTAAATTTCGTGCTTTAGTACATTCGATGTATTCGAGGTTCGCTCTTTATGTGTCATGCTGTTTGGAATCGGGTTTTCCATGTTTTGAGTGCATAAAGTAGACCCATTGGACCACAGAAGAACAAAGAGCCATACATAAGGGGAAGGGAAACCACTGGCCAGACAAATGGAGAAAGTGTACACCAGAACAAAATGTGCAGTAACATAGGTGCCATGCTGTGTGTGGAGTCAGTAAACATCTCCAGCAAATGCACAACACACACCCATGTTAGTGGAGGTCCATAACAAAACAAAAACTCAAACAATGGCCATCTCAGAGGCAAAAACACATCAGAACTCCACAAAACTACACACCACAAACCATGTAGACTCCACACTCCAGGGTCGTGAAACACTAAAGCCTTACCCCAATCCCCAAACACCTACTGTACACAGATAGGCTAACAGCACTGTCCCTCTGCCCAATTTCATACAGACTCTGCTGAGGTGATCCCTGTTTGGCATAAAAAGCAATCCAGACTCTGTCTTGATGGAACTCTTGCACATCTGGAACTCAAGGCCCACTCCATCAACTTGTAGGCGCAGCATCAATGTGGGCTGTGATATCACTATGGCTTGTCAGTGTGACAGATACATGTACCACACACTCCCCCATCTGTGGAATACACTCCCTGTCAACAGCAAGCCAAGATCCTCAATACCCCTAGTGATGTGCTCCCTGTATAAGTGCATAGGAAACACAAAATACAGTCCTGTGATTCCACCTGTGTCCTTGCTGGACAGGGCCTCTGTGTGCTGACATGTAATATGGGCTACACTCTTGTCTGCACAGGTTATAAGGGCTTTGAGGCCAATGCCCTACTAATGTCATAGCAACCTACCAACCTATACACAAGTGTCTGTCAGTGGTTCGCCACATTACTTTGAACTGCTCTGTCACTGATATACCTGGAATTCACAGTGCTATCTGGAAAATACTATAGATATAATGGACATTTCTGCACAGTAGAATGCATTCTGTACCCACACCCATACCGCACAACCTCTGACAGCAAGACATCTGGACAAGGTCATAAATAAAAGTGGGACAAAGGTCCAATGACAGGCACATGTTGTAAATATTGACCTTATATACTGAGAAAGTTGGTAGAGTAATGGGTTTTGCATTAGCAGGAATTGTCTGAAGGTTATGAAGTCTGAAACACTAATGCCTGTCATTATTTTGTAACGTCAGTGTGTGTGTGTGTGTGTGTGTGTGTGTGTGTGTGTGTGTGTGTGTGTGTGTGAGTGTGTGTGTGTGTGTGTGTGTGTGTGCGTGTGTGTGTGTGTGTGTGTGTGTGTGTGTGTGTGTGTGTGTGTGTGTGTCTGTAGGTTTAAGTATTAGGAGGCTGTACGCACTCAGTACACTTTCCGTTGCCCTATTTCACAAGATCTGCTGCTGTCATTCACCTTAGAAGTACCCTTGGACACCTGTGAGCCCTATAAGCTCTGTAGCACATGCGATAACTGTATAACACTATGGAACAAATAACTAGATAGGTAGGGGTCTATTCTCAGTCCTGGCAAATGTAAGTGTATGTGTTTGTTTGTAAGTGAAAAAGTTTTAGGCCGTTCCCACCCAGTACACTTCCCACTGCCCTACTTTAACAGTCATGCTGATATCATTCCCCTTAGAAGCACCTTTGTACAGCTCCAATCCTATAAGCTCCTAGGCACATGCAATAACTATGTAACAATATAGTATAAATAACTAGATTGGCAGCGGTTCTGTTCTCGGTTCTGGCAAGTGTGTGTGAGTTTTTGTGTGTGTGTGTGTGTGTGTGTGTGTGTGTGTGTGTGTGTGTGTGTGTGTGTGTGTGTGTGTGTGTGTGTGTGTGTGTATGTAGGGTGATGTATTTTGAGGAATTTCCCACTTAGTACACTTCCCAGTTCCCTACTTAAGCAGTCCTGCTGATATCAATCACCTTAGAAGTACCTTTGGGCACTTGTCAGCCCTGTAAGCTTTGTAGCTCATGTGATAACTGTGTAACACTATAGTACAAACACCTAGATAGGCAGGGGGTCTATTCCCATGTCTGGCAAGTGTGTGCATGTTTTTAGAAGGAAGTATTTTGAGGACTTACCCACCCACAACACTTCCCAGTGCCTTACTTTAGCAGACCTGCTGTCATTCACCTTAGAAGTACCTTTGGATACTTGTCAGCTCTATAATCTCTGTAGCATGTGTGATAACTGCATAATACTATAGTACAAATAATTATATAGGCAGGGGGTTTATTCCCAGGTCTGGCAAGTGTGTGTGTGTGTGTGTGTGTGTGTGTGTGTGTGTGTGTGTGTGTGTGTGTGTGTGTGTGTGTATGTGTGTACATATGTGTGTCTACAAGTGTTTGTAAGATTAAGTAGTTTGAGGACTTTCCCATCCACAACACTTCCCAGTGCCCTACTTTACCTGTCATGCTGATGTCATTCACCTTAGAAGTGAAGTACCTTTGAGAACCTGTCATCTGTATAAGCTCTGTAATGGATGCGATGGCTGTGTAACACTATAATACAAATAACTAGATAGGTAGGGGCTCTAATCCTAGTCTTTGCAAATGTAAGTGTGTGTGTGTGTTTCTTTACAGTTGAAACAGTTTTAGGACATTCCCAACCACTACACTTCTAGTGCCCAACTTTAGCAGTACTGCTGATGTCATTCCCCTCAGAAGTACCTTTGGACAGCACTCAGCTATAAAAGCTCTGTGGGGCATGCAATAACTATGTAACAGTGTAGTACAAATAACTAGCTAGGCAGGGGTTCTATTCTCAGGTCTGGCAAATGTCTGTGTGTGTGTGTGTGTGTGTGTGTGTGTGTGTGTGTGTGTGTGTGTGTGTGTGTGTGTGTGTGTGTGTGTGTGTGTGTATGTGTCTGTGTGTGTACATAAGTGTTTGTACAAGAGTTTGTAAGTATGTATTTTTGTAGGATGAAATATTTTGAGGACTTTCTCACACACAACACTTCCCAGTGCCCTACTTTACCAGTCCTGCTGATGTCATTGCCCTTAGTAGTACCTTTGGGCAGCACTCAGCTCTGTAAGCTCCATGGCATGTGTAATAACTTGCTCTGAGCTACTGCACAATGGTACCTCCTATACTGAGCTGACAGATATTGCCAATATACAGGCTAACAGATTCAGTGTGGCAATTTACCCTCTCTCCCCCCAAGGGACCAGTCACAGTACCAGTAGATTGCCAGACACCCAGTGTTATTGCTGCTCAGGTTAAAACGGCACTGTCCAAGGACAAAAATACAGCTTCTGTGGGACCTGACAATATCCCTGGCTGTGTTCTACATGAACTACAGAGTGAACTGGCACATCACCTGTGTGCCCTGTTCAATCACAGCCTCACCTCAGGCTTTGTCCCTACTGAATGGTGCACTGCTACAGTTATCCCTCTCCACAAAGGAGGAGCAACTATAGACCCTGGGAACTATTGCCTCATTAGCCTGATGAGTCTGATATGCAAAGGTATGGAACACATCATCATGGACTTAATAAACAAGGATATAGGTATTCACCAAACTCTGGATCCCACACAGTTTGGTTTTGTGAAGGGTAGATCATGCCTGCTCAACTTGGTTGACTTCTTTGAACCAGTCACCAGAGTGGTGGATGAAGGCAAGGTGGTTCATACAACCTACCTTGATCTGGCCAAGGCCTTTTATACCATTAACCACTCAGGAATCATAGAAAAACCCACTAAGCTAGACATCAACCCCTATATCACTAGGTGGATTGCAAACTGGCTCACAGGTAGAACCAACAGTGTGAAAGTAGCTGACTCCAAGTCAGACTGACGACCAGTCATGAGTGGAGTTCCACAGGGTTCGGTCCTGGGTCCTCTCCTGTTTGGCATCTACTTCTCTGAAGTCCAGGCCAACATGAAGGGACTATAGCTGACAAAGTTCCCAGACAATTGCAAGTTGGGAGCTATTATTAACTCCCCAAGTGATGTTGACATCCTACATAAAGGCTGGTGTCAGAACCATGGCTTTAAGCTCAATGCCAAAAAATGTGTCATCATCCCCTTTGGGAAAAACATGGTTCCCATGAATTACCTCATCGATGGTAGTCCACTGAACACAGAAGGCATTATAAGAGATCTGGGAACACAGGTTGACAGCAACCTCTCCTTTAACCACCACATTGCCACTGTGGTCAGAAAGCCCTTCTATGTGGCACACCTCGTTACCAAGGGTTTTGCATCCAGGAAGAAAGAGGTCATTGTCTCCCTCTGCTCTTCCCTCATTAGGCCAATCATTGAGTACAATTCCCCAATTGCCATGTACCTCATTAAACACCTGCAACAACTGGAGAGGCCAGAAAAGTACCTCACAGAGAGGATCCTAGGCCTTAAACATTTGTCCTATATGGACAGACTCAAACAACTCCAACTAGTATCTGTCTCATATTGCCTACCTAGAGGCGATCTCTGCTTGACTTACAAAGCCAAGTCTGACCCAGCTCTGTTAGAAATGCTACATCTAAAGAAATCCCAATCCCTTCGCACCACACACTGCAGAGACCTCAACCTCTTTACCACAATCAGCAGAACATGCTGGAGGGATAGATTCATAACCTAGAGACTGCCCATGTTATGGAATAGGCTTCCCATACATGTCAAGAAGAGCAACTCACTGGCTCTCTTCAAGAGAAATCTTGATGAGTGGATGAGAAATAGAAAATTCAACCCAGGGATCACTCCAGTGGCTTTACTCGACAGAGACACTGGGAAGGTCTGGTGGCACAATGCCAGGGTAATCCTATGGGCTGGGCTTGTAAAGGCTCTAGGGTCATTAGCCTAGTACACACCTATGAACCTATGAATAACTAAGTAACAGTATAGTGCAGGTAACTAGATAGGCAGCGGTTCTACACTCAGTTGTGGCAAATGTGTGTGTGTGTGTGTGTGTGTGTGTGTGTGTGTGTGTGTGTGTGTGTGTGTGTGTGTGTGTGTGTGTGTGTGTGTGTGAAGGTGTTTTTAAGTGTGCATGTTTGTGGGGTAATGTATTTTGATGCCTTTCCCACCTAGTACATTTCCCTTTGCCATACTTTACAAGGGCTCTTGATGTAATTCACCTTAGACATACCTTGCAACACTGCTAAATCCTTTAAGCTCCCTGGCATGTGTGATAACTGTGTAACACTGTAATACATATAACTAGATGGGTAGGGGTTCTAAACTCAATACTGGCAACTTTGATACTGTGTGTGTGTGTGTGTGTGTGTGTGTGTGTGTGTGTGTGTGTGTGTGTGTGTGTGTGTGTGTGTGTGTGTGTGTGTGTGTGTGAATCACATTGTCCCTGTGTGCATGTTTGGAGGAGAATCATATCCTCTGTGGTTGTGGGTTATGCCATTTTGAGGCATGTACCACCCAGAACACATCCCATTGCCTTTTATAAAGCCTGCTGATGTCATTCACCTTAGATGTACCTGTATACACTTGTCAGCCTTCTAAGCTCTGTGGAGTGTGCAATAACTATGTAATACTACAGTGAAAATAATTAGATAGGTAAGGGTTCTAATCTCCATACTAACAACTATAGTAGTGCATATGAAGGATATCCCATGTGGCTGTTGTGTGTGTAGGTTATACCATTTTAATCCTGTTGACCCCTACCTATGACATTACTTTAAAGAGACTGTTAATGGCATCTGCCTCACATGCACCATGTAACACTATACAGCTGATACCAGTCATCTGTATAGATGTACATGGAATATCCACATGGATGCAACCTATACATGGTCTGTGTCCCTAACAATGAGCATTCCTGTGATATCATTGTCAAATATGTCACAGTTACCATAGTGACACATATGCCAGCAATAGACATCGTACTGACTGACACATCATGCTGATAAAATGTCTATCACTTTATCACTTGCACAGGTTTGTAGGAGCAGTAGACAAGACCAGTTGCTATGTCTGGTGGGTTATCTCACCATCCATGAAGGCATTTGCAAGATTACCTGTTGTAAGAGGTTGCGTATTATGTCCCAAGCATATAATCTATTTGGAGCATGTCATTTGTATGCAGCACTATAGTACATACAAGTGGATACAGAGGATTACTAATATGTCTATTGGCAACTATGTATGTGTTTCTGTATGCAGTCCCTGCGGCTGTCTTTAGTGTGTATGTGATGACTATACCATTTTGTGTGCCTCTTCCATGCTGTGAACTCCCCCATTGCCAACCTAGTGTCAGCCCATACAAATGTCATCCACCATACAGGCACAGTCTCTAACATGTGAAGGGCCTATGAACCTACCATTGGCAATCCTAACAGCCTGCAATAGTCACCCACTTGAATAGTAGTAGCAGTCACTGCCACACTACAGTACTGCTGTGCTATTTGTGTTATATATCTAGCACTATCATTTGTAAGACTGTGCAGGTAGGGTCTGAGCTCAGCCCTTTGTCAGCTGCCCCATTTACAGGACTATGACTCTGTGTGCACTACCAGCATGAGAGGCCAGACTTGCATATGAGAAAGCAGACACACATGCTGGTGATTGTCAGGTTAGACTAACACAGGCTGACCTGTGTCAGGAATAGACACCCCAAACCTGTAATACACAGTACCAGGCATACCCTCATCAACTGCATAATGGTTGAGTGGATGGGACAGAAATGGCAGGGGCAACAGGTGCTGATAGCCGAATATGTTGCAGTGAAAGTAATGACTAAGTTTGTGAGGGTCCTAGTGCTAGTACTCAAGTAACCTCCTCTGTATGTGTGAGCCTGCAGTCCTACAGAACACCCAGGTGACATGTATAAAGGCTAGGTCGCTATGTCAAGGGTATGTATGCAAGGTCACACTGTCTGCCACAATTGCCCCTTACACACTGTTGCATGTAACCACACCTAGTAAACATGTACATATACAGCTGTACCTTGGCTATGAAAAGGTCACTGTGTTTCCACTCCACCTTATTCATCATTGCTACTGTCAGCAGGCCCATAGCCTGCAGACACACAGACACCTGGAACACAAACAAAATACAGTACATGACACTACAGTCAGTCAGCAGTGCTAACAGCAATAATGCATCATGGCTAACAAGATACATACACCTCAATATGTACCCATAACTATTGCCAGCAGACAGCACCTTACACACAGCATTATGTTGTTGCACAGTACTATAGTCAACGCATGCATCAGACCCATATGCGCATGTCTCTGCATCGATGGTATGGATAACAGGGTTGTGGCACAATTATCATTACATGCAGAGGGTGTGGTGTTGGATTGCCAGAGGCCTAAGCTAGGCCATATGGCTGACGTGTGTGTGTGTGTGTGTGTGTGTGTGTGTGTGTGTGTGTGTGTGTGTATGTGTGTGTGTGTGTGTGTCTGGAGGGGTGGTGTTCAACTGGGCCATGCAGAAGAGCTGCGTGTGTCTGGTGGTGACTGGCCTGTGATAGTGGATGTGTGAGTGTTTGTCTGCACACCATCAAGCCATGTGGATACCAGACAAAGGGATATGTTGGACAGCAGTGGAGCTTACGTGATAGGATGCACAGTCCACTGTCTCCCGGCAGGGACACGGGAACTGGTTCTGCCAAGAGTCGAACTGGCACCAACAAGCTGAAAGAAAGATGCAGTACTACTTCTCAATGGTGACTGCTGTCTGCTGGATCTGCATCCCTGACAGGACTGGCCAGGACAACGTGCCTATGGCTTGCTCCAGTCTAGTGTGGACAGCACCCTCCCTTTGGTAGTGGTGGTGGTACTGCCACTACAGGACTGTGAATGTGCATGGCCATGTGGATTCTCAGCTGATCATGTTGCTGACCTACATCCACCTGGCTGATGCCCTACTTCCACCACAAGCTCAACCACAGACATTGCACAGTTGAACAGTGACAATGTCTCACCCCACTTTCTGTCCATGACATTGGCAAAATGATGTATGGCAACATAAATGTCATGGAGGTCACCATGCATGGCAGGAAGTGCTGCATTCATGACCCTGAGCATCTGTCTGGTGTTGTGGTCAGTAGATGCCTGTGCCTCTATGAAGGACTGTAACATGCATCTGGTGACACCTGCTGTGGCACTTGCAACAGGGGCTTGATGGGCAGCAGTCCTCCATCGAGCATCCCTGCCCATCTGTCTGTGTGTGACCACGCCTGCTCTCTGGCTATGGCTGGTGTCTACACTCACACTTGCCATAGTCAACACACTAGCCAGTTCCATGCCACCACCCTCCAACTGTCCATAATTTGTGGTTGCTGGAGACTGGGTATGTGTGGGCATACTGACTGTTTGCGGGGAGATGGTGGGTGAAAGTGGGATACAAAACAATGGCACAGATTCAGGCACCAACAATCCCACCTGTGCCTCACTATGACCACCATCATCATGGGAGTCCACTAAGACACTGACATCAAGTTATGAGGGGGGGAGACACCAACCCCCATGTTCACCTGCGAGGGGAAGACAACATATGCAAATTAATACCCTGCAGTATTATGTTTGCTGATGCACACACACACACACACACACACACACACACACACACACACACACACACACACACACACACACACACACACACTCCTGGTAATGTCTGCCACAGCTTTGACACCTATGGGCCCGTCAGGCCAGAAGTTATGGTAGTTCTACCTGCCACAATCCATCTCTTTCCAGCTACTATAAGGCCCACAACAAAAGATGACAAATCCTACTGTGTAATGGGCCTATTAGCAGAATGGTAATTGTGACCAAGACCAAAGCTATTGGAGTGAGCTATACAGTGTCACTAGGTGCATAGGCAAGTACTGTAAGAACTAACTTACTGCTATACAGACCACACACAATGACAAGATGAAACGATATGTGATGACAACTGATGATGGAACAAGAGTATACACTATCACTGCAGTACCTACACAGTTCAGTATTAGAGATCAGGGGTCCTGATGGAGAGATGCAAAGTCAGCAAGCAAAGGAGTGTAGTAGTGCTGAAATTGAATTCATCCTCAAGTCTTGGTGAGTACCTTCATGAGGTGGACCCTAATTTTCACAAAATCTCTCGAAGGCGACAATGATATATATATATATATATATATATATATATATATATATATATATATATATATATATATATATATATATATAGCATATATTCATGGACAAAACAGAAAAAAAAAAAAAAAAAAGATAGCTGGGTGCACAAGATACAGGATAAAAAAATGCCCAATCCTGGTAGGTACCAGGACTGGAAAAAATGACAGTGTAGAATCCTCAAAATATGCAAACAATCCTACAATGGGGCCAGGCCAGGCTCAGGGGGATGATGGCCCCCTGTTGTAGAAGGAAGTAGTAGTCCACAAAAATGACAAAAATTGATTGGCCAAAGAAGAGCCATAAAGATGACAGATTGGACTGTTGAGGATAAGAAATAAATTATGTATTGTTACTATTATGTAAAAAGCCCAGAATTTCCAGGCACAAGATATACAAAATGATTAAGAGAGAAATTAGAGGAAAGAAAAATACTTCCACAGGAAAAACTGTCACAAGCTTTAAATAAAAATTTGCTTTCATTAATACAACAGATTTTTGAAAAACAGTATATAGATCAAGAAACTTTGATCTCATTGGAAAAAGAAGCCTCTGAGGAAGTGAGAAAATATAAACAACAAAACCTAGAGGTTTTTGAAAAATGTAAAAAAGAAATATGGACATGGGAAAGAAAGAGAAATTTGATATGGTGCAATATTTGTGCAAAGGAGAAAGCCAAGTTAACTAATATACAGAAGGCAGTTTCAAACATATTCGAAGAAAAATACAGGCAAAGGCATCCAGATATGGAAATTTTCACAATAAAAAGACTAAAAGCACAAAGATTTAATGTAGAAAAGATGATTAGTAAAGTAGAAGTTAAAGAAATAGAAGATGAAGATATGGAGTGCCTGCGAAGTGAAGGATTTAATGTAGAAGGTCTAAAACAGACTACATCACAGCATGATGGAGTGAGTTCCCAGAATAAGGAAAAGCAAGAAGATCAGGAGACGTGAAGAAGAAATATGGACAGGGGAAAGGAAAATATATTTAATATGGTGTAATATTTATGCAATGGAGAAAGCAAAATTACCTAATACAAAAAGAGCAACACCAAAGATATTTGAGGAAAAATATAGGTAAAGGAGTCTGGATATGGAAAACTTTACAATACAAAAAATAAGAAGACTAAGAGGAAAAATAGAAAAAGCAATTAGTAATGGAGAAATCAAAGAAATAGAAATTGAGGTAATGGAACAGCTGCAAAGAGAAGGATTCAGTGTAGAAAATCAAATGCAGAAATCACCACAACAGGATAGAGCAACGGATATCCAAAGTAAGAGGAAACAAGTGGAACAGGAAGCAACAGGTCAGGTGCCATATCAAGATATTTTGGAGCCTTGCCCAGGAAACCAGTATAAAAGTTCATTTGAAGCTAGACAGGAAGGAAAGGAACAGGAAACTGTGGAAACTCTGATGCAGTCAATGTTGAGGAGTTATAGGCTATTGAGATTCCATATGACAAAAACAAGAGATGACACAGGATGAAATTGAAGAGAATGTGTCACAAGAAGATGTTAAAGAACTTTCTGTAGAATCCCCTCAGGAAATGGAAAACAATGGATGTGCCCTCAGTATTGAAGAAAAGGAGTTAAGAGAAGAGTTACTTGATTTAATAGACAAAAACAGATATATCAAGATCAATGAGAGAAATAGACTGCAGAAAGTTAATAAAACCCCAAAAGACAGAAGCTTGATAATACAAATGAACACAGTAATTAGGACTGCCCATAGCGATCCATGCAATATAGCAGAAGTAAACAGAGTATATTACTAAGCTGCTAAATTAATAACTGATAAAATTCTACCACAGGAACATAGGTAGTGAGGAAAAAAGGGGGGGGGCGAAAGTGAATACCATCATGGAAATATCGAATACAGAAAACTATAAAGCAGTTAAGACAAGAAGTGTCATTGTTAGAAGATAACATGAGGGAACAGATCAACAAAAATATTAAGAAAGATAGATGTGATAAAAGCAATGGGCAATATTAGAACAGACCAGGATCTATTATGCACTATTGGATATAACAAACTAAAAATTTCAAAACAGGCAGAACGACGCAGAATATACGAATATAAATATAAGGGAAAAGCACAAAATAAGCAATTTACTGATGACCCAAAAAGGTTTTATAGAGAATTGGGAAATAAGGTAAAAGGAATTGATCGACCGCCGAAAAAAGAGGAAGTAGATACATTTTGGAGAAGTATCTATGAAGATCCTGTGGAACATAACAAAGATGCTAAATGGAAGTAAAAGAAAGATTAAGATGTTTAAAGGTGCAGGATATGAAATGGGATGAAATAACAGCCATAGAGATTGAAACAAAGTTGAGAAAAGCCTCTAATTGGAAAACCACAGGTCCAGATGCAGTACCTAATTTTTGGCTTAAAGTGTTAACTTCTTTACATGAGGCTCTAGCCATGAGTAAGAATTATTTATATGCACACCCCAAACAGACACTGCACTGATTAACAACAGGAAACACAATGCTCTTACTTAAGAGTGAACCTGCAAGATACCCTAAAAATTATAGACCAATAACTTGCCTTCCGACTATGTATAAATTATACATGGGGATTGACACAGACAGAGTTTATAGTCATTTAGAAGAAAACTCAATTATGGCAGTAGAACAAAAGGGCAATAAAAGAAAGTCATATGGAGCAAAGGATCATTTGTTGTTAAATAAAGTTATAGTGGAAAACTGTAAGAAAGGGAAGAATCTAAGTATGGCATGGATTGACTATAAAAAAAGCATTTGATAGTATCCCACATTAATGGCTAAAAGAGTGCTTAAAATATATAAGGTTCATCCTACACTGATTGATTACATTACAGTAATCATGAAACAGTGGCAGACCACTTTGCAATTAAGCCATGATAAAGGACAGATTATTATCTCAGGGATAAAAATCCAAAGGGGGATATTTCAGGGTGACTCCTTGTCACCATTGCTATTTTGATTTGCCATTAATCCATTAAGCTGTTTACTTAACAGCTTAGGTCATGGCTATAATTTGGCTTCTAGAAAACAACAAAGTATAATGACTTATCATCTTCTCTTTGTCAATGATTTAAAATTATATACCTCATTAGATGAGGAATTGAAAGCACAGCTACAGGTTGTCAAAACTTTTTCAGATGATATTGGAATGTCATTTGCTTTTGATAAATGAGCAAAAGCAACCTTTAAAAAAAGAAAATTGCAGCACCAGGGAAACATCAATTTGGGACAAAAATGTGATATAAAAGAACTTGAGCAAGAGGGGGTGTATAAATATTTGGGAATTGATGAAGGAGCAGGAAGAAAACATGAACAAATGCGAATAAAGCTGAGTAAGGAGTACTTTTGAAGACTTAATTTAATCCTGAAAACAACATTGACACCTAGAAACAAGATCTAAGCTATAAATCAATTTGCTCTTCCTGTCCTAACTTATAGTTTTGGAGTGATTGACTGGCCCCAAAAAGTGTTGGATAGATTGGATATTAAAACAAGAAGGATGTTTCATGCTCACAAAATGATTTATGAAAATCAGTGTATACCAAGATTATGTATTCCCCGTTCTGAAGGAGGGATGGGCCTCCTTGAAATTGATTACATGTATAGATCTGCAATCGTGGACTCCACACATATCAACTGACCTCACAAGATCCAAATGTGGTGAAAGTTTTGAAACATGAGGAGAATAATTCTAAGATGACATCTCTGCTTAATTTAGCAGAAGCATATCGACGTCAAGCAGGAATGGAAATCAAAGCAGAAGTGGATAAAAATCAGGCAGCAAATGAATGTGCTAAAAAAAAAAGAAAGAATATACAGTGAAGGATCAGATGAGAAGGCAAGAAATGTGGAAAAAAATATAAATATCGTTGCAAGTATAGAAAACTTCTGGAAGAGCCTCATGTTGATCAAGAACGAATGCAGGAATGGTCAAGGAGAAGTGCATTTACATCAAGAAATGAAAGATTAATATTGGCAGCCCAAGATAGTGAGCTACGTGCACACTGGTTTACTAAGTCCATTGAACATGTGGGAGAAAGACATATGTAGGATTTGTGGAACCGAATTGGAAACAGTCACACACCTTATTGCTGGTTGCGACTCTCTAATGGTAAAGGGACTGTATGCTGAAAGGCATAATAATGTGGCGAGATTGTTACACTGGAGATTGTGCAAACATTATGGTATCGAAGTGGCTGAAAAGCACTGGAAACCTGAGCCACATAGAATCATAGAAAATGATGAAGTTTACATCACATGGGATCACCCAATACCAACAGTCCAAAAGATAGATGCTAGAAAACCAGATATAGTGGTCCAATAAAAGAAGAAAAAAGTAGCATTGATCATTGAAATCACCACACCTAGTGACTACAGTGTCTTGCGTATAGAGACACAAAGTCATAAAATACCTCGATCTGCAGGCAGAAACGAGAGCCATGTGGAAGAAAGATACCTAGACAGTTCCAATACTAGTAGGAGCAACTGGTCTTATAAAAAATAATTTACAATCTTATTTAGATATGTTACCGAGTCATGTTACACCATACGAATTGCAGAAGGAGTCATTACTGGGCACATTGCGGGTGCTGCAAAGAGCACCTTTGGCTAACATCAAAGAGTGAAACAATACTAATTTCATGAACTTTAATCATACTTTGACTTAGGAATGGGGTCCATTCTCATCATGGTATTAGAAACCCAAAAGACTTGGAGAAATTAAAACTTCAGACTCACAGGGATTCATTTCAGATAACATTGCAGGTCAGTCTGCATAACATACAGGAAACATGTAAAATACTAGGTGCATAGCCTCATAAGATGATACTAGGCTATTGGCCCTGATGCCCTCATAAGCCAAGCCCAGACTTTTTCCCCTGTCTCTTCAAAGCCAGCACCTGTTTCCCCTGTCCAGCTGGGACACACACTGGATCCCAGGTGTGTATTATCCATTTCCCATGCAGTCATCCTGCATCTTCTTCAAGAGGGCTATACACATACTCTGCAAGACATCAGGAGGGAGTGCATCTTACAGACATCATATTGTGTGGGACATTACACTATCCCACCAAGTACTGTACATGTCACAGACCAAGTGAGGGCCTTGTGTGCATGTTGCATGAGTAGGGTTTGTCTTACAGATATGCAGAAACGCCATCAAGGCTGGTTTGGAAATGGCCATTTATGCCAGACACAGGTTGCCTATGATCAGTCTGTATGAGACTGAGTACAGGGACATGGTTTCAGCCTACCTGTATAGGATAGGTGTTGCAGACCCTGGATTTGCCTGGTCAGGAGCCTCTGTGGTCTCTGCAACTGCTGCATTTGCTTGGCAAGGTACATGCCAAAGGATCATTTGTACTTGGTAATGCGTCTGATAAGGGTGGAGTACAGGGATGTTGTGGCCTCCTGGTTCCTGGATGACATACCAATATACCAGTATTTGTGAGGTGGGCCATGTAGACAGCCTTCCATAGAATGGTGCCCAGATGGTGGGAAACTGTCAGGTTGCTACCAACCTTGATACACAAGTCGCCTTACACCTGATTGCATGCTCAGTACATTATTACTTTCATAATCAGTGTGGATGACATCTACCACAGCAGGAAAAATGATGCATCTCCTGGCATTCAGTTTAAGGCAATGCTTCTTGTGCCAGTGATTAATTTGGCTGAAGGCCTCTTGGAGGATGCTCACATCAGTAGGGGATTGTAAGACAGTGGCAAGCTTGCAAGCATCTGTAAACCTGGTCAGCCACAGACCACTGCTTTTGTCATGTACCTCAGACATGTGTATCTCAAACAGTAGAGGCCCCCAGACTGATCCTTGGGGTATACTACTCTGGAAGATTGTACTACTAATGGTGACTTCCATTACTTTGACCGAGTTGGTACTATCATTGAGCCAGTTAGCTACCCATCTGGTAACATACAGGTTGCTGCCTAACTGTGTAGGCTTATGTATCCTGGCAACCTGGGGATTATTGTGAGAGAATTGGGCTAGGTGAAGGTAGGCATTGTTCAACATCTTATCCTCGCCCTTGTGTTTGTTGACCACTTCAGGGAAGTCGACCAGGTTTAACAGGCTTGATCTCCCTTTGACAATTCCACACTGTGTGGGTTCAAGCATTTTGATGTTGCTGATGTCCCTGTTCGTAATGTCCTTGATATTGTCTTCCATGCCCTTGCAGATCAGGCTAGTGATGCTGATGTGCATATGATTGGTTGGGTCAGTGGATTGCTCTGCATTTGTGTATAAGGATGACAGTGGCTGTCGTCTGTGCAGATGGGATGACACTGGTACTCAGGCTTTGGTTGACTACAGTGTGTAATGGAGCTGAGAGCTCATGCCTGAGTTCATGTAGGATGCAGCCAGGGATGGTATCAGGCTTATGGAGACTTCTCTGTGTTACCTTTGAGAGGGCATTATGGATGTACTTCTTGATGATGAGGGGAGGGGGGCAGGAATTCCAGATAGGTGTTTTGGGTGCCAGAGTCATGGTTGGAGGTCTATAGCTAGCTATGATTTGAGTAGGTGTTTTGTCAACAGTTAACTGCACTTGGGATGTCTACCATGCATCATACTGTTTGGCCAGCATGGAGGTGTGTATGTGTATGATAACATTTAAAACTCCACCTCCTGTGGCTTTGCAGCCCTCCATTTGTGGTCTAAACATATGATAGGATGAGTAACCTGGCAAGGTTAGTGTGCTCTTCACAGCTGCAGAGCAGGTGTCAGTGACTGCACAAATGTCAGCCTCCTACTGGATGGGTTACACTTGCATTGACATGGATTTCATGCTAAGACACCTAGCTCCTGTTATAGCATGACATCTGCACAAAGGCATACATCACTGGTGGGCAAAGGCCGGAAAATAATGACACATTATAAATCTAGCTGTAACACACTTAGTTCCTAGCAAAGACGGTTTCGCATTCACAGGTCTACTCCACAGGATATAACATCTGACATTCAAATGTATGATATTTTGTTATGACTTTAATCTTTAAATGGGTTTCCAGTGATTTGCCAGAGAATATACAACTGTATGAAGCAGTCACTACAAATATGAAGCAAACATGTGGTCAGTCTGCAAAACTCTGGACAGTTGAGAGGTACGGTCTCAGTATATAACATACAGTTCAACACACAATTCTGCACCTGTTGTTTACTATGCACAGACCATATATAAGTCTCTTACATTTGTAAGACAAGCATATGTATCACAGTAGCATTCACGAGTGACATATGAATATTTTCAACATCCCAGGTAGTTGGCCTAGCAGTGTCACAGTCAGTACTGGGCAACAGACACTCCAGTAGTAGTCATACATGAGCTGTCCTTTGCTAGGGTGACTCAGGGGCCAGAGTTGTGATCTATGTCACTACAGACAGGGCCAGCAGGATTGGCCATAGGTGCCAGATAGCAGCATGTGAGTCCAGCAAGTCTTGTTATCACCTAGTGTTTAACATCCTATTTCACATTATTGCATCTCCCCTTCTGCATTCTATTGCAAGCTTAAGTGATTGACATACCTGTTATAGTGCTGAAGAGTTTCCTCAGACTAATGCAAATGTTTAGGTTTATGTAGTTGCAGTCTGTCTTTGTGTAGATGGGTTCAAACCTGTGTGGCATAGGCAGCAGCTTGCCTTTTGTAGGTAATGCTCATGAGCAAGTGATGGCCTGTGCACCAATCGGTGTCTCCCACTTGCTACTTGCTTCCAGAGCAGCTGTGTTGTCTTTCCATTAGCCAATGCCATGGCAACACAGTGCTATAATTATGTCCTTCATGTGGGTCTTGCCCCTTTTCCTTGCCTGTGAGGAGGACATTATGGAGGTGTGTGGCTACAGCTTCACAGACCGTAGGTGGAAATACCTCTCAGAAAAAAAATGTGGAGACAGCCCAACAACATGGGGGACAAAGTTCCAGAATTGGGTACAGATTGTAAGTAAGCATTGCTGTCATACACATAGAAAATTGCTAGATTAACAGGGATTGTCTGGAGATGCATTTTCTGTGTGACTTGACATCTGACAGTGATATGTCTCTGACATACCTCTCTACTGTCCAGATGTCCACAGAATGCCAGAGGTTTGCTTGTTATGTTTGGTCTGCTCCTCAGACAATTTTTGCTTTTGAGAAATCAGTAGGATAATATGAGGAGTGTAATCAGTAAAGGTTGACATCCATTTGTGTTTCAGATGTTATATCCTTCAGTGATGTTATGCTACAACAAACCTTGTAACACCAGCAAGTGTTTCAGTTTGTAACACCATTATGTGAGATATGTTCCTCTTTTTGGCCTACTGTCCCCCAACTATGTCAGGCTTCATCCAGATGTCTTGCAGTAAGAGGTCAGAGGCATGGTATATCAATATTTAGTGACTTCACTCCTGATATCATCCCAGTGACTTAGTAGATTCCTGGAAGTGGTATGCGCCAGTGGCAATAAATATGGTCGCACACCCTGGACATTCTGTGGAAATCTGTACAGTTGAGAGTTATGTATGTCCGGCCATTGTTAACAGACTGTCAAGATTGTGTAGCAATGTTGTGTGTAAATGTTTGTTGGGCTGAGTAGGGAGAGTAGGAGATGTGAGTGTCATAGATCCTTTTCTATCTGACTGTGCATGCTGCTAAAGTTGCTGGTGGTCTATAACGTGTATAGGTTTATAGGGGCAGACTGAGATATGTCCTGTAACACCTCAGGATTCCCAACAGACTGTGAGTTGGGGCAGTATATGTCATTGTAGTGTCTGACTGGCAATCAGGATATGTTTGTTCAAATAGTCATTACATTCTATAGTTTATTTGGGGTACTGGTATGTTGCTGTGACTGTGATGCAGATGGTTGTGGGTGGACAATTTCTCACCAATGTCTGCTTTTCCCTACAGTTACTTCACTGTAGTGCATGATATATTTGAAAATACATGGGTAATTCCCCAGAGCTGATTTTGGGTAGTGTCATGTTGGTCTTATTGTGGTTCAGAAGGCGCTGGGTGAAATGGTTGGTAGCTCTCAATGTTTTTTCTTTTCTGTTACATGACTGCAGTCATACCTCTCCACTGTCCAGATGTCTAGACACTGCCCTGATGCGTGGCTCATATGTTTGGTCTGTTCCCCATAACAGTTGTGGGTTTCTGACAAATCACTGGGAAGATGTGTGCATTGACATCAGTAAATGATGACACTCATTTGCATTTCAGACCTGGAATCTATCAGAAAATATATGTTAAATCAAACCATGCTATTCTAGCAGATGTCTATGCATATAACAGCCATATTTCAAATATGTCATGATTGTTTGCCCTTTATCCCCCCCCCCACATTGTCAGGTTTTTTGCAGATGTCTTGCAGTAAGATGTTGGTTTATATATATATATATATATATATATATATATATATATATATATATGTGTGTGTGTGTGTATGTATACATACACAAACACACACACACACACACATATATATATATATATATATATATATATATATATATATATATATTTATTTATATATACATATATGTGTATATAAGAGTATTGTGGATATGTATTTTTCCCTCATGTTAAATGACTGTAGTGCATGATATTTCTGTAAAAACATTGCACTTTCCTACAGATCAGCTGGTGTAGAGGTATGTTGCTGTGATTGTAATGCACAGGGTCCTGGGTTCAAGACTTGGTAATGATGACTTAGTTTCATTAATGGTAAATGATGAAAATGCATGATTTGTTTGTAAAAGTTTGATATGCCTTCATTGTGCAGTGGTACATTGTTGTAGTGCATATTATCCTGGGTTCAAGACTAGGCAGTGCTGATTATTTTGCTGTTGGGCAGAACAAGGGCAGATAGAGACAGAGTGATTAAAGTACTTTTAAGAAGTTGTAAGTGGGTTTGCATGGATTTTTTGTGATGCTAAGAGATGGTCAAGTCCTCTTTGCTTAACTTAGCACTGCTTACTCCCGCTTATACCCATGCAAATTTTAATTAAATACAAGAAAAAAAATGTGATAGGAAAGTGGTGAAATGGGGCAAGCAGGGGGTAAAACATTAGGAAAAACAGATAGGGATGTGCGGGATGGGTGTAGTTAAGGACCATAGCTCTACAGTTCTTCTGCAGCAATAACTGTGAAAAATGTGTATAATTTGGAATTTACAGCCTCACACCCCACAGGGAGGGATGTTGGTGACAGACATTTGTAGAATAATTTGTGGTTAGATTGATTAATTTCACTGTACATGGAGTCAAAATGTAGAGCTATGTATGGGACAATGTTTTTTTTGCCAACAGATGCCCTTTTTTTAAGGTAAGAGTGGAATGTTGGAGAAGGACTGTAGGTATGTTTGGGGAGGTAGATTGGGTAGGATAGGTTGCATTTGCAGACAGACAAGACAGCAGATAGGAAAGGTATATGATACACGATAGGAGTAAACACCTTTGACAGGGAGGGTGGTTGGGAATCCAAAGCCCATGAGCCCCCAAATGGATATAGTGGGACTGAGGTCCTCACCCATGGGCAGTCACTACTGTACCTTCATGGCCCCAAAGGTGGCTGTGCTGGGGGCTGGACAGGAGAGGCAGCCTGCCCTTGAGGGGCAGTAGGTGCCCCTCCATCTGGTGTGGGCATCCATCCAACTACATGCAAATGACGCTGCTCACCATACCCCATAACTGGGGGTGGGTAATGGTCTCTTCTCTGTGCCCATGACCAGGGGTGGGATGGGCACCTTCTCCTGAGGTGTTTCGACCTGAAGGTGGTGCAGGACTAGCAGAAGAGGCAGTTCTAGGTTGGGTTCCAGACATGCTGGAGCCTGGTGCCATGGCCAGATGAGGCAGTACAGGCAGATCAACTGGGATCTGCCTTCCCAAACATGCTACGGTGTTGAGGTTTTACAATATATATTGGTTAGTCATAAACAAAATATTTCAAAGCTACTTATAACAGCATGCATGGGTATTCCAATTAACCCCATACAACAGATATGAAGCAGTTGCATAGCAAACAGAACACATGCATAAATGGAACAACAGTATGTATTGCAACAGCATGCCAGTAACATTGATGACAACAGGCCATCAACAATGGTATTTGAACAAGGTATGTTAACATGCAACCAATCAAATATATGAACAATTATACAACACAAGTCCCAACATTAGGTTTCGAGAAAAACATACCCATAGTATATGAATGATAATTATCAATGCAGATAAGGGGTGGGAGGGAGACAAAAAGTCCATTAAAAACTGTTTATGCTTCCATGTTTCACAGCAGTATGGCTCAATACTCTATGGGTCTGCCCTCAATTTACATCTATCTATGGCCCATAGCTTCATTAGCACAAACACAGCTGTTAAACTGTCCACCTGAAATGGTATGGGACAAATTGTGGTAACTCTAGGTACATGACTAGAGGGGACTCGTACATGTCAGGGTTACATATCTGCCACAGAATGGGAACCTTGCACTGCTATGTGATAGTGCTACTGGCACACTTCACCTGGTTTCCTATCTGTGTCCAGGGTTATTGGCAACAGTGACCACTAGCCATGAAAGTGTGACACTTGAGAGACGTATCGGGAAGAGTGAATTTTGTATGTACCTATGCTGCTGTCATTTGTAGGCATGGGGTTGGACAGGGGGACAGTTGTACACAGAGTATTAGTATACCCTTCATACAGCTACTACCAACATTTCTTTATCTCTAAACCCTGTGGAGAAAATATCAGGTAACACTACCTGACTTTTTCTACATTTATTCCTGATTCCTTGTGTGTAAATATGCACACATCTTACTACCACTCCCTGGATTTGAACCATGTGTGGGTGTGCAAAATTAACAACTAAATCATTTTTTATCACAATGAACTACTGGGTATCTGCTGTTTTCTGTTTGACTGGTTTCTGCCTAATACTCTCTTGATTAGACATCCTGACCTTGTAATCTTGAGATGCATGCATGACAGATAGTGTACTGTGCATTAATCCTTTGAAATACTACAATCTGAACAGCAAAGTTTAACACATGGTAATGCTGCATGAGGCACACTGTGATACATTACACATTGCTATTCAGGGTTCAGAGCTTAGTGCAGTATATATTTCATATTTCCTTTACATCTTGTTTTACAGCTCCATAATTTACAGTTTTTCTTAACAGCTGGTTCTCAGGGTTCTCAGAACAACCTCAGTTAATGCATGCTGTCAAACTCATATTTGCTATGGAGAACCTGTGTACATTCTATTTCTACAACAACACACCAGAGTAAATACAACATTTTTTATAGATCTTCATTACAGTGACATGACATAGTGCTTTAGTACTACATATCATGTAGATCAATATTAGTCAGACAAACTTTATTTATTCGGTTAACACAGTAACAGTATACCTACTGGCAGCAAACAATGCACATCTTCTTATCTATTTGCACTATATACTGCAAAATATATTTGTACCCACCAGCTTGTCAGCGCATCCTTAAAAGTCTGTTGGCATAGTCTTCGATGTTGCTATCCCTCTCTGCTGCAGCTGTAGGGGAGAAAAAGAAACATTATGCATACCTGTCTATAACATACTCAGGATAGACTTTGGTACAAACTACTTGATGCTGATACTTACACACTACTGGAGCATTCCGTGACCATGCATCTGGAATCCACTGGGCCAAGACCGCTCCTTTCCTCCATTTTAGGTTGGCATAATGGTACCATACCTGCTCACCAGTTTGGGTAATGCCAATAACACTGGTGAGATAACATGCAAGATGGTCCCAAGCCTCCATTTTCTATTATGAGCCCTGCTACCAGCCTTGCAGCAGTCTCTCATCATGGTTTTTTACAAGGAGTCCAGCCATGACCCTGGACTCCTGAATTCCCAGGCTAGCGCTGCACCTGAAAGTGCACCTCTTCAACTAATGCTAGTCATAGTACCTGCATAGATCATATACAACAGGTTCTGGCTGTATTCCCACCTATGGGGTTTAAATAAGGCCATGTTCCTGCCCTTTGCTGTCATTGGACCATTTTGAACATGCTAAGCTCAGCTAAGCAGTGCTCACATCCACTAAGCTGAGTTGAACAGTGCTTAAAGGGGTAAATGCTGAACACTGCTTAGTGCACAAATCCACTTAGCTGAGCTAACTGCTGCTTAGAATTTATGTCGAAGCAATGCTTAAACCTGCTAAGCATCACTAAGCACTGTGTAGCATTTTATTTATTTATTTATTTTTTATTTTATTTTACATTTGTTGACCGGGAAAGTCCGACTGGACACATGTCCATTTTCAGCGGAGGCCCGGGGAGAAAAGCTCCAATAGTACATAGTAGGTTACAAAAAGTTCCAATAGTACATAGTAGGTTACAACAATGTTTGACAGCTAACATACGATTGTAGTTATGCACTAAATACCCAGGGAAGAAAAAAAGTTACATTAGTATGTACAATAACAATTATAAAGAGAAAAACAAAGCATCATATAGTTAGTATACACAGGTAAGGAAAAGTTACATTAGGATGTACAGTGAACAATTATTATAAGAAACAAACCTACAAGTAGTTAGTTTCAGGGGAGAGTAGATGGCTTGAGGCCTAGGAGGATAGTAATTTCACTGAGGAGGTTGAGGGGAGCTATGGGTTAGTCTGGATTAGAACATTGGCAAAGCCAGTGGGATTTGAAGTGGTGGAGAGGCCATTTCTGAAAGTATTTAGGAGGTTGATTCGGTGAGACTAGGTGGAAGAGAGTTCCATATTTTACCCACTGTGTTTGAAAACAGAGAGTCACCTCCTGAGTTACAGGATTTGATTGTCTGTGCGAGTAATCTGTGAGATGATCTTAGTCTATTTAGGTTGGTATAAGTGGTAATTATTCCAGACAGTCCGGGAGTGTTTTCAGGTTGAGAGAGTATTTTGTAAGCAATAATAAGTTGCTTCTGTAGAAGTAGATTTGGTAGTTCTATCCAACCTAGGTTCTGAAGATTAGTACAGTGATGGGTTTTGTAGGGCAGGCCTGTGGCAAATCTTGCAATATGATTATAACAACAAGAGAGTTTAGATAGATCCGATTTGTTGGGATTTGTAAGTATGGGGAGGCATACAAGAGGGTAGAAAGGAGATGGGTGCGAGCAATGGCAACTTTAGCCGTGGGAGTCAGAAAGATTTTATTCTATAAAGGGACCCCAGTTTCTTATTAACAGTTTTGATAGTTTGGTTGATGTGCACATCAAATCTGAGTTTGTTGTCAATGGTAACCCCTAATAGCTTGGTATGAGGGTCGGGGTGATGGTGGTTCCATTGTTGGATTGTACACAAAAGGAAAAGTTGGTGTTTTATGGGTAGGATGGAAGAGTAGCATTTTCGTTTTTGGATTAAGGATCAGTTGGCGTTCTGATAACCAATTCTCAACTGCAGTGAAACAGTCTTGAGTTTTGGATAATAGAATAGTTGGGGATCTATCTGAGCAAATTAAAGTCGAGTCATCAGCATATTGAATACATGTAGACTCTGGGATGACTTTGTTAAGATCATTAATAAAGATGGAAAATAGGAGAGGCCAAGTATGGAACCTTGGGGACTCCTATGGTGTTGGGTATGAGGTCGGAGAGCTTGCTTTGCCAGAGCACAGCTTGTTGCCTATCAGAAAGATAGGCATGAAACCAGTCTAGGGTTTTGTTATCTAGATAGAGAGTTTTAGGGTTGCATGCAAGAGTTTGTGGTTGACCATATCAAAAGCTTTTGATAGGTCCAAGAAGAGGGCTGAAGAAATTTTTTGTCATTCGTTAAGATTGATAGTGTTTGTGAAAGAGAGGAGAGCGGTAGTAGTGCTATGTTTGGGCCTGAAGCCATGCTGGGAGTTGGTTAGCAGGTTTTCCTGAGTTAGGTAGTGGATGAGTTGTTTGTGAATACTTTTTTCCATGATTTTTGCCAGTGGTGACAAAATGGCTATTGGTCTGTAGTTTGAGAGGTCAGTGGATGAGCCACCTTTATGGAGGGGGATGACATGGGAGATTTTCCATATGGAGGGGATTGTGGATTCAGTTATGGTCCGATTAATTAAGATTGAGATGGGATAGGCTATAACATCCGCAGCTCAGTTATATTTAAAAAAATATCAGGATTGTGGATTAATTCATCATTACTGACATATTATTAAGTGTATATGATTTACTTTACATGACATCCCCCTATGAGCTTCCATTACATTACCTTGGAATGTGACTATACTGTATGGGACACTTGTGTATGCATGGGAGATTTCACATGTTATATGCACTCACACTTCCATTTTGGACCAACTACACTACCTTGGGTGACAAATATCACTTGCTTCATAATTTAACATAAAAAATCATTTAACAATGCTTTCCCATGTAAAAATAAAGTGCCTGTCTTGGTACTTGAACCATAAACGCCAACATGCAAAATCGGGACTTCCATTTTGGACCAACTACACTACCTTGGGTGACAAATATCACTTGCTTCATAATTTAACATAAAAAATCATTTAACAATGCTTTCCCATGTAAAAATAAAGTGCCTGTCTTGGTACTTGAACCATAAACGCCTACATGCAAAATCGGGACTCTAACCACTATGCGATCTTGTCATTATGATTTTAGCTATACATTTTTATTTAGCTGCTATGAGATGTTTAAGCAATGCTGAACAGAGGGCTATAACATGCAAACCCAATCAGCTATGCTTAAACATACCTTAGAATGGGAAAAAATAGAAATTAATAAAATCACTTGCTTTACATGCATCAATACTCCTTGTCAGTCACAGTAAGGGCAATTGTAAGGGTACACATAGAGACAGATTTTAAATATTGCTCTTACAAACTTAGAAAGTTGATAGAATAATAGGTTTTGCATTAACATGACTTTTCAAATGGATGTGGATTCTTAAACTCAAATGTCTATCATTATTTAGTGACTCAATGCTCTGCTATTTGCCAGGTAGAGACATATATTTGGGGGAACACACCAAAAATATGATGCAGCATACCTCTCAACTGTACAGATTTTTGCAGAACATCCAGATTTTTGACTCATACATTTGGTTACTTTCTCATATGAGTATGGTTTTCTAGCAAAATCATTGGCAAATCACTCTCAGGGTTTAAGTCAGAAAATAATGACAGCATTTGAGTTTCAGACTTCATACCCTTCAGAAAATCCATGCCATTGCAAAACGTGTTATTCTATCCACTTTCTGAATTTGTATGAGCAATATTTAAACAGTGTCCCTATTTTAGGGCCTTTGTCTATATTTCTTGCTCTAAGAGGTTGACAGGTATGTGAGGCAGACATCTGTACATTCTGCAGAAACCTGTACAGTTGGGGGTATAGCCATATGGCACTTTTGCAATGCAGAGGGTGTGTGACATTATCTGTCACACCCCCTGCATTGCTTCCTATCTAAACCTGCTGCTTTCAGTGTCCACGGACATTGAAAGCACTTGAAAAGTGCTGTACAGCACTTAAGATCGCAGGGGGTGTGTGACAGTACCTGTCACATCCCCTGTGTGTGATCTCCTAGCTATTTCAGTGTCCAGGGACACTGTTTTGCCATTTTATTTTCTTTCAGTGTCCACAGAGACTGAAAAGCATTTAGAAAGTGCTGTATGGCACTTTGAGGGTGCAGGGAGTGTGTTAGAAGTGCATGCACTACTTACACACTCCCCCTGCACTCAGTAGTATTCATGTCCACTTAGCCTTAGCAGTAATACACCTTCATGAATATGCAAGGCATGCTGCTGTTAAAGCTATGTAGAAATGGACACTGTTCACTCCATGCAGGAATAGCACTATTCTTGCACTGAGTTTACTGGATCCTGGGGAATGCTATAATGATAAAACTGTGTTCATGAAAGTATGAAGATTGAAGAAAGAAAGAAGGAAGCTAATCCCAAAACCAGAAACAGTTTATGAAAGATTAAAAAAATGTTGATATTCTTAATATGTGAGTCTTGAAAGAAGACAGAACTGCAGAATCAAAGATGATTCCTAAAAAAAGAGTGTGGGGAATATATATGACATCCATCTAACATCAAATCTAGTCAAGTTACTGATGCTAGGAGGTTCTGATATCAATCAACTTTAGTGTAAAATAAGTTTCTTTGCCTTGTGCTTCTGCTACTGCCTTTCTGTCTTATAAATCTTATTTAATATCTGCCAACAAATGGAAACCTGGGGTGGTTTGGAGGATTTTCAACAACATGTGATAGCTTGCTAAGGAACTAAGAATATAATAAAGGTGACAGGACTTCAAATTCTTGAAAGATCCCGTATATCACTAAATATTTTTTCTCACTAATTATAGTAGGATACTACCTAACAATCTTATCCTAAAATTGTGTCCAAACAATTTGCAATTGAGGACAGTCCCTGAAAATATTTTAACAGGATGCTTGATACTGATCTACATTGCATGTCCAGCATTTAATGGTATAATCAAGTATTTTCATGGACAATTTATCATGAGTGAGAAAAATCTTGTGATGGCATAGTCATTTGGGGCGATTGTGGTATTCTTATAATTTGATTTTCTGCCTCCACTAAGTTCATAAACTGCAAAAAGTTTTGAATATATTCATGAACCAGGCAATAGGAGGACTAAAGCAATATGATTATTAAAGTAGAAATTTGTATTTCCTCAAGCAATGTGTTTTTATTCACAACTTCAAATAATTGAAATAAGGGTTAATTGATGGTTGTCTGCATATATGTCTCTGATCACATATTGACTTAATCATAGAAATAATATGACACTAATGTCTCTAGTGGCCTACAGGGTGTTTATATTCTATTTCTAAGTCAGACTGTGGTTTAATATTAGTTGGTGCATAGCTGAAGGGTAAAAACAAGCTTCTTGTCCCAACATTCCTTTCAGGGAATCATTTGTCAGACTAAACGAAAATTAGGATGTGAACCAGGGTGAGATACTTGGAGTGCTAATGGACCAGATGGATCAACCTTCATAAAAAGTATGCTTATGGTTCTGTAAATAGTGTTAAGATATTGCAATGCCACAATAATTGGAAACTTGTTATGAAAATCCATTATCACAGCAAATAACAACAGATATTTTGTATAATGTTGATAATCTCTTTTGTTGGGAAAAGATGAATCAAGTTGAATATGAAGTGAAGCTCTCCTAAGGTGAGTAAGACTTTGATGAGAAAAGCTGAATATATAATTTCAAAGTAGATGCTGGATACATAGCCATAAAACTTGGTAATCAGATTCCACCTTGGGCTTAAGGAGTATAGCTTGCCCTCAAATTTCCACTCATAGAAGAAACTTAATCTCAAATGAACTGAGAAAACTTTTGGCTCTTGTACAAACTGATCTATCAGTTGCTGGATGATGCAGATATTTATATCTCGTGTATCTTTAGAGGTTAATGCCATATTAATCTCTAAGTATTTGAAAGAAGAAGGGTTTAAGGAAAATTGTATTGCCATAATCGGATATCATAGAATTAGACACTGGCATTACAAATATGGATTTGGATGAGTTAACTTTGTAGCTCCAAAAATGCCGCCAATCATCCAATGTGTGCCAGAAATTCTAAAGATCTCTCTGTGTGTCTGTAGAAAAAGATGCAAATCATCTGTGTGTAGGGCTACTTCCCAACAATCCCATCCATCTGTGATTCTTAGATGGATGGCTTAAGGGCATTCAGAGAACTGGTTATAATAAATATCAACGGAAACAAGGGACGATAGTGTTGAACTTTTTTATGAAGCTTCACTGGCTTCGATATAAATGCCTCACCCTCTCTATCTTGATAGATCCTTGATACAGATACAGTATAGCCTTGATGAATGGAACAAGAAAACTGAATAGCAACAAAACATGCCTCTGGAAGGGATAGTTAATTTTGTCAAATGCCTTTTCTGTATCCACAGATAGTAAAGCCATGGGAGCTTCTTGTAGGTGGCCTTTTTCTTACCATAACACGATCTTTATTACATTATCTTTAACTGCTGTGCTTTTTATGAAACCTGCATGATCAGGGTGAATATAAGATGGGAGAAGCAGGGCCACTCTATTTGCCCCAGACATCCATGTATATTTTGTTGCCAGTGTTTAGCAAAGTTATGAGCCTATTATTAGAGAGCAATGCAGATTGTTTATCATGTTTAAGTACTGGGAGGAACAAATATTTCTTCCTAGAAGATGGGATGACAGCTTGCTGCACCCCAAAGAAAATCTAATGCTTGAGAATGAAGGTGCATATATACTTCTGCTGGAAGTCTATTATAGCCTGGGGCCCTCTTGACTTTCAATATTTTAATTACTACCAGTATTTCTTGTTTCATAACAGCCTTAGGAAAAAAAATCTGCACCTGTTATGTTGCCAGAGAAGGAAAAGGAGGTGAAATTTTGATAAACTGAGTTTTTTGATTCTTTACTGTTATCAGCAGGCTGATGTCTCTCTATATATATCTTGGTAAGAAGTGTGAAATTGGTTCAGAATATTATGTAGTGTTCCACACTCTTTTGATGCAAGATTAGTCCGAAGCATCATGGGTGTGCGCTTCTTTAAATTTTTGTTACACTTCTTGGGTAATCTGGAGTAGAGCTTTAGTCAGACCTCATAACTCTGAAGTTGAAGTCTTTTCAGAGCTCTCTCAATCTTTTGCATAATAGTCTCTTGAAGCTTCATCTTTAATGGTTCTAGGGCATGAAAGTATCCTACGGAGGTCTCTAGCCTGAAGTTGATGATGTATATGCTGATACTGTTCTTGCTGGGATCATAGTTCTTGGGACCAGTTTTCAATAACCCGGTTGTCCAAGATCTCAGTTTAGCATGTATGATCCCCTTATATCCATCCCATAATAGGTGAGGAGAATAATCTGTTAAAACATGAGCTTCTATACGTTCTCAAATGGCCTCAATGAAGTGTTTACTAAAATCAGTACACCTGGTATAAAATGTATACAGTTTCCATAATTTTAGTGGCAATGGAGTCCAGGGTAGAAAACTGAAGATTAATACTGTATGACTGGAAAATGGGCTTGTATCTACCTTGTATATGTATTTATTTATTTATTTATTTGCAGTTTGTTTACCAGGGTGGTCCATTGGGCCTTAAGGAGCCCATTTTCAATGGAGTCCTGGGGAGAAAAGCTCCAAAGATACAAGTAGTTATAATAACAGTATTACAAAATACAATAAAATAAGAGTACTAAGAAGACATAACTGTGAGTCACCTAGATACTGATACAGAGGTTAAAGAGAATTTAAAAAATAAAATGTCAGAGTAGATAAAATATCAGAGTTTTAACAATAATCAAATGTCAGGGTAGATACAGTATCCCAGTGTTAAATGTCAGAGTAGATAAGTATCACCGTTTTAGTAATAATCAAATGTCAGTGTAGATAAAGTATCACAATGTTAATAATAATCGAGTTAGTTCCAGTTGTAAAAGGTAGTGCAAAGTACCCCATATAAATGTATTAAGGAGGAATAAAGAGAGACAGTTTATAAGAAGGTGTCAGCAGAAGTGTTTGAAGTAGGAAGGGATTATAGATAGAGATATTATGTAGGATGAGATCAAGAGCATTCCCACAGTGATGTTAGGTGAGAGTGCAGAAGTGATATAGATAGAGATATTATGTAGGATGAGAGCGAGAGCATTCCCACAGTGATGTTAGGTGAGAGTGGAGAAGTGATATAGATAGGGTTATTATATAGGATAAGAGCGAGAGCATTCCCACAGTGATGTTAGGTGAGAGTGGAGAAGAGATTTAAAGATAGAGAGACTGTTAGTAGTACGGATGAGAGGTGGGAGGGAGTTCCAGTGGCGTGTGAGGCAGAAGGAAAGAAGATGTCTGCCAGGTGGGCGGGAGGGTTTATGCAATTCAATTAGATTTTGTTGGTTGGATCATAGGCATCTGTTAGGAAGATGCATTTTAAAGGTTGAGATGAGGGAGGGGCAGAAAGAAGGGCTAAATATAAGTTTATGTGTTTGGATGAGTTGTGTATAGATGAGATAATTGGGAAGTTCAAGCCATTTCAATTAGTGTAGGGAGGTACAGTGATGGGTGTTGGATCTGTGGCCAGCTGCAAATTTTGTGATCTTATACTAACAGGAGGAAAGTTTAGATTTGAGGGAGGAGTGTAGGTTGGTAAGGATAGAGGCTCCATATAGTAGGGATGGGGTTAGGTAAGTGTTAGCAAGAGTGAGCCTGGTAGGGGGAGAGATAAATTGGTAATGGCAATAAAGCATGCCTAGTTTTTTGTTAGTTTTTTTTATATTTGTCTGCAAATGGTTGTCAAACTTTAGTTGGTCATCAATTAGGATACCTAAGAATTTGGCAGTGGAGACCATTTCAAGGGAAGTGTTATCTTTGCTGGTAATACGGAAAGAGTGTTTATCTAGGGTAATGCTTCTGGAGGGGGAAAATAACATTAGTTTAGTCTTATTATCATTTAGTGCTAAATGGTTCTGGAGCATCTATAGCTCTGCAGCAGAGAATGCTTCTTGGGTAAGTTTCATTAGTGTAGATGTGCAGGAGGAAAAGCAGATTATTGTTGAATCATCTGCATATTGAATAAGTTTAGAGTGAGGGATGGCCTGGTGGAAGTCATTGATGAAGATGTTAAATAGAAGGGGTCTTAGAAATGAGCCTTGGGGTATACCAGTGGGTGTGAATTGGAAAGGGGAAATTGCTTTTTTCCACTTAACTGCTTGTTGCCTATCTGATATGTAGCTGGTGAACCAGTTAATAGAGGAGTGGGATAAGTTTAGTTGAGAGAGCTTAGTAAGAAGAAGGTTATGAAAGATGGTGTCAAATGCTTTAGAGAGGTCTAGGAGGAGGGTGGAAACAATGAGACCAGAGTCACGGGCTTTGTTAACAGTTTCAAGGAAGGAGAGGAGAGCTGTGGTAGTACTATTGCCAGGATGGAATCCATGCTGAGTGGAAGTTAGAAGGTTATTATTGATGAGATAAGGTAGGAGTTGTAGGTGGAAACATTTTTCGAGAATTTTAGAGATGGGGATAGGTTAGCGATGGGATGAAAGTTGGAGATGTCATTATTATTGCCACCTTTGTGTGGTGGAATAATATAGGCCTTTTTCCAGATCTGGGGAACATGGCATTCAGAAATAGATCGATTTATTAGGATGCTGATAGGGTAGGCTATGGCTTCTACAGCAGTTTTTAGGAAGAAGGAGGGTATTTCATCAGGAGCATTAGAACATGATTTTAGTTTTTGAAGAAGTTTTTTTATAGTAGAGATGGGAATAGGGTTTGTGGTGAAATGGGGAGATTGGGGGGTATTGGAGTTTTGAGAGAACGGGTTCTGAGGAGGTTGCTGGGGTCTGGTAGTTTCATGGTAAAGGATGATGTTAATTTAGAGATGGAGTTAATAAAGAATGAGTTAAATTGGGTAGCTCGATCTGAGTCTGAGGCATTTGGGTCAGGGCAAAGGTTTTCTTTTCTACCTGAGCTTAGAAGGGAAGGAAGAGATGCCATCCCAGAATTTCTTAGGGTTATTGTTGTGTTTGTTTTGGAGAGTGGGGAAATAAGCTTTACGGTTGGTGTTAATGAGTTTTTTTGCTTTGTTGTGAAGTATTTTGTATTCATTAAGGGAAATGGAAGTTTTAGTTTTATGATAGTGGTTCCAGGCTTTATCGCGGTTTTGCATAGTAATTAGGGTGTTCCTAGTTAGCCAAGGGACGGATTTACTTTTTATGTGTTTAGTTCTTAAGGGAGCAAAGGAGTCAAGCAAGCATAAGAAGGTTGTATTGAAGTAAGTAACTGCGTTATCCAGGGGTAAAGTTCTTAATGGGTTCCAATTAGTTCTTTTTAGAGTGTTGCAGAAAGCATTGTGGTTAAAGTCTTTTATGATGTGAGTGGTAATATAGGAGTGGGATATTTGAAGGAAGAAGGGAAGGCGAAGGGCAAAAGTGGGAAGATGGTCTCCAAGAGGATCTGGAAGGGTGCCGCTCTTGGAGTAGTTGTGTGTGTGGGACACTAGTATCCAGTCTAAGATGCTACCAGATATGAGGTCTTTGGAGGGTCTGGTTGGGGAGTTAATAAGTTGTGTGAAGTTATAAAGATTTATATTGAGGGAGTTGGATGGGGACTGTTTATTCTCCCAGTTAATGTTAACATCCCCGAGGATTATAGTTTCATTTGTGATATTGGATGAGAGCCAGGAGGGAATGTCTTCTAGGACAGGGATGTTGTCCCCAGAAGGGATGTAAAGAGTGGCTATGCAGATGGATTTTTGTTTGTTTACTTGAAGAAGAGCTAAAAGTAACTCAGCTTTTCCAAATTTGCGGACAGATTTAGAGTAGGTAGTGACTGAGAGGGTCAAGGGGAAGAGGAGACTTACACCTCCCCCTTTCTTAATAGTTCTGTCATGTCTGATAATACTATAGTTAGGTGGAGTAAGTTCTGAGTCTTTAATATGTGGCTTGAGCCATGTTTCTGATATGGAAAGAAAATCGTGTTTGTTATGATGGAGCCAGGCACGAAGTTGTGGGATTTTATTACATATGCTTTTGTCTTTGAATGCGGTGAAGTGGAGGGGCCTACTACTTGAGTGGGGTAGAGGTGATGAGGAGGGAGAGATGGGAGTGGTAGAAAGGCCAGGATTTGGGTGAATATCTCCAGAGGTAAGGATGGAGATAATGTGGTGTATGAGGTAAGAGAGGTGTTTAAGAAGCTTGTTATTGGGTTTTAAGTCAGAGGAGTGTGTTGAGATGGGAGTGGTATGTATTTGAATAGTGGTTCTGGGGTGGGATAGGAATGTGTAGTTGAAGAGCAAGGAATTGTTGTGGAAGTAGAGGTTAGGGGATATGAAGAATGAGGAGTGAGCTAGTTGTAAGGTTGGGGAGATTGTAGAATGGGATGGGGTGTGTGATTGGTAAAAAGAGGTCTGGTGAGATAGTGTATGTAAGAAAGGTAGATTAGTAGTAGTAATAGAGTTGTAAAGGTTATTGGTTTAGTGTACATGATGTTTATGAAGAGTAACACAGCAGGAGTGTATTTACGTTAGTGAGGTATTAGGGATAGTTGTTTAAGAACTATGGTTTTATGTGAAGTAGATAGATTAAGCAAGAGAGTAGGTGAGATAGGAGTGAGTAATTAGTGGGTGTTAAGTGACGTGTTAAGTAGGCTGGAGTGTGTGGGTGGAGGGAGTGGCCTAATAGTTATAAAGATAGAGGTACTGGGGGTGGGTGAGAATTGGGGGCAGGGTAGGGGAGCAGAGTTAGCCCACAGAGCGAATGGTGCAGGTAGACCCAAGACGAGTGAGAGGAAGCAGGTAAGAAAAACAATCAGGCAGAGTGGAGGAAGGTAGGGTATGGGCTAGAGAGTGGTGAAGCAGTGGCAGGGAATGAGAGGATATCTCTCCAGGGAGTTTCCCTACTAGTAAGTGAAATTAATTAACCAGATAGTACTTAGACTAGGAGCTGGGCAAGGGAAGGCTGTTGAATTTACAGCTAATAAACAGTACCAACAGTACTAGTGGGTATAACTTTGGCACTGGGCTAACAGGATATAGCAAGCAGGGAAAAGAGTATAGTATGGAATTGGGAGACTGTAAGGGTGACTAGGAGATATAGAACCTTTAAACAGAATAGCTCATTGGGTAATGGAGTAACACTGCCATCTGGTGGCCAATAACTAGATTTCAAGGAGGGAGAGGCAGAGAGATAGCCAGGGAAAGTGGGAGAAGAGCGGGGGATGGGGAACTTAGAGATGGCCGTAGGCTGCTGGTGGACACGTGGCGGAGCCCTAGTGAGACCAGATATTAGGTATTTGCAGTAAAATACATGCAACACAATTTAGTAACATACACATACAAATCCTGGAGGCCTTCACAACACAGTACAACTGGAGCACAGGTCTTGTTGATGCAACTTCAGGGGCAGGGTGGCCTTTAGAGCAGTGAGGTATTACTCAAGGGGTTGAGGATGCAACAGAGCAGGATATTCTGTTAACACATCTCAGGTAAATAGCAAAAACTCGCCAATGGGCAGGGCCAGCAGCCTACAGAAGAATGGGACCGGAAGTCCTGGACATAGTTCAATAGCATGGTGAATGGTAAGTAGGCAAGCAGTGGTCTCCATACAGCTGTCTAGCTAGGCCTTCAAGAGATATCTCCTCAGACCAAGTCTTCAGAAACTTGATAGGAAGGGTTAGATTAAAGTTTCTAATGGCAGTAGTGTCCTTTGGAATGCAACTGAAGTCATCTGCATTTATCAAAGAGCCCTGGGGATTGTTCTGAATATTCTGTGAGATATGCTTTTCTCCTTGACACCCATGATAGGATGATGATACAAGGGGACTAGAGTTATTATGTTTATGTCTTTGAACCAGAATGGCTTCAGTGCTGAAAAAACGATCCACTAGGCGTATAATATGTAACAAAGCAATTTATTAACAACACACAGAGGAAAAAATAATAAAATAAATAAATAAATAATATTAATCCAAATGAGTCAAATCCAAGCACTTTTGTCTCCTGTGTAGGAGACTTTTTCAAGAACAGAGCATGCCCAACAACTGAAAAACTTTTATACCATCATTAATTAAGTTTCAAAAACAAAAGCACCAATCATTTTCTGTTTTCACTAATTGAATCCTTTGGTGTAGGGTGTGATAGTTAAAGGTATAACACAATGAAATGTGCAATAAAATATGCAGTTTTACCATGGTCAAACCAACACAAATAGTAAAAAAATGTGTGTGCGTATGTGTGTGTGTGTGTCTGTGTGTGCGTGTGTGTGTGTGTGTGTGTGTGCGTGTGCGTGTGTGTGTGTGTGTGCGTGTGTGTGTGTGTGTGTGTATACACCATTTGGGCATTACAGTCAGTTGTCATGAAATTAGAAAATAAAAATATATATTAAAAAGTATATAACTAATATACTTGTGTTAGGTTTTACAAGTGCATATACATACGCACATGCTTGCATAACCTATTTGTTTAAATGTATGAATGTATAAATGAATAATGTCTGTATGAGTAAAAGCTGAAATATGTGCGCATATATATAACTTGTATACACAATAAAATTTATTTTGGAGGGTCAGAATGCACATAATTAATAAAACTAATAAAAGTTCATTGCTAACATTAAGCAAATATGTTGGTATCGTAATTTTTTTTTTAGGTTTAATAAATGATAAAGGTGTTTATACTAATAAATAAATAGATACATAAGCATATTATGTTAAAAACTTAAAAATTGTTGGATAACCACCTATGTTAAAATACAATGTAAAAGAAATTCACCTATCTAGGCTCTTTAACTTCAAAAACAAGTAATTGAAATAGAATCATTCAGGCCTGGCCATTGAGTAGCATTCGTTCTTAATTGCCATAAAGCTTCATTCATTTCCAAATGTAATTGCCATGGTCCACCCCTTGGGTTCACTTCCATAGCTTCTTTGATAGTAAATTTAAACCCATAATCCGGCCATTCATTACAATGCTTTGCCAAGGCGTTTATATCCTTTTTAAATTTAATGTCCCTCAAATGCTCATAAATACGTGTATTTAACTTTCTTTCCATTTTTCCAATATAAAAACAGGTGCATTTGCAACAAAAAGCACAATAAATTACTCTTTCAGTGTTACAACAACATTTTTTTCTTCTGGGTAACTCTAATGCCATTAATGTTAAATTTCATGCTATCCATTATATATTGGCAATATTTACAAGATCCACATTTTCTCATGCCCCCAATATTATAAACTTGTGTGTTGTTTTCATGTATGTTTTTGAGGGACTGACCCTTTCTGTACACTGCAATAGGTCTTTCTCCTATACATTGTCAAATTTCATTACACGAGGTTAAAATAATCCAGTTTTTCTCTAAAATTCTTAGTATGTCATGACTCTCAAGATTATATATGGTAATAAAAGCACAACGATAGTTTGTTTCTGATAATATTGGATTTTCAAGATTCATACTGTTCTGTGAATTATCATATAAACTCTTTGTCCATCTACTTCACTCGGTATTATGTTATGTTGTATTCCATCAACCATTAGAATAGCTTGAAAAAAGCCTTTCTCTCTTTTGTTGACAACCCCTAACATTACATTATTTACTAAATCTCTTGGATATTTTCTTTTTATAAACATTTCTTTTAGTAAGTCGCATTCATTCAGAAAAGTGTCAAAGCAAGATATCATACGGGCCGCTCTTACAAATTGGCCCTTCACTACCGCTCTTTTTTGTTTGTAAGGGTGTGCACTATCAAAGTGTAAAAACTATTAGAATAAGATTCCTTCCGATATATTTCTGATACAAATTTACCTAACTGTCTATCTTTTATTAGTTTAATATCCAAGTATGAAATTTCCTCTTCACCAATGTTGTGGGTAAATTTAAGAAAGGGTGTTGAATTGTTGATGTAATTTAAAAATTCATCAATAAGGTCCCTTGGACCAAGCCAAAAGATGAAAATATCATCCAAAAATCTGACATACATACTACAATATTAAAAAAAATGTGATTCAAAAACAACTCTCTTTTCCCATTGTAGCATCACCATATTGGCATAAAGGCCACCACAAGGGGAACCCATAGCAACAACAACCATTTGTATAAAAAATTCTTTGTTAAAAAATATACAATTATTTTTTAAAACAAGATCAAACAGTTGTTCGAACACATTAATCCTGGGTTGGGGTATCCCTTTTTCAAGTAAATAGTCATATACCCATTCTACCCCTGTATCATGAGGTATTGAAGTATAGAGGTCCTTTACATCAATGGTTACAAAGAAGCCACTCTCATTGAATTCCAAGTTATTGATTCTCTTAAAAAAAATCCAATGAGTCCATACATATATTAGTCTCTTCAGCCACATACTTTTTTAGGTTACTGTCTATATACCTAGCTATAGGGTAAATAATAGAACCTTGTCCATTGACAATAGGATGCGTTGGTGGATCAGACACATTTTTATGCATTTTAGGCAATCCAGAAATGCATGGGGTAACAAGGTAGTGAAAAGATAAAAAATTAAACTCATTGATTGACAAAGAACCTTCAATAAATAAATCATTCAGTTCATTCCTAATCTTGTTGTATGTTTGATTTAATTCATTTAAATTAAATTTTCTATAAGCATCACCCATTAGAATTTTTATCATCCTCTCATTGTAATCTCCTATGTCCATTATTAATTAACAATTAACAATTTTTAAGTTTTTAACATAATATGCTTATGTATCTATTTATTTATTATTATAAACACATTTATCATTTATTAAACTTAAAAAAAAGTTTTATGACTCCAACATATTTACTTAATGTTGGCAATGAACTTTTATTAATTTTATTAATTATGTGCATTCTGACCATCCAAAATGAATTTTATTGTGTATACAAGTTATATATATGCACACATATTTTAGCTTTTACTCATACAGACATTATTCATTTATACATTCATAAATTTTCTTGAATAGGTTACACAAGCATGTGCGTATGTATATGCATTTGTAAAACCTAACACAAGTATATTAGTTATATACTTTTTAATATATATTTTTATTTTCTAATTTCATGACAACTGATTGTAATGCTCAAATGGTATACACACACACACACACACACACACACACACACACACACACACACACACACACACACACACACACACATTTTTTTTACTATTTGTGTTGGTTTGACTCATGGTAAAACTGCATATTTTATTGTACATTTCATTGTGTTATACCTTAAACTATCACACCCTACACCAAAGGATTCAATTAGTGAAAACAGAAAATGATTGGTGCTTTTGTTTTTGAAACTTAATTAACAATGATATAAAAGTTTTTCAGTTGTTGGGCATGCTCTGTTCTTGAAAATGTCTGCTACACAGGAGACGAAAGCGCTTCGATTTGACTTATTTGGATTAATATTATTTATTTATTTATTTTATTATTTTTTTCCTCTGTGTGTTGTTAATTGCTTTGTTACATATTATACGCCTAGTGGATCATTTTTTCACCACTGAAACCATTCTTGTTCATCTGTTCTTGCGGCTTTTTGTTTGTATGTTTATGTCTTTTCTAATTATTACTTTAGCCATGCTGCCACCTGCAAGAGAAAATGTGTGCAATAAATGGACTTCTGTGAATCCATTCTTAATCAGTATGGCACCTCCTTTGCATCTTGTATGGGATACATTGAAGACGTTACTATATTATATCCCCATAACACTAACTTTGAGTGTTCACATCAGATAGGTGGATCTCCTGCAGAAATAAAATGTCTGGAGATGTGTGAAGCACCTGTGTACATTTTTGAACATGTTTAATAAGACAATTGGTCCCTTTAATTTTAACACTAAGTAATTTCATCTATGGCAATGAAAAATAAAAATGTATCTAATTCTATCAACAGACCTGAAATTTTACTCTTCTGTATAAAAGGTTCTGTATAATTATTTTCCATAATGTTTGTTAACATGCATTGACATATAGCTCCAAAAAGGAAATTAAATCTTATAGAAGGGAAGAAATTGAATAACACTAAAACTGTTCTTGATATTGTTAGAGATAAATGTAGAATAATGACTAAAAACATACTCAGTTGATCATGTAATAAATAACTGTTTAAAATAATATTTACCTCGCAACTGTCCTTGATTTTCATGGACATCCCTGATTTTGCCTCAGATTTTAATTTTGTCCCTCTTAATCCTTCCTAAAATGGTGCTTTTGGAGAAAGGTTGGTGAATATTAATCAGTAAGGACAATATTTTGTGTTATACACTTCTTTTCCTTCAGAAAAGTTATATTAATTCACGTTCTCTTATTCTGTCAATGTCTCAAGTTAATGGTACTAATATTTTAAAAGCGCCCCTGATTTTACATGTTTATTTCTGGATTTGTCCCTGATTCCATTGAGATTTGTCCCTGACTGGTTGAGAGCTATGATTTAGTCAAGTAAATGACTCCCTTAGTAAAAATGTTATTTATAACCTTAGACATTTCCTATCTGGTACACCCAGAGGAGGGGTCAGTTTAACAGAGTGAGTAATATCTGTAGGTAGCATCAGAGTTCTAGAGAATCGGAACTGTTATTAAATGATCAAAACACAGGTTAACACTAGAGAACTGAATAGAATCAAAAAACAGAAGATACTGCTGCAAAATTAACATAGTATATGTAAACTATAATATTGTAGAATAGAAGAAAACTAATGTATATAAGTACAACTGGCAGACTTCAACCAGAGGATTATATTAAATGCCACTCATAGTTCATAAGCACGTGATTCATCAAGTAGCCAGCATTTGTTCTGCTCTGGGCAAAGCTGATTTGGACCTTTTTGGATTTAGGGAGTTAATAGTTGTCGTATTCATATTCCTGTCACACTTCGAAAATTGGGACATCCATTCCACAGTTCCAAGAAGTGCTACTGAAACCTTATTCCTCAAAAATAATATGTCAACATTTATCTGCATGAAAATGTGATGCTCATCTGGAAGTCAGATCCTCATTCTTGTCAGGTATAGAATAGATCTCCTTTTCTTTCAATAATAAGTAATGGAAGACAGATTTCTTATCACCTACCGGGAGCTTAGAAAACCCATTTTCATGCCTGATTTTGCGACCTAAGAAGGTGAGGTCTTTTTTAGCCCATGCCACATACAAAATCTTCTCTTTTTGTTGGAATGAAAAAACATGGATTATAACCAGTCTAGGAGGTGAATTGGGCTTAGGTGTTGGAAGTAATGCCCTGCCTGCTGTTGTTATCATTAACATCATAGCTGCATCCAAGCCTAAAATGGTAGGCAGCCAGGCTTCGAGGAAGCAAAGGATATCATTTTGCTCAGCTCTTTCTTGTAAACCAATTATTCTGATGTTGTCAGCTAGTGTTGTTCTACTAGTCATCCAAATGTCCATACAGCACCAGGGTAAACTAAAGCAGGAAGGTAAGCTGATGTTCAGCTTCATTGAGACATGCTGCTTAGTCCTGAAGCAGTTTTCTGAGTGTGCTTATGTGATCTGCTACAGTAGAAATGGAAGATTTGATTTCCTGTACCTGGCCATTCAAAAAAGTTGTAAAAACTTCCATTGAAACTGTAAGTTGATTTATTGAGGTTGCCAGGAGAACAATTTCAGAAGTTGGTAGGTCTGAGGATTGGCCACATGCTATCTTTTTCAGATATCAAACACTGAGTCTTGCAAATGTGCTGTTTGATCCAGAATCTTTTGATCCTCTGGCCAGAAGGCAGAGAGATGCCATAAAGACTCTTGGTTTGCTCGAGCTGTAGTTGGTTGCTGCTTTATCAGAGGCATGTATTTGACTTGGCTCACCAGTCTATTCCACCACATCAGACAGCAGGATCCAAAAGCAGCAATTTTATTCCAGGTTTAGCTCTTTCTTCCCTTAAGAGGGACTTCATCAGAACCTTAGCTTAAGAAACTTAATGGTTAGTGAACCTTCCATTTAGATGTCACACCTTCTGGTCTGTGTCACATTTTCATTTTTATTGCCTGAAGCTCAGAAATTTGCTGCTGACATATTCAAACCTGGGACTGAAAGCCATGGGCACTATATCTTGTAAATTAATATCTATTGACCTGACATTTTTTTAGTTTTCTTCATGTGGAGAGATTTTTGTAAGGTATGTAAATAATCTTCTCATGATGAACTGTGTAGTGATTTAAAAAAAACATTTGAAATGAGCTGCTTATGTCTAAGTGGTCTCTGCCATGTATGCCACTCTATTATTGATTGATGCATTGTTTTAATGCATGTAAAATGACTGTAAAATGTAAATCTTGCTGTAACAAGTTGTAAATCATTCTCATGGACTACCTTAAGTCTGTATTTTAATGACTTTTCTACGTGTATTTTGCAAGAATGTTATGCTGCATGTGTGCCCTAGTACCCAAATCGTAGCTCTAAAGGATCCAATGACTAGTCTATCAACCTGGTCAGCAAGCAATTACATAAGTAAATAAAATCAGGCTCAAGAAAAGGCTGAGTCAGACAGTTGAAATGTGATTGCTGGAAAAACCACCAAGAGCGTACTAATATTTTGTCTTAGGAGCTCTGATAGTGTAATAAAGCTTTCTGATTGGAGAGTGTATTACTGTACATCATTTTGACAAATCCACTGTAGGATCCAAGGAGATGGGGTGGAGGAGAAGAAGTGAAACAGGTTGCACACAACTAGCTGGGAGGAGCACAAAATGATTGGCATAGACTGAGCAAGAGGGAATGTATGCAAATTTACAACAGCTGCTTTTTGGTATACCCAGGCAACAAGGGAAAAGGACTGATATCTATACTAATTCAACATGTATGATAATGAAAAAATATGTGCCTATGAACATAAATTAATCCAATAACGTGTGAGGTAAGGAAGATGAATAATGCAATAATACTTTCAAATGTCTGGATTTTATTTGGTTACAAATGGAGACAGGTGCTTGTTGAAAATAAAAATGGCAATGGATGTATAGCAGACATGTGAACATTTATATTAGTCATTCTGCTTAGAACAACTCCCTTCACTGTAGCTGGAAATTATGAAGGGGATTCAGTATAGTGCACATGTGGCTATTGTGGCTGATACAGAAAAGATGGTTTTCTAAGAAGTTACAGATCTACTTTGCCTTATTGAATTCTATATAATGGGCATGATTTACCATGGACAGTCTACCACCACCCAGTAGACCATCATTATATAAATTTTAATGTGTTACTTTTATTATATTGGCATGGATCTGTTCATCTGTACATCTGATGCGAATGGGTCTGTGTCCGCATATCTCAGCATTATATCTCTAGATATACAATCTCTGATGTTGAGCCCACTAACGTCAAAAGTTCCCTCCAGCCTCAAAGAGGGTAATACAACATAGATAGGGATAAATTTGTGGCTACCAGCCCAATTATCTAGCTTTACCTTGAAGGTGGCAAGGGTGCTACTCTACTTGACATGTAGTGGAAGTTTGTTCAGAGGTGGGGAGTTCATTGGGATAGGATTAAATCACACCAGTGTGTCTTATTCATGATGAGGTTTAGTTTAAATAGGTACTTCAGGAACTATTATGATTTAATTTACAGTATCCCCATTTTTGTTCTAAGTTGTTATGTGGGCGGTATTATATACAGAGATTATATACCTTTCCAAAACATTCAACACAATATCCAACATAGGCATTGTAAACAAGCTCTTAGCTCACTGAATTAAGTATTAATCCTCACATCACTAACTGATTTACAGGCAGTATGGCAGAAGTTAGGAGAGGATAATTTGTCTCCACAAAAACACCTGTCATTAGTAGAGTGCCTCGGGGCTCAGTGTTGCACCCACTCCATTTTAACATCTACTTCTCTGAAGCCAAGACTAATGTCAATGGCCTCTGGATGACCACATTCTTAATCAATTGCAAATTAGGTGCAGTAACTGAATCCTTACAGAACACAAATATCCTCTAAGGTGCCTGACACAGATTAATAACTGGTGACAGAGTCACTGTCTTAATCTCAATGCCAAGAACTGTGTAATAGTATATTTTAATAAGACAACCATTCCTACAAATGAATACATTGATGATATACCACTAAGAGGCAGCCAGGTATTTGGGAATGTATGTAGACAGTGAGATAGCCTTGAACCATCTTGAGTCTACACCAGTAAGGAAATCATTCTGTATTGCATAAATTTTAAATAAGATTATGGCATCCAGGTCCAAACATGTCATTGTTCAATTATACTCTGCCTTATAAGAATAAACATTGAATACAAGCCTGTCTTCAGCATATACCTGACCAGGCTTATGCAATAACTGTAATGTCCATAGAGGTTCATCTCAAAAAGAATGCATGGTTTAGAAAACAAGTCCTATGCAATCTGCCTCAAAGCATAGTCTTAATACACAGTCTCATACAGCCTGCCGAAAGGCGACTTATGCCTTGCCTACAAAGCATCCTTAGATCCAGGTGTAATGGACCTGTAGCACTTCTGTAAAATAAATAGCATCAAAAAAAACAAAGAATCCAGTGTCTTAAACCTCACCTATAACATAAACAGGGCATGCTGGAGAACAAGGTACGTGTCTCAGAGGCTTCCCCTTCTCTGGAACAGGTTTCCCATCCATGTGATGCAATGTTCTTCCCTGAACTTATTCAAGTAAAGCATGGATCAGTGGGAGACAAACCGTACATTTACCCCAGGTCTGGCACCTGTGTCTCTATTGGAGGGAGGAAGTTTGTAAATGTCCAATCACTGTTGCCTAAGTTTATAGACCCCACAAAACCTAACAGCCCAGTACATTTCCAATATTTCTGTGAAGCATGGCTAGGATTATAAAGGATATCACTAGTCTGGTATTCCCCTATGTTCCAATGAGGGTGTAGTCCCTTCAAAAATGCTTGGCGATGCCATCTGTAATTAGTGTCAGCAGGACAATGAGAACAATAGGATGGGCACTAATTTCTGCATTAGTAATATCAAAAGGATGCAAAGCAATAATAAATGAGGTAAGTGGAAGAAGCAAAGGAGGAGGAACGAGAAGCATTATGGTGACTGAATATCCTGTATTCAACAATCATAGGGAGGGTGACATTTCATAACAAGGAAGCATAATTTTAACATAAGCTGAGACTACGTACTATAAGCTTGCAAGAAAGTATATAAAAGCAGTGATAAAGTAAAATAACTGAAGAGCAAGGAGCCAACGTGGAATGAGTAATGACTGGCATAGAAAGTGAATTCTGGAAGGGAGAGCAGCACACATATAGCAGAGTCATATTATATGAAGGGCAAGGATGGTGAGAGGGATGGAACTATTAACCTGACTTAGATAAAGAGGAAGGACTGTTCTAGACCGGGGCAGGGTAGTAAGTGGGACACATCTACTGCTGTTGAATTTGTGAGAAGTCCATGGATTATGAGTAGACTACTGATATAGCTACTATACAAAAAGTACAGAAAGAGTGGATAGATGAAAATCAACATGCACAGTACGATACCCAGGGTAATGTCAGACAAAGGACAAAGGTCAGTAGTATATGGGGGGAAGAGATGTTATCTTCTTCATCTTTCTAATGTGGTGGCTATTATTTGCTTAATCTGTCTCCTTTGAACTTATTTGCGACTACTCCTTTCTGCTCCTGTGTTACTCTTGTGAGATACAAGGAATGCTGTTTTTCCTTCATACAAGGTATTAGTGGTACATGAATTTTGAAACCTTTCCCTTTATACCAATACACAGTCCTCACTCTGCCCTTAATTGATATGGCTGCTATCTATCACTGCTGAGATCCAGCCTAAAGCAGCAGAGAAACCATCAAAGGTACACCATAAACATATTTCCATCTGGGGATGATAAGTTAATGGTGGTAATTGGGTGCAAGACTTGACTTGAATACCTTAGTAGACATACCAGACCCCATACTTCTCAACTGTTCCATTTGTGGCAGAGAAGCCTTCAAAAGGGTGTTCCAAGTTGAATTAGACATATCTGATTCCACTGTTTCCTTGGCTTGATTGCAAAAATTGTGAGACAGTGAATTCCTTGTTATGATCAAACTGACTAATAGAGATTGTCAGATTATAAGAACCACAGACTTGAGTTTAAAAAGGGTATGGCAGGATGAAGAATTGAATTTCAACTTGACTTTGAGCACTAGACTTTGCTGGGTTTTCCGAAACTGTGAACACAAGGAGAATGCGAGCTGTTATGATCATCACAGGAAAAGACTGTGGTGCAAGCTGTCAGGGTTAGAGCTATCTATGTCTGAAATGTCTGTGACTTGACTGGGATAAGTACCATCTGATATTCCTGCGGCTGCTTTTCAGGCTCAGTGCTTGACTTCCTATTATAAGAAGAGAGCTGTGTCGGTCAGTGATTAGTGCTGACTACGTCTGAGTCACTAGAGAAAAGGAGGGATACATTCTGCCACTGCTATTTCCCATCTCCAAGCTAAGCTGCCTGCATCTCTACATATCAGCTGCACATGTCATATATGAATGGAGCAGTAGGACAACTGTTATGATTTTGTTTAGCAAGACTGAATGAACCTGTGAAGTTCCATTTAATAGTAGAGTGTGTTTATGTTGTTATTGTCATATTCATCTGATAGCATAGTGTGATTTTACAAGTCCATGATATTCACTTGCATTGTACTATGTATGTCTGAAGTATAACCTGTCATATAGACATTATTCTTCTCTGCCAAGCATGCGTATAAATAGTGATGATTTTGCATATGAAATCTGCTGATCTGTTGGAATAGCAGTGTGATTTTTTTTCTGAAAATTTTTCAATGGTCAGAGACACTTGACTCTTCATTCTTTTAGTCTGCAATGTATATTTACTGGATATTTTGTATTTATTACTTTTCGCTGCAGTCTGCATATGCAATTTAAAGATTTGTCTTAGTCTGGGCTTTCTGAGTAGTTTTTAGTGACAAGGTCATTAATATGCAATATTAAAGCATTTAGTGAAACTGTTGTTCCCCTGTGCACAAAAGCAAGCACTTTCTCACATGCCTAGCATCACTATGACTTATTTTTTAATGAAGTATTAACTGCTAATAATAAAAGTGGCAAAAGTATGGAAAAGTTAAAAGAAAAAGTTAATAGACTGTTTACTGCTTTAAAATGAATAACTTTTATAAGACTATTTATCTACAATAATAAATAAGTGAGAGGCAGCATGGAAATTACTGGAAAAGTAAAGCAACAGTTTAATTGGCATAAGTAAAGCAGGATATATACATATATATATATATATATATATATATATATATATATATATATATATATATATATATATATATATATATATATATATATATATATATATATTTCTTAAGTGAGAATAAAAGCATACATTCCTACAGATTGTAGTTCACTTAGTCAAGTCATTGCTACTCATGGACCACCGTCTCTCACCTAAGTACTTAATTTCCCAGTAAGGTTATGTGGGCTGCTGCATGGAAAGGTATTTGAGATCAAGCAAATAAGAGCACAGGAACAGCAGCCATTTGGAGGGAGTAAAAGCAACAAGTTTTTCGGGTTAGAGATTATGGTTTGGAATCAGGATTAGGGACTGAAATGGAGTCTTATGGCTAGGGAGCGAGGTTTGGTATTAGGCCTCAGGTATAAGTGCGAAGTTTAAGTTTAGAGAAGGAGGTTAGAGATTAGAGTTAGAGAGGTGACTGGGATTTTTAGGGTTTTGGTTATACAGCAGGGTTTGTGATTAAGGGTATAGAGTGAATGCTTTTTTATATTTAGGGAGATGATTTGGGATTAGGGTTATGGCATAGGTAGAACTTTTACATTTTTGCCAAGAGATTTGGGATTAGGGTTTTGGAGCAAGTGGGATTTTTAGGGTTAGGCAGCAGGGTTTGAGATTTTAGTTAGGGAGCATGCAACATTTTTTGGGATAGACTTGGGGTTCTGTGAATGGATATAGTACGACAGAACTGCTTAGAGGTCAGGTACTTACAATTATAAACAAGTTGCAGCAAGCAGTTGAGCCACAAGCTAATGGCGCACTAACATCTGTAGAACATGAACATTCTTAAGAGCAGTGGATCTATAATTTTAACCAGATAAATGAGTATTCCTATGAGAATGGAAAACATCCTTGACTGATTCATTTATATTTTTGAGATGCCCTTTTGAATAAATTGAGATTTTAATGACAAGGCTTTAAATTATGCAGTTAAACTTTTCATTTACCTTATACATTATGTCATGTGGTACGTATAAGACTGTGATGCATTTCTTGTATAACATTCTCCACTTACGTGATGTATTTTTAAAATAAAATACCACTTTTCTATGATATCACCAGATCAGCTTTAAGTGAACTTTATCCTACATCACATGATCACAGAGATACTATGGGGATTCTTCATTTTACTTTAGTTGATAAACCATGGTGCATGTGTGGGATTCTGTCCTCTAAAGTCTATGAAGGCATTCCCTACACTATCCCTATAATATTATCCATATCAGGGGATGAAGCAACTTAATGCAGGTGTAGGCTTATTAAAAGATTTACAATTTTTTTTAATAAAGAAATTGTCAAAATAAAATATCATTGACAAAAGACTGCATCATGGTGCTTAAGCTACTACCAAATCAAAAAAGTAAAGCCAGCAAAACTTGACCCAGTTCAAAAAACTGAAATTTAATTCATAAATCCATAGAACAGCAAGAATTTGCACATTCTTGCTGTTCTATGGATTTATGAATTAAATTTCAGTTTTTTGAACTGGGTCAAGTTTTGCTGGCTTTACTTTTTTGATTTGGCTTTCCTTGAGCCGTGCATCTGTTTCTGGGCAAACTTTATTTGGTATATGCTTAAGCTACTACCACATGCCATCATGTATGTATAAATATGAATGAACATGTCAACAACATGGTTATTAAATAAGGTATGCATATGTACCACAGACACCAGGATCAGGGACTGTTAGTTTGAGAGATTAAGTTGCATTAAGTTATAGCTTTCTCCAGTAAAATAACTGTAATAGTTTAACTGAATTCAGGAAGTCACCAGTGTGAGTTTGATCTTTCGATATGTTAACATTCTGTATATTTGATATGGGAAAAGTTTGGTGAAAAAGTATCCAGACTGTCATCATATCTAGTAAAAGCTTGATTTTGTTTTGCTGGGAAACATAGCAGTTATGCATAGCATGTAAAATATGTAATAGACATCATGTGAAACAAACTGCAATTGTTTTCTCCTTTGAGTCTTGACTACCAGATTATTGATCCTTCATTGGCCAAGAAGCTAACAGTAAATAAACAATTAGAGACATCTGTTAAGGACATAGTAGCTCATGCCAGGAAAGAAAAAAGCAGACTTATTATCATGTAAGTGTGGCTTCTGTATGAAAAAGATATACAAGGCAGAAAGTGAGAGAAACAAGTCATAGCTGAAAAGATAAAACTATCCTGCTGCCTGGGATGGGCAAACCTGTGAGTTTTTCTTCTGCATTTTTTTCTCTGCTAACTGATGTTTTGAAAATTAGTTTAAACTCAGTAGTTGGTCGTAGGTTGGGGCAGTACATATATAGTATTGTAGTTACTTAAGAGACAACAGCAAATATATTTTTTCTGTAGATAGCATGCATCCTGTACATCTGCTTTTAGCATTACAGTGTATGGCTCTATGATCTAAAAGTATGATTTTTTTTGACATGGTACCAGGGATGTTTGCAAAAATGATTTATTGGGGTTATTCTGAACACGTTTTACAGGACAGTTTCTGTAATGTAGTAGCTACACTTTCAAAATGCGAAGGTAGAAATATGCATAATATTAGTGAATAAGAAGAATAGATATTCATAGTTTTTGTTTCTCCATGTGATTAGTTTTCACGAATATTTACATATCTTATGTTTAAGAAATGGCATATCCTATAATATGCTAGGCAGTTACAAAATATACTTCCATATAAGATAATATTTTCTTATAAGAGAGATAGAAATCTGTATGATATAATGACCTATAATAGGCAGTCTCCTATTACACTGAAGTGTGCACCTATTACATCATGAAGGAAGTGTAGAATATTAATTCTATAAAAAAAATGTGATTGCAAAGTGAGGGATGTATTGGGAATGTTCCTTTATAAATGGTATATAGGAAAATAATTTGAAAATGTAAATTTAGAATACAAGAACGTATTAGAATAGTTACAGCTGATTCATCAAGTGCCATGGTCATGCTTTTAATTAAAATTCATGGAACTGATGTAAAAGTAAATATGAAGGCTGGTTTGCTGATTCCAATTGGAAGGCTGGAAATCTAGAAAGCACTACACTAATAATTGACTGACAGTACATATAAAAATATGAAAATATGCTGTGTTATCTTAAAAGTTTAAATGGAGAGGTTATTTGGGCATATATATTATTGATATTTGAAACTTTTGTTAGAGTGTTGTTAATATTATATTTAGGATGTTATTATTTTTATAGAGAGGTGATATGATTTTGTATGAGTAACCCTACAGATGGATTTTTGACTGAGGTGTCAGGGTGTTAGATATATTAATTAGCAGTACTGGTTATTGTTCCTTATATTTTTCTTTTTATGATTTTCTTTTGATTTACTTTAGTTTTTAAAACTGTAAGAAAAAGTTGTCAGCTGCTCTGGTTCAGGGATCTTCATGGGGGTCAATTTAAAAACAGAACTTGCCTTTCCTTCTAGAATGCATGGACAGTTCCACTACATGGTGAGGTAATTAAGGTTGTCATAGGACAGTGAGCATGGCAACAGTACATAATACCATATTGTTAAAAGAAAAGAGTCATAATAAAGGTTAGATATATAATAAAATGCAAAAGTGTTTGTATTTTTAAATCCAAGAAAATATGTATCATCTAACATTTCTCTTCCCTTATGAACTGTTAGTGAGTTTTCTTGCGAGACCAAGAAACATAACTTGCAACACAATTGTATGTCCATAGTAAAGTCACCCAGTTCCTTTCCTTGATAGACGATGCACATTTTTGATATCAGAGTAAAACCTTTTTGCTACCTCCACCTGACATATTTTTCTCTTAGTAGTTAACACTGTTATTGTAATGGTCATTTGGTCCTTGTATACTCTTGTTTAGCAAAGAACATCTCTAAGCTCTTATAATATTGTTTGGATTTCCTGAACCTCTATAGAGAACAGCCTCATTCTCTGAAGTGTCAGGCTGATGATATTCACTGATTAAGACTTTTAGAAGGTCCTTCTCCAAATTCATCTTGTGCCAGACTGCAAATACTAAGTAACAATATTTAAAGCAATAAATATGATACTCCTATATCCTGCCTAGCAACTTCACCACATAATACACAGCATGTAAATTTTTTTCACATGTAAAAATGTCTCTTCTATGCTACTTGTGGCTTATTTTGCAGACTGGAATAAGCAACATTTCCTTTTTTCTTCCTACAGTTCAGTGATGGGATCTCACCATCCAGTAATATCAAACCTCTGGTTGCCACTGTGCTTGAGCAACTGTAGGTGCTCATCTGCCAAATTCAGGAGCTCTCCAAGCTTATTCATGAAGTCAGTTCAGACTCCAAGCCAAATTATTTGTGAGAATCACTTTCGACCTCCCACTCACCTGGAATTAAGTTGAGAAACCTCCTTACGCTATGCTAATAAAGTAGATCAAATGGTAAAAAAAAAAATCAGCATTCTTGTGGCACCTCCCTACATGCAAAGAAGGGATAGGGCAAGCACTTATCCCACAACAACTTAAACAGGTCATTTAATGGGGTTCCTATGAGTACAACAAAAATGCATTATGTCGAATGCGTTTTCTTTGACACATGTAGAGCGAACAGGCAAAACAGCAAAGTGGCTGTTCAGCGAATTCTTTCCCCTGGGAAAGAAGTCGCTTGACCGCTTCATTGTTTTGCCGTGTTCTGAAGTATAGTGTGGTCCCTTGTCCAGTATAGCTCCCAAGCATGATTGTGCAACAGTTACTGACCTTAGGGTTAGGGTGCGGGTTAAGGTAAGTGCATATGTATGAAAGTGTTTACTGTTTTATATTTTGTGTTAGATGCATGGTTGAGTTACGTGTGTATGTGTTTTCAGTTGTTTACTTTTGTTTGGGGGGGGTAGAATTAGGGTTAAGGTAAGTGTGTATGTGTTTGGAGCTATTTATGTAAATGTGCGAGAGTTACTGACCTTGGGGTTAGGGTGCAGGTAAGGTAAGTGCATATGGTTTAAAATGTTTACTGGTTTTTTTTTTTCATTAAATGTATGGTTGGGTTATGTGCATATGTGTATTTAGTTGTTTACTGGTTTTAGGGGGGGTATAATTAGGATTGTGGTGGTTGGAACAGCGATTTCTTTCCCTAGGAAAGGAATCGCTGTTCTGTGGATTCGACATTTTCAGCTTACACTGAAAATGTGTAGATGTAACATCGTTCGCTGTTTTAAGCGTTCGATGTTACAATATAGACCCCATTTAATGATCTGAGTATGGTCTAAATTGTAGAGTTAAGCCCTTCTTCCAAATCATTTGTTTGCGGATCATGGGGGTAGCCTTAACTACTTTGCCCAGTAGTGTTAATTCCAGATGGTCATCAGGTCCAACATAAAGGTAGCTCTTCTGTCTTTTCATAATTTATCTGGGAAATCCTACCTTACAGAAAATTGTATTGCAGCATTTGCTAACTTTTCTGACTCAGTAGAAGACAAAGTCCCTGCCATAGGGTACCAAGTAGCATAATCCATCATTACCAAAATAAATATTTTACCTGTAGTGCTTGGGATACTTAAAAATCACTCAGAATGCATGGCTGTTATCTGAAATACTGGATCAACAACAGGCAAGTACACCCAGGCAGCCTTAGCTTTGTCTCCTGCCTTTTGCCCTTAATAGTTAGAAACATCTCTGGCTACCTCACTGAAGATTTATGAGATAGCATTTAAGAGGCATCACTCTCAGAAATCTGTTTATGATCCTCTCCAGTTTGCCGTCCATATGCGGTCTAATGTCCTTTTACAAGTGTTCCCCAAATTTAGATTTATTGCTGCCGGCTATGCCTTTCCCTGAATCAGACCCCTTCAGAAGTCCAGCACATTTTGACTACTGAGGATGGGAATCATGCTTATGCTATTCTGTAGATCTTCCACTACAACAATCACATCACAAATCTCCTGGAGGTGTGGACATTGACAGGAAATCTCACCTTATGTATTCTCCACAAGATATTCTGTATGTCTAACTAAGGGCAACTGTATGTCTATGAAGTACTATGTCATCAAAGTAATTTTGTATTAGGACATCTGCCAGATATCATCAAAATATGTCCAATTGTTTCCATGCTCCCCTTTCCAATACAAATGAAACCTGCCCAGTGACACCTGAAAAAGGTATTCCCCCATGATGCTAAAACTATCCAAGCAAATAATTATTTTGCTTAACAACTGCAGCCATAATATGTATGGTTGAGTCAGCATCCATTTTGCCAATAGTTTCTTTCATCTCTACCAGGATAGGGTATAGGTCCTTATGATATTCTAAGTGCAAATGCAGTTTCAAGACAGTCTACTACTACCTTGGTATTACTTCTGCTAGCTCCTTCTAGTGACTTTTATTTGCCTACCTGCTTCTTTGGATATTTAAAATGTACATGACTAGTGGTTACTTTGGAAGCATTTTACCCCAAGACCTTGGAATGTTTTGAAACCAGCAACTTCCCCTTTTGCAGATGGTACCTATTGTCATGTTTTAGATTGCCACCTATTATTCCCATGCACAGAGCTAGGCAAAGCAATAGCCTGTTCATTTGACACCCTAGATTTGGGCAGTCCTCAGGTTGCACTCCCGCAACCAAAAGTTGAGGACGAAGAAACATTTTATCTGAAATTTGAAAACCAAAAGGGAAAAAAAATTCTTCCAAAATGTTAAACTGTAGCAAGGAGCTTATACATGCTTCATCCTGCAATTACGCTGCTAAACACATTCAGTTCAGCAGCTGCAATATCAAACATGGCCTCTAAAATGAATACAGATAATCTGCTTGCACTCAGTTGGCAGCTTGTCAGCACCACCAGTCACTCTCCTTGGGAGTTAGTGCCCAGGTCATCTAGTGCCAGTTAGCCCAGCTTGATAAATAAAAGTCATAGTCTGTTACCCAGCTGCTCATACCCTCATGCAAAGTAGTGAGCACTTGTTCTCTAATTATAAGGTCTACCAGCATTTCAGAAGTGGCAAATTTCTATCCATTTGCTTACCTATAAAGGTAAGTGTTTAATTATGTATAACAAAATACTGACTATGTGATCTGGTTTACTTGAATGTCCTTTAAACTTTGACTAAGTTTCAAGCTTGAGCTTAAAACATTCTTTTTTGGTCTTCTTGCATAATCCAAGTTTCTGAGTTTTCATTTGAAGATCCAATAGCTTATCCTTACTACAGCAAATCTGAAATGTTACTTTGTGGAATATATTGAGTTCTAGGATCTCTCTCTTCCATTTTTTATATACTAATTTTTGCATCTTGTATATGACAATAAACATTTGTATGTTTGCCTTGTATTGTTTTATACTGTGGTGTGCATTATATTTCATTGCACTGAATGATATATTGTAAGATTTATTAACTGTGGAGCTCTTCTCCATGAGACTCCACTGAAAAGGAACATGTCATGACCCAGTTGGACTTTTCTGGTTAATAAATGCTAATAATAAGTAAGTAAGTAAATAAATAAGACAAAATTTCTTTATGACAGTCAGTACAGTAAGCATTAACTATGTTATGGGTAGCATGCCTAGTTCTATGAATGAATAGAGGATTTAAAAAATCCCACCCCTTGCCCTTGGTCAATTCATGACACATTCTTTCATATTCCCAATCAAAAGTATTAAAGTAATCCCCTCCTTTTATTGAGGAAATAATTTAGAACTGACGTTGTTATCTAGGCCTTCTACTCAGATATATTTGGAGCAGGGTCATTACTTCCTCCTGATGCAATCATTCCTTCTCTCTCTTAACAGCTTCAAGTTATTACATTCCCTTGGCTGTTTCAATCTCCACATGCCTCATCTTTATCTCTAGTCTGTATGTCTAGATGCACTTTAAGATCTTCTTGGGACAATGGGTGAACATTTACCTATATGCTGCTTACCTGCACTTCCTGCTAAGCTGTCTCAGTCGTATTTTACTTTAGGTCTCATCATTCTTCTTCATGCAGGTGAAGGCGGGTCGGACTTGATTGATATTCCATTTCAGCTGTCAGGTAAGTGTGGTGATTGGGATGTTTTAATAAATGGTGGGGATTCCTATCCACCCCTGCTTGTGCCATTAGGTGCTTAAGCTGCTATTCCAAGTGCAGTTGCCTAGGCTTCAGACAGGACTTTCTACTTTTCCTAATGCAGACGTAACAAAATAAAATTCCTGATGTGCCATTTTGAAATTTTACATATGTTACCTATGAAAAAATCTGCTGCAAACCATTGGATGAGACAAGAATCTTGCTACTACCTATAAATATGTGATAAGCAAGAGAAGAGCCTTGAATCTAAAATTATTGTCAACAAATTATGTAATGCATGGCACTTGAAACCCACCACTGTCACAGTCACACTGAGTATATTACATTAACTCTACTCTCCTGACTCCTGACAAAAGCAATGAATTTCTTAACAGAAATGTAATAGAGAACTTAATCATGTCATGGAAAGCTACTATGCATTCCAATAAGAAGCTCTAAACATGGAGAGCTTCCTAACAGCTAGAATTTGAGGAAGCTTCATCCTTCAATCAGATTCCTAAACAGTTTGATTTATTATAAAAAATTACATAGGAGACTATATCTTAACTATTAGTATGTGAAAAATGTATCAAGTCAGAGTTATGTTTAATAATGCTTAATAATATTTTTTAAATCTACAACCTAGGTCTTTGTTCCTGCTTTATAGAACTTTACCAATCATTATTTCATGCAAGAACTCCTCAGTCTTTTATAGTAAAAATACATTAAAATACAGCATAGGTCATCTTATTCATCCTCTTAGCTAGTCAAATACCTTTAAAGGCAAGTAAGTCTTGTAAGTATAAATATTGTTACAATGTAAAGAAATAGCTAAAACAAATGACAAGTTTATTGCAAACAAGACAACCACCAATATTCACAGGTTCATCTGAATGTAACAAGACTTCCTCAGAACAACAACAAGGTGGATCTGGAATGTTTAAATAACCTTTTAGGTGCCAAACTCTGAAATTACAATAGTAATTATTAAACAGACAGTACTCTAAATAAATTGAATTAATTATAACTACATATCATGTACTACTTTGAACTCACTAGATGAAAATGAGATATGCATATTGAAATACTATTTTAAAATATTATTAAAATACTGTTAAAAACATATGTAATAATGAATCTATATACATATATAAAATTCAAAGTCTGGGTATGACACTTTTGAGCATAATACCCTATACAGTTAATAACATTGCACACTATATGGTGTACTAATATCAATACATAACCATATTAATTAATCATGCACAAAAAATGTTTCAATAAGCTATAATAAAATACGTTAATGAATAAAAAAAAATAGATAAAAATGGATAAAACTAGATAACTCAAAATAAACAAGGCTACTTGGCCATTGATAAGAACGATTTAATACTAATATGTTAATTAATTCCTGGAAATCCAGTGGCATCAGTGAGCATCTGCCATCTACTCTCCTTCATAGCCAGACTAGCCTTAATATTGCCTCCAACTGAGGATATTTTAACCTGATCAATGATGACAAATTTGAACTGATGATCTTCACCATTCATAACAATATTTCGATATAAGGCATTCTTATTATCCTTAACCCTAATACTATATAGATAACTGTCTCTCCAATGTAGAAAGTGGAGCATATTGTATTACAATTACCAGCCCTACTCTCAATATATGGCTTATTGTAATTATCCAACCTGATTCCTTCAACTTCATTAATTGCATGACATTGATTACATGTACCGCATTTTTTGGCACCTGTTTTTTTCTTCTTAATCACGTATTTGTCAGCCCCATATTCCAAATGCCTTTTGATGTTAGGTCCTGTCTTATATACAAATTTCGGGTAAATACCCAATATTTTAGTTAATTCATCGTACCACCGGTGTATACATCATAACACATACCCTACTGCTTTGTTCACTTTTCATTATTCCTTCATTATTGAAAGAACTACCTAACATATTTCCCAGTAGGGGAAGATACTTTTTGATAAAAACACACAGCAACAGCGAAATATTAACAGCAACACACCAAACAGCCAATGCCTTTCTTCACTTTATTTAGACCATTTAGACCTGGTACCTCAGCCTTCAAGGATCACATTTGCTTGCTACAAACAATTAGTTTATATAGCACATATCCAAACAATTAAGCAATGATTCAATTAATATAACATTCCTTATTTAAAGTGACCTTGTCAATAACAATATTCTGCACATATAGAAAATACAAACAAAAATAATACCCCTAAATTCATTTTAAATGGAAAACTTATTCTTTAAAAGATAAAAATTCATTTTATATACCAAAATATTATACATATTAATCAAAATTCTATATATATATATATGTACATATATTTTTTATTATTTATTATTATATTTGTGATATTATTTTGAACTAATATTTCTGTATTTGTTACATGTTTTTCTATCTCAAAAAGTATTTTCTTGAATGTTAAGAAATAATTAATATTTATTTTATATCTCATAAATCCATCATATCCCCAATTCTAAATTCAAGCCATGTGGCCTTATAGTATTGAACTTAAGAATCAATTTAGTCTCTAATTCTAATAATTTATTGGTGATGTTATCAAGACTCCAAATCTTAAACTATCACTGTTGCCCTCATGAGTGTCCACGAAATGTTTAGCTACTGGACTGAGTAAGTTCAAATTCTAATATCTTTTAGATGCTCTAAGATTCTGACTCTGACCATCCTCTTGGTCTGGCCAATATACCAAATATTGGCACAATTAAGGCATATACTACCCCAATAGATTTACAACTAAAATAATGTTTAGTATGTATAATGCCATTGATAGAATTAATGTTAACAACCATATCACAAAGACTACAAGAGTTACACTTAAATGTACCTGTTTTAACCAACCGTGTAATTCCATCATTACAACAGTTGTGGTTCAAAATATTTTCAAATTTTCCTTTGTAACATGATGGGGAAACAACTCACCTATGTTGTCATCCTCACTTACCAAATACCAAAACCTTCTAACTATACCAACTAATCTATCAGAAAATGAAGTATACTTGGTAACAAAAAATAATTTTTCTACATTCTTCTCTATCAGTGAAGGTCTACAGGTATCATCTTTAAATGTTATGGTATTTTTGTCCTTCCCATTGTTTATTACCTTTGCCATTGTTTTGTTTAAAAGAAGTGCATCATATCCTCTGTCCCTTAATCTCAAAAAGACATCATTTAATTCATCATCAACATCTTTCTGTATACTAGTGTGGGAATAAATTCTCTTGAATTCTCCAAAGGGTTTAACAATGAGGGGATGCATGCTTGAAGCATGCAAAAACATGTTGACTGAAGTGCTTTTTCTGTAAGGTCTGAATTCAATAACATTCTCTCTTATAAACAAAGTCAAGTCCAAATAATTAATTTCATTCCTATTGATGTCATAAGAGAAAGAAAGACCATGTGTATTGTTATTCAAACTCTCAAAAAAATCATAAAATTCATGCATTTCCCCTTTACAAACAAAAATTAAATCATCAATGAAACGTTTGTATAAAACTACCCTGTTCTTAAAAAATTCAGTGGGATAAATGAAACTTCTTTCAAAAAAATCCATGTATATAACAGCATATGTGGGGGCAAAAGCTGCCCCCATAGCTGTTCCCTTGGTCTGTAAAAAATATTCTTTATTAAACATAAAATAATTATGCATCAAACAATATTCTAACAATAAGACCAAAAAATTGGTTCTGGGTCCCTCACCCAACATATTATTAATAGCTTCTAATCCCCATCTCTTGTCTATATTAGTATACAGTGAAATGGTTACCCAATAGTATTCAGAATTCCATCTCAACTTAGAAATAGCATTAATTAAATCATAAGTATTACTAATATGGGCACTAACTTTAGTTAAATGAATCTTTAATTGAGAATCTATAGGGGGATTCGGTTCTTTAATATACATCTTCTTAACATCACCATGTGAAAAGAAACCTAATCGTTCTCCCTTTTCCAATAAGATCAATAAACCTTCATTATACATTTTAAGTGGGTCATGATCAAGTTTTTTATATTCTTCAACATTCATAAGCAATTTGTAAACCATATTACAATAATTTAATTTGCTTAGAATTACCCAGTTTCCCCCTTTATCTGCACATTTGAAAATGTACTGATCTTTTATGTCTCTTAAATTTTTTAGGCAAAATCACCTTATGAAACAATATTATAGCTGGTACAACAATGGCAGGAGTAAAGGCATTTCTAATTTACCATACCCAGTCCTGTAGTTTTCATTACATTCATTTTCAATTTGGCAACTAACTGACATTTCAATATTCTCTTCTAGAAGACTTTCATCATGTTCATAATCATATATTGAAACATTCATAAGGCTTTCATCCAACTCTATTTCCTCATTTTGTTCAACTTGTTCAAAATGTTCTACATTAGGACATTTACTGAAATACACCCTGAGTAACAGTTTCGAAAATGTCAGCATATGTTTGCTCCTTTGTTTAACACACTAAGCATATCATTATCTAAATGTAAATCAGACAAATTAATGCATCGTAGTGTATCAAAGGTAGTCATTTTCTACTAACAAATGTTCATTTGTACATCATTTTGAAAATTCGTTCTTGTTTACAGAAGCACAACATCCGCTTCCAATTTATTTATTTTCTCACTGATTTCAAGCATTTGGGCTCTATAACTTACTTCAACCAACAGTTCATTTTGCAAGGTTGAAATTTCTTGTTTTAATTTCTTTCTTCTATTCTAGTGTTGTTGTTTGTTGCTGCGCGCAACCCAACCCAGAGTAATTGAAAGAGATGTTTGCTTCCACTCTTCGAGTAAATCAGATTCATCATCTGAAAACGGGCGGGGCGGTAATTTATCAATGACTCAAATACTTTTCTAACAGTCTAGTGTCATAATAATTCTTTAGCCATTAACTTGTTCAAGGTGCTAAAACCGACATCAGCTTCCCACATTACCTCTCAGATTCCAGGATCATTATCAATGAACTTCCCGACACCATCTCCAAAATGAAAAGAGTCTCCATAGTAGTTTCAACTTAACCTCAAGATCAGCACGGCTTGGAAAATAGATAAAAACACACAGCAACAGCGAAATATTAACAGCAACACACCAAACAGCCAATGCCTTTCTTCACTTTATTTAGACCATTTAGACCTGGTACCTCGGCCTTCAAGGATCACATTTGCTTGCTACAAACAATTAGTTTATATAGCACATATCCAAACAATTAAGCAATGATTCAATTAATATTATAACAACATTCTGCACATATATAAAAATACAAAACAAAAATAATACCCCTAAATTCATTTTAAATGGAAAACTTATTCTTTAAAAGATAAAATTCATTTTATATATAAAATATTATACATATTAATCAAAAATTTTATATAAACACACACACATATATATATATGTATTTTATATTTATTATTATATTATTGATATTATTTTGAACTAATATTTCTGTATTTGTTGGCATTTTTTCTATCTCAAAAGTTTTTTCTTGAATGTTAGAAATAATTAATATTTATTTTATATCTCATAAATCCATCATATCCCCAATTCTAAATTCAAGCCCCCATGTAGTATTGAACTTAAGAATCAAGATCAATCTAATTCTAAAAATTTAATTGGTGATGGATGTTATAATACCAACAAATGGTCTACCCAAGACTCAAATCTTAAACTATCACTCACTGTTGCCCTCATGAGTGTCCAAAAAATGTTTGCTACTGGACTGAGTAAGTTCAAATTCTAATATCTTTTAGATGCTAAGAAGATTCTGACGGACCACTCTTCTTCTGGCCAATATACCAAATATATTGGCACAATCAGGTAAGGCATATACTACCCCCAATAGACAGACAACTAAACAATTTTAAGGGTATGTATAATGCCATTGATAGAATTAATGTTAACAACCTTATCACAAAGACACAAGAGTTACACTGTCAAATATTTTTTAACCAACCGGGTAATTCCATCATTACAACAGTTGTGGTTCATTTCATTTTCAAATTTTTCCTTTTGAAAAAAAGTATCATGATGGGGAAACAACTCACCTATGTTATCGTCCTCACTTACCAAATACCAAAACCTTCTAACTATACCAACTAATCTATCAGAAAAGAAGTATTGGTGGTAAAAAAATAATTTTCTTTCTACTTTCTTATATCAGTGAAGGTCTACAGGTATCATCTTTAAATGTTATGGTATCTTTGTCCTTCCCATTGTTTATTACCTTTGCCATTGTGCTATATAAACTAATTGTTTGTAGCAAGCAAATGTGATCCTTTGAGGCTTAACTGCCGAAAATAGGAAATGGTCTAAATAAAGTGAAGAAAGGCATTGGCTGTTTGGTGTGTTGCTGAAGATACTTTTTGCCCTGGTCTGGGTATGACACTTTTGAGCATAATACCCTATACAGTTAATAACATTGCACACTATATGGTGTACTAATATCAATACATAACCATATTAATTAATCATGCACAAAAAATGTTTCAATAAGCTATAATAAAATACGTTAATGAATAAAAAGATAACTCAAAATAAACAAGGCTACTTGGCCATTGATAAGAACGATTTAATACTAATATGTTAATTAATTCCAGTGAGCATCTGCCATCTACTCTCCTTCATAGCCAGACTAGCCTTAATATTGCCTCCAACTGAGGATATTTTAACCTGATCAATGATGACAAATTTGAACTGATGATCTTCACCATTCATAACAATATTTCGATATAAGGCATTCTTATTATCCTTAACCCTAATACTATATAGATGGTCGTATATACGTTTCTTTAACTGTCTCTCCATTTGCCAATGTAGAAAGTGGAGCATATTGTACACCTGGCTAGGTAAACTAATAACTTGGTATTACAATTACCAGCCCTACTCTCAATATATGGCTTATTGTAATTATCCAACCTGATTCCTTCAACTTCATTAATTGCATGACATTGATTACATGTACCGCATTTTTTGGCACCTGTTTTTTTCTTCTTAATCATATTCCAAATGCCTTTTGATGTTAGGTCCTGTCTTATATACAAATTTCGGGTAAATACCCAATATTTTAGTTAATTCATCATCAACAGTTATTAAGTTCCAATTTTCCATAATGATATTTTTGATAAAATGTACCACCGGTGTATACATCATAACACATACCCTACTGCTTTGTTCACTTTTCATTATTCCTTCATTATTGAAAGAACTACCTAACATATTTCCCAGTAGGGGAAGATACTTTTTGCCCCACTCATTCCCAACATACTGGACTACATCGCTCAATAGTGAAATAGGATATCCCCTGGCAATAAACATGGACTTTATAAACTCCAGTTCCGTGTTCATAATTTCAACTGTTGATGACATAGGGGCAGCTCTAATACACTGCCCCTTAAAAATGTTCTTGAACATATAAGATGGATGGTTGCTACTAAATTCTAAATAATCATTGGAAAACTTCTCTTTTCTATAAATGTGTGATATAAATCCTTGCTCACCATGACTAATATATGTGTCTAAATAGGCGATTTCTTTATCACTATAATTATAAGTGAATTTTAAAAAATCTGTGGTATTATTAATGTAGTCAACAAATTCTCTTATCCGATCAATGGGGCCTTTCCATAATACAAATAAATCATCTAAAAATCTAGAATAGTAGGCCATATATTTGTTGTAATCACATTTGAACAAAAATTCCGTTTCCCACTCAAGCATAACCAAGTTGGCGAAAATGGGAGCACACGATATAGATATATATATATATATATATATATACACACACACACACACACACACACACACACACACACACACACACACACACACACAAAACTGCTGCATAATTATTGATTTCTTATCAATATATCACCACCACCAATACATACACCCCAAAAGTAAAATTTTACAACTGCTAGTCCCTCATGCCTACTGATTTTCTCATTGCAGTTTAGCTGTCCTACAAAGTTATTACTGACACTTACCTTTTCCACTCCATTGTAAAATTCTTCTAGTTGTACTACCATATAAATAAACAAGTGGAATAGTAGAAAGATGATTTTGATTAGGGGACATTTAAATCTGCTTACAGCAGGCTGACAGACCTTTAACTTCAAACAAGATAGGAATTCAGAGGTGATAGATGTTTAGGATTATGCGGGAATTGGCTAGATGTTGCACAAAAGAGATAGGGAGTGGGAGGTGATAGATGTCTAGGAATATGAGGGGATTGGCCTGCTTTTGGACAAAAGAGATAGTAACTGGGAGGTGATAGACACATAGAAGTGTGAGGGGATGGCCCAGATGTTGCACAACAGAGATAACAAGTGGGAGGTGATAGACACCTAGGAGTATGAGGGGATTGGCCAGCTGTGCACAAATAAGATGGGGAGTGGGAGATGATAGATGTCTAGGACTATTAGGGGACTGGCCAGTTGTTACACAGAGGAGATAAAGAGTGAGAGGTGATAGATGTCTAAATGTATGAGGGGACTGGCCATCTGTTGCAGGAGTTCTGGAAGAATCGGGACATTGGTGCCCTGGACAAGATGACATTAGCTATGGGTATTCATACCAGTTTATGGTTTAAAATGTGGGGAAGGGTGATGAAACCAAAGAAAACTGTGCTTAGATGGAAGGGAGAGAGAAGAATTAGTGGCCTGGAGGCAAAAAAGTGTGAACAACATATGAGCATGTGCCAGGGATGGAGCAGACAAGGATAATATATCCAAATGACTGAGGGTGGGACTCAAATTTATTTATTTATTTTTCATTTGTTTACCTGGACTGTCCAACTGAGCTGGTAGCCCATTTTCAGTGGATGCCCAGGGATAAAAGCTCCATGTAATGCAAAGTACAGATAGAAAAATCTATAGAAACAGACATTCTAAAAAAATACAAAAATAGTACAACAATGTATACAAAGGTCATAGATAGGTAGTTGGTTCAAAACCATATATCATGTAATGTATTTAAACAGTCTGACAAAACAGTCCTGTGACCCGTATCATATCAAGGTGTTAAATCAATATAAGTAGCAGGTTGCACGTTTGGTAAGGTAAATCACTTCGTGCCTTATACAAAAGTGTGTGTTTGTTTAGTAATAAAAAAAAATCACTTTGTACCTTATGCTGACATAGTGTAATATAGCAGTGTCTTAATGAATCACCCTTTCTGTAGGTTGCAAGGAGTAGAAGAACTTGATGCTTAGATAATAGATCTTAATACTTTGATATTAGAAATAGTACTTAGATACTGGGAAGAAGAGTAGGACTGGATGACTGAAGAGGGTTAAGGTGAGTGGTCATCCAGGGGAGAGGTAAGTGGTCATTCAGCGGAAGAGCAGGAGAACATCCAGCTGTTTTTTAGGTAGTTTTTGAGGAGTGATTTGAAGTGATTAGTATTAGTGGTGTTTGCAATTGGTTGTGGGATGGAGTTCCAAATCTTATATATTCTATGCCAGAAAATGGAAAAAATAAAAAGTGGATGAAACATAAGAATATAAGAGACATAATTATGCTGAAAGAAAGGGTCTTGCATAGTCTGAGGTAAAGTAATCTCAAAGTTAGTACATACAAAGGAGACAGTGATGGTGAAAGTGGAATGGTGATTCTTCACACAGGCAATTTTGAACCCACAGAATGAAGAAGGATAAATCAATGATCATAAACAAATCCATAGATGCATTTCCATAGTATAGGACAGCTTAACACATATGTAGGAAGAGGTTGACATGGAAGTCATAGAATGCTAAATGATTTGAAAGTGCTGCCTATATTGCTCAATAACCTGTTTCTGAAGTCAAACAAATGTAAAGTAATATAATGTAATATGCTACAATCATATTCCTGCAACTGGAGTTCTTGTAATTCCAGGGAATATAATTGTAATCACTGGAAAAGGGACATTGAGGCAGTGAAAGTGAGGAATATACATAAGTACAAGACTGTGGTACTTTGGAATATTTTACATACTCTGAGCTAAAGTAATTTCAAAGTTAGTGCATAGTTATAGAGGTCAGGTGTACAACCCCCACATCTTGCTGAGCAGACATCATGCCCCCACCTTCAAAAATGTTTTTTATTTGTAACAGCATGTGTTGAAACTCATGGCTATTGTGAAATTATATATCTTTACACAAAACCAGGGCTCTCACAATCAAATTTTCTAACAGTGACCAGTAGCCCACAAAAATGTATGTAAATGACTTTTCTTCTCCACTTATTATGGTTGTCAAATAAATGCATCATTTGTCTGCTGCACTACAATATATTACTTCAAAAGACATCTCACTTTCTTTGATTTTGGCCACCTCAGTAATGTGCCTTAGTATATATCACAATATTAATAATCACTCTCAGTTAAATTAATGACTTATAAAATGTTATATGCTATTGACCCTTGCCACATCTGTTCCTGTCACCCCACAGCTTTGCAGTTCCAAAGATGTTGTTCTGATCCCTCAAGAGTTCAGTTTCACCCACTCCAAAATGACTAATCGGTACTGTTCTTTCTGTACTGTTGTCCAACAAATGTACCACTTTTCTGCCTTGCAATATTATTGTGTGACTTCTATTACTGTCTGCTATGAAATCTGCAGTGCTTACTCACAAAGTAATTATAAGATTATTTCTAAGTTTGTTATAAAAGGTCAATATTTAGATATTTCACATAACAGTATGTTTGTGCTTACCTTATTTTGAGAATATTTAACCAAAAAAAATCTTAGGAATTTTGCTTTATGCATTACCCCTATGACATGATTTCACTCCAGTACTACTATATTCTATACTTTCTAGATTGATTGAACCTTTTTCTCAGTACATTTCACATTTTGTTTCCACTTTTTCACGTCTATATTTTCACCTTTTAATATTAACGTTTAGTACAACAATCCTTAATTTACTTGCAGTATGTTTGAGTTGACTAATAAATGTATTTGATATACAGAGAGCAACTCTCTACAATGAATTTCTTTATCTAGCAGTCACTTGGCAGGTATGCATATTTTTACCGTTTTGCCTGATTATTGCTTCTGATTATCCTAAGGGTAATCTGGGGATTCAGTAAACTTCTTGTAGGCTTCATGCAGAGCCTACACAGAGATTACATTTTAGCACGATGGTGCATGGCACATGTCAACACGCAAAGCATATTAATGAGGTGTGGCATGCTTCTACTATCTTTTGTGGCTCTCAACAGGTTCTGGTGACAACACCTTCTAAGTGAACAATGGATAGCAATTTCATGTAAAGAAAAGCATGTACAGTGTACAGATTTGCATGGAATACTACAATGATCACCAGGGCTTTACAAATAGCTGCCATTGTGTTAGTGCAACACATCTGCACAGAGGCCAACTTAATGAGAGGGCAAATAACCAGTTATAGGGACATATTTGACATAGATGTCACATAGTAATGTGCTAGAATATAAAACTCTTAACCTCTTAGAGTGAGAAATGTGGACAAAGCCATAAAGATGGGGGGGGCAGAAATAGGGACAGATGTTTAATATTGCACTTCCAAACTTAGGAAGTTGATAGACTGTATAGGTTGTACATTAGCATTAACTTTCTTTTTTTAAAAAAACATCTTTATTAGCTTTAACATTTAACCAAATGAATTTGATAATTTATGCATATAATTAACAAGGAAAAATACCTTTTAAAGGTCCGTTGATAAATGCACACATTAATTAATCATGATATAACAAATTCTTTTCTAACAACCTGTGTAAACTAACCCGCATATTACAGGAAACATTTTTCTAGATTATCGTGATTTAACTGTCAAAAGTTCTAAATGACATACATCAGCAATAACCTTTTTGAATTCTGTAAAAAGATGGAGGAGAATCTGAAATCCAATTTCTAGTAATACTCTTTCTAGCCACTGCTAGAATTGATCAGAATAAAGGAAGTTTAATTTTTTTAACACATTTTGGAATGGGTGTGTTGAAGAGATCCATGGATCTAGATATGTTAAAATTGTCAGTAAATATAGCTTGTAATAAGTTATTAACATTTTCCCAATAGACTTTTAGTTCTGGACAATCAAAAAACATATGTGCCCAGTCATCATTCTTTTCTAATTTGTATCTCTTACGTAAGTTGCCTTTTTTATTAATTTTACTCATAATTTGTGGTGTGCAAAATGACCTGAAGAGCATCAAGTTTGAAACTCACATGTCAGTCATCTGTTTCTGAATGCACTCTGCAATGACATGCCAATGATTTGCCAGGATGTTATGAGGAAAAGATCACAAATATGAGACCAAAAACTGTGCATTCTTCACAGATCAGGACAGTTGACAGGGATGCACTCAAATGTATGTATTATTGAGTCACATCAGTCCAGAGATCATCCCAGTGATATGGCAGAAAGTCACATATTTGATAAGAATAACATCTGTACATCCTGGGAATATCTAGACAGTTGATAGGCACAGTATGAATGTGAAATATATGGTCCAAACACAGTACACGACAGTGTACCTGAAGTGCAGAGTATTGTGATATCGCATTCCTGGCATTCTGTACTGAAGCTGTGCAAATGATCTGTAATGAGATATGGACTGCCATGTAAATTGAATACTCAGGGGGTGTGTGTTTATTGAGTAGGGACACACAGATGTATTGTAAAAATGAACACAGGAAAAGAATACAGGTGAAACTCCTGCATGTACAGCAGAGGAGAGCATACCATTGTAAGATGGTTGCAGCAGCAACACCAATCACATATCTATATAGTACAGTATGGACTGTACAGTGAAAATGTGTTGTCTGTGACTGTCACACAAGGTGCCATAAAAACAGGGAGGATGTGTGTGTGAGATAAGTATCCTTACATGAATAATGCAGAGGATATCTATCAGGGATCAGACATACAATTGGGGTAGTGTGCTTATTGGGAAGCTGTGCACAATGATATACCTGAATATGAGTGCACTCTCAGTAGAGGTCTCCAGCAAGGTGGCTACAGGTAAAGGATCATGGCAAACATTACAAGAACCAACCACAATTATGGACAATATCAGAAAAATACCCTCACTAATCCCATGCCTCTGACATAACATATGTGATGTGGAGTGATAACAGATGAGCCTGCACACATCCACTTGACAACTATTAAGATACATCCACAATTGATGAGGGTAACCATACACACTATCCTGATACTGTAATACATATATATATATATATATATATATATATATATATATATATATATATATATATATATATATATATATATGTCACAAATGATATACATGCCATTAATGCTGTCAAACATCCATGTATACAGTGTGTGCATAAGCTGAACAGGTAGCATACATGCATCTGGTGTAACAATTCTCTATGGCCAAGAACACTGCATCAATGGTCACAGATAATATCCCAGTATAATTTCTAAATAGCATGAAACATAACCTATCACCTATTAAGCCCTCTGGAATTGCTATTTAACTGTAGCCTCCAAATATGCTTCATTCCTCATGAATGGAGAACAGCAACAGTCATCCCTCTGCACAAAGGTGGGCAATCTACAGACCTTGGAAGCTGCAGAACCATAAGTCTCACTCATTTTATATGTAAAGCCATGGAAAGAATTATCATGGAAATTATCAATAGTGATATAGTAAACCTCCAGACACTGGACCCAACCCAGTTTGTTTTTGACAAGGGCAGGTCATGCCTACTCAACCTGGTGGACTTCTTTGCCAATGTCATCAAAGTGATGAATGAGTGCGAAATGGTTCACACTGCCTACATTGACATGGTCAAGGCATTTGACACAATATTCCACTCAGGCATTGTTGACAAACTCAAGAAGTTAGATGCAAATCCATATGTCACCCGGTGAATAGACAATGGCTCACAGAGAGGACCAAGGAAGTTAGAATTGGGGAGTCCACATCTACAAAGAAGCCAATCAGAAGTGGAGTTCCTCAGGGATTGATCCTCGGGCTGCTCTCTTTTTGGCATTTACTTCTCTGAAGTCAAGGCTAATGTCAATGGTCTCTGGCTGACTTAATTTGCAGATGATTACAAATTAGGAGCTGTCATTGAATCCTGGCTGACATAGACAAACAACTGGTGTCAGAGCCATGGACTAAAACTAAATGCCTTGTAATGCATAATAGTATCCTTTGTAAGTCATCCACTCCCATTAACTATCGCATTGACAACGGGTTCACTTTACAATCCCGAAATCCTGAAATATTGAATTTCAGAAACTCGAGATCATAAAGCTGAAACTTTAAAATCCAGAAACCCCAGAAGCGCAAATTACAAAGTTGCGACTCCTACACTTACAATACACCATACACAAACACATACACACACCTTACCCCACACACAAACACACAAACTTACAGTACATACAAGTAGTATGAAAACACCACCATATAAGCTACATTCCCCTCTCGTGCGCGCGCACACACACACACACACACACACACACACACACACACACACACACACACACACACACACACACACACACACACACACACACACACACATCACAGTAACAAAACACACGGACACACACTAAAGCCCCTAACCAAAACCCTTAACTATAAATACTTAACTGAATCTCCAGCTATCCATTCACACAACGCACCACCAGAAGCACTAATTCAACATCTCCAGACTTTGGGATTTTGAAATTAGCGCTTCTGTTGTTTCGGAATTTTGAGCTTTCGGCTTTATAATCTCAGGATTCTAAAATTCAATATTTCAGAATTTCAGGATTATAAAGTGCTACCATTGACAACACACTTCTTAGAGGTGACCCAATAGTCAGGGACTTAGGAGCACACATAGACAGTAATCTAGCCTTTGACCATCATGTGTCTACAGTAGTAAGGAAATCATTCTATGTCTAACAACTTATAAACAAAGGTATGGCATCAAAGTCCAAGAAAGTCATTGTTCCACTGTATTTGGCATTAATCAGAGCTATCACTTAGTACAATGCTCCCTTTGATAGGTATCTAAAGAAGCATATCCAAAACTGAAAAGTCCACAGAGGTTCCTCACTAAAGGAATACAGGGTACACATAAAATGCCCTATGCAGATCACATCAGGGCTCTATCCCTGTATTCTGTCTCCTACAGGCTTTTGAACAGACATCTATGCCTAGCATACTGTACAGCACATCATCAGAGCCACTCTGCTGGCCCTCCTGCATAGCCACAAAACAAACAGCACCAGAATTACCCATTCTAAAAACTTAAACCTTGCCTGTGATATAAATAGTATCTGCTAGTAAAACAGGTATGTAGCCCAGACACTATCCTGTCTCTGGAACAGGATCCCCATCCATGTGAACAAGAGTATCTGTCCAACCCAATTGAAGTGAACTTGGACAATTGGGTGGGAAATGGGAAATTCATCCATGGTTTGGTGTCTATGTCCCTAATGGACACAGGCAACCTGTAAATGGCTTATCTCCCAGGCCCCTTGTTGTAAATGTTTCATCCCCCAAGCCCCTGCTTACACTTATGAAGGGTATCAGAACTTGTCAGAGATCTGGGATATGTGGCTAGGTTTAAAATGGCCCTTTTGGCCATTAGCCTAGTAAGCACCTATGAACCTGTTGGCGTTCCTCACCATCAGACAGTCATGTATATTCGCCAGAAAGGATACCTAGGTATGGTCAATAAGCTGTTTAACAGTGCACTGTGACAAATGGGGTACACTTCAGTTGCACATCACTGGAAGATGTGTATGGAGGTACATGAAGGAGGGTGGATTATACACAGTTATTGGTGTGATGAAGGCTGGGAACCATTAAGTTATTAAGGCCTCTGATGTGCATTTCCTTCACATACCCAGTTTATGTGTTACATTCCAAGGGAGTAGTCAACACTGTGACCACATGCTGGTGGATGTACCACTTACCCTGTACTGCAGGACACAGGTTACATACCTATAGGTCTGATTATAGAGTGCGATGTCCACATTATACTTGGGTGGTGTGTCTCTTTCCTGATTCAACAAATCTCTCCATGTGTCTCATCAATGCAAGTGTTGTCATGGCAGTGGCAGCAGTCTATGTATTGATACTGTCTGTATTATACTAATATCACAGTTGGAGTCAGTGATTTCCCACAAGCTGTAGCCCTTCAGTCAACTGTTTTGACACAGTATGGGTATGCCATCTGTGATGTCCACCACTTATCTAATGGGCAGGAAAGGGTCTAGTAGACACTACTGATGTACTAACCTGATCTCTAGAACCGAGATATATGTCATGTCACACATTTAAACATAGTGAGAGTATGTCATACATTGGTCTACCTATTTGGTGATATAGCTGTTCATGGCCACATATGGCAGTGCTGATTGAATACCTCAGTGTGGATTTTTGTCAAATGCCTTGATCTGTTCAAGTTCCACAAGATGATACTTTTGTCATCATGAAAACCCTAGATGACCTCTTTGTGGACATTTATCATGTGTAACCTACCTGATGTAACACTAACAGCTCATACAGGTCTGTTGCACACACCTGGAATATTACGCATGTACATGTAGAAGAGGTCCATGATGACATGTTGGTCTACCTCACAGTTGAAAAGAGTCAGGATGTCTCTATACATGTATGCATCAGGTGCTGTCACCATCTCAGGTGGATGCATGTTGATGTACACCCATGTATGAGAAAATAGGCCATGTGGAGGGTGTGTTGAACTGTGTATTCTACCATATCATGAAGATGAATATGCTGGGTCATGCCATAGGTGATCAATGATATTGACACAGCACCTGGATTTCATATGATAAGTCTGGATGAAGGTAAGACAGTGCGTTCTACATATTGTGATCTGGCCAGGGTTTTGACACAATCACACATGCAAGTATCATTCAGGAAACATTCAAGCTAGGGAATAAGCCTTACCTCAGTTGATGGGTAAATAATTGGCTCACTGACAAGGCACATCATGTGAATGTTGATGAATCAAACTGTACCAGTAGAGCTCTCACCATTGGCAAACCCTAGGGATCGTTTTTTGACCCTTCACTGTTTGAACTGATTTCTCGATAGTTCAGGCTAAAGTATATGGCATTTGGCTTACCAAGTTTGCTGATTCTTGCATATTGTGTGCAATCATTGAGTCCACTAATGGTGATAATATAGTACAGGAAGAGCTAGCACACAACTGAATGGTGACAAAGGCACACGATGTATAAATAAATGCAGAAATCTGTGTTTATAATGTTGTTGGTATGAAAAGTGGAGTTCCATTTTAATCACATTGACCACAGTTTGGCTTTGCAGAAACCCAGTGATGCAAGCACTGGGAACACATTTAGATAGCCAATCTGAACTTTGACCACCAAGTGTTCACTCTGCTATTGAACACCTACATTGTGCACATCATAAGTCACACCATCATATTGAGATCTTATGACTGTATGACAGCAGTGTAGTCAAACCTCATTATAACACTAATAAAGTATAATGCATATTTTTGCATGTACCGCACCAGACATGTGTAATAGCTAGAGAGACCACAGGGATTTCTCAACAGGATAACACAGGGTCTACACACCATGTATGATGTATGTGGTAGATTACAAGCCATGTTACTATAATCTTTAGTGTGCAGAGTGAGGTGACTTCTGTCTGTCCCCCAGACCAGTCTCTGACCCAGCGCTCATGGGAGCACTGCATGTCCAAAAATGTGATATAGCTGATGACATCAACAGAGTCTGTTGAGGAGAAGATGACAGTGCCCAAATGCTGACTGTAATGTCAAGCAAGAGCTCACCCATGCACATACACATACCCAGATGGCTGCAGTGAGAACAGAACCCCAATCTAAGTACACAAACTACAAAACACAATACTTAATGCAAGCACAACAGCTCAAGTCTGATGTGGGGTGTGTCAGACAACACTTTAGAGATGATGACATTAGCAGTGCCTGTTGAGGAGAAGATAACAGTATCCCACATGCTGGTATAAAATGATCTCTATAATGTCAAACAGCAGCTCACACACACACACACACACACACACACACACACACACACACACACACACACAAACACCCAGTTAACTGCAGTGAGAACAGAACCTCTACCTAAGTGCATAGACTACATAACACAGTATTTTAAGCAAGCATCACAGCTCAAGTCCATCTTGCAGTGTGTCAGACAACACTTATAGCTGATGACATCAACAGTTTCTGTTGAGGAGAAGATAACAGTGTCCCACATGGTGGTGTAAAATGCTCTCTGTAATGTCAAGCAACAGCTCACACTAACTGTTGACTGCAGTGAGAATAGTATCCCTACTTATCTATGTACACAGACTACTGAACACAGTACTTAACACAAGTTCCACAGCTCAAGTCTAATTTGCACAGGACTGTAGCTCAATGTATAGTAGATGACATCAGCAGACCATGTGGCAGACAAAAAGTTGTAAGGCTTGTAGTAAATGGATGTGTAGCCATGGACAAGTATATATATATATATATATATATATATATATATATATATATATATATATATATATATATATATATATGTCTCCCCAGCATGTTCTGTTTATGTCACAGGCTAGGTTGAGAACCCTGAGGCAAAGTATAGCTGTCCCATTTAAATTGGAGATGTCCATCATTTCCAGTAGGGCAGGGTCTGATATTGCTCTGCAGGGCAGCCATAGATCATTTTCAGCAGCCTGCATGATACAGCGTACAGCAAAAGGTATGTCAGTCTTTTAATTTATGTCATATTTGGAGGTATTGGAGTCTCCCAGGGACAACAATGTGTTCTCTTCAATTGCTGCAAGTGTCTGGTGAGGTACAGAGAGATGTGAGCATTATTGGTGTGATAATGATAGATTACAGCAAAGGTATGACTACCCTGGTCTTGGATGTGATGTCCATATGTATCATGTGTGAATGCATATTCTATGCGTACATAATGATGAAAGTGTAGATTGCTGTCAATATGTATTCTCAAGTCTCACAACACTATGTTTGTGCTTAGGGGAGAGCTATGTATATCATAATCTGCAGGGTATGTCATTAAAAAAGGCTACAAAGAGTCATTGTATGCATAATGTTCAGTCCATGAGTTTGTCACCAATCATCAATCTGTGTCAGCCCCTACTATAATATGTTACCATCCTTGGGGGACCCTATATATCAGTGTGCCCAGTTAACAATCATCTGCAAACTTAGCAAACCATAGGCATCTACTGTTGCCTGTGTTTCAGGGAAGTATTTCCCAAATAGTTTAGGGCCCAGCACAGATCCTTGTGGTACTCCACTGGTGAGTGGGCTAATGGTGGATGTGTACTTCCTGACTTTGAGAGTGTGTGTTGTGTCATTCAGCCAGGTGGTTATCCATCTAGTATGGTATGGCATGATTCTCAGATGGGAGGCGTTCACTGTGAGGCATGAATGGGGATAGTCTCAAAAGCCTTGGATAACTGAACATAGGCAGCATGTCTTTTATCCCTCATCTAGGTCTTCAGGGTCAGTATCCAAGAAGTCCACAATAAGCAAGATCTACTGTTGACAAAACTAACATAGGTAGAGTCAAGTGTGTTGAAGGTCACCTATGTCCTGGTAGATATGGTCAATGCTGATTCCTGCAGCAGCCTTGCAGATAAGGTTTTTAGGTGTATGGGTCAATAGTTGTAGTTCTGTATGTTACCAGATTGATGTGCATTGCATAACACACAACATTTGATATTACATTTTGTAGTATGATTGATATATGTATGGGAAAAGTACTGAGATACCAGGGTTATAGTGCTTGGGTGTGTCAACACATGGATGTATTTTAAATATATGACATATAGTTAGATAAAGCCCTCAACTTGTAATGCTTCTACATGTAATTTTTGCCATACAAAGGAAATGGACAGTAAACAGAAGTAATACAACATAGTATAAACATTCCATAGTGCTGTGAGTAGTGGGTTAGCACAATGGTTAGCAAAGTAGATATGCATACAAGAAACACATATTTGTGCACTGCTCAACATTGCACAAACGTGAGCTGCATTGTTAAAGTCTGACAGTATTGAGTCTCTGGAATACACCTGCTCTCTAACTGATTCTGTGGCGGCACATGTTATGTGTTAATATGTAATTATTTATTAGAAACATCTACTTTTACTTATAATTATTGCTGCTTTATATGAATTATTGTCTTATACTATTTAATACTTACATTTCAAAACAATGAAGCTTTATAACTAATTACCTCTGCATTAACTAATATACTTTCTATGTAACTACTGTGAAATTCTAATGGTTTTAATGACTTGTATACAGTGGAGCTTTTCTCCCCAGTCATCCTCTGAAAAAGGGCTATTCAGCTCAGTCGGACCATCCTGGTCAACAAATGTAAAAGAAATAAATAATAATAATAATAATAATAATAATAATAATAATAATAATAAAATGTTAATGAAGTTAATACAGTAATACATTTCTTTTGGGACCAGATGGTACTGGGTTCGAATACAACTGAATTTAACACTTTTCAGTTCTTTCATACTACTGTTGCTGCACATTAGTTTGCAATGCACACCATTGCACAATAATGCATTAAAGAAAAGCAATGGGAAAGATAGAACAGTGGTTAAATGGGGAGCAAGCAGGGGGAAGAACAAATGGGAAGCAATGCATGAATGTGCAGGAGGGAGTTAGGAAAGAACCATAGATATCAATTTATTCAACAGTAAAAACTGATAATATATGCAGAATATTAGCTGGATTTGGACTGTCAACTCCAGAAAGAGGGGTAACTTCAACTCAATCATGTTTTATAGACAACTGGATCAAATCCAATGTGTCAAGAAGACACGTGGAAATGGAGAGCTATGTATGAGATATTGTTTTTTGTTGTGTGTGTGTGTGTGTGTGTGTGTGTGTGTGTGTGTGTGTGTGTGTGTACATGTGTGTATGTTTGTGTGACAGGTGCCCATTTCTTATTCTTTGGGAGAGAATAGAATGTTGGGAAGGGATGTAGGTATGTCTCAGTCTGGTAGTTGGGTAGTTGTGGAAGCAATTGCATATAGTTAGATAAAGCCCCCAAGACAAAGAAGACACTACAAAGAGATGATGAGGGACACAAGAATTCAGTGAACACAATGGATAGGGTGAGGCTGGGGAGATCCAGGACTCATGGTCATCAAGCTGGATGACATGAGAATCGAGTCCTCACCCACTGGACTGTCATCACTGTCACCTCACACTGCCACTGGCTGTAGCCCTCAACATCTCCTTCTCCTCATCCTGGTCCTATGTAAAATGAAGGAGAGCATCCCCTACATCTGGTGCAGGTGTGTACCAGTAGTGCAGTGCAGAACCCTATGCACCAAGCCTGACAGTTCATCACAGATGATAAATTCATCACCTCTGCCACTGCTCCTAGAGGGAGCTAGTGGACTATCCCACAGGGCAGGAATACCTGAGGGGGCAGGTAGTAAAGGGGAAGCAGAGGTGGTGCCAGATTGCCTCTCAGTCTTGCTGAGCAATGCTGCCTGGGCTGGTAGAGTGTTGGCAGGTCTACCCCTCTCTGCTGTGGAGCATTTTGTGATATGGTAGACATGGATGATATGGAAAAATTTTGAGGACACATAATAATATAAAATAAAAAAAGAGAGAAAAGGGTTGGGGTGAGACAAAAAAAGAGATAGGATTAGTAATTTCATATGTAACATACAATGCATCAATACAATTATTTGACTCTATTATCTTAAGTTTTACTCTTAAGACTACAACCCACTAAAAGATAACTATTACTATTAAGACTACCAGCTCCTAACAGATGCACACTATACTACAGATTGAAGCAAGTAGTCTTTTACATGTGCATATGTTGCACATATGCATGTACCAATTATACAAATTAGAGTTTACAGCAGGGCATATGTGCGACTGGTATAGATCTTTTACTTTAAATCTTTAAGTTATACATAACTGAAGAATTAACAGTAGTGTGTACTTGGGGAGTGTGGTACTTGAACCAGGCACCTCTGACTAAAGTCTAACACCGTACTTTTGGTTTGTGCTACAGACTAATGCATGCATACTTGCTTTTACAGTTGAGATATGCATGCTCAATTTGATATAACTGTATACAATACCAAACAAGCTATCTTTGACTTGTAATGCTACAATAACGCTACTCTTCTGCTGGATACATACCACATGCCTCCCTCATCCTTGCCAATCTTTCACAATGGGTCCTAATATTGCACTCCCTTTCCATAGCTGCTGTGGGAAAAAAGGTCCGACAGGATACCATTATGAATACTAGTCTTGCCTGTATTCAGCTTTTATGCCTTACAAATACTTTCTGTAGTTGATACTTACACATCTGTGGGATGTCCTCCATCCTAAATTCCTTGATATAAGCATGGAGGGCACCATGTTCCTCCTCCAGGTGTCATTGTAGCGATGCCTACATTGTTCACCAGTGAAGGTGCCAAACTATCCCAAGCCTCTGACTTATACTGAGACCCAGAATAGTCCTCCTGCAGCAGCCTGGTACTGTGGTGTTTCACTAGGAGTCCAACCAAACTCTTAGACTCCTGGACACCCCTTTTCAGATCCCTAAATCTCACACCCTGTCCATGAACGCCTGCCATGTCTATCATGGGTCAAGGACAATGGAGAATGATGGCTTCCAGCCTGTTCCAGTTATCTCATTTACTGGCAGTGTGCACACAGTTTTAAAATGCTGCTCACCACTTATCATCATGCAAACACAGTGAGAGATGGCAAGCGCTGTGCAACAGTGGCAAGCAATGCAATCTGAAGGTTATTTGATGTACAGGCAGTTGTGCATGTGTGCTTGACAAATGTGAATGTCTTGGCAGCCCAGAGAGCAGAAATATACTTACAGAAATATAGTACACAGTATACCCACAGTCATACATTTAATAATAAATGTGATGATACATAGAAAAATAAATAAATAATTAACTGACAGAATACTAATGTCTTAACCCTCATACCTATAATTTGTATCACTTATACTATGTCAACTGTTGTAAGTGAGACTGACTATAATGGGAAGTGGAACAACAGTAAACGTGCATGGAATATACTGCATTTGAACCCAGGACCAAGTGTATGGCAGTCCTATATTAACAACTGTTGCCATAAGAGAGTTGAAATAACAGTTGTTCATGTTTCAGTTCATTACTATAAACTGCAATGTCACTACAGTGAAATAAAGTTGCACATGCTGTACTAGAACACAGGACCATTTGTACTCTATCCCTAAATGTATACCTACTGTCACAGGCAATAGCATTTATTGAATGCATCAGGTTTCCATTTTTGGCTGTCTACTTTCTGGGTTGTCCACTTATCTGATTTGTACACTGTCATGCCAGTTTGCACACTGTTGCACTTCACACAAATGAGACAAGCACGGCCAAGCCTCACATTCTTTTTCTCCAGTTCTTGTGTTTGCACTAAGCAGTGCATTGTGTGAGCAGTGGCCAAAAAAACAAAAAAGGGGGAGAAATAGTTGAAATGAGGAAAAGCAAACTATGACATACTCTGTAGAAAATGTTACTACACATAAGATATTTCTACATAGGTCTGGATTTCAACTATCACTCCAATACACCTTCAGAAAACAGGATGAGTGCCTCATTCCTCTTTGTAACACAAGCAGTTTTGCAGCAAAGAACTTAAGTTAAGTCAAAGAACTATAATTTTGCACATTTATTAAATGTATTATCTTAGGACGTAGTGCATATAATGATCACACAACCTGTTATGATTATTGCTTGCAAATATACAGCTCTGTCTTACCATTCTGTGGTTCTTGGTCATTCATCAGTTATCTGGCCAGTACTCTGACACATGCAGTGTGTAAACCATTCTATATCATTGGGCTTAAAATGTGTGAGGATATTAACTGAGAATAATATGATATGCAGTTGCCAACAAATTAAGGGCAGGTTGGATGGCACAATCAAGCATATAATGCTCTTTTGGAGGGGGGAGAGGAAAGGTGAGTTATTGTTATGGCACATAGAATGGTATGCTGTTCTTTTGAAGGGGCAAAACTGAGTTACTGTTATGGCACAAACTAGCATAGACTGTTCTTTTGGGGTGAGCAAAGGTAAGTTACTGCTATGACACAAACAAGAATAGACTTTTCTTTTGGGGGGAACAAGTGCGTGTTACTGCTATGGCACAAACAAGGATATGTTGCTCTTGTTATTCTCCTTGTTTTGAAACCTGCCTGTTTTTTTTTTATCTTGAGAGGGCTGTGAAGTCAGAAACTGCAATGTGTATCATTACTTTCTAACTTCTCTATTTAATGATTTTCCAGTACAAATGTATGGTGCTAAATTGAGGGCACACAGTGATCATCAGTATTTTTGAGCTGTATGACTGTGATTATTTGATGCCTGAAGCCTACTACTTACTAATGGACACATAAATCAAATAGGTCCCTGCTGTCACACGTAAAGCTAATTTCTGTACAAATCTCCCACCTACTACATGCTTATTGTACCAAGTGATGAAATACAAGGATATGCCTTAATATAATTAAACAATACACTTCAGGTTTAGGACTTACCTTGTAAATGCAGTAGTTTCCACAGTGTTAGTTCAGGGCTAATGCTGTATGATGAAAGCAGTACACAGCCAATACATGGGGATATAAAGGTCATATGAGTTAGCTGCCATCAATCCTGCTATATGTATGTGAGTAAGATGATGGTTTTAGGCCTCTAGGTGGCGAATGTGTGTGCTATGCATTATCTCCTAGCCAATGCAAGAGCATACTGAGCACACCCTATGTCTGCCTACACCCACAGCAGCTGGTGGTTACCCCTCTGACTACTCATCTGCCTGTGGCTGTGGTGACCTTGGCATTGGTGATGGGATGTGTGCCTCTTCCCCTTGTTGATCTTTCTGCAGCTGTTTCCTCAAAATTATGTTGTATAGCATGGCAAATACTGTGAAGATTTCTATACATGTCCATAGATTGTACTCCATGCCTCCCCCAGATGTATCAGGGCACAAGAACCATGACTTCAGCCACCCAAACACAGTCTCTATGACATTTTCGGTTTGAGCATGTGCATGATTATGGCTTTCATCCATGGGTGTGTGTGCATTTCTGATGGTTGTCATTAGCTATGGCTCCAGTGCATAGCCTGCATCCCCCAATAAATGATCCAGTAGGATACCCCCCTAGCAAACATCTAGTACATTTGGGAAGTGTGCCAGATATATGACTTGTGGTAACTGCCAGGGCTGCAAGCACACACATTTAAGATGATTCCCTTTGGATTACACATTACTTGGCTGTTGATAGAGTGGTAGCCCTTTCTGTTAATGTAGAGCCTACACTGTTCTCCAGGTGCTGGCTTAATTTCTACATGAGTGTAATCTATGGCACCCTGCACTTCAGGTTAGTGCACTACCATGTAGAACTGTTGCATATTTCTGGCCATCTCCTCAGAACTATGGGGAAAATATATGCGCTCAGTGGCATGTTGGAGCAAAGCATCCAGAAATTGGTGGAGAATCCTAGATGCTGATGCCTGTTACACCCCCAGCATGTCTCTTGATGGTCTCTAAATGGTACCGGTAGCCAAGATTCTAAGGGATATATATATATATATATATATATATATATATATATATATATATATATATATATATATATTAGTTTCCACTGGGATGCATTCTCCTCAGTTGGCTCTGGTTCTGGTCTGAGGGTGTCAGAGGTCGCGGAGTTCCTGTAGTGTGTCCCTGTCCACCCTGTAGTGCTGTACAATTTCCATGTCATGTAGGTTGTAAAAAGTTAAAGAGGGCCTAAAAACTCTTCTCCTTCTCAACCTAGGTCTATTGGCAGCAGCAGCATTGGCTTCAGCCTATAGCACATACAAATAAGCTAAAGCGGCAGCAGCCCCTAACATTCTGTCTATGTAGACTTTCCATTTCTGTACTCCAGAAGTATTGAAATCCACAGGAAAAACCAGCATGGAGTCTATGTGGATGCATTATCACTTGTTGAATAGCTCCATCATGTTGATTGCTTATGCTGTAATTAGCATCTATTAAACACAGACAGAGACAGATGCAACCCATTAATAATCTACACCATATAAAAAGACAACCCTGCACCTAGCCAAACTGTTGTAGAGAAGAGTTGTATATGTTTGGAAGATTGGAAAATTGCTTTTTCTTCAGGATATAACTGTACAGAGGAGTAATGAACTTCAGCAGGTATGTTCCCACTTTGTTACCTACATATTGAATATGCTGGAATGTATTTAAGAATAATGTGAAGCAAAGGGTTTTATACCTTTATCTGTATGCATTAGTTAGGAGTGCACTGATGGCATGGGCATGTTTGTCAAGCCATTTCACAGGTATACATGATTGACAATACATGAAAATGGAATGCTTCTGATAAATATGTACAAATGTTTCAGGGACAGGTCCTTCAATAACACTTTCAGCACTTCAGAGATGTTTTATTAGAAAAATGGGTAATTTCCCAGTTCTTTTGTGGAGGAGGGCAAAGATAATTTACTGTTATGGCACAAACAAGAATGGACTGTTCTTTTGGCAGGAGAGCAAAGGTGAGTTACTGTAATGACACAAACACGGACATGTTGCTCTTATTACTCTCTTTGTTTTGCATCCTGCCTGTTGTTAGTATTTCATATCTGTAGACTGTTTTATGTTTCTCCAGTGGGTAATACTGACTGGCTACCTTTTCTATTTTATCTGGAAACAGTTATTTTGTAGTTATGTGATACTTACGTGTATTATACTACTGTTGTCTTATAGGACACCTACAAATATGTCACTCAGGCATGTCAATCCACGTAGACCCCCCTTCACTGATGTGGAAAATCACATAATTGTGGTTGGGTTTTTGCACCATGGTGCTTTTCTCCTGGAAAGGTGATGGGGAGGTATGGCACGCATGATGCAAATATGTCAGCAGATTGTCCAAAATGTGAATGCCTTGGTGAACATATGAACAGGTGCACCACAGGGTCACTGGCATGATCACAGCTGCACACAGGCAGCAGCTCCAGTGGGCTATAACCAAATGACTATTAGGGGAGGGCTGCTAAAGAACTGCCATGAACCCCCAATGAACAGTTTCTGTTCAGTATAGAGATCTGGACAGCTCCCAAGAGAGTGCAGGACAGCATATACCAGATGTTGGGCAACACCTTCTGAGACAGCAAGCATGTCCCAAGAGGAGTTTCCAGGTAGCCTTTGTTATTTGAACAGTTGAATACTGTTGTATAATAAAACAATTAAAATGAATAAGTTCATTCTGTGCCACATGTCTATTTTTGGAGGGGAGGGGACGGTAAAGATTGCTACAGTTATAAACTTAGGTTGGAGTTGGCAGTCATGTTCTTGTTGAACTTAGACTTAATGCACATATAAAAGGGTAAATGTATTACCCCCCATGTTGCTGTTAGTTGTGATGATGTTGCCCTTACCTCTTGATATTGTAATGTGGAATTTTGATCTCAGACCTGTTGTGTGTATTGTTGTACTGTCTGTAATACTGGCAGCACTGTTAGTCCATTAGCATATATTGCACTATAGTAGTGCAGGTATTAATGTATTCCTGTATTTCCTACTTTTTGTCACAGGTAATCATGACAGTGGGAGAGTGGTCCCTGTGCCACCTGATTTCAGTGTATCAGCAGACTCTGATTATGATGGTGGCCAAACTGAGGCACAGTCAGGGGGTGGAGAGGTTGAATCTGACACAGAGGTTGATATATAGCCATCCCCTACAGTACTATTGGACACTGCCCGTAGGCCCATGCCTACCTAGTCGACTGAACCCACAGATATTGGACAAGTGGGAGTCTCACCTAAGCCAAAGTGTGGGTGAGGTGCCACATAGGAGGATTGACAAGAGTGTTCAGAGGGGTCCTGCTGTCCCTCCCCCACCTGCTGCAGGTGTCACTTCCCGTGCAACTCAACATATATTTAGGGATGTCATGGAGGCATAGGTACATTCCCATAGGTGCTCCATACAAATGCTCAGGGTAGTGGATGTGGCACAGTCTGACATATGCGACTGCCTCCACCATGTTGCCAATTCACTGTATCGGATGAATGACATGTTGGAATGAGGGGAATCTGTGATGGACTGAGGGGTGTCTGTCATGGAATGAGCAGTGTCTGTGATGGAACATCTGCTGGAAAGGGTATGACATCTTCGTGGGTGTATGTCAGTCACATCATCTGCTGTCAGCCAAAGGGGCCATGCTCAGTCATGTTTCCATAGTGGCAGTACATCCACTACTCTATCAGTGAGTATGCAGTCCACACCCAGATGTGGCAGGCTATTTGGTCTTGGTCCTGTGGGTCCCTGTGAAGAGGGCTCATCCAGAAGACATCAGTCACATTCAGGTAGCAGCACTGCATCTGACCTTGTGCATGGAGGTACCAGTGAAACTCGTGGAAGAACCAGTTATTGTGGTCGGGAGCGACAATGATGAACTGCCACCTCTACCATGCATGGCTCATACTGGTCCAACAGACCAAGACATAGAGCTAGCACAGACCTTGGCTGTGTTCATGCCAACACTCACACACCAATTTCACCTGGAGGACCCCTACAAACATACACAGAACAGTTACTCCTTTTCACTCACTGACCTTTTGTGTCACCCTATGCTCCCTGTCCCATCACACAATACCTTGTGCAAGTGATGATAAATGTGCCATATCCCCATTTTCTATCTTTTGAATTCAGGGATACAAAAGCTGTGTCTTATGCTCAGGGTGTATAGCTAACTTAGTTCTTAGTATATCTCCATTTGTGTTGTTGAACTGCTCAGATTTCACAGCTGTATAGTGAATGCTCTTGTAAAGGTTGTGAAGTCAGAAATTGCAATGTGTATCATTACTTTCTAACTTCTCTCTTTAATGATTTTCCAGGATAAATGTATAGTGCATATCATAAGTCATGCCATCATATTCAGATCTTAGGATTGTATGACAGAACTGTAGTCAAACCTCATCAGAACAGTACTACAGTATAATTTGGGTTCAAATTGAGAGATGATAAGTCAGCAAGCAACACTGACATATAGACTGCATTTATATAGCATATATTATGGACATAAATAGGTTAAAAATAAAAATAAAAGATAGCTGGGTGCACAAGACCCAGGATAAAAAGTTCCCAATCCTGGTAGGCACACTGGTGCCAGGACAGGAAATGATGACAGTGTAGAATCCTCAAAATATGGAAACATTCCTACAATGGGGCCAGAGCAGGCCCAGGGGGAGGTTGCCCCCCCCCCGTAGTAGAAGGAATTATTAGTCCACAAAAATCATAAAAACTGATAGGTCAAATAAGATACATAAAGACGATAAAGTGGACTATTAAGGATAAGAAGGAAATTATGTATTGTTGCCAATATGCAAAAAGCTCAGAATTTCCAGACACAAGATATACACAAAGATTAAGAGAAAAATTAGAGGAAAGAGAAATACTTCCACAAGAAAAACTGTCAGAAGCTTCAAATAAACATTTGTATTCATTAATACAACAGCTTAGTAAAAAACAGGATATAGATCAAGAAACTTTAATCCATTTGGAAAAAGAAGCATCTGAGGAAGTGCAAAAATATAAACGACAAAACTTAGAGATGTTTGAAAAGTATAAAAAAGAAATACAGACATGGGAAAGAAAGAGAGATTTGATATGGTGCAATATATATGCAAAGGAGAAACCAAAATTAATCAATATAAAGAAGGCAGCCCCAAAGACATTCAAAGAGAAATACAGGCAAAGGCATCCAGATATGGAACATTTCACAATAAAAAAAAATATCACAAAGAGTGAAAGTAGAAAAGAAGATTAGTAAAGTAGAAGTTAAACACGAGAAGTTGAAGTTATGGAGTGTCTGCGGAGCGAAGGATTTGGTGTAGAAGGTCTAACACAGGTTACATCTCAGCATGATGGAGTGAATCCCCAAAGTAATGAGAAGCAGGAAGATCAGGAGTCTTCTGAAGAAGAATTGTGGACATTGGAAAGAAAAAGAGATTTAATGTGGTGTATTTTATGCAAATGAGAAAGCAAAACTAACCAATACAAAAAGAGCAGCACCAAAGATATTTGAAGAGAAATACAGGCAAAGGAATCCAGACAGGGAAAACTTTTCAATACAAAAATTAAGACAAAGAGGAAAAGTGGAAAAGGAGATTAGCAATGGAGAATTTAAATAAATAGAAATTGAGGTTATGGAGTACCTATGAAGTGAAGGATTCATTGTTAAAAATCTAATTCAGAAAGCACCACAACAGAATAGAGAAATGGATGTCCAAATTAAAGGGAAACCACTGGCATGAGGAGCAATTGGTCAGGTGCTATATGAAGATATTTTGGAGCCTTCCACAGGAAACCAGTATAAACATTCACTTGAAGCTGGACAGCAAGGGAAAGAACAGGAAACTGGAAACTCTGATGCAGTCAATGTTTAGGAGTGATAAGCCAATGAGTTCCCATATGACAGACCAATGTATGGCACGGGATGAAATTGAAGAGAATGTGCCATAGAAAGATGCTATAGAAATTTCTATAGAATCTTCACAGGAAATGGAAAACAAAAAATGTGCCCTCAGTTTAGAACAAAATGAGTTAAGAGAAGATTTGCTTGATTTAATAGAGATAGATAGACATATTAAAATCAATGAAAGAAATAGACTGCAGAAGGTCAACAAAACCCAAAAAGTCAGAAGTATGATAAAAGAAACAAATACAGCAATTAGGACTATCCATAGTGATCCATGCAATATAACAGAAGTAAACAGGATATATTACTGTGCAGCTAAAATAATAACTGATAAAGTTCTACCAAAAATCACAGGGTAGTAAGGGCAAGGAGGAGAGAAATCAAATAACATCATGGAAATATCGAATGGAGAAAACTATAAAGAAATTAAGACAAGAAGTGTCACTGTTAGAAGCATATAGAAGAGGGAACAGATAAAAAAATACTAAGAAAGATAGACATAATAAAATCAATGCACAGTATTAGAAGGACTAAAATCTATCATGCACTACCACAAATAAACTAAAAATCTCAGCACAGGAGGAAAAACTTAGAAGATACACATATAAATATAAAGGAAAAGTGCAAAATAAGCAATTTATTGATGACCCAAAAAATGTTTTACTGAGAATTGGGAAACAAGGTAAATAGAATTGAAAGACCACAAAAAAAAAAAAAAAAGAAGAAACAGATACATTTTGGTGAAGTATTTATGAAGATCTTGTAGAACATAACAAAGATGATAAATAGATAGAAGAATTAAAAGAAAGAATAAGAAGTTTAAAGGTACAGGATATGAAAATGGATGAAGTAACAGCCAGAGAGATTGAAACAAACTTAAGATAAGCCTCTAATTGGAAAACCCCAGGCCCAGATGCAGTACTTAACTTCTGGTTAAAAGTATAAACATTTGTGCACGAAGATTTATCTATGAGTAAGAACTATTTATATGTGCACCCTAAACAGACACCAACCTGGCTAACAACTGGAAAAACAATTGTCCTACTTAAGAGGGAACTTGCAAGCTACCCTAAAAACTGTAGACCAGTAACTTGCCTTCCGACGATGTATAAACTATACACTGGAATTGATGCTGACAGTATATAATCATTTAGAAGAAATCTCAATTATGGCAGTAGAACAAAAGGGCAATAAAAGAAAGTCATATGGAACAAAGAATTATTTCTTGTTAAATAAAGTCATACTGGATAAATATAAAAAGGGGAAGAATCTAAGTATGGCATGGATTGACTATAAAAAAGCATTTGATGGTATCCCACATTCATGGATAAAATAGTGCTTAACAATTGTAGGATACACCCTGCACTGATCGACTACATTACAGTGACCATGAAACAGTGTCAAACCACTTTGTAATTAAGCTATGATAAACGACAAATTATTATTCCAAGGACAAAAATTCAAAGGGGCTCTGTCACTGCTGTTATTCTGTTTCGCCCTTAACCCATTAAGCTGTATACTTAACAGCTTAGGCCATGGATATAATTTGGCTCCTAGAAAACAACAAGGTGCAAAGACGTCTCATCTTCTCTTTGTCATTGATTTAAAACTATATAGCTCATCAGATGAGGAACTGAAAGCACAACTCAAGTTATCAACACTTTTTCAGATGATATAGGAATGTCATTTGGTCTTGATAAATGTGCAAAAGCAAACTTTAAAGCCAGAAAACTGCAACACCAAGAAAACATCAGTTTAGGACAAGAATGCAATATAAAAGATCTTGAGCAAGAGGGAGTTTATATAATATTTGGGAATTGATGAAGGATTAACAATCAAACATGAACAAATGTGAACAAAACTTAGTAAGGAATACTTTAGAAGACTTAAATTAATCCTGCAAACAGTGTTGACATCTAGGAACAAAATTTAAGCTTTAAACCAATTTCTTGTTCCTGCCCTAAATTACAGTTTTGGAGTAATTGACTGGCCCCTGAATATGTTGGGTAGATTAGACAGAAAAAAAAGAAGGATGCTTCATGCGCACCAAATGATTTATAAAAATCAGTGCATACCAAGATTATATATTCCCCCTTCTGAAGGAGGGATGGGTCTCTTTGAACTTGATTACATGCATAGATCTGCAATTGTGCGAATCCATATGGATCTGCGGACATCACAAGACCCAAACATAGTGAAAGTTTTGATACACGATGAGAATAAATCTAAAATGACTTCTCTGCTTAGTCTAGCAGAAGCATATCGGCATCAAGCAGGAATGGAAATTAAACCAGAAGTAGATAAAAATAAGGCAGCAACTGAATGTGCCAAAAAAACAAAAGAAAGAATATAAACTGAAGGACTAGATGAGAAGGCAAGAAATGTGGTAAATGTATAAATATAGTTGCAAATACAGAAAACCTCTGGAAGAACCTCATGTTGATAAGGAATGAATGCAGGAATCGTTAAGGAGAGGCAAATTCAAACCAAAAGATGAAAGGTTAATATTGGCAGCCCAAGATAGTGGGCTACATACACATTGGTTTAAAAAGTCCATTGAACATATGGGAGAAACAGACAAATGTAGGTTTTGTAAAACAGAGTAAGAAACAGTTGCACACCTCGTTGTTGGCTGTGACATACTAATGGCTGAAAGACTGTATACTGAAAGGCATAATTATGTGGCAAGACTGTTGCACTGGGGATTGTGCAAACAGTATGATATTGAAGTGACTGAAAAACACTGGAAGCATTAGCCAGAAAGCATCATAGAAAATGATGAAGTCTACATCACATGGGATCGCCCATTACCAACAGTTCAAAAGGTAGATGCTAGAAAACCGGATATAGTGTTTAATGAAAAGAAAACAAAAGTAGCATTGCTCATTGAAGTCACCACACCCAGTGACTACAGTGTCTTGCATACAGAGACACAAAGTCATAAAATATCAGGATCTGCAGGCAGAAATGAGAACAATGTGGAAGAAAGATATCCAGACAGTTCCAATAGTAGTAGTAGTAGTAGGAGCAATGGGTCTTGTAAAAAATAATTTGCAATCATATTTAGATATGTTACCAATACATGTAACCCCATATGGATTGCAGAAGGAGTCATTACTTGCCACATTGCGAGTGTTGCGAAGAGCACTTTTGGCTGACATCAAAGACTGAAACAATATTAATTTCATGAACTTTAATCATACTTTGACTTAAGAATGGGGTCAATTCCCATCATAGTATTAGAAACCAAAAAGATTTGGAGAAATTAAAATCAGTATAATGCTCTCTTTTGCATGTACCTCAGCAGACACATGCAGCAGCTGGAGAAACCACAGGGCTTTCTCAGAAAGATAACACAGGACCTACAATCCATGCCATTATGTATGTGGATAGATTAAAATCCATGTCACTGTAATCTTATATAGGATGAGGAGGCATCTGCCTGGCCTCCAGGTCAGTGTCTGACCATGCCCTGGTGGGATGACTGCATATTCAAACATCTGATAAAGCTGATGACATCAGCAGTGTCTGCTGAGAATAAGGTAATAACAGTGTCCCACATGCTGCGGTAAAAGGCTGTCTGTAATGTCAGGCAACAATGCACACTGTTGACTGCAGTGAGATAGAACCCCTACCTATCTAAGTACACAGACTACAGAACACAATACTTAATGCAAGCACCATGGCACAAGTCTGAATTTTGTAAGACTGCAGCTGAACTTATAGTGCATGACACCAGCAGGCCATGTAAGAGAAAAGATGTTGGCAGGCCTGAGTAGATTCATAGCTTCATACGTTTATACTCATTTACTACCACAATGGCACTAGGTTCATAGGTTCATAACAGGTTACTAGGCTAATGTCCCTAGGGCCTTTTCAAGCCTAGTGAAGTTGTACCATTTTTCCCTTATGGACCCAGATATGTAGTCCATATTCGCTAATCCATGATCAGTGCTGGTTGCCAATTGTCTAAGAGTGACATAGGTGAAACCCCCTGGGGTAAATTTATGACTGCCTATCCAATTGTCCAAGTTACACTTAAATAGGGTGATTGAGGAGCTCGGTTTCACGTGAATTGGGAATTTGTTCCATAGTAGTAGCAATCTCTATGAGACATATCTGTCTCTCCAACATGTCTTGTTGATGTCACAGACTAGGTTAAGGTCCCTACAGTGAGTGAGTCTTTTCCCATTTGATTTGTGGTGGTGCAGCACTTCATTAAGGCAGGATTCAAGAGTGGTCTGTAGTGCAGCCAGAAGTCACCTCTCAGCAATCTATATTATACAGATTACAGTTGCAGGGTCTTCAATCTGTCCATGCAGGTCATGTGTTGAAATCCCTAGATTTTCTTGCGAGAAATCTCTTAGGTCTCTCCAGCAGTGGCAGGTGTCTGGTGAGGTACTTACAAAAGGGCATTGCACTCCATTACTGGTCTGATGAGAGACAAGTACAGTGGATTGATAACATCCTGAGTCTTGGATGCTATGCCCTTACTTATGAGGTGTGCTATGTAAAAGCCCTTCCTTACCACTGTGGACACACGATGATGAAAGATGATATTGCTATCAACCAAATCTCCCACCACTGGTTTGGAATTTAGGTGGGTATTATTAATAGTGTAATTTGCAGGGACCTCTCCTTTGCTGAAATGGACAGTATTGCATTTTTTGGGTCTGAGTGAGAGGTTGTGTCAAAGCCCTTGGCCAAGGACAGATTGGCAGTATGTACTGATCTGCCTTCATCCAGAGCTTTGGTGACACTCTTGAAGAATTCCACTAGGACTTAACAAGCATGATATGTTCTTAACAAAGCCAGACTGGGTCAGGTCAAGAGTTTGAAGGTCACCAATGTCCTTGTAGATAAAGTCCAAGTTGATTATCTCTGTGGCATTACAGAAAAGGCTAGTCAGACTTATGGGTCTACAGTTCCCTGGGTAGGCTGTGGGACCCCCTCTTTGCAATGGGATTATGGTTGCTGTTTTCCACTCTTCCGGGGCAAAGCCAGTACTTAGATCATAGTTAAAGACAGTACCCAGTGGTTCTGCTAACACTTGGTTTACACCATGTAGTAAGCAGCCTGGGATGTTATCTGGTCTGACAGAGGCTGTGTTTTTGACCTTCACCAGTATGGTTATGACCTGCTCTTTGGAGATAATAGGTAGACAACTGATGACATGTATGCTTTGAGGTATGATTACTGGAGACAGGGGTGCAAAATATCTGCCAGACCTGTCTGCTAACAGGTTGGTGATGTCCTCGGTTTCAGTATGACTGGTACCATCCATTATGAATTCTGTGTAAAGCTGTGCCTACCCTTTTTCATTACAGACATAGCTAAAGACTGCCTTGTGATCATCCTTAGCTATGGATGCTAACTTAGTTTTGTAATTAGCTTTACTGGACTTTACTAGGTGTCTCATTTGCTTTTTCAAGCTATGGAGGGTGTTTTTCTGCTGAGATTGTTCCCTTTAATTCCTGGACATCAGTTTCTTTCTCTTGTTGTATTATCTTTTTATGCTAGATGTCCACCAGGGTGCCTTCCTTTTCATGAGTAAGTCTATACACTTGTAAAGGTGTGTATACAGGGCATTTGTGTACACATCTGTATAGGTGTCTTTACTGTCACTAATGGCAGAAGGTTTGAAACTAGCTATAGTTTGCTTTGGAGAAACTTTTCAACCTTTTAGATCCTGAGGAGGGTCAGATATGTTTGTTACACTGAATGTGATTTATTTATGGTCATCCTTTACTAGGGAGGGTGTCACACATCGGGTGTTGCAGCACTCTCCCATGTTGCTGAGTACTAAGTCAAGGATATTCCAGACCCTTGTTAGGGCATGGACTAACTGTTCCAGAGCATTTATGTTTTTAAGTGCAGGAACTTTAGGATGAGTGTGTTTGAGCTCATGTCCATATAGAAGGATAGTTAAAGTCACCCATGCCTAGGGTGTTTGGCTGTATTACGTGTGACTCAAGTAAGTCCAGGAAGGCACTATGTGGTTTTTCTGGTTATGTTGGTGGTCCTGTACTAACAATGAAGTGAAGAGGCAGGTCTTTCCTACAGTTAGTTAGACCTGGAATAACTTTAGGGAGTCATGCTGCTTAACCAGTCTTCAGATGTATTTGTCTTTTATGAAGATGTATATACCTCCTCCTTTGGATCTTTCAAGTTCATTTTTTAGCCTGAACATGTGGAAGGCATTATAGCCTTTCACTGGTGGAGTACTCTCTGTGACACTAAACCTTGTCTCTGTGAATGTACAGACGTCGACATCTTCCCAAGTAAGTAGTGCCTCCATTGAGTGTAGCTTCTGATTTACACTACTAGCATTAAGCAACATAACCATGAGGTTGTCGTTGGGGGATATTTTTATGTCAGGAATTTTGGTCTTATAACATTGTCTAAAAAAAGGTACTATGGGGGAGTCAAGTACCTTGACCAGTAGTCAAAAGGCATGAGGTGACAGATGAAGACCATTCCTACCAAAGCAACGTGGTTTGTCGACCATATCAGCCCAGGCTGAAAAATACTGCATCAACCTGGATTGACAGCAGTAGCTAAGCCAGTTGTTGAAGTTGATAATTATTTTGTTTGTACTGCGGCATCATCCTGGGTGAAGGTCGAATACTGCTCAGGGTTAAGAACATACCTGTCTGGGACACATAATCTGAGATCTCAGTTGGGTCTATATTATATGTTCAAAGTTTGAAAACTTGGAATGTTAAATAATCAAATTTAAATGTTTGAAGTTTCAAACATCGAACATATAATAATAAAAAAAAAAAACAAACAGAACTTACTTGACTAGTGTAGGCAGGGGCACCCCCCACTCTTTAAATATTCCAACTCTGAAGATTTCCCTACAGCCATTAGTTTTGGGTTTGGGTTTTTTTTTTTACATATATTCAAAGTTTTATAACTTCAAACATTTAAATTCGATATTTTAATGTTCAAAGTTATAAAACTTCGAACATATGATACAGACCGGCTCAGTCATATCTCTCTTCATATAGTCCAGAGAGGTACGTCTCAAGTAATTTACTTCAACATGGAGTACTATAGAGGTGTGACTGTGTTTGTTGTTGAGAGACTTGAGTGCATGCATGACTTTGTGGATCCCGGCACCTGATAGGTAGCTGACTGTGACTTTTTACTTGTATAGCCTGGTGAGGGGGACATCTGTCTGTCTTACTATGGTTCACCTATGACCAAGAAATTGGCTTTTAGGTGTTTTGCCTTAAGGGCTTAATGGGTGACACACTGGCATGTTTGTTTTTATGTGTAGTGGATTCTGTTGGGACTGTAATGTGTTCAGAAGGTTTGAATTTGCGAGGTCTCTGCTCTTTTGGTAAGCTTCTAATGCATACCTCTGCGTATGTGGTGTTATGTGTTGTGCACTTGGTCTGTTGAGGAGGTGAAGCTGTTCTGACAATCTGTTTAATATCTGGCTTGTTCTTACCCGAGAGTGACAGCATTTATTCTAGATTCATCGTATAGTTGCATCTCTCACATATTGTATTTGTCATTTTTAGGAGTACATGGTTGTCAGTATACATGAGGCAATAGAAGCCTAGTGGTGTAAAAACCCATATTAAGCATATTTAGATGATAATTGTTAGCAAAGTGCTTTTGTGAGCAGCAACAACTGGGCATGTCTATGGGGACATAGGTCCCACCCCAGAGGTGACTTTACAATCAGCCAACCAGTAGTGAAGGTTGCACTTGAGCAGGGTCATTAAGGAGCACTGTTTCACATGAACTGACAGCTTGTTACAGACAAGTGTGAATCACTGGGGGATACATCTGTCTCCTCAGCATGTTCTGTTTATGTCACAGGCTAGGTTGAGAACCCAGGGCCAAGTTATTCCTATCCCATTTGATTTGCAGATGTCCAGCATTTCCAGTAGAGCAGGGTCTGAGACTTCTCTGTAGGTCAGGTATAGGTCACCTCTCAGCAACTTGCAGGATGCTGAGTATCGTGACAGGTCTTGTAGTCTTTCCACATATGTGATGTTTGGAGGATCTACATTATTTCAGTCACAAACCTCTATTTTTATCCCAATTACTGCAGCTGTCTTGTGAGGTACAGACAGAAGGGAGCATTGTACTTTGCTAATACAGTTTGATTACTTTTGTGTAAGTGTAAATTTGCGAATGTCACAAGTGATAATTCAATAAAGGTGTTTAAAAAGAAAGAAAGAAGGGAGCCTAGTACTCATTTAGTGATGTAATCAGAGTGAAGTACAACAGAGCTATGACCTCCTTGGGTTTGATGTCCATATGTATGAGGTGCAATGCAGAATGTGCATCTCAACACTATGGACACACAGTGTATGAAAGTGTACTATGAACATGTGCTTACAAGTCTCACAATACTGCATTTGAGCTGAAAGGGGTGCGATGTATATTATAATTAGCAGGAGTACTTCATTGCCAAAGGAGACAATGAGGCATTGTTTGCCATAAAGTTCAGTCTGTGAGTTTGTCACCAAGCATTTGTCTCTGTCAGCCCCTTCTATAATATGTTGTCATCATTGGAGGAATCTATATGAATGTATCCAATTAACAGTCATCTGCAAATGTAGCAAACCACAGGCCATCTATCATTGCCTGTACTTCACCGAAGTAATTTCCACACAGATCCTTGGAGTATTCCATTTTTAAGTGGCTAGTGTGTGTGTGTGTGGGGGGGGGTACAGTCACATACAGTGAGCATGTATGTTCTGTTGGTGAACCAGTTGGCTATCCAGTTAGTACTCTATGGCTTAATTCCCGAAGGGGCATTTTCAGTATAAGACATAAATGTGAAGTATTGTCAAAGGTCTTGGATAACTGAACATAGGTGGTATGTCCTGTAAGCTGTCATCCATGTCTTTGGGGTCAGTATCTAAGAAGTCCATGAGATTCCTTAGGCAAGATCTATCCTTGTCAAACATAACATGGTTAAACTCAAGTGTACTGAAGGTCACCTATGTCCCTGTGGATAAGGTCCATGCTGACACTTCCCTAGCCTTGCAGATAAAGCTTGTTAGTCTTATGGGTCAATAGTTGTAGTTCTGCATGTTACCAGGCTGATGTGCAATGCATATGACACCATACACACTAACTAACTAACTAACTAACTAACTAACTAACTAACTAACTAACTAACTAACTAACTAACTAACTAACTAACTAACTAACTAACTACTTGATATTACTTTCTGTAGTGTAGTTGATATATGTGTGGAAAAGGTACTGAGACAATTGGGTTGCAGGTTTGCAGGTAGCAAGTGTATACATATGTCTATGAAAAACACCTGGGACTTAACTGAGTCTGTGACAGCAAGTGTAAATGCATTGATATTTTGGTTTTGGGTCCAGATGGCAATAGGCTCAAATCCTTTTCTCTCTAGTTTTTTTTTTTCTCCCAGTGTTTGCACACTGCACCACTTAGTGCAAACAGGGGAAATGGATAAAAAATTGAATGTCAGGTTTGGCTGTGTTTAACTGGTGTGCACAAAGTGCAGTAGAGCACAAACTGGTCCACCCAGGAAGCAGACAGGACACAGGCATCCAAAAATAGAACCCACATGCATACAATTAATACTATTGGTTATTGTGCAAACCCACTAAGCGACATTGCACTGCGGTTAACAGCGAGACCTTAAGAATGACTAGTAAGATAGGGAATGTCATGTAACTAACCATGTGTCAGCAGGTATAAGTGAAGGGCTGGAGTACAGATGGCCCTAGGTTCTAGTACAAGGTGTGCAACCTTTGCTTTACTGTTGCAACATTACAGTTTATAGTAATGAACTGAAACACAAACAGCTGTTATTTCAACTCTTTTTTGGCAGCAGGCATTAGTGTAGGACTGCCATACACATGGTCCTGGTTTCAAATGTGGCATATTCCATACACTTTTTTTCCACTTTCCATTACAGTCACTCTCACTTACAACACTTGACATAATGTACATCATATTAATTATATGTATGAGGGCTGAGGCACTATATTGTGCCAGTTATTTATTTATTTATCTATGTATTATCACATTTATTATCAGGTGCATGACTGTGGGCATACTGTGTACTATATTCCTGTAAGTATATTTCTCTCTGTGTACTGCCATGACTTTCACTATTGTCAAACACACATACACAACTGACTGTACATCCAATAATCTTGAAATTGCATTGCTTGCCAGTGTTCCGCACCACTTACCATTGCACATTGTGTTTGTACAATGGTAAGAAGTGCTCAACATTTTCAAACAGTGTGCAAACTCACAGTAAATGTAATAACTGGAATTCATGGAAAACCATCATTCTCCATTGCTCCTGATCCTTGATAGACATGGCAGGAATTCATGGATAGGGTGTGAGATTTAGGGCTCAGAGATGGGATGTCCAGGAGTCCAAGATTTTGGTTGGACTCTTAGTGAAACACCACAGTGCCAGGTTGCTGCAGTGGTACTATTCTGGGTCCCAGTATAAGTCAGAGGCTTGGGATAGTTTTGCCTGGACTGTAACCACTGCTGTGGGTATCCGCCACACTAGTGAACAATGTAGGCATCACTACAATGACTTCCAGAGGAGGAAAAAAGGAACCTTCGATGCTTGGATCAAGGAATTTAGGACATACATCCTACAGATGTGTAAGTATCAACTACATCAAAAACAGACAGCAAACTCTGATATAACGAAACACACACAACATAAATTGTTACATCAGGCAGCCATTGCATATTCCAACATATCCTTATCATTGTTAAAAAACAATTATATGCACATTTTGTATTTTTGACCAATATATCAGGGCAAATGAAACTACAACGAGAGTTCAAAAATCGTGGACATTAGTGTCTAATTCCATATTCAAACCTCTAGGATGCAATGTCCTAAAATTAATGATACATTTGGACTCTAACTGTAATGCATTTTAGTCATGTAGTCCACCATGGGGTTATTTAAATTTTTAAATATTATAAATTAAATTTATTTAAATCAATGATAGATTTATAGTTATAAAATCATTGGGTCATATATTCATAAGCACAAAGGTATAAACTAAATACATTGGACAATTAATGAATTTTGCATTATCATATTTATCTTATATGTAAATAATTTATTTATGTGTTTCCATGACATCCGCTTTGAATGAATTAACATTAAATATCTTTAACATGAAATGATAAGAAATAGTAAATATGGTTAATTCATGAGATATATGTTATGGGCACTTTAAGGTAATGTAATAAAAAAGAAGACGCTGATGGCTGTAATCTCCAAAATAGGCCTTTACTAGTGCAAAACACAAGCGATTTCACAAACGAGCTTCTTTAGGTGTACATAAAGCACTATTGAAACACACCTTTTATATCAACGTGCAAATCACATGATCAAGGTTCTTAATTACAAACTTTAAAGTATACAAAATAATATATATATAAAAAATTTTCATACAAGAATGTATAAATGCATTTAATACATATAAAATATTAAAAAACAACATATTAAAAATCAAGAAATTATCTTTTCAAAGGCCTCCTTTTCAGCCTAGGTCTTAAAGGAATACACTCATTAAGCCCATGCCTTTCAGTACTTCTCAATTTAGTGATCCATATAGCTTCCAAGTTCTCAATTCTATTGCAAATGTCACCCTGTCTAATTCTCTCATGCAATAAACTGATAACTCTAAAGCTGAAAACATGTGATATATCTGTGCTAGCAACATGCTTGGCAAGTGCATTGGTGTTACTACATTTCCTGATGTTATAAACATGTTCCCTAATGTGTTCTCTAAGATGTCTGTCGGTCTTGCCAACATAAAATTTGGCACTGTCCCTGCAACTAGCAAGGCAGATGACATGTTTACTGTCACATGTGGCAGAAAAACAAAAGGTGTAATCCTTGCCCTGATCAGGGTGACAAAATGACAAACCGTTGTCTATGTAGCTACACCAGTTGCATGACCCACATTTAGTAGTACCAGTGTACTCTCCATCCAGCCTAACCTCCTTGGGATAACATAATCTCCTCTTAATGGATTTGTCATTCCTATAGCTGATCCTCGGCACATGATCAACTATGCCAGCTATAGTACTATCTGTCAATAAAACCTGCCAGTGTTTCTTGATGATGTCAATATATCTAATCACATCAGCTGTATAATTCAGGGACATTCTCAAATTATTATGTTTGGGACCTCTCTCAAAAACTGGTAGATGTCTCTTCTTAGAAAAATAGGGTTTAGCCTCTGCACCTCGCTTATGAACAGCTATAGGTATATGTTCAGCTAAGGTCCTATCATCATAACCTCACTCTCTCAGATACCCAGTCACTCTATCCAGCTCACTGTTGAAGTCTACCTCCCTGACATTAAGTCTAGAGGCCCTCATAACTTGGTTAGTAACAATATTCTTAAAAATATGAGGCGGATGTGCACTACTCTGATGAAGAAGATGATTAACATGACAATCCTTCCTGTACTGTTTAGTATACACAGACCCTCTCTCATCTCTCACAACAACCACATCTAGGAAGTCCAACTTTTCATAAGACATCCTATGTGTAAAGCATAAAAATTCTGTTGACTCATTAACGAAAAATAGAAATCTACACAGACTGTCTTCATCACCCTCCCATAAAATAAAAACATCATCCACAAATCTGCGGTAGAACAGAATGTGCTCTTTAAAAGGACCTTTAAAAACACAATCCTCCTCCCAAACAACCATGACTGCATTAGCATAGCTTTTGGCACAGGACGTGCCCATAGCCACGCCATTGCATTGTCTAAACATCTGATGTCCAAACAAAAAGACATTATGTTCTAACACCAACCTCAAGAGATCAATCAGCAAGCTTACTAATTCTTTACTATAATGTGCATCATTTTTTAAAAATTGCCATACTAATCTAACTCCTGCATCATTGAGTATCACAGTAAATAGTGAAACTACGTCAAGAGTAACAAACATAGCTTGACAATCATCAGATAATGTTTGATTATTTTTTGACTGTGAAACCACTTATACCAATTTTCCAGGGTTTACCCAAGGTGCACAAATCCACCCTAAATCCGCCTATGAGACCCATTGTCTCAGGGAGAGGATGGTGCACTAAATCTATTTCTATATTCATAGAGAAACATCTTAGACCGCTATTGAATGATATACAACATGTACTCAGGGACAATGAACATTTTCTTGGTGACCTATATGGTTTTTTCTCTACACATGATGGTTTGTCATTTTGTCACCCTGATCAGGGCAAGGGTTACACCTTTTGTGTTTCTGCCACATGTGACAGTAAACATGTCATCTACCTTGCTAGTTGCAGGGTCTGTGCCAAATTTTATGTTGGCAAGACAGACAGACATCTTAGAGAACGCATTAGGGAACATGTTTATAACATCAGGAAATGTAGTAACACCAATGCACTTGCCAAGCATGTTGCTAGCACAGATATATCACATGTTTTCAGCTTTAGAGTTATCAGTTTATTGCATGAGAGCCTTAGACAGTGTGACATTTGCAATAGAACTGAAAACTTGGAAGCTATATGGATCACTAAATTGAGAAGTACTGAAGGGCATGGGCTTAATGGGTGTATTCCTTTAAGACCTAGGCTGAAAAGGAGGCCTTTGTAAAGATAATTTCTTGATTGTTAATATGTTGTTTTTTAACATTTTCTATGTATTAAATGCATTTATACATTCTTGTATGAACATTTTTTATATATATATATTTTTTTGTATACTTTAAAGTTTGTAATTAAGAACCTTGATCATGTGATTTGCATGTTGATATAAAAGGTGTGTTTCAATAGTGCTTTATGTACACCTGAAGAAGCTCGTTTGTGAAAGCGCTTGTGTTTTGCACTAGTAAAGGCCTATTTTGGAGATTACAGCCATCAGCGTCTTCTTTTTTTATTACAAGGACTTTCTTTTTAGAGATGTTTTTTGGTGTGTATTTGCTAGTAGCTGTTGTTCTTACTTTAAGGTAATGATCTTGTAAATGATTTTAGTAGTTAATTGAATGTATTAAATAATTAATGGAATAATGATGTATAAAAATGGCTGCTTGATGTAACAATTTATTCCTTGAAGGTGTAAGCCGAGGTACCAGATACATCAGTAATAGTTTCATATCTTATCCTGGTGTTGTGTGTGTAAGCATCAACTACAGACTGTACTTGTAAGGCAAGACTGGTATTCATAATGGTATTCTGTTCTGTTTTGTTTTTCAACAGCTGCAATGGAAAGAGAGTGCAGTGTTAGAACCATGGCACAGGATTGGCAAGGATGAGGGAGGCATGTGGTGTATATGAAGCAGAAGAGTAATCTTATTTTAGTATTAAAAGTTAAAAATAGCTTGTTTGGTATTTTATACCGTTGTATCACATTGAGCATGCATATCTCAACATAAAAGCAAGTATGCATGCATTAGTTTGTACAGCACACCAAGAGTACAATATCAGACTTTAGTCGATGATGGTGGGTTCAAATACCACAGTTCCCAAGTATACAATACTGTTAATGTTTCAATTATGTGTAACTCAAAGGTTTAAAGTAAAAGCTGTATATGAGTGGCACACATGCCCTGCTGTAAACTATAATCTGTATAATTGGAACATGCATATGTGCAATATATGCACATGTAAAGGAGTACTTGCTGCAGTCTGTAGTATAGTGTGCATCTGTTAGGAGCTGGTAGTCTTAAAAGTAATGGTCATCTGTTGGAGCGGATAGTCTTAAGAGTAAAGGTTAAGATAATAGATTCAACTAATTGTATTGATGCAGTGTATGTTGCATATGAAGGTACTGATCTTATTTATTTTTTTCCTCTCACCCCAACCCTTGTATCTCTTTTTTTCATTTGTTTGCTTTATATTATTATGTGTTATCATAATGTGCCCATGTCATCCATGTGTAACACATCTCAAAATGCTCCACAGCACAGCAAGGTAAACCTCCCCCACAGAATCCACCTACCCCCACACCAGTGACACCATCACAGTTGCCCAGCATGTCTGAGAGCCAACCTATCAGCACCACCTTTGTTGCTCCTACATTAACTGCCCCCTCAGGTAGTCCTGCCCTGAAGAATAGTCCAATGGTTCCCTTACAGGAGCACTGGCAGAGGTGGTGAGTTTATCACCCATGATGAACTGCCAGGGATGGTGCATAGGGTTGTGTACCACACTGTTGGTGCATGTCTAGTCTGGATGGAGGGGTTGCGCTCCTTCATTTTATGTAGGACCAATAGGAGGAGGATAAAGAGATGTTAGGCATTCCAGCCAGTGGTGGAATGAGGTGACAGTGATGACAGCCCAGAGGGTAAGGACTCAATTCTCACTGTCACCCAGCTTGACAAACATGGGTCCTAGATGACCCCCACCCTCAACCCATCCATGGTGTCTAGCAACCTCTTGTGTTCATCACCATCCCTGTGTCTTGTCTTGCATGTTTTGTCTGTCTGCAATTGCTTCCTCACCTACCCAACTCACTAGACACAGACATACATATTTCCCTTCATTCCTCTCTGTCTCAAAAAAAAAAAAAAGGACACATCACACATACACACACAAAAAATGTCTCATACACAGCTATCCATTTTGCACACATCTTCTTGACACACTTTATTTGGTCCAATTGGCTATATATCATGATTGTGTTGTGGTCACCCCTCTCTCTGGAGGTCACAGTCCAAATTCAGCTATTATTCTGCATTTACTATCAGTTTTTACTGTTGAAGAAATGGATAGTTATGGTTATTTTCTATCTCTCTCCTGGACATTCCTGTACTACTTTACATTTGTTCTTCCCCCTGCTTCTTCTCCATTTCACCACTGTCCTATCATCACCATTTCTTTTCATTAATGCGTTATTGCGTGATGGTGTGCATTACTCATCAGCACATAGCAACGATAATACAAAAGAACTTAAAGTGTTAGATTTGGTTGTATTTGAACCCAGTACCATTTACCCCAAAAAAGGAATGTATCACTGCACTAACTATAATATAATATAGAAGCATTTTTAGGAGTTTTTTAGATGGAAGGAAGGATACACCCATTGTTTTAAGTTGTTTGATTGTTTGATTGATTGATTACTTGTTACACCTGATGCATTTACAAAGGATTAGCCTTTTCTTTTCACTATATAAATGGATTTAGTTAGTAAATGTATTAGATCTGAAGAAGCGTGCAGTTTGTGCACACGAAAGCGCTCATCCTTGTTTCAATAAATTGTGGATTTTATCGTGGTGGTCTACTTCTACTTGTTTCATCATAGTTCTTCTGTTTTAGAAGAAACCTTTAGGGGACAGGACTGGTTTTGGTTGTCGTCACTAACTGAATTAGTGCCTGTTGCCATGGAGTCAGTTAAGTAGCAGGTGCATTTCACAGACTCAATACTATTTGTCATACTTTAGAAGTGCTGTGACTGGAATAGTTAGATGACATTCCCTTATTATCTAATCATTCTTAAGGCGTCCCTTTTGCCTGTCATGCAATGCTGTGCAAACAAGATAAGAATAGCCAAACCCTATTCCATTCATTCCTTCCTTGCCCGTGATTGAGCTAAGTGCTGTATCTCACAAACAATGGCCAAAAAGTAGTACAATAATAATAATAAAAAACTGACACAGAAAACACAATCTGCATACAAATGAAGACGAGTGTGGATGTTAATTAAACACAGCCTGTGAATTGTGTGCGGCTTACTTGCATTTCCAACCTTGACAGATGTACATGTAACACTTTATAAGTCTAACCAGGCACCCCACCTGATGCAAGCATTTAAAGTTGCCATTCATTAAACACAAACACAGAGTGAGTTCCTGTACTATGTTTACATCCGTACACAGATCCATATGTTGGGATTCAGCAATTCTAATGAATTCAGACCTCATTTTCACCTTCACCATGCTGATAGCCCTGAAAGCCCTGAATCTACACCAGATGGGAACCATGTAACTAGAGAAACTGAAGGGGAGCTGAGTTGTTTATGTGCTGAACACAGAAGAGAGGATATTATTTTGGCATATATTGCACAGAGCAGTACTGACTTTTAGCTGATATGCCTGCATTTCATTATCTACATATTGCATAGGCTGACATGTAACTATGACTAGTCTGTTTAATGTTTTTTATATTTTTTTATATTTATTTTGATTAGCACACACTTTTACACTTTTATCTGTCTGCATTACTTACAAGTGTGCTGTTCATTTGGGGGTGAGGGAGTAAAGCTGCATTTCTGCTATGACACAAGAAAAGATTATGTTGCTATTGTTACTCTCCTTTTTTGCATCTAGCCTGTATCTAATGCTGTCACATGTTAAGGTCAGTTGTGTATAAACCTCTCACATTTTACTTTTTATTCTGTCAGTGTAGACTCCTTTCCATAGCTGTATTCCAAACGTTTTGCAAATCACATTGAACATGGGCATGGAGTCTACATGGTTGCTTTGTAGCTTTTTGAATAGCTCCACTGTGTTAGATTGGTTTAATTAGCATGCAATTCAACTCCTTATGCTGTAATTAGCATGCTGTGGCATTTACTTTGTTTGCTCAGGGGTGCGCGTCTCTACACAGAGCTTACTGAATCTAAGAGTTTTCGTGCCCGTGTGTGCATCACACTGCGATGTGCACACTATGAAAACAACCATGTAGGCATTATTGAATCCCCCTGAATATTTTAATAAAAATAAATTTATTTTAATAGATTGTTGTTTCTTTCAGATGTTGAAAAATTACATGAAAACTAATAAATGAAGCATATCTTTGAGCTTAGGTAGATTCTGTTTGACACTGGCATGGAAAGTCCTGTTTGCTCCCCCACCCCCATTAATGAATTCCTAAACATGCAGCTTTACTATAACTTTGACTTTTGATATAGTGCTGGCTACATATCAGATCTCATTCCTTAGGAATTAGGTAGGCACATTAATAAAGCCTGTAGTTTTAGTTTATCTGAATCATGTCACTGAAGAATGCAAGGTAGCTATCATCAAAGAAGATGTATGCTTATATAAACAGACTCCTTTCTTATTTCTGTAGAAACAATAATTCAAAGAAGGTACCTCACATTTTCCAATTACTTTCTATGAAAATATTTTAAGATAGCTATATAAAACAAAAGTTAATGTATCTAGCTTATTTAGAAATTTTATTATGAAGGATCTTTTGAAATTCTTTCTTTTTTTCTATATGTTATGAAACTTAAAACACAGCAGTGACTGTCAGCAAAATGGTTAGGTTGTTCTCAAAAAGTAATAACAGCTGTCTCATGAGCTCTAAAAGACTGTTTAATTCTCCAGAGACAAAAAAGTACTGTTTTACAGTTAGGTCATTTGACTTTTTTTAGTTTTTTACATGTGAGGATATAGCTACGTGTCTTTGCATTTTTCATTTTTTAGCTTGCCATCATTACTCATAGAAAATGATCACACTTGATCTGATAGATCTTCCCCAGTACATTATTATTATTATTATTATTATTATTATTGTTATTATTATTATTATTATTATTATTATTATTATTAAATTCATTATAATCACAATATAACAGTTCAGTTAACTGTGACCATAGACCTTTTAACTAATCTTTTAGGACCTTATGTAGTATCAACAAGAGCTAGAATTATTCATCGTGACACAGATCTTACTTTATAGAAACATACAACCTTTGAAACATATAAGTGCAGATTTTTTTTTTGTGAGATCAACACTATGAACTGTGTATAAGAGGTAACAACCTTTTTACTCTGAGGTAATGTTCATTAATTAGGAGATGTAGAGTGAAAGGCTCTATTATATGCATTGTGGGGGATTTCACTGCACACAGAAAACTGTCACTGAAGACACATTTTCAATGTTTTCCAACCGATTGCACTCACAAAACAGACAGAAAATTATCATCATCCATAATGGATGCACACTTTCCTGGAAATATTACTGCTGGGCTTAGCAATGGAAGAACTTTTTTCCCCATATATATGTTTTTTTTTCTCTCATTTACCATTGTTTCTTCAAGAGTTGAATTTGGTGGGAACTGTATAAAATTTATAAGTACCACTTATGTCATTCTACACTGACTTATCTTTGGTAACTGTACTGTCATAAAATGGCAGGTTAGTTATTTATTTAATTTATTTATTTTGTTTACTGGATCAGTACAGTGATCACAACAGACCATTTGCAATCACAGGCTGGGTGAAGAAATTCACAATAAATAAACAAATAAATAAATAAGAAACAGAACAAATTTGCAAACATGGAGGAATGACAGAAGGTAGAGAATCCCACAGACAAATGAAACAGAATATAAATATTATTAACAGAATGGAAAAAAGAAAAGTCAATTAATTTCAGTAGCATATATGAGAGGGAGGCAACAGGTGAGAAAAAAAGAGTCAAAGTTGAAGTGGTATAGGTGAGGAAGAAGTTAGGTGATATGTCCTGTGGAAACTCTGGTGATTTTCCACTTACACAAGCATAGATAGAAAATCTATCTATCTATCTATCTATCTATCTATCTATCTATCTATCTATCTATCTATCTATATTTTTGCTGGACAGGGGGAGTATCCTGCATTCCAGTGAATGGGGATTTGCTGTCATAACTCTATTACTTTATTACTGCTGTTGTACGGCCATTTCAATTCAGATAGAGAACAATCACTGACAGGTGATATAAAACTTGTGCTGCTCTTTCAACAGGAGGCTGCATGATTGGACCACACATTAAGGGAACACAAGCAATAGTATCTCACTTAAATGAGACTCAAAGAAATCTGACATGATAAAATAAAGTCTTTGAGGATCATCTTGTGGCTGAGTGACTATGATACGATCTCAGGTGAGATGTGGAATGTGACTGTAAGGCACATAACCCAGAAATGCAACAGTATTTTTGCTACAATATTGTCTGCTTTTTATTATACAGTAATTAGACTTTTTATGTTAGTATCTCATTTTACACAATTTCAATGCATGAGCCCATGTTTTCAAGCATTTTTCTGCCATGAAATAATTCCATTTTCAAGTTATAGTGTTTAACATTATATTCTTAATATAGTTTATTATCTTTAAACAGATATGCATGATTGTCAGTTTTTGTCCTTCATGTGTATGCTTCTGCTGGTGACGTCTGCAAACAATTAGCTCCCATCGTAAATGCTTCCTTATCACTAACATTGTGAATGTCATTGTAGTTTTGCACAGTCTGGATACAAAATTTTACTTAAGGAGTGAATAAGTTAATAGTAGAATTTACTTTCTAGCATTTTATTTCATTGGTAACATTTTTGCAAGATGTAATTTTCTTTCTTCTTCTTCACTGTTTATAAATTAATATGCAAGTACTAAACAATCAGTTTATAGACAGTTACAAGCCTTGCGAATAAACCATATTTAGATGAAGCATATCAGCAGTCATGTGGTCCTAATGTAAGACTTATTTAGAAATTATATAGTAGCAGCCTAACAGGTCAGTCACACTTTCTTACAATTTTACTAGACATCTGTTTCTGTATGACTAACTCCAAACATGGTACAGACTACATCCACTATTCACTGTAGATAATGCAGTTTGCACTGATATAACGGCTCAGTTTTCAAAAATGAAGCTGCAATAAATAATGAATGTAATCACAAAAAATCAAATTTGACCAATCTTATTACTTTATACAATGAAGAACATCTCACTGAAAAAAAATGCTTACTTTAGAATTTTCATTTGTACACGTGTACCATTTCAGCAGTGGTGTGCTTTGGTTCCTAAAAAGCAAAATCATAAACTGCTGCATAAACCAATGCACTTATGGCTGAACACAGATGATAATCTAATACATTTTAACGTTAACATGGGAATACTAGTTAGAAAACCTTCCAGCAGTTGTATATCTGGTTGAGATGGTGTTAGGAAGTCTTGCCATGCTAGTGTCAAAGACTCCCTCTGATGTTAGGAAGGAAGTTACATGATTAGCCATCACACTGTAAATGATGATCAGTCATTTTCCAAGAGAATAAGAAAACAATGAAAGTGATGTCAGGATTGAGACTGTATTTGCTATATTGAACATAAGTTCTGCTATTACTTTTCTACAAGGCCCAGCCTCATAGTACAAAATCTCCACATCATATGAACTTGAGTACTAAAGAAGTTGTATCATATAATTTTTTGACAGATTATAACAACCCCCCATGTGATGTGCAAGCCCCCTACACTCACAAGTGCTATTATTTCCAGTTCAAGATCAGTGTATCTCAGAGAATGTGCAATCAGTAGCAGGTGGTATATTGCCTACCTCGCATGTTCTCCAGCAGGCTAAAGGTTTGGAATATCTGACATTATGACACATACCAAGCAATACCATCTCGCTCATAGTTGTCTACAGGAAAATTGCAATAAGCAATTTGAATACTTGAGCTCTTATGCTTGCTTCATTGTGATGCAAGCTCACTTGAAATCAGGAGTTGATGGTAAGCCCATGATGTAAGCATTTCCAAGGTTTCTGTGGCTTGGGTAAAGGGATGTTACTGCTACAGAGTGAACTCATTCAAAGTAACTGTGCTAGTGGTGGGATGGTGGGATGGGGGTATGCTAACAATAGTCAATATACTTTTGGCACATTGACTTCAACATCCTGAATCACTCTAAATGTCTTAAGTCCAGAATCCCAAAGTACTCTGAATTCTTAAACTGAACACCTCAAAAGAGTTCTTTGATTCATTCTAAATATGTATACATAAAAATTATACAAGTAAGAATTTCACAAAATAGACATACACATTGAAATGCAAATTTTACATCATATAAGGAGAGAACTATTTTCAGTAACTTGTATATTATAAAGTTTAGTTTGCAAAGTCTAACTGCAAAGACTAAACAAAATATGCGGTAGTATTTTTGTACGTATATGAACAATCTTAGATATGAAGTTACATGAGCAAAACTTTCCTTAATCCACTTCAGATTTTTAATTTGAAAGTGTTTTGATATGTTAAAAAAGACAAGCAGCATAAATAAGAGACTTTCTGAAATGTATAGTATGCAATATTTATGTAATAAAGTATGGGTGCAAATGCTAAATGGACAAATAAGGCAATACTCTTTTTGTCAACGTCAACCCTTCCCTGCACTCCATTGCCCCACCACTAAATTCATCTATCTCTAATAATGCACACATCCAAAGGAAAAATAAAATGCTGGTTTTGAAGTGAAACCATGAATGTTTTCCAGTGCCATTGTGACAGTGCAGTAAGCATAATTTTTTGAGAGGATGTAAAGGTACTTGCTCCATTAAGAAGGATGCACATAATGTCACCCAACCTGTAAAGCTGTGTGTACTTTTGCTGAAAGTATGTAATATAAATGATAACTTGAGTTGTTTGGCTTTAAAGTACTGTATAATTATTTAACCTCAGCAGTCTAATCATTAGGAGTTAAATTACATAGCATCAGTATTATACAAATGTGTTATAACAATAATATAAAATAACTGTAGCAATGAGCCAATCAGTAAACACGTTTCATCATGATAGCATTTCTTGTATTGCTTCTGGAATGACATAAAGCCTCTAAAAACAATGTGCAGTGATGCCCAAAATAGTAGAAAAAGTACACAGCCTGAACAATGACAGACATCAAAAAAGTCATGCAGCATACAGAAGGGAAAAGCTAATAAATACCTGATGTCAGACTAAACAAAAAACAGTATTTCATATTATATAACACATCAAAACAATACATTAAAGTAATATTTGTATCCAGATTGAAAATAACAATAAATGTTTCCTTTCACCAATAATGCATAAATGATTTAATAGTAAAAAATGGAAATACTTGTTTAAAAAAGTAAAGTTCTGTCGTAGGGAAAACAGACTATCATAGTTTCATCATTTGAATCATTCCACATTTAGGAGGCAAGGCTAACAAAGAACATAGAATCCATTCATGTAATTTTTAATTTCTATATAATCATTTAGCCTTTTTTAAAAATAAAATGAAATGAAATAAAATAAGTCATGTTGCTATACACACATTCAAGTGTAACGTATTCAATAAGTGCGGAATACTATAAAATAAATAAGTAATCCTTTTCTTAGTCCTGTCTTTATTAAAAACAAAAACTAGGCATTTAGGTCTTTTTTGTCTAGTTCTGTTTTCATTTCAAGGTTCAAATCCACTCTTAACTCAACAGAGTATATCATTTTAAATTCAAGGTCTAAATCCATTCTTAACTAAAGTCTACTGCTATAAATAACTAACTGTAATGTCTGAAGAATCTGAAGATATGAGCGACATGTCAAGTCTATTAACCTTTTAGTACATTTTCACAGACAAATTGCAAAATTTTGCAGCTTTCCTATAATGACAAGAGGTTAAGATAAATTCAAGAATAAGTCTAAGCATAGATATATACAAAAGATATAATACTGAGGCATCTAGTGCTTTTACTTTCTAAACAACAAGCATAAACTGCCTTAATGCCTTATTCATAAAGTTTAACACATCTTAAAAATTAGTCTGTGATCAATTTGTATTCCCAGATCTTTAAAAAAGCCTATAGTTTTAAGCTAGTCATCATCCTTGTTTACTGAATTACATTCAAGCTTGCCAAAATGGATTCCGTTATGCTTATGCCAAAACCTGTTTTGGATGCTTGTAAGTTTAATTCTGCCAAATTCTGTTTTGGATGACTGCAAGTTTATTTCTGCCAAGTAACTACTTCATGTGTAGTAATCTCCATTACTAAAAATAAGTGCATACTTTCTCAAGAACAATCTCTGTAGAGCTGAAGACTGTGTGGAGGATGACACAGACACTCCCGGGAATTCAATAAAGTCCGTATAGGCTTCATGTGGAACCTACTTGAAGTTTACGTGTTAGCACTATGAGGATCATTACTAATTGCATATTCATGCTGCTCATCATGCTTACACTAGCAGTGGGCTGCTGGTAGAAAACCATGCAGAGCAGCATGAGCACAGAAACAAGAAGCATTCAAGTCTGTTTACAAGCAAGCCTGCTCAGCGAGAGTGCGGAAACAGCCATAAATACTACCAAGGGTGAAAATACTGTAATAACCGCAATATTAATATATTGAAGAAAAGTGTACTGAGTGCAATGCATGCTACAACAATTATTGCAGAAGGAAGTAATGGAGAGGGCCAGCAAGGGCAAATACATTGAAATATACTATAGGGAGGGAACATGTGGAGATGAAAAATGGGCACTGACATGAATGATGGGAAGGAAGAAAGAGGAAGAGGGCATGTTAAACATGTCAATATCCCCAAGATAGGATATGTCAATGTATATACACTTCCAAAACAGGTCAGTAGCATAACATTAAGCACGTATGTAGACAGCACAGTATGCAATGCTGTTTATGCCTCCTGAGTGAGCATGTTATATTGTCATACATGATAGTACATATGTGATGGTCATACAGTTTTACATGTCAATGGAGATGAATGGTTGTGATATAAATATCACTGACATACTCACTGGAGAGCACATTTAGCAAGGATGGTATATACAACATTGGGCATGTGCATAGTGTGAAGATCTACAAAATGACTGGCTTGAATATGATTGACATATAAGCATACCTCTGAACAAATCATGTACACATAACAACAGGCTCATGGACAAATATAGACAGAAATAGGCACAATGAGAGGCACTTTTAAAATATTATGATCATTAATCTGCAACATTGGCAGAATATGTGAGTGTAATTTATTATACATGTTCTGCAGGAACAGATGTGTACAACTGTAATGATGCCAGTATTCTATAAGGAGAATTAACCACCCATTCCCCAGAAATGACCACTTTTCTTGAAGGGGTTAAGATGGACATTGTTAAACCTGGAACTGTAATCAGGGACAATCCCGGTCACCTGAGAACGTTGCATGACACATAAGTCAGAGTCCATAGCTGCAAGAATCAAACCCATGCCATGAATGTTATAAATGAGCTGTATATATATATATTGAATGCAACACAGAAAGACATATTACACATGCATCTAGTAGAACACCATGAATAGAAGTCTGCACAGTCAATTCCTAATGGGTATGCATCGCAAAGAATAGTTCTGTGTAACAAGATGTTTGGGTGCTCACTGTGACAAATGTGATACACTTGATTAAGCATCCCTGGCAGACAATGGTATCAGCCATGCAGATAACAACCCTTACAAATAACACACTGTTATGAGTGGATTCCCTACACACAGCTGGGTATTGCATGCATCTGCAATATGTAATAGCAATGAATATTGTATGAAGCATCTACAATTGATGTGTGAATTAAGAATGGTATAGCAGCATGTGAGACTGTTGACAATGCAACAGCTATGCTCATGTGAACAGAAAGTACAGCAGTACAAAGTCTAGTGTCAGTGATCAAAGAAGTTGTCACTGTGATACTGTGCACATACCAAACAATACATGGAGCACTACCTATAAATATATGTCAACTCTCAGCACATGTGCCACGTGATCACTGTCCCCCTGACATTGCCAGTAGAAATGTTATAGTGCCATGAAATCCTGACATGTATCTATAAGTGTTGATGCAAACTGTAGTAGTACATCCATAATGCAATACAGTCCCACTACAGCTGTACCTGTGCTACAGTTGGACTACAGGTTGTACATCACCTCCAAATATAGCATTTGGGCTGAATCACATGCAGACAGTGGAATTGTTAATACAGTCACACAACTCTACCTACTTCACATTATTACATCAGTTGTACATCATATGCCTATATGTTTATCAGTGCAAATGTCTGTGAGGGCCCTGACACTGTATGTGGACACATGACAACTGAGGTGGATATGGCCCATACAGGACAGTCAATTATACAAATGCTGACAGTCACACAGTGCTACTAGGGAATGCTTGTGTAATCCTTGTGAATAACAACACAATGCTGCATACAATGAATTCCCCAAGGTTATAAGTGAATCCCAGCATGTCATATATTTGCATATATAACAGCATTACAACATGTGAATGAACCCAGGTGTATATGCCCGTGTAATCAGTATGATGTAATGTTGCTATATATATATATATATATATGGATACCCCATTTCCAAATGTTAGGTATACACATGCACATGTGTGTTATGCTGCAGCTGTCACTGTGATGGTTGCATGACAACTATGCAGAATGTTGATATATTGCAGTACAAGAAATTGTGTCTTAGTAAGGTAACAATATACATAGCATCATCCAATAGCAACAGTCTTCAGGAGGCATATTACTACAGCTGTTATGGAAGAAACATGTAACCAAATGGCATCAGTGGCCATAAATATGATAGCTCAAATTACAAATTGTAATCCACTGTTGTAGGGATACAGTACATCCACACCTCAATATAACACATGTGGATGACAACAACATTCACATGTGCAATGTTCAGATGGTCTTAGGACATTACTAGGATAGCAGCCAAGAGCATCATAAAATCCTAGCCATTATTATTCAATTTAAACACAAAGTGCTACTAGTATGTGGAAGATAGGGGTTATGTGCATATGTGTCTAAGTGTTTGATTTAATACAGACAGTCAGTGACCATACATGACATGTGCACAACCCCATGACAGAATTAGCAATCACACTCTCCAGTAGTCTGGAGATGGCTTGCAGAGGGCAGGGAGGTTCTCTGCTTCACAATGTGTGCATGCATCTTTGAGATAATGACATCCTCAGTGTTCCACAGAACATATTTTATGTGGACAGAGGGAACAGGAGATGTTTGTTTCAAGGGTCTGTGCAAAAGGTTTTCATGAGTGTTCGTCAAATGAAAAGTGATTCAAAACATCATACAATGACCATAAAATAACAGCAGTCGCACACATACCACTTGGCTGAGGTCAGATTTTAACAACACACCTGTGCAGGTATAGAAGCTGTATTCCATATAACATTAAACTACTGCCATCACAGATGTCTGATTGTAGCCATGTCAGAGTGCACTTTATAGAGAATTACATCATCATTGTATGCTGAGAATAAGATGCTTATTGAGCAGTGTCTGATATAGCTGTGAACTCACATCCTGGTATAAAATTAGCTCCAGAGTGATAGTTGAATGAACCCCCCCCCAAACACACACACACACACACGCACAAAAAACACTCTCAAGTTGATTGATGTGGGAGTAGAACCCCTACCTATCTAGTTACACAAGCTTCAGAATTCAGTACTTAGGAGTGCCACCACACAAGTCCATCTTTAATATTGTCAGAGTCTACTTTATAGAGGATGACACTATCAGTGCATGCAGAGAAGAAGATGTTTGTAGAAGTGTCTGACATAGCTGTGGAGACACATCCTGGTGAGGAATTGCCTCTAGACTGTTAGTTGAATTAACACACACACATTCAGGTTGAGTGCTGTGAGATTAGACTCCTACATATCTAGTTACACAAGCTGCAGAACACGGTACTTAACACTAATGCTGCTGCATAATTCTGTCTCTAACACTATCAGAGTGCACTTTATAGAGGATGACATCATCAGTGTATGCAGAGAACATGTTGGTAAAACTGTCTGACTTAGTTGTGGAATCACATCCCGTTGCACAATTATCTCCAGACTGATAGTTGAATGAATACCTGCACACACAAATTACTAACTATGAGATTAGAACTCCTTCCTATCTAGTTAAACAAGATGCCAAATACTGTACTTAAAACTAGCACCACCATACAAGTCTGCTTTTAATAGTGTCAAAGTGCACTTTATAGGGGATGACATCATCAGTGTATGCAGAGAAGATGTTGGTAGGAGTATCTGATGCAGCTATAGATTCATGTCTTGTTGTAAAATTGTCACCAGACTAACAGTTGAATGAATACATCCACACATGCAGATTGACTGCTGTGAGATCATAACCCCTGCATATCTAATTACACAATCTAGATAACACAGTTTTAACATCATATTGACTCAGGTGCTGTACACTGTTGCAAGACTTTGCAAAGCCATGACTTTTGATATAATTGTGTGAGTGTGATTTGGAAAAGTACATATAACTACATCCTAGGAACCTAGATGAAATAAGCTGTCATAAAAGCATATTACAGAAGTGAGACTGGCATGTCCTTGTTTCTCTCAGGACATTGTGTTGATGACATAGACATACTCGCACACTCAAGCAATCACGTTGGAAATATTAGTAGTGCAATGATGGAGTTATGTGTCTTCATATTTAGAAGAATATATGTCCACATTAATACAAGTTACTGACAATATCAGTGGGATATGATCATGGATGACCAATGTCCAGTGTCACTATACACCCATATAAGATCTAATAATGCAGTTATGCTCTGTAATTCTGGAGTCTGCTTGACAATGGCCCAAGTCCTGATATATCATTTGCAAGTGCATTGCTGCAGGCCACACATGAATATCAGAAAGTATATGTTCAGTGCAGCATACATGTCACTGCTCTTCTCCTATGTTTATGGATGCATTTTCATGTAGTGGAGAATTACAGCACAGTAACCAGAATTAGACATACTAAACAACTCTTCACAAAGCTCCTTGCTAAGAAGCTGATTTGTGCAAATGATAGCAAAGTAGTAGTACATGCATGGTTCAAATTTAAGGAATTTAAGTTGGACTTGTGAAGTAGCAGTCTCCACTGGTTCTCACTGACAAATTGTGCACAACTAGGGATATACAGCAATTGACCCAGTTGTGGTTAACTGCAAAATACATCTGTTTGTTGTTAATGTTTCAAGTGTTAAGCTTGCTAGGTATGTTATCAGAGAAATTCCTGTAGGATAGTATGAACTGTATGTTGTAGTCTATCACTGAAATGTTGAGGCCAAAGTTTTATTTCATACGTAGTTGTTGGCCTTGCCTTCCCTGTTTGTGTGATGTTATGCCCTGAGCAAATGCTGGTGTCTACTTACCTTTAATTTGGTTCACCTTCTTTCACACAAACAAGTGCAGTAGTGGTGTGGCTGTCAGCACTCTGGATAGTACTGACCATGGAAAATACACTTGCTGTCTATCTTTATATGTGGCATAGGGTGCAAGAACATTGAGCTCCTGGTCAGAGCACATGTGAGCCAGTGTTCAAAGCCACATGATTTTTTTCACAAATGGTGTCAGGATGTCATTTTCTATGTAAATGTTATCAAGAGTGCAAATGACAATCAATGACTACAGTAAAGCATGTGTCTTCCCCACATTGTATCAGTAATGCCTACATCCATAAACTTGTACAGCCATTAGCTGTTTTTCAGGCTGCACTACAAACTACAAGGTAATTGTGTTTACAACTTTTCTACAAATGACAAAAGGTGGTACATCTTTTGAAATAATTAGCATGACTCAGGAGATGTGTTAACTATTTGTGTAGGGCAGGATATCCTGACTGGCAAAAAATACACATAAATACACAAAATCATACTCGGAAGCCCTAAATAAAAATCTGCAAAAGCATCAGAGACATCCAAAGCAGACACCCAAACAACCTACACCTCCCGTCACAAACCAGACAACACATAAAACACAAAATCAGTGTGCCACACAATCACAGCCCTTAAGGCAAAATAACATACCTAACACACTAGCAATAGGTGACTCTATAGTCAGGCACACTGATGTCCCACTCACTAGGCTGGACAAGGAGAAGGTTACCGTTAGCTGCCTGTAGGGAGCCAGAATCCACCACATAACACAAGCACTCAGCTCATTCCAGAACAAGTACAAATATGACTCTGTCATTGTTCATGTTGGTATGAATGACCTGAGATGTACCTCGCTGGACTACATGAAAAGAGACACGGAAGAGCTCTCTGATCATGTAGCCCAGGGGGGTATGACCCTGACCCTCAGTAGCACCTTGCCCTCATCTAGAATGATACCTCAGTATAAAGAAAAATTATCAATTTCAACAATTGGCTAAGCTTCTGGTGGCATTCAAAGGGGATCCAGTGTATGTCAGCCTGGGATGACATGCTCGACAAGACACATTGCTTCGCAAGAGATGGCTTGCACCTGCCACTCCTAGGCTTCCGAATACTGGCCAAGGGCCTTGCTACCCCCATAGTGCCTTTTTTAGGCAAGGCTCAAAAGTCAAACCCACCTTCATAAACAGCACAATTATCAAAAAACTGAGGGTTATGCTACTCAACGCCAGGGGTTTAATTCTCAAAATGCACACGCTCGAAGCACTCCTCAGTTTGGAGAATGTCAGCATCTGTGCAGTAAATGAAACCTAGTTCAAGGCTCCAGAGAGCACCCCAGGACTAGCGGGCTGCAACTCATACCACACGTTTGAGCCACAGAACATGGACCAAAACACAAAAGGAGGGGGTGTATCCATATTCATCAAGGATACCTACACCTACAAGTTAGTGGTGCAGCATGATATCTCTGAGATCATCCATGAGCAACTAACATCGGGCAAATCTGCAGTACAAATTGTGGCCTACTACAGATCACCCACCATGACCCAGGACCACCACTCCACCTTTCTGGAGACACTGGAAAACATGAAGGTCCTACTGAACACCCTGATATTGGACGATTTCAATTACCCTACTATTAACTGGGAAAACTACTTGAGTACAAACTCCCATGCCCAGCGCTTCCTATAATTCATCAACTCAAATGCCCTGGATCAGCTGGTAAACTCCCCTACCACAGGTGAAAACATATTGGGCCTGGTCATCACCAACATGGACAACAGGTGTTCCACACCAGAGATCAACCCGTCACTGGTTAGATCAGACCATAAACTAATCACTCTGGATGTCAACACCCCAGCACCAACCCCAACTAAGGAAACCACAGTAAAAAATGTTTCTAAAGCAAACTTCACCTTACTGAAGACAGAGGCGGTAAGTTTCACAGCCCCCATGCTAAAGGATAATGCTGCCCAAGATGCAGAAACCTTTACAAATGCACTCTATGAGCACCTACAAGGATGCATGTATTGTGCTATCCCTAGCAAAATAAGACTCACTCCTCTAAGAGAAGGAAACCAGTCTGGTGGACCCTGCCATAAACAGGCTATACAACTGATGGAGGAAACTAGTTCAGAAAAAAAGCAAATCCCAAGAAAGAAAGACATCCCTGATCACTATCAGTAAGAAATTAAGGTCCCCTCATAAAATCATCCAAGGCTAACTTCGAAAGAAAAATAGCCAAGGATTCAAAAGATAACCACAAAGCCTTCTTTAGCTATGTTAAGAATCTAATTGGCAACTCACAGATATGCACTGAGCTAGTGCAAAATAGCACAAAATATACGTAACCTACTGATATTGCCAACATCCTGGCAGATAGATTCAGTGCAAACTTCACCCCCCTCTCACTCCCAAAAGGGCCCACAACAATACCAGAAAAGTGTAGTGTCCCGGAAATCACAGATGCATAGGTGAAAACAGCCCTTTAAAAAGCCAAAACCACAGCCTCAATGGGGCAAGATGGTGTCCCAGGCTGCTTCTTGCACGAACTAAAGAACTAACTAACCCCCACCAAAACACACTGTTCAACCTCAGCCTCTTCACAGGCTATTTGCCCATAGAATGGCATACAGCAATGGTTATTCCGCTCCACAAAAAAGGGGCCACAACTGACCCTAGTAACTATCACCCCATTAGCCTGACTAGCCTGCTCTGCAAGGCTATGGAGTGCATCATCATGGAACTCACTAGCAAAGACATTGGGAACCTCCAAATTCTTAACCTGACCCAGTTCGGCTTTGTTAAGGGCAGATCATGCCTACTAAACCTGGTTGACTTCTTTGAGACAGTCACCAAGGCCATAGACAAGGGATAGGTGGTTCACACAGCCTACCTTGACCTTTGCCAAGTTTTACAACACCATTCTCCACTTGTGTAGTACAGAAAAACTCACCAGCCTGAACATAAACCCCAATGTCACGAGATGGGTTGCCAACTGGCTTACAGACAGAACTCACACGGTAAGAATAGTGGGCTCCAGGTCCGACTCTAAACCAGTCACAAGTAGTGTTCCACAAGGCTCGGTCCTGGGACCCCTACTGTTCCGCATATACTTCTCAGAAGTACAGGCAAACACAGGGGGACTATGGCTAACCAAGTTCACCGATGACTGCAAACTTGGAGCCATAATTGACTCTCCGGCTGACACGGACATCCTGGTGTCAAAGTCATGGCCTCAAGCTAAATGCCAAAAAATGCATAGTCATCCCATTTGAGAAAAACAAAACACCCATGAATTACCACATAGGTGGCAGCCCTTTTAATACAGAAGAGGTAATAAGAGATCTGGGGACCCAGGTAGATAGTAATCTCTCCTTTGACAATCATATTGCCAAAGTAGTTAGGAAATCCTTCTATGTGGCCCATCTAATTACTAAAGGGTTCGCATCTAGAAATAAAGAGGTTATAGTGCCTCTCTACTCATCAGTCATCAGACCCATCATAGAGTACAATGCCCCATTTTGTATGTACCTTACAAGACACTTCCAAGAGCTAGAAAGACCACAAAAGTACCTCACCAAGAGGATTACAGGCCTCAAGCATATGTCCTATGCAGCTCGACTGAAAAAACTCCAGCTGTACTCAGTGGCATATCGCTTAGTCAGAGGTGATCTCTGCCTGACTTACAAAGCCATGTCTAACTAAGAATTGATGGACATGCTCTACATAAAGAAATCCAAGTCACTGTGAGCCACGTGCTCTAGTGAGCTAAACCTTGCCACAACAATAAATAGAACATGCCAGAGGGATAGATTCCTGTCACAGAGACTCCCCATGCTTTGGAACAAAATTTCTAACTATATTAGGCAGAGCCCCTCACTAGCAATCTTCAAGAGAAACCTTGACTCGTGGATGGGTAACAAAAAATACAACCCTGGGATCACTTCATTGGCTCTGCTTGACAGAGGCTCAGTTAATTAATTAAAGGGGCAGTGAAAGCCGACAAACTCTGGCTAGGATTATAAATGCCCTCGGGCAGATAGCCTAGTACCTACTTATGAACCTATGAACCTATAGTAGATGAACATTTCATCCATCATTACATGAACATGACAAAAAGGGAATCCTACACCATATACTGAAAGCTTGTTCACTGCAAGAGCACTAATCACCTTCTGAATCAAGGTAACATGTTTGTATTATCCATGTCATTCATAGATAGACACCAGTAATAATGGGCGGGAGTGAAGGGCTGCATACAAGGAGAGATGGACATACACAACAATGTTTGGTGTAATGTAACATTCATGGACATGTTTTTGGTCTGTTCTAATTATTAAGTTGCTAGGCTCTGCAACATGAAATAACTGACATAGGGGTACAAAAGGGTTAGGAGAGGGACAACAGGCTTAGGACAAGCAGAACAAGGTTGGATAAATATGCCATAGTTGCAGGAATGGATGTCAGTGCAAATGTGTTTGGGCCAGTATGCAATATATCTCCTGAGAACTCATAACTGTGGCAAATCTTAAGATGTGGGTGATTAAACATATCATAGACATATAACATCAATGTAAAAATTATGTGAGAGACATCCGGAATCTAACCTTTGATGATATGGGCAAAGAAAACCTTCTGTCCTGTGATTTATGTCAACACTCCACATAGGAAGTTGCACTTTATTACATCTAGCAGTGTACAGAACTACTAGACTAAGTCTTTCAAAGCAGTGCTTTTACTCTGCCTTAACTCTGCACTCTTATAGTGCAGCATGTTTAACCACCATTGCATGGAGATAATGGGACTAATGTTGCTGATGGCAAAAACTCACAAGGTTTTGTCCCGGCCCCGCTTTAAATAACTCACACCAACATATAAAGCCATTTGACAACCTTTATTAGTAATATTAAATAAACAAACTTTATTCACACTGGAAAATAAAAATAAACAATAACTTCACCAAACTAGGCGATCTCAGGGCAGCATACCTACTCACCTTGGCTGATTCATAGCTGATTCATACATCAGGGCAGCAGATCTTCTCACCCTATTACATCCTCCACCAGGGCAGCATACCTACTCACCCCACAAACCTTAAATGGGCAGCGTACCTGCTTACCTCTTTCCAAACCAACCATTGACCAATGAATTTGACTTTTAATCAAGTAGCATCCAGCAACTCACTTGATCCCCAATTCAATCCATGACCACCTTCCCTCAAGAGGAACAGAAGAGGACAATCCTGTTCCTCTTTTCTGCTCATAAAATAACCAAACCATAACAAAGAAATCATTCAGGAGGGAGGAAAGGACACCAACTCATGCTGAAATGTGACCACTTCCTCTATTCCCCCCCTATATATCTGCTATCTTATGTCCCTCCCTAATTACATCACTTCCCCTAAGTTCCCAATCTACTTAACCCTTTATTATCCCAAACTTAATCCCTGCAACCTAACCTACCAAAATATAACCATACACCCTTCCCTTTACTTACTATATATATATATATATATATATATATATATATATATATATATATATATATATATATATATATATATATCTATCTATCTATCTATATATATATATATATATATATATATATATATATATATATCCCCCACCCCCTACACTGCTTAAAAGGGGGCCCAGACAAAGTGGTTTTCCCCAGACCTCATTTGTCCCGGCCCCCCTTTAAATAGCTTACACCAACACATAAAGCCATTTGGCAACCTTTATTAATAATATTAGATAAACATAAACTTTATTCACACTGGAAAATAACAATAAAGAATAACGTCACCAATCTCAGTGATCTCAGGGAAGCGTACCTAGTCATCCTGGCTGTTTCATAGTTGAATTATACATCAGGGCAGTGTACCTACTCACCCAGTTACATCCTTCACCAGGACAGCATACCTACTCACACTGCAAACCTTAAATGGGCAGCGTACCTGCTCACCTCTTTCCAAACCAACCATTAACCAATGAATTTGACTTTTAATCAAGTAGTGTCCAGCAACTTAGTTGATCCCCAATTCAATCCATGACCACCTTCCCTCAAGGGGGAACAGAAGAGGACAATCCTGTCCCTCTTCTCTGCCACCAGCCTTCTCCCAGGCTGTTCCCCGTCCTAATCCATAGCCTTCACAATACCTTCTAAAAACAGCTTCAAGTGAACATTAAACAAATCCAAACCAACATCATTCAAATGCACCCCATCAGATCAATACCAAACAACTTCACCATCCACAAAATATCTACGTTCAATAGTATGCAACCCTAAAACCATTAATTGCCTAGCCAATCTCTGATTAATAAACCTCCTAACCCACTCAATAGCCCGATGGCTAAGAGCATTCCTCCAACTCAAACAGGGAACTAACTCCTAATAAGCTATACACATACCCGGGTACAACATCAGCAACTTCAACAAATCCTACAAAATCCTTCAACAAATCCTACAAAATAATATCTGCCAAACCCTTTTTAGAAAGAACACCCAGATCTTTACCTCCCAAATGAATCACTAATATTCTAGGATACCCCACTCTCAATTTTACCTGCTCAAACTCATGCATCAACTTGTCCAATCTAAGCCCCCTAACCCCATGCCAAGTCACTCACCATCCTGAATGAGACAAACCCAAATTTTTACCATCTTCCCTAACCAATGCACGTATTCCTGCCCAGTTGATATATGAGTGACCCAAGATGACAATCTGCTTTCCTAAAATAGAAGAAAAGAAAATTAATAATCATGCTGAAACAAAGCTTTATGTAATATATGATAAAAATACATTTGAAGACGACCTCCCCACCCTCTTAATAACCTCAGTGGAACTGCCCTCCCTTGCTAAATCTGAAGTCCTACCAATTCGAAAGGAATGAGCTGCAAACCTATCTACTGGAAAACCCATACAATGAAAAACTCTTCTAATGAGATGTATTAATCTACTGCTTGTCACACCCTTCCCATCCACCGAACAGAAAACCAAATCAGACAAACTCCCCATTCATATGCTTCTGAGTTCCTTGGCCCACCTCACCGGACAAAGACTAGCATTCTTATCAGCCTTGAGCACAAATACTGACTCTTTACCAAATTGATCTGCCTTAGACTTTTGCAACCCAGTAATAACCACCCCATCACCTATCATTATTTGTCTTTTGGCTTTTCCTGGTTAGGGGTCACCACAGCAGAACTCCGGTCTGCTAATGATTGGCAGTGGATTTTTACTGTACCGAGATGCTAGCCTGATGCCCAACCTTCAAAGAAGGCACACCCATTCATGCACACACCTACCTGCATGCCTTTAAATGTCACGCGACTGTGGGAGGTACATGCAAACTCCACACAGAAGGTGCTCCAGCCGAGAATCAAACTGGAGAGCCTCTTGTTGTGAGGTGACAACACTAACTGCTGTACCACCATGGCCTACCACATCACCTATCATTACATCCTTCCAAAATAACGATCCTAACAACTCAGACACAAGAAAAGAACCAAAATATAACCATACACACAACATGACCCACATAACATAATCCAAAGAACTGCCTTCTAATAACGCTAGTCCTTTCAACAAACTTTCAACACAGCCCTCGTCAGTGGCCATCACATATCCTTACATTTCCCATCCACTTCCCCAACCTTTCAATACATGTCCCACTGTCCATGACTTCATAAAATCCTGTAACCCTGATACCTGGGCAGATATGCTAATGGCAGCCAAATCCACCTTAACAGTCTGTAAAGCCTTACCTAACCCCCAAGCTCGAGCTAAGTAGTGTAGCAACAATTATTCCAACCACACCCCTTCCTCTTCTGGCAATTGCAGAACAAACTGATCAAATTCACAAAGAGCCCTACCATAAGCCCTCCTGACTACCTCGATCCAAGATTCTACACTTTTTCTGGCAGGGGTTCCAGCACTTCCTCTGCCCCTGGAGCCAACAGACAAAACCTGTGAAACTGGAATCGGAACAAACTATCAGCAATGTTATTCCTCACACCTGTAAATGAAAAGTTTATTAACAGACTCTGTAAAACTAATTTATGTAATACCAACAGTAACAATTCTGACCTAGCCATCTTCTTTTGTAAAACCTGCACCACTGCCATGTTATTAGAAAGGAAGACAACTCGCTTGTCCCGTAAATGGTCCTTCCAAACTACCAAAGCTGTACAAATAGGCATCAACTCTAAAAATGCCACGTCACCTTTCCACTCTTCCTTCCAACATTGACGCCATTTAGCTGCAAACCACCACCCTCCAAAATAAGCCCCCATGCCAATGCCCCCAGCTGCATCCATGAATAACTGGAGTTCCTCCTGCCCCACCCAGTCTGTCTGCCAAAATGAAATCCCATTACATTACCCCAAAAAACAGGACCATAACCACAAATCCTCCTGGACCAACTTGGTCACCCTAGCAGAATGGTGTTAACTCCTGCCCCTTTCAACATAAATGCCACTGACCTACTAAAGGTACACCCCAGGTGTACCGCTCGACAAGCAAAATTCAACTGCCCTAACAACTCCATAACTGTCTGAATCCATGCCTTATATCCTTAGTCAGCACTAACCTTATCACCGTCTTTAGCCTATCTTGTCCGAGGGCAAACAAAACAGTCCCTGGTCAGCATCCACCGTTAATCCGAAAAATTCTAATGCTCTAGCTTAGACATGTCCAACCTGCGGCCCACGGGCTGCATGCAGCCCTCAGAGCTCTTCCATGCGGCCCTCAACCTCTAACTGCAACATCGATGTAGGCATGCCCCAAAACACTTTTTTTTGTTTTGCGTTTTTTGCTCCCATCACCTGTAACGATAATGTCGGTGTGCACATGCGCCAAAGCACCTTCTAGTTTTGTTTTTGAGCCAAAAAAGGGTCAGTGTGTTTAGCCATTATTTTGTGCTGAACAATCAGTGTGTGTGTGTGTGTGTGTGTGTGTGTGTGTGTGTGTGTGTGTGTGTGTTCTCAGTGAAGAGGGACTCATGTATGGATTTGCCGCTGTTCCCTTTGAAAGGGACAGCAATTACCTGTGTTAATAGGTAAGTACGGAGTGAGTGAGTGCATGCATGAAAGCAGAATTGTGTACGTGAATGTAGAAGAGTGTGTGTGTGTGTGTGTGTGTGTGTGTGTGTGTGTGTGTGTGTGTGTGTGTGTGTGTGTGCATGAGAGAGAGAGACGCATGCACAAAGAGGCTAACAATGATCATTCTACCTACTGAACAAAAACAAGTTAGCTCACAAATATATCATACATTAAGAGTACACTTTCATTAAATTGTGGCTTTCCTGACAGGGAGAGTGTTGTATTGAACATGAACTCATACCTCTTAACTGTATGGATTTTCAAAGAATGTCTGGATTTTTGCCTTATCTTCCAATTTGTGTCTTTTGCTTAGGAAAATAAAGTAGTCATCCAAGGTAATGCAGTTCCAGGGAGTAAGAATGAGACAGCAGCCTAGGGTTAATGGGTCAGTAGTGGACTGACTATGTGGGACTGTAGCATATAAAGTTGTATTGTTTTTTCAGACAAACAAAAAAGCACCTAGTACTGTTTTTTCATTGGTGGGTTCTAAGCAGTGGTAGATTGGACAACAGTAAGCTTAGCTTTGGCAGATCATCAATACTGGCAAATCATGTGGGCACAATGTAATTTTTTAAATGTTGGGGATTTTAGTGTGTATGTGTGTGCTTATGTGTTGTGAGTGCTGCAACAGTAGATGATTATTAAAGACAGACGGACTGTGGAGAATATGTTTCTTTGTTTCAAAACCTAATACTTTTGTACGCATGCCAGAAGTAGATTTTTTAAGACATAGCTTCTTGCCATTTACAGTGGATGGATATTTACATTTAATGGACAATGTATTAGTGTGTGCCTGTGGGGCTCTGAAGGATGCCAAGTCTACCACTGCCAATGTCTTGTAAAGTGACCTGGAAATGGATATTGGGATGTTACTGAAAAAATATAGTTAGTGGGCTTAGAAATATAGTTTAATTAAACAAAGTGTACTTTCAATTTACAGGCCATAATTTAATTTATTTCAGGTAGTTCCGATACTGGTAGATTGTATACCATTAGACTTAATCAGGGAGAGCTGTCATTCTGGGGAAACAAGCAGCCCTAGTTTCAGTGAAAGCTCTGTGGTTGCTTGCAGGTAGGAAGTTGCAGGATGTTGATCAATGTGTTTTATATATTATTTTTAATGCATTTGTCATTTCAAAGCATAGTTTTCTTTGATGCAAAAGAAGGCAGGACTGAATGAGCCATATAATGTTTAACTGACAATAATGGGATAGAAAGATTATAAGTGATGTATAATGTTTGCAGCTACAGTTGTTTCAATGGTGTTTGTGATGCATAACTATTTTTGGGCCTGTGTCCCACTTTTATTTTTCACTTTGTCCAGATTTCTTGCTCTAAGGTTGAGAGGTATGGTTCCATACTAAATCAGAAGTTGTATTTATCTTGGAAGACTTTTCGGCATAATTATGAAAAACAGAGCCTTTTTAATATCTCTGCTTATTTCCAATATAAAGTGCATGCAACCTTGCAAATAACCTTCTTATTAAGCTACTTTACTTCTTTTGGAATTGACAGGTATGATTCATCTGTTCGGACATAAGCACAGAGTGCTAATGTGACTTTGATTTCTTGCAGCAGTCTGTGGTTTACATAATCACAATAACTTTTCTGTGTTTCTAGGTGTGTAATCAATTTAACAGTTTTAAAGATGTTTTCCAAAAATAAATAAATAATAATCTCTACACTTTGAGCTATTGACAAAGTCTGGGAATTTTTTTTTTCTAAAGTGAAGGTCAGCATTACAGCTCAAGTAAACTGTCAGTCTGTGAGTAACTTCTGCACAAATTAAAATGTCTGAATGTCAAATGGCTTTAGATTGGAGGGAAGTTTATTTTTATTTATTTTATTTTATTTTACATTTGTTTACCGGAAAAGTCAGACTGGGCACAGGTCCATTTTCAGCAGAGGTCCGGGGAGAAAAGCTCCAAAAATAACACAAAACAATATAATACATGAGAGAGAGAGAGACAGCAAATTATGGATGTAGTACTCATACAATATGGCAGAGATTACATCTCGTAACAGTGAGAATCATTGCGGTACAGAATAAACTTAAAAACATTTTTTTTACAGTTATAATTACAGCAAGGCAAATATCAATGAGTTAAGTTTTTAGGAGAAAGCTGTTTGTAGAAAGCTGAAGCTCTGAAACAATCTTTTGGTATGGATTAACCTGGGGATTGACACAAGTTATATGTTTACACCAGTATGTAGCATTATAGTTTAAGGTTTTCTTATTGATTTACTTTTTGCCAAGCAGTTGTTTGTTGATTTATTAATGGTCCTTTTGGTGGTGGGAAATTACATGGCTGAATCCATCTCTATTATGATTTTTTTTTTCAGATATTTTGACTTCCAGACAATTTCATTCAGTGAGTGGGTGTCATGTGATTACTGAGTTTGCCTATTTAACAAGTAGGGGCTTTTTTTTTGTGTGCGTGTGTAAGAGAGAGAGATTTAATAAGTATACTGAATATAATTTTGCAAATGGAATTCTTAGTTAAACATGCCCCTCTTCTTGGGCAACTAGACTTGAGTAACCGATACTAGATCTTAGCCATCCAGCTGTGAAAGGTTAGTATGTGGATTTTCCATCTGGTTTGATGAAGGCTATGCTACTTACCCAAGGACTACATTTATGGCTATCCATCCAGCCATCATGTTGCTAAACTACATTGTTTGATAATGAGAGGAGCTTTTTACAGAAGTTGAAAGGTTTTGTGTCAAGAACCTGTCCATAAAAAGTGGCTTGTTTATGTTGCAGTGAAGGCTGTGGTCTTTGTAGTGAGCATTTTAGGTATAACAAGAATTTCTGAGGTAGAGGAAGTCTCTTAAGGCAGGATCTTTCTTAGCCTGGAAAGCAAGTCAATGGTGAAATTAATAGGGGCCAGTGAGAGACAGAGGAAAGCAAGAACCTTTTTAGTCTGTTTAGATAACTGAGTGAACTTAGTCCTTTGACCTTTTTTGGCAGAAATGGTTGTAGTCTTTCTTTTGGCTGGGTGTTTTGCTGAGGCACATGTCAAAAGGGGCATCACACTCAATAATGGCTCTTGTAAAGGCAGAATACAGGGATGTTATGACCTCTTTGTCCCTGGATGAGATACCCTTACTAATGAATTGGGCCATGTAAAAATCTTTCCTTACAACGGAGACAACGTGGTGGTCAAAAGTCAGGTTTCTATCAACCTGGGAGCCCAAGCACCATACAACTTATTGCATGCTTACAACATTGTTATTAATGTGATAATTTGTGGGGACATCACTCTCTTCAAAGGGGATGATGATGCATTTTTTGGCATTTAACTTGAGACCCTGTTTCTGGTACCAGTTATTTGTTTGGGTGAGACTCTCTTGTAGCTTATTCAGAATTGTTTTATTAAGTCAGTAATGTGAATTCTTTACTTTATTGCAAATGTGTTGGCTTATTTTTGTGGATTATAGTATTTTAGGACTGCTCATGTTGACATTTTACGTAGTTGGACTGCTGGAATGGTTTTCCCAATGAGAAATGCTAGTGCTGTAGTGAATATCTGTTTATTTGTAAAAAAAAAAAAAAAATATATATATATATATATATATATATATATATATAGATATATTAACTAAGATGTTAGAGTTAACTGTTAGATTAGAGAATTAGAATGAGAATTAGAATTTTAAGGGAAATATTAGGCATTTATTCCATTTATTCTTTGTTCAAATGCACCTACAGTAAAGCCAGGAGATCGACTGTGGTCTTCCGGAGCAACAAAAGAGTTAACTATATGATATATTTTATATGCGGCCCCAGGACCATTTCTGTTCACTCAATGCGGCCCCAGCAAGCCAAAAGGTTGGACACCCCCGTTGTCTAGCTGGACCTTCCATCTTATGTTAGGCCAACGGTACCCTTAGTTTCTCACACATGTTCGTAAATTCCTACAAACCTTCCTAGGCCCCTAAGTGTCCTTCCCCAACTATCAAAAACTATCATCCAAATAATGAACTGCCTTCTGCATACCCACCCTCTGCTGCCATACCCACTGTAGCACTGTATTAAACGTCTCAAATGTTGCACATACCACAGAACAACCCATAGGCATGGCTTTGTCAAAATAATATTTGTCATCCACCACCATCCCCAGCAACGGCCAATCATCCTGCCTGACTGGCAATAAACGAAAGGCAGACTCAGTATCCACCTTTACTAACCATGATTCCTTAAAATCCTTAATCACCTTGATGGCATCATCCAAAGATGCATAATGAACCTTGACATTCTCCTCCACAATGAAATCCTTAGCTGAACCCCCTTCAGGATAAGACAAATGATGAACCAATCTAAACTCCCCAGCCTGTTTCTTTGGTACTAACCCCAAGGGTGACACCTTGCAATTAACAAAAGGCAGGCTGTCAAACAGACCCAATACCTGGCCAGCCTGACATTCCTGCCCCACCAATCCCTCCAATATATCTTCCTTACCATGCACTGAGCCCAGATTCTTGCAAACCACCCCATCGTCAACCACACTAAACTTAATAGAAAACCCTCATTGAAACCCTTGTAATATCTCATTTCTAGTCGCGAGGTCTGGAAAACCTTGGCACATGCCACGTAGCACCTCCACCTTAATGGGGAAAGGCCCTCCTTCCACTAATCCCCCTAAAGAATCCACTCCCCGGGTTCCATGAAAATTACCTCTACCCCTCATGGCTGGAAAGCCTTGAACAGAGGGGAAAAACACCCTCCCGGGCCATAAAGTTTGAATTCAAAGCAGTGAAGTCATGGTGACTGCAGTGAATGGCTGAATTACTTCCTCCGCACTGTGAGCAAGAGTGTGAAAATTTGCACCCTACCCACAAACAAGAGCCACTATTAAAAGACCAACACACCCCACCTCCTTCTCCCCAATTCCCCAGTCTATTAAACCCCCCCATAAGTGTCCATCATGATTGCCAACCATATATTAGGATGACACATCTCCCAGCATAGTGAATGATCCACTGCCTTCTGTTTACGGAACCTCAGATCATACCATAACCATGCATTCCCAGGCCGTAAATGTTGTGCCTCCCAAATTGTAAGAAAATAACCCAAAAGGGGCAAAGCCAAAGACCCATCCTTTTCCAGATGCACAGTCATGTAGTAAATAAAACCTACCACCCAGTTATCCCATGTCCTGGGGCACATTTTACCTATCATTTTCCAACCCAATGCCACCAAAGCTGCCAGCAAATCCTTACTATTAGCTGACTCTCCCTCTACCAAATGCTGCACCCCTTCCTCATCAGTCAACTCAAATACATCGACATATACCACTTTCCAAAGTTTTTCCCTCACTAACAATGGACTGTGTGGGGTCAAAAAGACTGTCCCTGACCCCTGTCCCAATGCTTGTGTGGTTAACCAATCCCCTGGTCGAAGACCAGATTCGGGACCTATGTCTGAACCTAAAGCCAAGCTATCCTCTGACCCTGCACTACCCCACTCACATCCCCACACTGTACCTGGGTGCCTTTTCAACCTCCATCTCTGCACACCCTAGTGCATGCAATTCTCTCCCAGGGTCCCTACTTCTGAGTTCCCCTTCCTCTTCACTTACCCCAACATCCTCACTGCCCATGTCACCTGCCAGAACTGATGAAGCAAAAACATTTCCTGAGCCTCCATCTTGAGACCCACTCTAAGTTGATGCCCCAACTGTGACTACCTCCTTTACTGTATGATGCCTTTTCCCCTGAATTGTAGTTCTCAACGTAGAATGTCACCTCTTCTGACCTGGTGCCTGCTCCTGCTCTGCAACTGCTTCTGATATTGACACCTCTTAGAAGAGTTCCTCTGCCTGAGCCACCATGACCTGCCAATGCTGCCACAGTCCAGGTAAGTTAGGCATCTGCAGAAAAGAGAGACAGAAAACACACCACATTAGTAACCAAACTGCTCTGCACGAGCCGCATCAGCAACCACCACCCCACATGCACCCCCCCAACATAATGGTCCACCCTGCCAAATCTCGAACCAGGGGCCTATGCAGTAGTTGGCATCATATACCAATACTCAAGATCAAATGACATTCTTATATCATTTGAAAGGTTTTGACTACTTGCAGTTGTGCTTTCAGTTCCTCAGCTAATGAGCTACCCAGTTTTAAATCATCGACCAGGAAAAGATGAAAAGTCTTTACACTGTATTGTTTTCTAAGATCCAATTACTCCATAAAGTAGACTGTACTGTGACCTCAGGTGAATGTTTCATAATGTGCCACTACACCATGTGAACTATCTAACCCCAAAACCAAGAATGTATATATATCTGCTCCCCACCCCATCCCCTGGCTCTTCTCGATACCACGGGTGCTCCCAATGGACCCCTAATAGCTCATCCCAAGCCAGTAATCTCATGCACACACCTAGCCACAGAGACAAACACTTGTGCACACAAAGAACCTGCACACACACACGCACACACACAAACACACACACAAACACACACACACACACACACACACACACACACACACACACACACACACACACACACACACACGCACACACACCTGCAAAGGCACAGACATACCCATAACAGTGCAAACTCAATGACTGCTGACTAGTACCACACCAAGGTGGCCATCATATCCCAAAAGGTCTGCATCCGTCCACTTCTGAAATGTGAACTATCATGGATGGGAATTAGTTCCAACAGGATGATAAGGCATATGAAATCGAAGCCTCATCCCCTTCTCCAGACATTGTCTCTCCAACCCCGAACTCTAGCCAACCAGACCTTTTTCTTTTCTCTCTCTCTTTTTTTTATTTTATATATCTAAAGTGCACTATATAAGGGCCAACCAGCCCATGCTGGACATTCAGTGCTGTACCACAGCAGCTTAAATCCCAAGATCTGATTAGTTTATACCCCTTCAAAAACACGCAACCACTTCCTAACAAAAATCATAACTGCTTTGTCATGAAAAGTAGACCTCACAAGCTATTTTTATTTCTTGCATTAAGCAGAACTTTTAAGTTCTTCAAAAAGCCTCAATTCTATGGATTTCAGATATCTGATGTTTGTAGCTCTGTGGTCCCCATTTCCCACTGTGAAAGAGCTCACCAGTAACCACGAGCTCTAATAACTGTCACGCCAATTGCTGCTACCCTCAAACGCACATGTGCAAAGGCCTCAAACATGCAACAACATATGAGAAATTAGACATGAATAAAGGAATGACCAGATGTCATAGTTGTAAGTTTTGTCCTTTAGTTTTAGAGGTCGTGAAATTTTCATACAGGCTAGGAATTGTTATTCATTTGAAACATAGTTTTAGTTGTAGGTCCAAATTTGTAGTTTACATCACTTTATGTGATTATTACTTGGGTTTTATATAGGAATAACCACAAGAGTGTTGTGTAGAAGAATGTAAGAGCATATGAGAGCGGTGAGGTTAAAAGATATGAGTAATGGTTTGGCCAAACATGCAGCACAGAAACATAAGGGGAATAGTGAAGTTAGCTTTCACTTCTCTGTTATAGATCAGGTATCAGATTATAGTCAAAGGCTAGATGCAGAAGAAGAGTTAGATTTGAATGAATATTGCTGGCAGATTAGACTTAATGCTTGCAATTCTCCTGGTATGAATGACAGTTTAAATTTTTTAAAAAAAAAAAAGGTTTAAAACTTTGAGTCATGTGATATGAGGAATGTCATGTGACTTTTTTAGCATACATATATATATATATATATATATATATATATATATATATATATATATATATATATATATATATAATGTGGTTGTTGTCTGGGGTAACTTGGTCTGATGAGTTTCCTTATAATTGAGGACGAAAGCGCTTACCAGTTTACTAGTTTTGTACCAGCTGTCGTGAATGTCTATTAAAGTTTTATTGTGAGGTTCTTTTTTTGTGACTGTGTTTTAGTCAGTACGATCTGAACATTTAGTTTTTTGTTTACATCTGGTATAGTTAGAGAAATGGTAATATGTATATCAGATCATATTTCAAAGTGACTTCTCTGCGTATTTGTCATGCCCCCCTGTATTTTGCTACATAACTGCACAGCATGCATGAAAAGTCACTGGGCCTGATTCAGTAATGCCTACATTAACTTTACATTAAGTGTAGACAAGTGTACATGATATGTATTCAAGAACATTCTTACCACATATTTTGTGCTTTCTAGTCAGTCAGAAAAATGCACTAAGTGTATATGTAGTCTACAGTTTGTGGGAACCTTTAGGAATCCCTGTCAATAGTTAAAGCTGCAAGAAAATCACTAGGAAAGCTAATATTAGGAGGAAGAAGGTGTGAGTTCTGTCTGATTTGTCTGTTCACTCAGAACAGTGTGCACTTAGTGCACACTTAGTATAGGCTTCATTAAATACAGAGGACTAGTTTTCTACCATTCACATCCTGCTTACTGATTTCTAAAGTTTATTTTCATCCCTTAAAACTATTATCGGAATAATTCCCAGATGTCTGTGATTCATCTCAATATTTTCACATTGTCATGGGTGTGTACACTGCCATAACAACTGTCAGTATTGTTTCCTACCAAATTTACAATTCTTTAACCTAGTGGTGTGTTTTGTCATTAACCATGTGTTTGTGATTTATTACTTGTGATCACTCCCACAGTACATATTCCAAAGGAAGATTACTTCAATACAACTGCCGCACGTATGTAGCTAGACATTCTCAATGCAGTCATGTGAGTAACACAAATATTATTGAGCATGCCACAGAACATATATAGTGGCAAATGAACAGTTAGGTTTTATGACTGTTATTATACCAGTGTTAAACATTAATATACAAAACATACTTGGCTAATACATGTGTGTAGTTAACATCACTTACCTTTCTTACCACTGTGTAGGGTCCCTCCCAAGTTGCTTGCAGTTTGATGTGTCTGACAGGAATGTAAACCATTACCTACTGCCTCACAGCATACTCTCTAGCTCGAGAATTCCTGTCAAACCACACCTTTTTCTGTTGTTGGGCTTCTGCCAGGTTCTCCTGGGCCAAGCCTATGAGTTCCCTTAGCCTTGTCCTGAGGTTCCGGTATATGCCACAACAGACTCCTTGTGAGACTCACACTCACCTTCTCACTCATCTGGAATTAAATCTAAAGGTTCCCTCACCCTACGCCCATACAGCAACTCAAAGGGTGAAAACCTATGGATTCCTGGGGAACCTCTGTGCAAGCAAACAACAGATGTGGCAAATATTTGTCCCACTCCCTCTTAAATGATCTGCAAATGCCTATAGAATGGACTAGATTGTAGAGTTTAACCTCAACAAGACCACTAGTCTGTGGATGGTAAGGGGTGGTCTTTATGTGCTTCATCCCACAGGACTTCCACAGACAAGCCAGCAGGTCTGACATGAAATTGGCACCTCTGTCAGACAGTATTTCTTTTGGGAATCCTACCCTGCTGAAAATCTCTAACAAAGCATTTGCCACCTTCTCTACCTCAATGGAGGACAAAGCCACTGCCTCAGCATATCGTGTAGCATAATCCACTATCACTAGGATATACTTTTTCCATGTGGAACTTGGGGTACTCAGAGGATCCACAATATCCATAGCTACCCTCTGAAATGGCTCCTGAATTACAGGCAAAGGCATCAAAGGAGCTCTCACCTTGTCTCCTGCCTTGTCTACCTTTTGGCACTGCTCACAGGTCCTGCAGTACCCTGTTACATCTCTGGAAATTCCAGGCCAACTGAAGTTTTGCATAATATGCCTCTTTGTATGTTTTATGCCCGTATGACCTGCAAAGTGAATATCATGGGCTATGGCTAGAAGCGCCAGATGGTAGGGTCTACTAACTGCTGTACTCTCTCACCTTCTAGCCTTCCCTCAGGGGTTCACTATCTGTTTTGTAACCCTTTGTCCCAGTATACAGATTCTCATTTCCCTTGAGAATCAGGTGCCTTCCTAGCTACATGTCTCAGACCTTGCAATGCAGGGTCTGAGAGTTGAGCCTGTCTCAACTCTCTTCTTGTAACCCTTCCCAGCTCACCTTCCACAGGAAGTCTGGCATCCTCTGACATCGGTGCCTCACTGTCAGCCTGGGTACTACTACTCAGCTGTACCTTTGCAGTCACCCAGTCCAAGGGAACATCAGTATCCACAAGCAGCTGTGGCTCACCTTCAGTGTCGCTACTATAGAGTAGCTCCCTCCCTGAAGTAACCACCCCAGCAGTCCTGGCTATAAGTATGTGGTCTGTCTGGGTCTCCCCCAGGCTACCAGACCCACATGCATATCTCCTAGCCTCACTGCATGCAACTGCATAAGTACATGGTACTGCCTCATCCAAATCCTTCCCTCTCAGGACATTTGCGGGATAATAGTTCCATACCCTGTTGTCTCAAGACATCCTACAATTGGCATTTTGTCTTTAACACTTACTGGCTCCCTCACCTTGTGTTCCCCACCTTGCCTCCATGGACACCTGTATGCCACATGGCCCCACTGGTTGCATTCAAAACATTTAACCCTAGCTCTTAGATGTGTACCTGGACTAGTGGCTTCCTATGCTACGGGCAGATTCTGTTGCGGCAGTCTGTGCTGCCCACCATGGGTTCCTTTAGACCCATGAGCAGTATTGGGGGTCCTTTTCCTGTGCAGGGCTGCCCTGTTTGCCAAGTATAGGTCTCCCTTCTTCCCAAACTCATCTGAAGTAGCACATTGTCTAGTAGCCAACCAGATCCTCATGTCCTCAGGCAAAGTGCTAAGGGCTTGTTCCCTCACCAAAGTGTCTGCCAGCCCTTCAAAAGTGGTAACCTGACATCTACTCACCCAGCTATGAAAATAAGTGCTCAGTTCATCAACATATTCACATACATTTTCATCTGCCTTGCGTCTATGCTCACAAAACTTTTTCCTATACATTTCAGGTGTTAGCTTAAAACATTCTAAAAGACATTTCTTACAGCGGTATAATCAAAACAGACAGTGTCAGGCATTTTTGTTATAAAAGTTACAGCTTTGTCATGGAGTAAGAGGGTCATGAACCATATCCAGAGCCTTTGGTCAACACTATACTGTTTGCATACCTGCTCAAACATATAAATTAAACTCTCAAAATGATATCCCTCTTTAAATTGTGGAAGAAATTTACTGACCTGTTGTGCTTCTGGCGTCCAGTTACTCCCTTCCCCATTACCTTCATGACTCTGCAAAGAGTCAGCATTTCCCTCTCATGCCTCCTCTGCCATTCATTTTCCTCAGCTTGTAAACTCCTCATTTACTCGGCTGCTTCTAGTTCCATATGCCTGACCTCCAACTCAGGTCTCTTTAGCTTCAGCTGGATTTTTAAGTCCACTGCAGAAAGGATGAGCTGTCCATTCTCCGAGGATATTGTATCTCCACTGCCAGTCTGATTGTCCTACTGGATGCTGTTTTCTGATGCAGCTGCAGCCAAGGCTGCAATCAGGTCTGCCTTAGTCAGGTTTTCATGCACCAGTCCCCTAGCCTGGCACACCTCCACCAGCTGGCTCCTTGTCAGCTTTCCATACTCCTGTGCTGACATGCTGCCTGCTCACCCTGACTAACTAAGTTAACAAAAGAAATAAAAAAATTATGATCTGAACTCTGAATATTCACTGCGTGGCTGTTTTAGAGTACACACCACCTTCAGAGATGACTGTACATAAGCTGCAGGATTCACTCTACCCACACCACTGCATACCACAAGTGAGGATATCTTATCCCAACCACTGCCAACCACAAGTGAGGATATCTTATCCCACCCATTGCCAACCACTATGTGATGGCCATGCCTTGGCCCAGCAATCATGGAGCCTCAATTCTCACCACTAACACAAGGGAAAATGTCAAATATAGGATAACGGATAACAAATACACACAGTAAAGTACAATTTCCCTTAAGTGCACACAGAGATCACAGTCATTCTGGAGCTGGTTGCTCCCTTGCTGACCAGATCCCCAATAAGACTCCCCACTGGCATAGCTATAGGGTCCAGATCTCAGCCTAGCTGGCAAGCTAATCTCCAGTACCCTCTCTGTCCCAACAATGTTTCATGTCCCTGCCCAGGTAGCTGACACATCACACACTTTGAGATAAGTATTTATACAACTTCACAGACACTCCTGGGAAAGGCTGACACAGATTCTCCAGCTGTGCCCCTTTACCCAGACTATAGGGTAGTCATTTCTGCCACCACCCGCTAATACTTATCAGCTACCCAAAGGCCCTTAAAAGGGTGTCCAGTTATTACTGTGCAATATTATTATCCAACTGGTAATGTGAATAATCAGTCTCAGGCTTATTAGAGTGGCCTTGTACAATAAACTCTAAAAATATGCAATGTACTCTAGAGCTTACTCATCTCTACACAAACCAGCCACAGGTAAAAGGCTTCTAAAATATTTAACAATAAATAATTAAAAACACAAGACAATACTACTACACCACAGTGATATCTAAGAGTCCAGAGATCACACAGAAACTTAAAACAATACAGTAGGAAAGTTCTGATATAACAGAAAAACACTTAGTCTACCTTTCTTCTAAGTTCCTAGGTATTACTACAAGAAGACATACTTCTAAGATACTACTTACATAAAGAGAGCATAAGGCAGTGCTGAGAGTTGGCTATCAAGATCAAAATGCTTACAGTCTCTCTCTGAACAATAGTTTTTACACTCACTAACACATTTCTGCTGGGCCCTCCCAGATTACATCATTTTGACACTTAAGTTTTCCCAGTATACACATTACATCATTTTGACACTTAGTCTAGAATTCTCAGGCCAAAAGGCTACACTATTTAATAATCTAACACCTGCTCAGGAAACTACAACAATAAAAGACATTTCATATGTACACTCTAGTAATTATTCCTTAAGTTAAGACAATAGAAAGAATGTATTCAGTTGGCCTCTTTGGCACCACTATTCAGATCAAAATGGTATACAAGACATAATTTTAACTTCAAAAGAACAGATGAAATGCTTGGCTTAGTTTGCCTTACAGCAGATGGCAATGTTGCTACAATCTTGAAGTTCACATTTTACAGTGCTTTCTTTCATTTAAGAACACAAGCCTGTATTTTACATTTATATTTACAAATAATAGAATTATGTATCAAATTCTATTTGACTAGGCTGACAGCCTTTGCCAATCTTCCCCCAATCTTCACATAAGGCTTGAAGTGAATGTGTTGTGTTACAAAGTTAATAAAGCAATTAGCTGGAAGGAATAGCAAGTTGAGCTGAAGGATAGCCAATGTAAAACACAAATACAGAGAAAGTAACATATGTCATTGTGACAGTGAAACAACCACTATACAGCTTCATTTGAAATGCAAATTTAAAGATATTGAAGAAAATGTGAATAATTAAATAAATGCATAAAGACAACAAATTAAGGATTTACACACACTAGACTGACAACCCAAGTACAGAAGATGGTATGTGTATCACCTTAAAGAACATAGTATCAATAATATCAGCCTTTACAGCAGTATAATGTATAAGGACATATCAAATTATTTAATTTCTAAAAAAATGGTAGTGCTAGAAAGTGGTATAAATCAAAAGACAAACATAAGGCCTTAGATGTATTTTCCAAAATGTATCTAAAAGCGAAAAAAGATTAAGAAACAAATTCTTACATTAATAAAGCAAAAACAAGCAAAGAATGAGTATGATTTATTACAAATGCTGATAATATTCTGATAAATTTTACAAATGTGACTGAGCTATTTAAACAGTTTCAAAAGACAAATGCAATGTATGAGTAATGTGACTCGGGAATTAAATGTTGAGGACAAAGGTGGTAGGTACAGATGAGAAAAGGACACTGAGACAGAGTGCAAGTCAGACTTTGAAAAGGATGAATAGAGTTAAAAAGGACACAACACAGAACAGACCAGTGGTGTAACTGGCATAAAGCCCTGACAATGGCCTATGCAACTAAAGTTTGATTAACAGCTTGCATGCTTCATGCTATTGGCAAGATGGGGGTTACATCCATTGTGGGCAGTAGCAGTCCTTCATAGGAAGGAGACAGGCCCTGTGAATATGCATCTGATGTACCAAGCTGTCAGTTGCACTTGCTTTTATCAAATAAGTTTACAGGTGCATGCACAGCATAAGAAAAGGTAAATTGGCTTGTGCAGTGGCAAAGGTAGAGCACCACCCATGGGAGGAATTTATGCCTATATCAATGTCTTCATTATTAGGATACAAGCACCCATCATGATTGTCTAAACATTGTCCACTGGGATGGGCCTAAAAATGGGCAGAGTTGGTATGATGGTTAAGGTCTTTACCTCACATATACAAGGTACAGGGTTAGAGTTTGCCCTCTGGTTATTATCTAGGCTTATAATAGCCTACACTTTGAAATACTAGTATTTAACTATGAAGCTAAAAGTCTGGCTGGGGAGGCCTGGTGGCTGACAGGTATGGGGAGAAAGTCATACAGATAAGGAAATAAAAAGCAGGGATTAAAACACAACAGTTAAGACTGTTAGACTGGGGAAGATGATCACATTTATTAATGGTAGTAGTCTATTCAAGAAATGTAGGAGGATTAGACACTGATACTAAGATGTAATAAGACACAGGTATCACAGAAACCTTGACAAATGACATAAAAGCCTGGGATATGTAACTCTCATAAAATCAGATGCTCTGGTAATAAAACGGTCAAATTAAGAAGAGTGACTGCAGAATGTATTAGGCAAAAAACAAACTGTGAGGATCTTCAAGAAGAGAAAAACAGCAACGAAGCAAAGAAACAGACAGTGACGACTGTTCAAAATCAGAACCCTTAAAGTATGATTGGAAAGATAAAAAGGTAAGTCCAGGTATTACCTGAAATACACTAAACTGCAAATGTTGAAAAAGAAGATTTTTTCCAAGTAAAGAATGGAAAGTTGTACAAAAGACAGACTTTAAGTTCTAAGAGTTACACTGGGTAATGTTGTAATCACATCAGAATTAAATGGTAACTATATTACACCAAGTGGTATTTATTCAGCTAGCACATGAAGGTACATGAGATGTTGAGGAATATGCACCTGCTGAGACCAAAGACCAGCATTAAGGCCAGGGCAAACCCCAAACAGGTTTTGCAAAAAGCTTCATCAGTGGGAGTAACAGACATCATTAACATTAACTATATAAAGAATATTTCAGAGGTCATGTGACTCACATAGCCCAAGCATAACAAATATACTAACAAGAATACTTCTCAACTTAATAAATTCAAATATTTATATATGAAAAAATACCTCCCTCCAAAATTTAAAGTGTTTCATTTAAGCTAGGGGAGAAAAAAGCACCCACGGACCAAAACCCTTTCCTTTTAGCTAACATGTTCCTAACATCACAGTTTCCATACCTCTTTAAAGTAACTCAATCACTACCTGTAAACACAAAAGTTGCTTGATAGTGAACTAATGTGCATTCATACAATGCACTTCTACTCCACTTTTCGTCTGATATAACTCACGTGCTGGCTAATTCACTCTAAAAATTCTGGTCATGCAGCTGAAGTGAAAATCACAGAAACACATATTGCTAAATAAATATCAGTGGTAATGCAGCAAATGGTAAACCTTAAATCAAAAACTCTGTGAGACATTTTTTGCAGAGAAGCTGATGCAAGAAAGTACACGCTGACAAAATGAACAATGAATATCTGCTGCAGGTAACATACGCTTAAACAGACCCTAAATTCTTAAATGGTGAAAAATGTTAATAATTGTTTATGATTTCCTTCACTTCTATAATCAAACCTAAAGGCCTGTGGTAAAACAGAGGACAATGTATTATCAAGCATTAAAATATCCCGAAATGTGTTTACTATCTTCCACAACTGGTATAACCTGACCAAAAGTGGGCAGACATCTGTATACATGGATTCTTTGTAAATATTTTTCTTTATACTGTAAAAGGACACCCCTAAATAATTTTCTAATATCTTTCCTGGTCTTAGTTAAATTACTGATAAAAGAATATGTGTGTTATGTCATCTGATTGTCCATAAACTACAGATGTGTATGTAAACATACCTATGACAGAAAATGTGTGCTATGTCATCTGAAAGTCTGAAAAGTGCAGTTCTGTAAGTAAACTTACAAGAATAGTAGATGTTCAAATGATCACTGCTGCAATTACCAACGCTATATGGGGTTATATCCAGCTAAGAATATAACAGTCATCTTCCAAAACTTCAGGGCACCAGAGAATGTTCACACAAATGTGCGTAACAATGTATACAATATACAAATATATATATATATATATATATATATATATATATATATATATATATATATATATATTACATGTGATTACATTTTTTATATCGCTTTATCGACACAAGACGTAGTGAAAGCTTACTGGTGATCACTTTCATCTAAAACAGAAAACCTCAATGTAAAGTGATCACAAATGAAACAAATACATTATATTTACAATCTAAAAGAACCATATATTTTTTTCTTTTGTTAATGCAGTTTGACTATATTATAAAATGACCAAAATTACCAAAAAAAAAAAAAAAAGAAGAAGAAGAAAACACCATCTGTAGGATTAAATAAACTCTGTGTAGGCTTCACATAGAACCTACATGGAGTTTACATGTTTGCACGATGGTGTGTGGTGCGCAGCAGTGGGCGATACATATTAATGAGGTGCAGCACTCTAAGTTAATGTTTCACGGCTCACAACAGTATTATTGGCTGCGAAACCTTATAACTGAATGCTGATAGGAATTCCATGTAAAGGACAACATCTACAATGTGCAGATTTGCACGGAATGCCACAAGTAATCACCAGGGCTTTACACATAGTGAAACCTTGTTAGTGAATGTGAATAACAATTCCGTGTAAGGAAGAGCAACTATTGTGCACAGATTTGGACACAATGCCACAATTATCATCAGGGGTTTTACAAATAGCTGTCATTCTGTTAGTGCAACACATTTGCTCAGAGTCCAACATAATGAGAGGAGAAATAACCAGTAATTGTGACATATTTAGCATAGATGTCACATAGGAATGTGATAGAATATAACACTCACAACCTGTTAGAGTGACAAATATGGACAGAACCATAATAATGGGGGGATAAAGGGCCAGAAATAGGGACATATTTTTAATATTGCACTGACAAACTTAGGAATATGATAGAATATATAGGTTGTACGTTAGCATGAACTTTCTGAAAAGCATGAAGTTTGAAACTCAATTGCCAGTCATCATTTTCTGGCTGTACTCTGCAATGACATGCCAATGATTTGCCAGGAGAAAAAATTTTATGAAGAAAAGATCATGAATATGAGACACAAAATGGACATTCTGAACAGATCAGGACATTTGAAAGCTATGCATTCAAATGCATGTAATATTGAGTGACATCAGTCCAGAGATCATCCCAGTGATATGGCAGAAAGCCACTTATTTGTTAAGGACAACATGTGGACATCCTGGAAATATCTGGTCAATTGAGAGGTATGAATGTGAATGTGAAGTACATGTTCCAGAGGACAGTGCGCCTACAGTGCAGAGTATTGTGATATCCCATTCCTGGCATTCTGTACTGAAGCTGTGTTAATGATCTGTAACAGGACATGGGACTGCTATGTAAAATTATCACTGAGGGGAAGTGTGTGTATTGAATAGGGACACACAGATCAATAGTAGGAATGAACACAGGGAAAGAGGACAGATGAAACTCCCACCATGTACTGCAGAAGAAGGCATGTCAATGGAAGATGGTTGTACCAGCAACACCAAGCACATATCTCTATGGTACAGTATGAACTGTACAGTGAAAATGTGTTGTCTGTGACTGCCACACTGGGTTACATAACAATGAGGTGGATGTCCATGTGAGATAAGCATACTTACATGAATAATGCAGAGGACAACTATTAGGGATCTGACATACAACTGATGCAGGGTGCATATTGGAAACTGTGCAAAATGATATACCTGAACATGAATGTACTCTCAGTAGAAGTCTCCAGCAAAGTAGCCACAGGTAAAGGATCCTGGCAAACATTACAAAAAACAACCACAATCATGGAAAATATCAGATAATACCACCTCTAATCCCATGTCTCTGATGTAACATATGTGATGTGGAGTGATAACAGATAAGCCTACACACGCACACACACACACACACACACACACACACACACACACACACACACACACACACACACACACACACACACACACACACACACACACACACACACACACACACACACACACTTGGCAACTATTATGATGCATCCACAATCTATGGGTAACCCCACACACTGTCCTGGTACTGCAATGCCTGCAGGGCGTGTCAGGAGGAACACTGCTGTACCTGTATGTGACATTATGGTCAATACAGGATAGTCACCTTGTGTGCATGGCATATATCTATGGCACAATCCACACTGTCACAAAAGATGTACATGCCATTAATGCTGTCAAGCACCTATGTATGCAGTGTGTGCATAAGCTGAACAGGTAGCACACATGCATCTGTTGTAACAACTCTCTAAGGCCAAGAGCATTGCATCAATGGGCCCATACAATATCTCAGAATACCATTTAAATAGCGTGAAACATGACCTGAAATTGCTATTTAAAAGTAGCCTCCAAACAGGCTTCATACCTCATGAATGGAGAACAGCAGCTTTCATCCCTCTGCACAAAGGTGGCCCCTCTACAGACCCTGGAAACTACAGACCCATAAATCTCATTAGTCTTATATGTAAAGCCATGGATAGAATTATCATGGGAATGATCACTAGTAATATAGTAAAGCTCAAGACACTGGACCTAACCCAGTTTGGTTTAATCAAGGACAGGACATGCCTACGTAACCTAGTGAACTTCTTTGAGAAGGTCACCAAAGTGATGGATGAGGGCAAAATGGTTCATTCTTACTGCCTACCTTCACCTGGCCAAGTTATTTGACACAATATCCCATCTGGGCAAGAGTTAGGAATCCCTTAGGGGTCTGTCCTTGGATTACCCCTTTTTGATACTTACTTCTCTGAAGTCAAGGCCATTGTCAATGGTCTCTGGCTGACTGCATTTGCAGCTGACTGCAAATTAGGAGCCATCACTGAATCCATACTGACACAAATGTTCTCCAGGAAGGGCTGGCACAGACAGACATCTGATGTTTGAGCCTTGGACTAAAACTAAATGACAATTAATGCATAATCGCACCCATCAGGAAATCATCCATCCCTGGTACCTATCATATTAACAACACATCCAATAGAGTTGACCCAGTAGTTATGGACACACATAGACAGTAATCTAGCCTTTGACCATCACATGTCTACAGTAATGAGGAAATCATTCTAAGTCATGCAACTTATAAACAAAGGTCCAAGGAAGTCATTATTCCACATATATTCCGCATTCATCAGACCTGTCATTGAGTACAATACCCTCTTTGCTATATACCTAACCAGACATATCCAGCAATTAGAATATCCACAGATATTCCACATAAAACAAATACAGGGCATAAGTAAAATGTCCTATGCAGACTGCCTGAATACCCTATCCCTGTGTTCTGTCTCCTACATGCTTTTGATGGGAGATCTATTCCTGGCATACAAGGCAATATCAGACCCCACTCGGATGGACATCCTGCATATCCACAAAACAAACAGTACCAGAATTACCTGTTCTAAAGACGTAAACCTTTCCTAAGATATAAATAGGACCTGCTGGAGAGATAGCTATGTATCCCAGAGATTACCCCATTTGTGGAACAGGCTCCCCATCCATGTAAAGCAGAGTTCCTCTCTAATCCAATTAAAGTGCAACTTGGACAAATGGATTGGGAACAGGAAATTCATCCCTGGTTTGTCACCTATGTCTCTAACGGATACAGGCAATCTGTAAATGGTTCATCTCCCAGGCCCCTTCTTGTAAATGTTTCATCTCTCAAGTCCTTGCTTACACTTATCAAGGGCATCAGAACATGTCAGAGATTTGTGATACATGGCTAAGCTTAAAAAATGCCTTGTGGTCATTAGTCTAGTAAACATCTATGAAAGTAAACATCTATGAACCTATTGTTGTTCCACACCATCAGACAGTCATGTATATTCCCCAGAAAGAATACCTAGGTATGGCCAATAACCTGTATGACAGCACACTGTGATAAAGGTAGTACACTTCAGTTACACATCACTGGAAGATGTGTAGGGAGATACATGAAGAAGGGTACATTGTACACAGTTATTGGTGTGATGAAGGATGAGAGCCATGAAGTTATTATGGCCTCTGTTGTGCATATCCTTCACATACCCTGTATTTGTGTTACATTTATGGGAGTAGTTAGCACTGTCACCACATGCTGGTGGATGTACCACTTACCCTGTACCCCAAGAAACGGGTCACATATCTATAGGTCTCATTATAGGGTGTGATGTCCACATTATACTTGGGTGGTTTGCCTGTTTCCTGATTCAGCAAATACCTCCATGTGTCTCATCAATGCAGCTGTTGCCATGGCTGTGACAGCAGTCTCTGGTATGTGTTGATACTGTCTGTATTATACTAATATCACAGTTGTAGTCAATGACTGTCCACAAGCTGTAGTACTTCAGGCAGCTATTTGGGCACAGCATGTGTATGTCTTCTATGATGTCCATCACTGAACTAATGGGCAGGAAAGGGCCTAGCAAACACCCTTGATGTACTGACCCGATCACGAGACCCGAGATATATGTCATGTCATACTTTTCAACATAGTGATATGCCACATATGAAATACACTGATCTACCCATTTGATGATAAAGTTGTTTATGGTCACATATGACAATGTTGATTGAATACCTCAGTGTGGATTTTTACCAAATTTGTTGAACTGTTCAAGTTGCATATTATGATACTGTTCTCATCATGAATGCCCTCACTGACATGTTTGAGGACATCTATCAGATGTAATGGACCTGATGTAACAGAAACAACTCACACAGGTCTGTTGCACATACCTGGAATATTATTAGTGTACATGTAAATGATGTGGCGTTTGAAAGATATGCGCAAATGGGCATGCCTTCATTGAAGGTTGAACGTTGAGCTGGCAACTGTGTTCATGAAAATATACTGCCAATCATTAGCAGACCGGAGTTCCAGTGTGGTGACCACTAAAAGGGTAAAGCCGAAAGACAACAACAACAACATGTAGAGGATGTTCATAATGACATGTTGGTCTACTTCACAATCAAGGAGAGTCAGTATGTGCCTATACATGCATGCATCAAGTGCTGTCTCCCCAACTCAGGTGGATGCATGTTGATGTACACCCTTGTATGGGAACATAGGCCATGTGGAGGGTGTGTTGAACTGTGCGTTCAACCATATCAGGAAGGTGTATATGCGGGGTCATGCTATAGGTGATCTGTGATGCTGTCACAGCACAGTGATTCTGTGTGATAGGCCTAGGTGAAAGCAAAACAGTGCATACTGCCTATTGTGATCTGGCATAGGGTTTTGACACAATCACACATGCAGCTATCACTGAGGAAAAAAAAAACAATCTGGAGATTAAACGTAACATCTGTTGATGGGTAAGCTATTGGCTCATTGACAGAACACATCATGTGAAAGTTGCTGAAGCAAGCTGTACCATTACAGCTATCACCACTGGCAAAACCAGGAAATCTCTGCTGTTTGAATTGTATTTCTCAACAGTTCAGGATAAAGTATATGGCATTTGCCTTATCTGATTCTTGCATATTGTGTGCAATCATTGAGTGCACTAATGGTGATTACATAATACAGGAGGAGCTAACACACATAACTTAATCGTGACAAAGGCACATGATCTACAAATAAATGCAGAAATTAGTGTTTGTAATGTTGTCCATCTGAAAGGTGGAGTTCCATGTTAATCACAGCATTGACAACAGTTTTGCTATGCAAAAAATCAGTGATGCAAACACTGATAAAATATTTAGATATCAGTCTGAACTTTGACCATCATCTGTTCACACTGCTAATGGAAGCCTATGTTGTGCACATCCTAAGTCATGCTTCATATTGCTATCTTAGGATTGTATGACAGTACTGTAGTCAAACCTCACTGCAGCACTAATATAGTATAATGCTATTTTTTATATGGACCTCACCAGACACCTGTAGCAGCTGTAGAAACCACTGGGCTTTCTCAACAAGATAACACAGGGCCTACACACCATGACATGATGTATGTGGATAGTTTGAAAACCATGTTACTGTAAACCTTATTGTATAGGATGAAGTGACTTCTACCTGGCCCCCAGGCCAATCTCTGACAATGCCCTGGTGGGAGTACTGCATATCCAAAAATATGAAATCGCTGATTATGTCAGCAGTGTCTGTTGAGGGGAAGATGACAATGTCCCATGTGCTGGTGTAAAATACCATCTGTAATGTCAAGCAACAGCTCACACACACACACACACACACACACACACACACACACACACACACACACGCACACACACAGTTGGCTACAGTTAGAATACAACCCCTACCTAAGTACACAGACTACAGAACATGGGACTTTTCACAAGTGCCACAGCTCAAGTACAACATGGAGTGTGTCAAACAACACTTTATAGCTGATGATGTCAGCAATGTCTGTTGAGGAGAAGATAACAGTGTCCCACATGCTGGTGGAAAATGCTCTCTGTAATGTCAAGGAGCAGCTCACACACACGCAGTTGACTGAAATGAGAATAGAACGCATATCTAAGGGCATGGATTACAGAACACAGTACTTTATGCAAGCACCACAGCACAAATTTGATTTATACAAGAGTGCAAGTGAACTTATAGTAGATGACATAAGAAGGCCATGTGGGAGACAAGAGTTTGGGAGCCCTGTATGAAATGGATGTGTAGGCATGAGCAAGTATCAAAATACTGGCAATCCATGTAATTGGAAAAGTAACTGTATGAGATACACATCTGCTCTGCTGCCTAAACACACACACACACACACACACACACACACACACACACACACACACACACACACACACACACACACACACACACAGTCACACACACACACACACACACACACACACACACACACACACACACACACACACACACACACACAAAACTGCAGTGAAAACAGAACCCCTACCTATCTAAATACACAGATTACAGAGCACACTATGTTATGCAAGCTACAGTGCAGACTAAGACACCAAGCACCACAGCACAAGTCTATTTTATACAAGACTGCAAGTGAACTTATTGTAAATGACATCTGCAGGCCATGTGGCTGACAACAGGTTGTGAGGCCTGCATAGGCGCATAGCTACATAGGTTCATATGATATGAACCTACTAGCCTAATGGCACTAGGGTCTTTAGAAGCCTAGCTGTGTAAACACACAAGTATCATTACTGAGCATAGTTGGAAGGTCATTTTTAGCAGAGCTTGTTTGTGAGCAGCACCAAATGGCTTTGTCCATAAGGGGCATAGGTGGTAGCCCAGACATGACTTTACAATCATTAAACCATTAGTCAAGGTTGTGCTTGAACGGGGTCATTGAGAAGCACTGCTTCACATGCAATGGAAGCTTTTTACAGAGGAGTGTGAATCACTGTGAGATATATCTGTCTCTCTAGCATGTTCTTGTTTAGGTCACAGACTAGATTGAGAACCCTGGGTCAAATAATATTTGTCCCATTTGAATTGAAAATCTCCATCATTTACAGAAGGGTGGGGTCTGAGACTGCTCTACACGGCAGCCATAAGTCACCTCTCAGCAGCCTGTATGATACCAAGCACAGTGATAGGTGTGTCAGCCATTACATGTATGTCATGTTTGGAGGCCTGGGAGTCTCTCAGACAAAACCTTGTGTTCTGTCCAATTGCTGCAGCTGTCTGGTGAGGAATAGAGAGATGTGAGCATTGTACTCCATTACTGGTATTTTAAGGGTAGAGAACAGCAGATGTGTGACTACCCCGGTCTTGGATGTGATGTCCATATGTATAATATGTGCAATGCAGATTGAGTGTGTCACCACTATGGGCACATAGTGTAGTGATGAAAGTGTAGATTGTGATCAACATGTGTTCCCAGGTCTCAGAACATTGTGTTTGAGCTTAGGGAGGTGCTATGCATCTCCTAATTAGCAGGGATACTTCACTGACAAAGGTGACAAAGAGTCATTGTATGCTTAAAGTTCAGTCCATGTGTTTGTCACTAATCAGTCTGTGTTAGCCCCCTACTGGATATGTTACCATCACTGGGGACTATATATGAGTGCATCCAGTTATCAATCATCCGCAAACTTGGCAAACCACAGGTCATCTACTGTTGCCTGTGCTTCTGGGAAGTATTTCCCAAAAACTTGAGGGGCCAGTACAGATCCTTGTGGTATATCACTGGTGAGTTAGCAGTGGTCGCGGTGTAATTCTCCAACTTTGAGAGTGTGTGGTCTGTTTTTTAGCCAGTTAGCTATCCATCTAGTACTGTATGGCCTAATTCCTAGATGAGAGATCTTCACTATGAGACATGAATGGGGGATAGTGTCAAAGGCCTTGGATAACTCAACATAGGTGGTATGTCCTGCTATCCCTCATCCAGGTCCATGGGGTTAGTATCCAATAAGACCACAAAGGACAATAAGCATGATCTACCCTTGCCAAACCCAAAATGGGTAGGGTCAAGTGTGTTGAAGATCATCTCTGTCTCTGTGCATATGGTCCATGCTGATTACTACAGTAGCTGTACAGATAAGGCTTTTTAGGAGTATGTGTCAGTAGTTGTAGTTCTGCATGTTAACATATTGAAGTACATTGTATGGCACACAACATTTGGTATTACATTTTGTAGTGTGGTTGATATATGTCAAGAAAAAAAACTGAGAACCCAGAGTTGTAGTGCTTGGGGGGTGCCAACACATGGATGTGTTTTAAATATATGACATACAGTTAAATAGGGTGCTAAATTTGTAATGTTTCTACATATACTTTCATGTTCTACAAAGGAAGTGGACAGTAAACCACAGAAACACAGTATAATATATACATTTCCATAGTGTGAGGATCAGTGGGTTTGTGCAAAGGTCAGCAAAGTGCATACACATATGAGATACACCTGTTTGCGCATTGTTAAGAAGTGCACAAATGCAAGCTACATTTCTAAAGTCTGACCATTATTGAGTCTTTGGAATACACCTGCTATTTATCTGACTCTGTGGCAGCAGGTGTTGATGCCATAATATGTTCCTTTTTGTGGCAGATGATACTGGAATGGAATACAGCTGTATCTAATACTTTTAACAATTTTGCTTTACCATTGGTGGGAGGTGGTGCATGATGAGCACCATCATGCAATAATGCATTAAAGAAAAGAAAATGGGAAGCTAGGGTGGTAGTGAAATGGGCCTGCTAAAGTCTGACAATTAGTACTGAGTCTCTGGAATACACCTAACTACTTAACTGACTTTGTAGTGGCACATGTTAATGCAGTTAATGCAGTGATACATTATCTTTTGGGACCAGAAGGTACTAGGTTTGAATACAACTGCATTTAACACTTTTAAGTACATTTGTGTTACTGCTGCTGCACATTGGTACATGATGCACACCATTGCACAATAGTGCATTAAAGAAAAGAAATAGGGAAGACAAGACAGTGGTGAAACTGGGAGAAAGCAGGAGAAAGAACAAATGGAATGCAATACAGGAAAGTGCAGAAGGGTGGTAGGAAAGAACCACAGCTATCCATTTCTTCAACAGCAAAAAAATGATAATATATATGCAGAGTATTAGCTGGATTTGAAATGTCACTTACAGTGAGAGGGTTGACCACAACACAGTCATGTTGTATAGCCAATTGGACTGAATAAAGTGTGTTAAGAAGGGTCTATATTATAACATCAAAGTTGCAAAATGTCGAATGTTATAATATCGAACTCAAAACAGCAAATGCTGAAAATAGCGAAGGAGCAGAGCATCAAATTCTTTCCCAGGAAAGAATTCAGTGGGCTGTTTTTGCCACTTCACTATTTTCTCCACTGTGGTGCAAAGGTTATGGACTGGGTTAAGGTAAGTGTGTGAACGGACCAGGTTAAGGTGAGCATGGGAATGGGATAGTTAGGGACCTTAGGGTTAGGGAGAGGGTAAGGTGAATGTGCGATAGTTAGGAACCATAGGGTTAGCGAGCGGGTAAGGTGAGTGTGCGATAGTTAGGGACCTTAGGGTTAGGGAGTGGGTAAGGTGAGTGTGCAATAATTATGGACCTTAGGGTTAGGGAGTGGGTAAGGTACGTGTGTGATAGTTACAGACCATAGAGTTAGGGTTTGAGTTAAGGTAAGTGGATAGATATTAGTGTATGTATGGTTTAGTGTAGGGTTAGACGTAGGATTTTAGGGTTATATGTTTGGATTACGGTTTTTGGTGTGCTTGTGTTGTGTGTGTGTTTCTCAGAACAGCAAATTTTTCCCTGGGAAAAAAATGTACTATTCTGAGCTTTCGATTTTATCACATTTCAACATTCCAAGTTCGAGCTTATGGTGTTAGATGTTTTGGGATTTCAATTATGTGATATACACCCCAAGACAACACATGTGTGAAATGGAGAGCTAATTATGGGATGATTTTATTTTTGTGGGACAGGTGCCTATTTTTTTTTTTTTTTTTTTTTTTTTTTGAGAGAGAGAAATTTTAAGGACAGGATATAGGTTTGTCTAGGTCTGGTAAGTTGGGTAGGTAAGGAAGCAATAGCAGACAAAACAAATAAGACAAGACACAGGGATAGGGATGAGCACAAGACATTGATGGACACCATAGATGGGGTAAGGGTATAGACATCCAGAACTCATGGACATCAAGCTGCTTGACAGAGAGAATCAATTCCTCACCAACAGGACTGTCATTGCTGTCACCTCATTCTCACATTGGCTGGAGCACTCACCATCTCCTTCTCCTCCAACTGGTCCTATGCAAAATGAGGGAGAACAGCCTCTCCATCCAGTGTAGACATGCACAAACAGTGCAGTGCACAACCCTATGCACCATCCTTGGTAGTTCAATGTGGGTGAAAAATTCACCACCCTTGCCACGGCTCCAGAAGGGAAATACTGGCTTATCCTCCAGGACAGAACTACCTGAGGATCAAGGAGTGCAGGGGCAGCAGAGGTGGTGCTGCCAGCTTGGCTCTCAGATGTGCTGGGCAATGGTGCTAGAGCTGGTGGAGTGGGGTACGTGGATATGGTGGGGCAGACCTACCCTGCTATGCTGTGGAGAATTTTGTGATGTGGTACGTATGGATGACATGCACACATTTTGAAGACACATAATAAAATAAAAAAAAATAGATAAGGGTTGGGATGAAAGAAAAAAGGATAAAAAATCAATACCTTCATATGTAACATACAATGCTTTAATACAATTATTTTACTCTATTATCTTAACCTTCATTCTTAAGACTACCACCCCCTAATAAATAACGTATTACTTTTAAGACTTCCAGCTCCTAACAGATGCATACTGTACTGCAGATTTCAGCAAGTACTCATTTACATGTGCATACATTGCACATATGCATGTTCAGTTATCCAGATTACAGTTTACAGTAGGGCATGTGTGCCATTGGTATAGAGCTTTTATTTTAAACCTGTAAGTTGCACATAATTGAAGTTATTATATAGTTGGGAAGTGTGGTATTTGAACCCACTACCTCTGACTAAAGTCAAATATTGTACTCTTGGTTTGTGCTACGGACTAGTGCATGCATACTTGCTTTTACAGTTGAGATATGCATGCTCAATTTGACACAACTGTATGAAATACCAAACAAGCTATTTTTATTTTTTAATGATGCAATAACACTCCTCTTCTGTTGCATACATACCACATACCTCCCTTATTCTCACCCGTCTAGTGGCATGGGTCCTAACACTGTACTCTCTTTCCATGGCAGCTTTGGAAAAAAAAAAACAGAACAGAACAGAATACCATTATGAATATCAGTCTGGCCTATATTCATCTTTTAAGCCTTACAACTACTCTCTGCAATTGATACTTACAGATCTCTGGGATGTCCCCTCCATCCTAAATTCCTTGATCCAAGCATCAAGGGTTCCATTCTTCCTCCTCCAGAGGTCATTGTAATGCTGCCTACATTGCTCACCAGTGCAGGGGATACCAGTGGCACTGGTCACAGCCTAGGCCAAACTATCCTAAGCTTCTGACTAATACTGGGACCCAGAAGGCCAAACAATCCTAAGCCTCTGACTTATACTGGAACTTAGAATAGTCCCCCTGCAGCAAACTGGAACTGTGGTGTTTCACTAGGAGTCAAACAAAAATCTTGACAATATTCCATCTCTGAGCCATAAATCTCACACCCTCTCCATGAATGCATTCCATATTTATCAATTTTGCTATGCTTACATAGGCCCTAGGGCCAATAGCCTAGTGCCTACCTATGAACATATATTGGATGGGAGATAGGAAATTCACCCTGGGGATCACTTATGTGGCTCTGCTTGATAGGGGCACAGGAAAATAATTTTCTTGGGTGGCAAAAGCCAACGTACCATTTGGCTAGGCTTGTATAGGCCCTAGTGCCAATAGTCTAGTACCTACCTATGAATCTACCTATGGACAGATTAAGAGCAATGGAGAATGACAGTTTCCTGCAAATTCCAGTAGCGCATTTATTGAGAGTGTGCACAGTGTTTGAAAATGTTGCACACTGCCTACCATCACACAAACATGGTGTGCGATGGTAAGTGGTGCACGACCATGGCAAGTAATGCAATTTCAAAGTTATTTGATGTACAGGCAGTTATATGTGTTTGTTTGACAAATGTGAAGGTCACAGCAGTCTAGAGAGCAGAAATATACTTATAGGAATATAGTAAACAGTGTACCCACAGTCATATGTTTGATAATAAATCTGCTAACACATAAATAAATAATTGGCACAATATTAGTGTCTCAGTCCTCATACATATAATTAATATCATGTACACTATGTCAAGTGTTATAAGTGAAAAACTATTGAAACAGAAGCCAATGCAAGCAGAAAACTCAGTTTATACAGATCCAATTTTATTATTAGTGCTTTCATTTAAACATTGCCAAACTTCTTCAGATCTAACTCAAAACTGCTAGATCAACTTTAAAACTTTTCATCATCACATGACCCACTAGTCCCCACTGAAGTCACTAGATTTTAAAGATAGCATTTAAACAGTAATTTTATAATGAAGTCATATAACAACAATAGCTACAATGATTCTTAAGCTTTTATAACAAAGTATTAATTTAACTGCTGGAAAATTATCATAACATGACATGTATTGAAAAAATGTCAGGCACCTCATTTTGTTGTACTATATTTGCAATGTTTTCTGCTATTAAAAAAGCAGCTTTAAGGTAGTTTACTGTTTTTAGTGGAATATTTGGTCATGGTATCTTTAAGATCTAGTGATTTCAGTGGGAACTAGTAGGTCATATGATGAGGAAAAGTTTCAAAGTTGATGCATGCAGTTTTGAGTTAGATCTGATGAAGTTTGGCAATGTTTAAACAAAAGCACTGATAATAAAATTGGGGTGTGTATAAACCAAGTTTTCCACTTTGCATTGTTTTTTGCTTTCAACAGTTTTTTGTTGATTTGTTTGTTTAGTTTATTCAGTAGTTTGTGGATTACAATGCAATGGAAGCTGAACAGCAGGAGCAGCAATTATTATCACAGGCCTTGTTTTTCCAGAGGGAAAATGAAATGACTCTTCTGGGCTTAACAGCTCTTATTGAACAGCTTATACAAAGAGTGGATCACCTGCATTCAACATTAAGTGATATGCAAATGCAACATTTTTGGGAGGTCAATGGCACTACTAATACTGCAAATGTAGCAACTGACTCTGAAAAAAGTTCGATTTCACCATACCAGAGGCAGCAAACTGGCTTATTGACAGGAATGCAGCAGCAACAGACTAGTGAATACCAAGCTGTAGCAACTGACTCTGAAGAAAGTTCGATTTCACCATACCAGAGGCAGCAAACTGGCTTATTGACAGGAATGCAGCAGCAACAGACTAGTGAATACCAAGCTGAGAAAATTGTAAGAACTGCTGGTATGTCTCTTTTAGGTGTGAATGAAGGACCACATTCTTATACTTCATTAAGTAGTCATAATAATCAACAGTAAAGGCAACACTGGGAAGCCACTGCTTTTAGAGATTGGTTTAAAAGAGGCCTCAATTTTTCTGGTAATTCTCCTTCTCAACAAACATTTACTGACAGTATGCATAAGAAACTGAATAACTTTCATTATAAGCTGCATAACTTCCAAAAACTACAGCTTGAAAATATGTCTCTGAAGGAATGTTTAAGTAATAATATTATACCAAAGGGATTAAGATTATGGTGCTACCCGGCAGGCTTAGTTGTGAATTCCCCTCTGTATATCAAACTGGTCAATTTATTTAACAGGCATGGTTGTGAGATCCTCGAAGTTTTAATCAAACAGAATACTAAGGACATAGATAATTTGGGTGAGGAACTTGACCAGCTGGAAAATAGCATAAAGCAGGATGAGGCATATGCTATATTTAAAAAAACTCCAGCTTTACTCCTTAGCATATCACCTACTTTGAGTTGATCTCTGCCTAACATATAAAGCTATGTCAAACCCAGAGCTGTTGGGCATGCTACACCTAAAGAAATCCCAATCCCTCCAAGCTACACGCTCTAGGGACCTAAACCTTGTCACCACAATAAACAGGACATGCTGGAGGGATAGATTCCTGTCCCAGAGACTTCCTATACTCTGGAACAAGCTACCCATCTATGTCAAGCAAAGTTCTTCATTAGCACTCTTCAAGAAAAATCTTGATTGATGGGCAGAGTAGATGGCTATCTGAAGGCAGCAGTTTTTAGAGCTCCATAAACTAGTATCAAATTCAGGAAATTTAATTTATTTTTATTTCTAACAACACTTTTTAAATATTTAGTTAATAGTATAAAATAACAAATTACAATTTTGGTGGGTTTTTACAAGAAATTTTCTGTCAAAATACTCAGGAGTCTTTACACAGCAGCTGGAGAGATGAGTAACCTGAAGAACTCTCACTCTGAACTGTCACTAAAAAAGGAATTGAAAATGGTGACTACCACATTACAAGAGCTATCTATGAAAATGGATGATTTCAAGGTTAATCTACAAAATCTAAAAGTGAATTCTCAGAAACAAACAGAAGTCTTTAAAGAAATGCTTCAGCAGCATCAGTTTAAGTTAACAACTACTGAAACTTCTTTATCTGACATTGATGGAAGACTTAAAGAAGAGGAGACACAAACAGATTTTCTCCTGAAACAAAATACCTGGCTCTCCAACAAAGTAGATGACTTAGAGAATAGGGAGAGAAGATCAAATATCAGGATTTTTGGACTACCTGAGAATACAGAGGGAAAAGACATTATCTCCTTTCTAAATAAATGGCTACCAGAGATTCTAAATCTTAATGAAGGCTTGTCATTTGGCATAGAAAGGGCACATCATGCTTTGGGAAATAGAATTTCAGCATCATCCTCTTCTTCTGCCTCTATGCTAGCAAGATCAATTATAATAAAATTTTTATCCTTTATGGACAAAGAACTGGTGCTAAAAACAGCATGGAGGAAAAGTCCAATAAAATATAATCAACATCTAATAAGATTTGACAATGACTACTCCACTAAAGTCCTTGAACAGAGGAAAAAGGCATGGCCACTAATACAAAGTCTGAAACAGAATAATATCAAAGCTCAAATAGCCTTCCCTGCAAAGATAAGGATACAGTACCTAAGTGAATTGAGAAATTTCAACACTATGGAAGAAGCCTTTCAATTCATCAAAAATAATAACATCATAACCATCCCAGAAGAAATGGAATGGACATCCCCGTCACTGAAGAGATCCACTGAAAAAAATAATTAGACTGATGTCAAAAAGAAGAAACAGAAAATTGAAACTTAGCTACCTACTTCAGTGAAGTCTCTTAAAGCATCAACTGATACCTAATAACTAAAATACTTTTAAATGGACTAAACGTGTTACATAACTTTCATTTCATACATATACGTAATACTAGAGTAAAAGAAAAAGGTATGTGCTTCTATTACCTCATATAAAATTCATAAATCTAAGTTATATTTTAATGAAACAAACTATTTCTAATATTGACATCCCTCTCACCTTGATTTATGCCTCATTATCTATTTATATATATATAGATATTTAGCCTATTTATCTATTTATTTAGATTTCCTTTCTCTCTATAAATATTTGTTAATTATAAGTTTACCTATAGTTAGTTTTTAGTCTAATAGTACTTCACTTGCAAAGTATTATTTCATAGTTATGTGGTAATTTATTTATTATTTCATGCTTATTTTGTTATATAGTATATTTAACCTAATTACTATTAATGATTGATATATTTTCCCATTGCTTTGTTGTGAACTAGACACTGTGTGAGATTTCCCTTAATGATGATGTAGAGGTGTATAGATGTTGTAATGTCCTTTGAATGTTATTGATGTTGGGTATCTGGTTATTCAAAAGCTTTCCTGTCTAGAGTGGAAATGAACTGTCATATAGATGCTGTTGTCTCACTGGAATAGAGTGGAGAACTCTCTGTCCAACTTGGGTGAAGTTCAAGTGTTTATGTTGTGGAGGGGAGTTCGTTCTTGGCCCTGGCTGCATTGGAGTGAAGTGACAAGCTAGCATGTTGGTGTTTGTCCGTCGACTGGGGATCTCCGGTTTGGCTTGCATGACTGATATCTTATATTCCTTTGGGTTAACAAGATATGCTGCGGGCTATGGATGAAGTACCCTGGAGGATTATTGGTCGGGTGAGTCTAGCATTCAGCAAAACATAGTCTGCGAGGTGTACTAAAGGTTTTTTTTTTTATTTTACTGACGAGGAAACATTGCTGTGAAATCGGAGAGATGTCCATGTTTGGCGAGGTGAAAGAGAAGTGACTGTGTTTTTGGCTTTAGTATCACTGTTTGAATGGAACCAGATGCTTAAGGTGACTGTTGGCTGATTTCTGAGTGAGGCGGTGTGTGTAGTGTCTGGTGTGGAAGCTCTCGGAAGGCGCTCTTCATGCCTTATTTAAATAAAAGCTGATAGGGAATGAGTTAATGTTTTAAAACATAGATTTTTTTCTCTTAGGAAGCAGTTTGAGTGGGGAAAATCACTCTCGAGAAGTTAAAAAGAAGCTTTTAAAATCTCTAGCTCTCATGAGCTATGTATACAGTTATGTACATATTTAGCTATTGAATATTTATTGTAGCTATAGCAATGTATGAGAGTTGATGTGATTGGTCACCAGTATGTGTATTCTTTAAGAAGCCTGATCGCTTACAGTAACAAAAACGCAAAAACGGGCATAACAGCTTTTCATGATTTCACATTTATTTAGGTACAGGAACTTAACAAAGTATGTTTGAAGCATTTTAGTAGAAGTAAACATTAAATCTAAGTATCTAGTCTATTAGAAACACGTGAAACTCTTGTATATAAAAGTGTTCTGTTATATTAATGTGTGAATGCATCTACATATACAGCTCTAGGAAAACTTTACACACAACTTTAATATCAGCTGACATAATAAGAGCAAGATTTAAACATTTTAATATGGATTATTTGATCAGTCCTTTTAATATGTTGAATAGTATTCATATTGTTTGTCTGTTTGATTTAGGATATGATAATCATCAGTAATAGCTATTACATGTTACAAGTTTGTCTGACCAAAGTTTTAAATAACTAATGAGTTGGAATGAAGTATTTACTTTATATCTTGGAAATCTGTGCTTCGAGCAAGTTCAGAAAATTGAATATTCATTATTACAGACGTTATGTTTATTTGATTAGTTACTAATTATGTATGTATGGGTATGTATGTATATATATATATATATATATATATATATATATATATATATATATATATATATATATATATATATATATATATGGGTATGTGTCTATGTATATGTGTGCATATATTGATATATCTAAACATTTACTTCTGCTGCTGAATGATAAATCATATAAAATATTTTAATAGACTCCTATACTATTTAAAATTGTATATTTTTAGCTCTAATGAATGAAAAAAGGAAGTTAGTGGGATAGTTCACCAGATGTACCTATTTGATGGACTAGGAATGTATTTCATTCCATGGTGGGCAAGTTTTAATGTACAAACTAGTTTAATGTTATTTTTTTCTCTTTAAATTTTATGTTATTATTTATTTTTACAAAGCCTGACTAAATTATATTTGATTATTTTAAAGTTAACATCTTACACAGAGATAGATGGATATTTAAAAACTAAGATTTTTCTTTTATTATATGTAGAGGAGATGATTTCAGGAAAATATATTGACATTGTAAATACTTCTTTAAAATAACTTGGCATGGATATCACATTATTCTCTTTAAACATAAATGGATTAAATAATCCAAATAAACAATCTAACTTACTAAGATATTTAAAGATAAATAAACCCCAATTAATCTTTTTACAGGAAACTAATTTCAAAATGAATGATAATTTTAGTTGGAATCCAAATGATTATAGGACTTTAGCATGCTCTAAATTTAAATCTAAGAAAAGGGGAGTAATAATCTTATGGAGGAATAATTCCCTGAACCATGAAATAGTATATAAATATATTGATAATGAAGGACTTATAGCTATAGTCATACTGAAGTTGAATAATAGGTTATGGACATTAACTAACTTATACTGGTTTCCTGGTATTGGGACAGGAACAGTTAAAATACATCTAGAGCAAATCATAAACATTTCCAGATGAAATCTAATAATAGGAGGGGATTTTAATTGTCTAACTGACACTTCTCAAACTACCAACAAAAAATTTCCGCGTTTAACAGCTACTGCAAAAATACTAAAAAAATGGACTGAGTCATTAAAATTGATAGGTACCTTTAATGTTATTGATAATAACTCCTTGACATTCTCTCATCAAGATTATAGGTTTGGTACTCGAAAGAGAATAGACAAACTTTTTATATCACAAGGTCTTCAATCCAAAATTACTTCTTTTTCAATAATCTCATGCCCTTTATCAGATCACAATTCACTAGTTCTTAAAGTACAAGTAGATTTTAAGCTACTAGCATTCCTTTCTAGAATCCCTTCATACATTACAAAAATTAAAGAATTTAAACAATGGTTAGTGAAAGAACTAAATTTCTATCTAAACATAAACTATAATTTGGAAGTAAATATAGTAAGTGTATGGGATTCATTAAAAGCTTATATTTATGGAAAAGCGATTGCCTGGTATAAAAATAAACTCAAAGAATGGGAATCTGAACTACAAGAATTACAAAGGAAACTCACATTATAGAAATAAAAAATATCACTCTAATACAGTTGAGAACAAGAAGGAAATAGAACTAAATAAAAGATATATTGATATTTTAAGTCATAAACCTAATTTAGCCATAGAAAGGTTAAAAATAAATGCTTATGCTACTTCTCCGAAACACCTACATAACTTATCTGTTAAAGTCAAAATGCAATCCAAATCCGATTCTATTGTTAATATTCTACATGAAGAAAGACATAAGAAGGTCTCGAAAATAGGAGATATATTAGATGCGTTCAAATCTTATTACAGTAATCATTATAAAGATACATATAATTCAATTGACAATTCCTTGTTAGGAAATATGATTTCTAATATTAAATCAATACCTGATAGTTTACAAAGAAATTTACTAAAACCTATTACACTCAAAAAAGTCACAGATAAAATCAAAGACAGTAAATCTGGTAAATCTCCTGGAATGGATGGTTTAATATCAGAAATTTACAAATTATTTCCCAAACATATAATCACCTTGCTACATAAGACATTAATTGAGATTAAAACCCATGCAATTATCCCCCCTTCATGGAAATACTCTCTAATTATACCCATTTTAAAAGAAAACAAGGATTCTAGCCTTTGCAGCTCATACAGGCCAATTTCACTACTAAATAATGATTATAAAAAATTTATGTCCATCTTGGTAAATAGAATAAAAATCAATTAAATGAAATCATTAACGATGACCAGACTGGATTTATTCAGAACAGACACACACATGAAAACATTAAAAGAATATTGACTTTAATAGGTTATCTAAATAAAGAAAATATAGAAGCCTTGATAATAGGACTGGATATTGAAAAAGCATTTGATTCCTTAAATCTGGACTATCTAATTCAAATTCTTGAAGCTTATGAATTCCCACTTTCCTTTATCACATTTATAAAAAAAGTATACGAAAATAATTTAGCCTATGTCAAATTAGGACCCTTTACTTCAGAACCTATACAAATTATGAAAGGTACTAAACAGGGATGCCCAATGTCACCCATTTTATTTGCACAGGCTATCGAACTATTGGCTATACTAATACGAAACAATCCAAAGTTAAAAGGACTAAATATATTCGACCAATATAACTCTAAAGTCATGCTCTTTGCTGATGATGTACGTCTCACTCTATTGAACTCAAAAGAGGCCTTAGATGAACTAGATATTCTATTAGAGACATTTTATAAGATATCAGGTCTTTGCTGTAATAATCAAAAGTCTAAATATCTATTATTAAATAAAAAAGGACATACAAGTAGATAAGAATAGTATCATAGGAATGCAACCTACAAAATAAAATACCTAGGGATAGATCTATATGATAATATACAAGATATAATACAAAATAATTATAAAAGGATTATTGACATAATAGATTCTCCAGTGAATAAATATAATAATCTGTTTCTAGTCTTTGAAGATAGACTTCAATTGATTAAAATGGTTCTTCTCTCTAAAATTGTATATATAGTCCAAGCTATTTTGTTAATTCCAGAGAGATCCTATCTTAAGAAAAGAACATCAACACTACTAAGATTCTTATGGTACCCTAAAAGAAACAGAATTGCTTATGTGCATCATATAAGACAATGGGATCAGGGAGGAATACATTTCCAAGACATTGAATCATATATAAATGCTACGTTACTCAAAACTGTGATTGAATGGATTAACCCTAATTACACATCCAACTGGATAAAAATTACATACAATGATTCTATTAAATGAAAATAAACTTACTAAACATATTACTATTATAGATACAAATAATATACTATGGTATTCATTGTGTATAAATCTACAATACAATATATCTAAACCAACAAAGACATTTGTAATAAATCATTTATATGATTATTTTAGAAAGTTCATAAATATGAACATGGAATTAAAGATCTGGTTTCCAACATTAATCCCCTTCAGCATTACAAATATTTTTCTAGATAGAATTCATAAAGAAGTATTTATGCAATGGGAACAGAAAAAACTAATTTGTTGGCTCCATTGTATAAAAAAAATCAAAAAGTTCTGGATATACAATATATGATATCAACTTATGAATTAAACTCTAATGAATGGTTAATGCTTCAGAATATATTGACATTCTCCAAGGATCTATGTAGAGTATTAAATAATTTGTCATACTTATCTTCACCTAAGTTTATAAGTAGATTGTTTGAAATTATTTATAATAATGAATATATGAAGAATGGAACTTCTTACTTAAACAACTTAATAACAAACTACAAAACAGCACCTAAAACAACATACTGACAATTTATTACTAGAGGAGTTTTGATTCAATTAACCCCAGAAAATAAGTCAAATATACTGCTTTTAGTAAAATTAACCCCCAGTTCTCAGTATTGGGGAGTATTTACCTGGAAATTCCTACATAGATCCTTCTTGACTCCTGATAAAATTTCAAAATTCAATTTTACTTGTAATGGAGTATGCTGGAGATGTCAACAGATCGTTAAAGCTGACTGGTCTCATATTTTTTATGAATGTAAAAAAATTAAAACCTTTTGGGAAAATATTAATAACTTCTTACAGGCTATTTACACAGATAAATTTGTCTTGACCAAAGCTTTAATTTTATTGAATATATCTGAAGAGATTTATCAAAAAAGAACTAATTTATATGTTTTATGGACAATGCCAGCTATAGCTAGGAAATGCATAACAAAGAGGTGGAAGTCTACCATAGTACCTGGAAGAGAAGAATTTCTATGCTTATTAAAGAAGACGGTGTTGATGGAAGTTAAAATCAAAGAATTAAGATTGTTTCCAATGCCATTAACTAATAATCCGTGGAGAAAAGTTTTGTCATTGGTTGATACTCTACAAATGGATCTAATCTCTTCTTAAAGAAATCATTCTTAAGTTAAATATCTTTATTTTGTTTAATTTGCTATCATTCATTTATTCATGTAAGGCTGTATGTAAATATGTACATAGTTTAACTCCATAGTTATTATGATTCTACATTGTAAAAGTATTTATTAGTGTTGACTAATAATCAAAATAAAAAAATTTTTGAGTAAAAAAAAAAAATCTTGATGAGTGGATGGGAAATAGGAAATACACCCCGGGGATCACTGCTGTGTCTCTGCTGGACAGTGGCACAGGAAAATAACTTTATTGGGTGGCGTAAGCTATGGTACCTTGCTGGCTAGGCTTACATAGGCCCTTGGACTGATAGCCTAGTACCTACCTATGAACCTATAAGTTTGAACATCAGTGCATTCATAACAGTATTGAACAAAATTTAATGATGCTCAAGGAAAACAAAATATAAAAAATTTAATAGCGACAGAGATGCGTATATAAGAAAGGTAGCATACCCAAAGCCTCCAAAAAGTCAACCGTGGGGTATAAAAAATCATGCTTCTGATGTTGTCAGTGGTCCTGAATATTCCCAACTCCAGGTGAAAGCTGATCAGCAGATACAAAATGAGCATGTTTTATTTAATGTCAATCAGCAGTCATTTAATATTAATAATCAACAGCAGTTTCCTTACTTAACATGTTTTGAAAGAATTAGAGAAAGGAACGAAAGAACAAGGCTTGTGAGAATCTTAATGACCAGGAATTTTACACACCTTCAAAGAGGAATCAGCAACCAGGGCCTCAACAGAATTGGCCATGGTGAGGCAGGTAAGGAAAATTACCAGAACAGGAGCAACCAGAGATAGGTTATGTAAATAACTTGCAACAACAAGGCCCATCAGTGGTTTCAAATAAACATGGGGACTTTAAAATATACAATTTTTCACAGACTTTGGTTGATTCCAGCATTGCTGATTTTGTTAGTAAAGGACTGAATTGTGTATCTAGGTCTAGGGAAAATATTGCAAAAGTTGTCATTGATCTAAAGATTTATTTATGTAAGTTTAATTTCAAATTATTGTTTGAAGGTAATGTGACAATGTCTGCTGACACACATATAGCTAACACATTCTACCCTCCCCTCCAGCCTGCTCTTATGATTTATGAGAAAATATGTGAACTTGACTTTTGACATATGCTGCATAAGAGCAACAAGGCTGCAGATAATTTAACAAGTAATGAAAGGGAATTGCTAGCATATGTCAAACAGCAGAATATCAGAGTTAGGAAACTTGATTGGGGGTGGGTGGGTTAGTGATTATTGATATGCATGACTACAATGAGAGAATGACAAAAAAAACTGGAAACTGAAACATATGAAGAAGTTTCCAAAAATTAAGTTAATGGAGACTACAAAAGTATAGCAGCATCCCTGCAGGGCATGTTTCTTGAGAGACGTATTGATATCAACTTGCATAACTATCTCACTATGTCCTCTCGTACAATACCATTGATCTTTGGTACACTGAAGTTTCATAAGAGGCTGAATGAAGATTCATAAGAAGCTGAATGAACCCCTATGCATCCAATAGCGCATCCAGTAGCCGATGGGCACAATTCTATCAATTATGCCTGTGCTGTGTTTAGATCTTAAGTTAAAAGTTTTTTTGCAACACGAAACACAAATATGCAAAGACTCATGGCATTTTTTGAAATCATTAAATTAAGTAGAGCACAATGATGCCTATTTGCTTCTTACTATCGATGTCAGGGACCTTTTCTCGGTATTTCCACAACAGTTGAGTATTGACTGGGTCACTGAATTTTTATTTGAAAAAGCTGTATCTCAATTGGAAATTAATTTATATGTGGACCTGTTTGAGCTTGTACTACAAAACAGCTACATATATTTTGAGGGAAGGCATTTTTTACAGAAAGCAGGGATGGGCATGGGGTCCCTGTGTGGTACCTTTTCTGCTTATCTAGTTATGACCCAGTGGGAAAGGAAGTATGTTTTACATAGGCATGAATACAAAGAGAAAATGCCCCTGTACTTAAGATACCTGGATGGTATATTTATTTTGTGGGGAGTAGATGAAAAATGACTTAAAAGAATATGTTAATTATTTCAATGTCATTACTGATTTTTTGACTTTTACATATGAAATGAGCAACACTGTTACTTCTTATGTAGATGTAAACCTGCATAAAGATCAATATGCTAAAATATTTTTTCTAAAATACATAGGAAGGAAACATATTCCAACTCGTTTTTGCATTATGATAGTGCACATCCTGCCCATCGAAAGAGAGCAGTTGTCAATGAACAAGTGGTCCATGCAGCCAGGATGGTCACATTAGCTGAAGAGTTTCAAACAAAATGTGACAAACTGAAAGGAATGTTTAATGCTAGGGGCTATCCAGACAGATTATTGACAAAATTGATTGGAGAGGTTTCCTATAACAGAAAAGTGGTTATTTTCAACCGATATTAAATAATGATAAAATTGAGGTGTAAATACGGTGGAACATCAACACGGATAAAGTAACTTATACCTCTAGTTTTATTACATCTTACACTAGTGCTTACGAGACAAGAAATACACTAGTAAAAAATTGATGCTTATTGAGGAAGATGGCCATCTAAGGGACAGGCTAAAAGAAAGACCTAGATGATTCACAAGAAGGGGATACAAACATTAAGACTCTGTTAGAGCAAAAAGCACAAATGAAAGGAACCTGGGAATGAAAAAATGTGGGATGTGCCATTATTGTGTCATCATTAATGTAAGGGACAGTTTTGAAATAAGAGGTATTAAGTACTAACTGGGAGGTAAATACAACTGTTGCACAAAAGGGATGGTATATCTGGCCACCTGTCAAGATTGTCCTTCATACTATGTAGGGAAAACAGAGACAACCTTGAAAGAAAGACTATATGAGCACAAATATGCTATTAAGAAACAAAAAATAGCTAATCCTCTAGCCAAACATGTTATTAGCAATGAGGGCCATGAATTTAAATATATGGTAATAGAGCAAGGTTTGGTCAGCCCAAGGGGTGGGTCTTGGTTATTGCAATTAGAGGAGAAAGAATTAAAATGGCAAGTCATACTTAATGGATATGCATGGCCAGGCCTGAATGAATATTCATCTCTCAACAGTGTGCTTAAACATAGGGCTTTGCATAGATAGACTTAGTACTTGTAGCATAGCATTATTACTATCATAAACAAACAGGGGGTTCTCATGTTTTTTTTTATTTTTTTGCATGTATTATTTTTTAGATGTATTGGTTTGCATGCTTTTTTGCACAATTTTTATAATACTTTTTGTATTTTTGCCATGTTTTTATATGTTTTTTAAATGTCTTTTATCTATACACTGGGTTATATATTTATTATTTCATTAAAAAGTACAAATTGTTATAGCATTTTAATAGTAATTTTATAATGAAGTTGTATAACAATGTTTACAATGATCCTTAAGCTTTTATAATAAAGTAATAACTTAACTGCTGGAAAATTATCATAACATGACATGTAATGAATGAATGTCAGGCACCTTATTTTGTACTACATTTGCAATGTTTTTTGTTATTTAGAAAGCAGCTTTAAGGTAGTTTATTGTTTTTAATGGAATATTTGGCCATGGTATCTTTATAATCTAGTGACTTCAGTAGGGACTAGTAGCTCATATGATGAGGAAAAGTTTCAAAGGTGATTTATGCAGTTTTGAGTAAGATCTGCAGAAGTCTGGCAATGTTTAAACGAAAGCACTAATAATAAAATTAGGCTATGTATAAACTGAGTTTTCTGCTTTGTGTTGTTTTAATTTTCAACAGTTTTTCTTTGATTGTTTTTTTTTTAGTTTATTCAAGTGTTATAAGTGAGACTGACTATAATGGAAAGTGGAACAACATTAAAAGTGGGTGAACTATGCTGCATTTGAACCCATGACCATGTGCATGACAGTCCTACACAAACACCTGTTGCCACAAGAGAGTTGAAAAAAAAAAGCTGTTCATGTTTCAGTTCATTGCTATAAACTGCAATGTCACAACAGTAAAACAAAGGTTGCACAAGGAGTACTAGAATGTGGGATCATCTGTACTCCAGCCCTACACTTATACCTGCTGCCACAGGCAATAGCATTGATTGAATTTATCTGTTTTTTAGTTTTGGCTGTCTACTTTCTGGATAGTCTACTTATCCTGAAATAAAGGAGAAATACTTGAAATAAGGAAAAGCAATCTATGACATAGAGAGTAGAAAATGCTAGCACACATGACATATTTATACATGGGTCTGGATTTCAACTCAAACTCTAATGCACCTTTAGAAAACAGGATGGGTGTCATATCCTTCTTTGTCACACAAACAGCATTGCAGCAAAGAAATGAAGTAATTCTTCACATAACCAACTGCAATAGAATGTACACTAATATCAAACCATAAACTGCTATTTGTAAATGTATTAAATGTATTATATTTGGAAGTTGTGTACTCATACCTCTCAACCTGGAAACATCAAAAATCTGGACAAAGGCCTAAGAAAAGTAAGTAAACTGACCAAAAATTGGGACACTTATTATGCATGCAAATGTTATGTTAATCATGTAATTCAACCCACTCCTACGGAACTGTGGGATACCAACATAAAGACTGAAGTTACTAAATAACAATAAATGATGGCAGACATTTGAATTTCAGATGTCATATCACTCAGAAAATATATAATAATGCAAAAAATGCTATTCTAGCAACTACCTGAGTTTACAGGGGCAATGTTTAAAATCTGTCCCTATTGGGCCTTTGTCCCACCATTATTTTTAACTTTGACCAGATTTCTTGCTGTGAGAGATTGAGAGGTATGTTACTGAAAAGGAGGGAGACAAAGTCTTAGCAATGAGTTATCTAAATGTCATATTGTACAGACAGTCCTGGACTTGAAGCAGGACAGAGTCCATGTTACCAAAGCTCATTAAGTTGGACAATCACCAAATCAAATGCCATAAATAAGATCAAAGATAAAGCCAAAACATTTATCAACTTCAACTGTCTTGAAAATTAAAATGGATGAAAAAAATCAGTGCAGAAGAGGTTTTGTGACCTTTTCTGAACCTATTTCTCATGTTGTTAAAAATGTCATAAGAGTCTAGAGTATTGTATTTTGTAAGCATATTGCACTTTCTAGAGATTTTCCAAAATGAGAAAGGAGAAGCAGAATTTACACTTTCAGAAAACTATATAACTTTGGAGGTGGATTTAACACATTTAGTCTCAGAAGGGGGAACTACTGTGGCAAATCTCCACAACCAAAGTAATTCCCTAGAGTTAAGTGAAGGTTGAAGATACCACTAAAGAAAAGTGATATGAAGGGGTCAGGTGGACACAAAAAATGTGGGTAGTGGTTGTTAGTCTCTGGCCTTCATTCTGCAGAATTTACTTAAAAACAAGCAAAGTCACCAACAAAAAAACAAGGAAAACAAAAGAAAGGTGGTCAGGCAAAAAGTGTGGTAATAGTAATAAAAACGGAGCTCAGTCTGTAAATCAAGGTTCTTTAATAGTTTATTAAGCCCTTTCATCCTGAGAGTAAATGGACGAAAGTGCTTACTCAATTATAAAAGAACTTTGATTTACACACTGAACTTCATTTTTGTTACCACTAGCGGCAGCACACAATATCTGGTGTTTATAATATACACCAAACAGGCATACCAATTATATGTAAAAATTAACATGTTTGGCAGGTAACATAATTCCATTTTCTCCATTGCCTTATGTAATAGTACTGTACAGTGGAGTTCTAAATAAAGGGAAATATAGTATTCTCTCTCGCTTATCAGTGGTGACTGTATTAATTAGGATGACTTCACCTGGGCTGTCTGAAACTGGCCAACTATGATTAATACTCTACAGCAGTAAACAGAAAATAAATGGTAGCATGTAAAAACATAAGGGATTATGGGGGACACATGTAAAAGTGACAAGACATTTTAGCTGCACTACTGCTGTGATGAAGATGACAGTTACAATACATAACAGATGCATTTTTAAACCATACATCTCAGTGAACCAGGTTAACTGTAGAAACCAAAGACTGTCCAACTTTCAATCAACATAATTTCAAGAACTGGTTCCCATCCTGCACAATTTACAGAGCTTGTTTTATCCAGTCCAGTGCCTGGTCAGGAGTATAATTATCTAAACTGAATAAGTTAGGTACGTACCTGGGGGGCTGATGAAGTCCATAAAGAAGAAACTCATATGACCACACTTCATTTTAATTATTTACTTTAAAGAAGAGAGACAGAAACATTACCACAATAATTATGCTTGCATAATACTGGGTGTGGCTAACAGGCTAAGTGAACCCTGACAGCTCATACACACCTAGACCCACATTCTTGTAATGCATATACTCAAGTCATCACTTTATGTATAACTGCAATGGTAAAAAAAATGTTTTTTGCAAAGTGGTTGGCTGCCCTGCAACCTGTAAGAGGAGGCATTGCCCCCAATTCACTTTCTTTATTAGTCACACTCCAACATCAAGACACCTCAGAGAAGGAGAGATAGTGTAATACCTGTCTAGCTCTTTCTTGAGGTGCACTAATTTTGGAATTCACTAATGTGAGCACATACAATATTGCACTAAAAGCAAGTATGCAAGGAAGGCATAAGCTCACATCAGCTCAAGTCAGTTTGCTTATGCAAATATTAAGCAAGTTTTAAAATCTGAGCAAATTACTGCATATTGTGGTATATTACATCTCTGTTGGGGTTTAACAGCAGTATAAGATCTGAATGGAATGGAGCTGTGTGAGGAATGGATTTTTATTGCCCAAATGGCTATTTGATTTTGATAGCTGCTGCCTGCCTGCCTGCCCTGTCAGATAAATGAGCAAGCCTTGTCTCCCTTCTCCAGATAGTACTATCAGCAGCAGAACTGCAGATGCAGAGTAGAATTGTTTTCAAAATGCTTAGGTTGTTTATTTTTTAATTCTTTTTTACTTACCTGGAGGAGGTCCAGGTCCCAGAGAAAGTAAATCTTCTCATCCTGACCTAGGAATGAAATGGTTATGATATGGATTCCTCCTAATTAGTGTAGAGCTGGCTCTGGGTGGCAATACATGGTGGTGATGCTAGCCATTATTTAAACCAGAAAATAGAAGTTAAAAAAATAGAAGAAAATCAGAAATTGAAAGGCCCATTCATGGCACTCCATTATTTTTCCCCTCAAAACCAGTAAATGCCAATTAATTCAATACGGTTGAGAGGTATGAGTGCACTTAGTGATCATACAACCTGTTATGAATATTCCTTGCAAATATACAGCTCTGTTTTACCTTTCTGTGTTTCTTGGTCATGTATCAGTCATCTGACCAGTTCTGTGACACATACAGTGTATAAGCCATTTTATATCATTAGCCTTAAAATGTGTGAGAGTACTAACTGGGAACAACATGATATGCAATTGACAAAAACTGAAGGGCAGGTTGGATGGCACAAACAAACACAGAATTCTCTCTTGGGAGAGCATAGGTGAGTTACTGTTATAGCACATTTAAGGGTACACTGTTCTTTTGGGGGGAACAAAGCTGAGTTACTGTTATGACACAAACAAGCATAGAGTATTCTTTTGGGGAGAGCAAAGGTAAGTTCCTGCTATGGCACAAACAAGTATATGTTGGTCTTGTTACTCTCCTTATTTTGCGTCCTGCCTGTTGTTTGATCTTGTGAGGGTTGTGAAGTCAGAAACTGCAATGTGTATCGTTACTTTCTAAATTCTCTCTTTAATGATTTTCCAGTACAAATGTATGCTGCTAAACTGAGGGAATGCAGTGAACATCAGTAGTTTTCAGAGGTATGACTGTGTGTATCTTTGATACTTGAGGCCTACTACTTACTAATCGGCACATATAAGTTGTATAAGTCTTCCTACATTCAAATCTCCTCAGTCTTTTTCAACCTCTCCACCTCTTCTCTGCAGAAACTGTCTATATTGCAAATCCACCCTCCTACCCATAAATCTAAACCCAAGTTACACAAACTACATCTATGTACTACTGTACTCCTTCTTCACACTAATAACTTACTCATATCTGAGGATGTCTACCCCAACCCTGGCCCCTCCCCCTCTCCTGTCAGTCAAACATCCTCCTTATCTTCTACCCCCCCCTTCCTTTCCCAAACACTTCTCATCATACCCAGCCTCTTACACTAAACTCATCCATATCCAAGCACCTGGCAATATACTCTAAATATTCAAAGCCTAACCAACAAAATCGCCAATTTCCATGCCTGGATAACACATACAAACCCTCACATCCTTCCCTTATCTGAAACCTGGTTTAAGCCACAAATCACTAACAATGAAATTCTCCCACCAGGCTATAATATCTATCGCTCTGATAGATTCACAAAAAAAGGGGTGGAAAAGCAATCCTCCAATCTGATATTCTCAATCTCTCACCTTTCCCCTCACCTATCCCTGACTTTCATCCAACTGAACTCATCATCCTTAATTGCCACCTTAACCCTCACAAAAAATTAACTATTGCCACTATCTATAACCCTCCTGGAAACATTCAGGTATTTCTTATTATTTTTGTAGCCTATATATACTATTAGATGAAAGAACTAGGTGGAAGATGCTTTTTCATGCTGTGTTACATTTTGAGTTTATTTAGTGACAATGAATTTGGCTATGTGCCTTTAAGCTAATGAGTTATTTAATTGACTGATTACTTAACTTGAAGGTATATAAACTGCACAGTTTGATGTAAGATTTGTCTGATGAAGTAGCCTTGAGCTATGAAAGTGCTTAAAATAGTGAAGCTGCAGAGTATCGAATATTTCCTAGAGAAAGTATTCGCTGGGACGTTGCTGCAGCTTTGCTATTTCCTCGACTGTGGAGTGAAGGTTACGACCCTGGTTAAGACAACTGTTTGAACAGATAGGGTTAAAGAGAGTGTGTGATAGTTAGGGACCTTAGGGTTAGGGAGTGGGTAAGGTAAGTGTGCGATAGGGACTTTAGGGTTAGGGAGCGAGTAAGGTGAGTGTGTGATAGGGACTTTAGGGTTAGGGAGTGAGTAAGGTGAGTGTGCGGTAGGGACTTTAGGGTTAGGGAGCGGGTAAGGTGAGATTGCGATAGTTAGGGACCTTAGGTTTGGGTGCGGGTAAGGTGAGTGTGCGGTAGTTACAGACCTTAGGGTTAGGGTTGGGTTAAGGTAAGTAGATAGCCAGTCGTGTATGTATGGTTTAGTGTAGGGTTTTGTGAAGTGTATGGGTGTGGATTATTTATTTTGTTGTGCTTGTGTTGCGTGTATGTTTGTCGGAACAGCAAATTTTTTCCCTGGGAAAAAATTTCCTGTTCTGGGTGTTTGATGCTATAGTGTTTCGATCAAAATGGTTCGATGTTATAACATTCAAAGTTTTAAAACTGTAATGTTATAATATAGATCCTATAATATGGGTTCACTTCAAAATCTCAAAATGCTGAACTCAAAATCACGAAACTCAGAATACTGAAAACTCATAATACCGAATCTCATAATATCGAAAAACATACAGGACACCAGCACATACAGGACACCAGCACTGACAATATTGTAGCAGAAATACATACAGAAACAAAGAAAAGACAAACCATATCAGTCTAATCCAACTATAACCAGGGGGGCAAGCCCCCCATGCACCCCCACACACACATATATATATATATATATATATATATATATATATATATATACATACACACCATATGTTAGTATTCTATTCATATTGTGACTTTCTATAAATAATGTTTTCTTACTTTTTTCTTTTATTATCTTTTTGCTATAAGTTTTTATTTTAGGCTTCTGTAACTTAGTACTATAACATATAATGGAAAGTGTCTCCCTAGACCTCTGTCTGAAAAAAGACATTGATTTGCCAGATGGATTGTTCTGGTAACAAATTAAAAATAAAATAAAAATATTCAGTACTAGTGCTGAGAGTTGCATAAAAGAAGATCAGTTAAGAATACTACAGATGTGCAGTCATTATTCATAAAACTCACAAAGGGATCATAAATAAAATGCATAATACCTCTGTAGCATGCATATGAACTACTTACTCAGAGGCTGCCCTTACCTCTGTCTTGCTGACAGCTCAGCTAGATCTAATTTTACAGTTTCTGTCAAGTCTTTTTCTACATTCACAAAGAAATAATTCAGTGCAGATAACTAAAGTATCTCAAATTAAATTAATTCACTACACCATTAATGAATGAACAAGGATGAATGTCTCAGTACAGAATGTACGTATATAACATAGCCTGATTATTTTCGTTAATCAGGTAATGCAACTCGTCCATTTGGATCTTTATTGGCCATGAACTGGTGCACAAGAGTAGAGAAATACAATAAGCATTGAAAAATTTGAGTATCCAGATAATCTTGTATCTAAATAATAAACAAAACATTGGTAGGGAAAAAGAAATCAGATCACCTGGACAAAATCCAAACAGATACAAGAAGTACATATAAACTGCACATAAACAATAATCAGAAGTCAGGACTGAACATCAGACATTACAGACGTGAGGCAGCAAGCCAAACAACTGTGTAATGCTAATGCAAATATTCAATTTTATATTCCCAACTGGTCTTCTGATCTGAATTCACTTGTGTTTTTTATTTACTCATGTAATACGTAAATATTGTTTGTGATATGTATCATAGGATATTTGAAATTTGCCATCAGGAAACCTTAAATGAGTTTGAAAGAAATGTATATACAATAAACAGAAATGTAAAACTATGAGATAAAAACCTTTATTCTGAAATAATAAAATTAATAAAATATGTCTGTGATTTTAAATGAAATATTTGCATCTCATCTAATATGTTCAACAAGAATTCAAAAGGTAAAAGACAAGTGCCTAAAGCTTCTTTCCACCTGCTTTACAGCCTGTTGTGAGTTTAACTTGATCTTAGCACCACAATGAGAAGCTTTGACCTTGATGAAACCTGCAGGAACCCTTCAGGTTCCATTATAAATTCAGTAAGTCATTCCCTCTGCATAAAAAAAACAATCATGAAAGAGAATTTCCCATATGGAACCACTTACAGATGTAGGGCATTTCTTGTACTGCATTTATATTTAATTACAGGCTTTTCTGCTTCCTTTTCTTTTCATTCCTTTGAAGGTAAAAGGACTTTAGGGATTGCTTTCTATTTTATTGACATTATTAGATTAGTGTGCTCTCCAGTCAAGCATGCCTTTCATCTCCATGTAGTATATGCATACTGGGGTCTGGGGCCTAGAAAGACCAGTACTAGCATATCCACTCCCTGTAATGTAGCTTTGAAGTAGAGAAGAGAAGTTCATCATCTTCTGTCATTAAGTGACTTGTGCATATTTACTTTGTGTCTCATTCAGTTAGTAGATAATAACTCACTCCTGACCCACAGACCTCTTTCTAGGTATTAGACCTGATGATAGTCAGTAAGATAATAACTACAGTTCCCGTGAGGATATATGTTCAAGAAATGAAATAGCACATTGCCAAGCAATTTGTTTCAGTTTGTTTTATATGCAGTAACAGAGTACTCATCCCCTGAAGTGGAGGTGACAGATTTTCTGCGAGCGAATCTTATGACACTCCTCTTTTTTTCCATGCTTGCTGTGATAATGCTGAACTAATGTCCAGCATGGAGTTTCACCATATTAATGACAGCATCAGGTAAAATTACTCTGCACTCACTTTTAGTATCTTCCCATGGGGCATCTCCATGGATCAACAAAATAACGGTTTACTTGTTTTCCTTACTGTTTAGTTTGACTTCAACAGACATTGTACTGGGGCAAAACTGTTAACCCCATTACCATAATAAGTAATATTGTCATTACTTTTTTTTTCATGTTTTCACGTTTCACGACAGGAAAAATGCAGCTTCATTTTCATGATAGCACAGCTTTTAAAGACCAAGAGAAAAAGAGCATACATATGCTCAAGAAACTAAGGTTTTGATAATAATTCTGTCACTTTGGTTTTGTCTACCAGGAGCTACTTTCCACAAGACAGAAGTGAACTCTAGTGTTTGGTGCAGATTGAGAAAAAAACTGATGTGGTATGTTGCAAATAGGGTGGCTTCCCTTTGCGAGCTGTTAGCTTAAGCAGACTGTCTAAGCATGTTAAATCAGTATGGATATAAGCCTATAAAGGTGTGTGTGTGTGTGTGTGTGTGTGTGTGTGTGTGTGTGTGTGTGTGTATGTGTGTGTGTGTGTGTGTGTGTGTGTGTGTGTGTGTGTGTGTGTGTGTGTGTGTGTGTGTGTGTGTGTGTGTGTGTGTGTGTGTGTGTGTGTGTGTTGGGGAGTAGTAATTCATAAAGGCCCCAGATTCTCTACAGGGAAGATATACTGCTTAAGGAACTTGTGTTTGATTACAATTCTAGGACATCGCTGCCATAAGCTATGAAGATGTAATGATAGTGACCTGAAAACAAAACTGGGCTCATACTCTTCATGCCAGTCCTTTCATTAAAAAAAAGTTCTTTGAATATTTTTTGACAGTCATACCACTGCAAAGAAATCCTATGGCAATGGACTGCAGGTATTCCATGTATCTGTGAGAAAAGGGCATAGAATAACAACATATTCTTTCTTCTATGGGGAAATAAGGTAAGTGTTGCTATTCTTACTATAAATGAGCTCCCCCTGAAATGGATTTACTGCTTTCCTTATGACTGGGCAGTACACAAATATATTGAACTGGTTACTCTTTACATTTAAACATCTTGGTTCCCTGAAAACCATCATCTAGCATTAAAATAAATGTGGTGAGAAAGACAAAATTCTGTATTAAATCACAAAGTAACCTTGAACAAACAGCGACATTGTGATACCTAATAAAATATGCTCCAAAAACAACTGAAAAGATGAGTTTACACAAAACTGCAAAACAGTCTAAACAAGCAGTGATACAGCTAATGCTGTCCAAGCTGCAAAATCCTTTACTAATGCATTCTACGGGCACCTACAATAATGTATGGATTGTGCTATCCCAAGCAAAACCAAGACTCACTCCTCCAAGAAAAGTAAACCAGTCTGGTGGATCCCTGCCATAAACAAGTTACAACAGAAGAAGGAAACTAGTACAGAAAAGAGCAAAATCCCAAGAAGGGAAATCATCCCTGATCAGTATCAGCAAGAAACTACGATCCCTCATAAAATCATCCAAGGCTAACTTTGAAAGAAAAATTGACAAGGACTCCAAAGATAACTACAAGGCATTGTTTAACTATGTCAAGAATCCAAGTGGCAATGCTCATATCTGCTCAGAGTTAGTGTAGAATTGCAGAAAATACACTGAACCGACCAATATCGCCAACATCCTGGCAGACAGGTTCACTGCAAACTTCACCCCCAAAAGGGCCCATAACCATACCAGAAGAATGTAGAGCCCCTGAAATCACAGACACTCAGGTTAAAACAGCCCTCTCCAAAGCCAAAAACACAGGAACAATGGGACCGGATGGTGTCCCAGGCTGCGTCCTACATGAGCTTAAACACGAACTAACCCCTCACCTAAACACTCTGCTCAAACTCAGCCTCTCCACAGGTCATGTACTCATAGAGTGGTGCACAGCAACTGCTATTCTGCTCCACAAAGGTGGAGTCACAACAGACCCTGGGAACTATCACCCTATAAGCCTGACTAGCTTGTTCTGCAAGGCTATGGAGTGCATCATAATGGATCTCATTAACAGAGACATTGGGAACCTTCAAACACTGGACCCTACCCAGTTCAGCTTTGTTAAGAGCAGATCATGCATCCTAAACCTGGTGGACTTCTTTGAGACAGTTACCAAGGCTATAGATGAGGGAAAGGTGGTACACACAGCCTACTTAGACATCACAAAGGCCTTTGACAACATTCCCCATTCTGGTATTATAGACAAGCTCACCAGCCTGAACATAAACCTCTATGTCACAAGATGGGCTGCCAACTGGCTCACGGACAAAACCCACATGGTGAGAGTTGGGGCAGCTAGGTCTGACTCTAAACTGGTTACAAGTGGCATTCCACAGGGCTCATTCCTAGAACTCCTCCTGTTCAGCATATACTTCTCAGAGGTACAGGCAAGCACAGGAGTACTATGGCTGACCAAGTTCACAGACAACTGCAAAGTAGGGGCTATAATTGACTCTCCGGCTGACACAGATATCCTCCAAAAGGATCTTACTGAGATGGATACCTGGTGTCAAAATCACAGCCTCAAGCTAAATGCCAAAAAGTGCATAGGCATCCTCTTTGCAAAAAACAAAGTATCCACAAACTACCACATAAGTGGTAGTCCCTTAAATACGAAAGACACAATAAGGGATCTGGGGACCCAAGTAGATAGTAATCTCTCCTTTGATAATCACATTGCCAAAGTGGTTAGAAAATCCTTCTGTGTAGCCCACCTAATCACAAAAGGGTTAGCATCCAGATCAAAATAGGTCATTGTGCCCCCCTACTCATAACTTATCAGACCCATCCTAGCGTACAACGCTCCATTTGGGATGATCTTTACAAGACACCTGCAAGAGCTGAAAAGGCAATAGAAGTACCTCACCAAGAGGCTCACTGACCTCAAACAGATGCCCTATGCAGCAAGACTGAAGAAACTCCAGCTGTACTCAGTAGCATACTCAGAGCTGATCTCTGCCTGACATACAAGGCCATGTCCAACCCAGAACTGATGAACATGCTCCACCTAAAGAAAACCATATCCCCTCGAGCCACATACTCTAGAGATCTAAACCTCACCACAACAATAAATAAGATGTGCTGGAGGGATAGATTCCTGTCCCAGAGACTTCCCATGCTTTGGAATAAGATTCCAATCTACATTAGGCAGAACTCCTCACTAACACTCTTCAAGAGAAACCTTGATGAGTGGATGAGAAACAGAAAGTTTACCCCAGGGTTCACTTCAATGGCTCTGCTGAACAGAGGCACAGGAAACTAATCTAAGGGGGTGGCAAAAGCCAACACATTCTGTTCAGGCTTATAAATGCCTTCGGGCAGATAGCCTAGTACCTACCTATGAACCTATGAACCAATGAGCTGTGAATATGAAACTGTTCTTCAAAACTCAAAAAAAAAAAAAAAACATTCAACCAAAAAGATTTCTTGAATTTGAACACCTCAGCTTATATAACCAACCTTCATATTCCGCAAAAGTAACTAAATGAAAAGTGATCAAACATACAAAATTTCATGATGATGGAGTGCAGTGTAACTAAATGTACATAGCTCTGTCACTGTCTTTACTGCACTATGTCTATAATGGCTAGTTGACCCTGCTATCCCCACCACACCAGCAGCTGGATGTCCATTATCTGAATAACAAACATCAGATGCCCAACATACAATAAGATTAGCTGGAGATCTATGCTCCTTTCCTCCACGCTTACAGTCCAAGCATTACAGGAAAGAAAAGAGGGATAATATTTATTTATTAATTTATTTGTCTTTGTTTACTGGGAATATCCAACTGGGCAAAGCCCATTTTCCTCAGGGGCCTAGGATGAAAAAGATCCTGAAGATACATTTAAGATACTCATGAAAAAACAAAACTTTACAAAGATGCATTACACAGATCATTCTTAAGAAATCTAGATACAAACAGTTGATTGTTCTGTTGTGACACTATACAAAGATATACCAGCCTCAGGATTCATGAAGCTTGCACCAAGCGCAGGCGTAGCATAGGCAGTATAACACTAAATATGGCCTCTGAGCGATTCAGGTACAATCCAATTCCACATGGACTACCGGCGTATGCCAGAACTGTGCAGCCCTCGGCTTAGGTATGCTAATCACCCCATGTGCAGTGCTGCACCATGCAAATGAAGGTACATAGTGATTCATGAAGTGGTGCAGGTGTAGCGTAAGCCCACGGAAATGTAAACCAAAAAACACGGATTACATTTTCCCAAGCAGAACATTGGAGCTATGGAAGCAGACCAGACTCATGTATTACAAAGTTAACATATGCCAATGGCTAAATACATATCCAATGACATAAAAAAAGATGCACAAAACCTAAAAAACAACATTTAATGTCATGTCCATAGTAACGCACAGTAAAACCGCAGGGTATGTGTGCGCAAACAGGAACACAAAGAAAATATATACAGATGCCATAAAATCACAATGTAATACAAATCAGGTTTTCACCATAATATGCAATGGTAGGCATGGTATACCACAACCAAGGTGCAAGGGTTACTAAGGGCCTGCGACAGTGTTCGGCACGGTAACTATGAATTAGTAGTCAATGCCATGCAAATGAGGCAGGTAATACTGAATCACAAATGTCCTGCCGGATGAAGGATGTACCATACGGCGCAGCGCGAGTGGCTCAGAGGAGATACATGACATCAGCAGAGGGGTGTGCCACCGTAGCAGTAAGCACATTGGAGCAATGCAAATCTGGCCTGGCCATTGCTAAGCAAAGCTGCAGGACAGGGGTGGGGAGGAAGGTATAGAATAGTTTAGCTGAGAGCACATATGGTGCCCAAAAGTGCATGTGTACAGGGATGAAAACATGCCCGAAACCTGGTAAGCAGATGCACGTGCCGTGAACAATAGCACAGACAGGAAGGACAGAGGAAGAAAAAAAGGAAATGCCAAAGTAGGGTAATTGGAGTACTACTGAACAATTAACACCAATCAACTCATGGAGGCCAATCGATGGCAGCTGACAAGTCTGCTCGCAGAAACCTGCAAAACAGGTTAGGGGAGGCATTGGATTGCAAAGAAAGGAGGAGAGGCATTGGATTGCAAAGATAAGAGATCTGTCATAGCAGAGCAAAGCAAACTGACAGTAGACTGGCAATAGAACACATTATGCAAGATAAGCCAGGTCTAGGAAAGTACAAATGAAAGCAGGCTGCTGGATGCATGCCAGAAAATTGTAGGTGGAATGTGCAGAAATGTAAAGGGAAGGTCAAGAGGTAATCCAGAGCAGCCAAATGTAATTCAACACCAAAGGCACCAAAATATTAGTTCCAGTAGTAAAACACATAAGGTACCTTGTAGCTACGATCGTACATACACACCCTATGACATCATCGGTGTTCACAGCACAATAGTATAAAGCATGAAAGTACCCTACACACACCTGTGTATTCCCAAACACTGCACCATAGGTGTAAACACACGGGGAACTTTTAAAATGTACATGTTGGGAGCTGCCATAGCTGTGATTCATCAGCATGTGTTAGAGACTGATGGTGTTGTGGAGGATGATGCTGACAACCACCGCAGGCCCCGGAGGAGGAGAAGAGTGTTCAGACCAAGGGTAACCTACCAGGGGCTACATGATCTGGAGATAGTAGAGCGTTACAAGGTGGACAGGGACATCTTACAGCAAATAGTGGAGCTGTGCTGGCCATGCCTGAGAACCAGAAACAACAGAGGGTAACCCATCCCAGTGGACACGAAGGTATGTGTAAGCTTGTGAATACTAGCCACAGGTACATTTCAAAGGCCAACTTGAGATATAATGGGGATCTCACAGGCATCAGCATCCAGGGTACAACACCAGTTCCTGGATGCCATGTTACCACATGCCAATGAGCATATATACTTCCCCCAAACTGAGGAGGAGTTGGCCAGCAATATGCATTACTTCCACTGCTTGGCACACTACCCGGAGGTACTGGGTGCGATAGACTGCACGCACATGCATATCAAGTCACCACCCAGTGAGCATGGTAGGCGCTACATAAACCACAAGGGATTCCACTCCATCAACTGCCAGGTCATGTGCAATGCCCAGGGCATTATCATGGATGTGTGTGCTGGCAGCCCTGGAAGCTACCATGACTCCCAAATCTGGCATGCCTCACAACTCTATCAGGTATTTGTCAGGGGGGACATCCCACATGGCCACCTTGTGTGGGATGCTGGCTGTGCACTGGAGCCGTGGATGATGACTCCCATCAGAAATACACACACACCCATGCAAGAACGCCATAATGAGGCACATGCACAAACCAGAATCATCATAGAGCATGTGTTCGGGATACTGAAATCATGGTTCTGGTGCTTAGACACATCTGGTGGAGCCTTGCAGTACTCTCCAGGCACGTGTGTCCACATCTTCATAGTATGTGCCATGCTACATAATATGATCCTGCAGAAACAGCTGCAGCAGGGACAAAATGGTGAAGGCCCTCATAGCCCACCTCAATTGCCAAGGCCATCACAGGCACAGAGGGATTCAGACCACGGACACACTGTGCCAGCCCCAGTAGGCAGACAGAGGTGTGCCCAATATGCCTACGCCTTGGCAAAGAGAGAACGTATAGCACATACACTGACAGTGTAGGCCCCTATGGACTGACACACCTCTCCACCTGCACACACAATAAAATGGATGGCACACAAACACGACCACCTGTAAATTGTAATGTATAGGTGGCCCACTGTGTGAATCCTACATAGGCAGCCCTCAAACATTGTACACACAATAGCTATTGGAACACGGAATGTCAACACCTGAACAGTACATGCGCCTATCAGCATATGTTGGTGCTGTGTGTATAGGTTCGGTAGGTACACACCCAATTGTCAGAGGCCATACACCAAACATGGCAAACAGTGTCCGCTGTTGCCACAACATCAAGTAACCAACTGTCGCTTAGTGGAGCAGAGGCAATTGCGGGAGCACATGTGTGTAAGCACTGTTCTGCACACACTCAGTACTGATTCCCTGCTGCGTTAATGAGTGACTCCACATAATGTAATCATGGATGTTGTGTCAAGTCATGGGGTGTACCCATGACAGGTATTCGTCACCCCAGCATGCTCCACCTATGGTTGTTTGAAGGTGTAGCGCAGTATCGTGTGTGGCTCACTGTGATATACATACCCAATGCCATAGAACATCCAGTAAACATCACATGGACATACCATTAACTGGACTCATCAATATGTAAACTAACTGAGTTACCCATGTGAGTGCAGTATGGAGTATTAGCCATAGTATACTCCACATACAAAATGACATAACATGTGTACAAATCCCAGATGTCCAAGTGTTAAATGCAGTGACCATCGTGCATGTTCCCGGTCCCACTTCCTGCAAGGGATGTAATGTAATCCCGAAGGCACGAGTAATGCATGTCAGATGCAGGTCAACAGATCATGTTTAGCACACGTTAGCGGGAATATGCATTGCCCACTGCTGGTAAGCGACGTTTAAATATGACTATATGGATATGCGTGAAACAGGGCTAAGCTTCTCCGAGTATCACGCAGATCACGGTCAATGATGTCCAGAACAGGTGAAACCAGCATTATTCACCCCTGTACTAATAGCACCTGCTCTGCAGGGTAAAATGACCACTGCCAGGAGTAGAACACGCAATCATGTATACAATCACCTAACACTATTGCTAGCCAAGATGTACCTACGGTAGGGTTGCCACCTCTTCAAATGACCAATGTGGGACATACGTCAGATATCTGCAGGCTGACACATACACCTGGCCAGTATGAAAATCAGAACTTCACTGTTTTGCCTAGATAAAAGCTTATTCTTGTAATGTTTACTTACTTATTCTGTTTCTATAACATATTGGTGGTTCAGATACAGAATAACTGTTTTATGCAACTATTACATAAACTATAGGAAATAAGTATGTCCTAAAATCTCAGGATATTTGCCATGTTTACAAATATTTGGCTGGACACAACTGCCCAAAGAGAGACTGTCCCTCACAAAGTGGGATAGCTGGTAACCCTAACCTACGGCAGGTGTATAATGTGACAGGTACAGACACAAACCTGCAGAGTCCAGGAAACAGTATACTCCGATAAGTACACAATGAAAGGTGTAGCTTGCCTGTCGCTTTCCCTGTCAGAGATATAAATATGTATATATATATATCTATCTATATATATATATATATATATATATATATATATATATATATAAAATACAGATAGAAAGGGCGATAGAGTGATATATGTTGATATATACAGATTCACCAATATCTGCAAATATATAGATAGGTTAACGACATTCATAACACCTTGGAGGTATAAATAAATAGGATACCGCCAACTATGGAATGTGTAACATACCGACACGTGTAACCACGAGGCTGAAAGACCAAAAGAACACAGTACCAGAACAGTAGAACCGCGAGTACTTACTATGATGATATGAAGGGACATTTAGTTTTCCGCTGCCGGTGTTGCGGTCCACGTAGGTACTGTGTTCAACTGTGTTTGTGAGTGCCGTAGTCTGTGTATGTGTGTGTTGAGGGTGCCGTGTGCATTTCCATGTGACTGTAATGTGTGTGTGTTTGTGTTTGCATCGTGTGTCTGTTAGTGCCAACTCAGAGGTAGATCATTACGGTAGGTGTGGGTATAGCTAGCCGTAGGCATACGGTTACCACCTGTCCTACATTAGGAGGGACAGTCCCTCCCTGGGCAGGTGTGTCCTGACATAAAACATTACAAAGGGCAAATGTCCGAGATTGTAGGACATTATTATGTCCCATATATTATGTATTTTTTTATTTTTTATTTATTTATTTAACATTTGTTGACCGGGAAAGTTCGACTAGGTTCCACAGAGCCTGTTTTCAGCGGAGGCCCGGGGAGAAATGCTCCAGATGCATGTCTTTGGAATGTAATAGTTGCATGAAATAGTTATGCCTGTATGTAAGAAACATAAATGTTACATGCAATATGATAAGTAGCCAAAGTCCCACAACAATAGGCAAAATGAGGATAAAAGTATGTGCTATCCTGTGTACTGACCATGGCTATGTGTTGGCCTGTAAACACTGCTGTGTGTCCCGTAAGTGTCCAACAATGGCCATATGAAAAGGTGGCAACCCATGGCAAAGAGGTTCTGTCACCAACACAACTGCACTGACTGCAAATATCTGGGACAGAAATACATGGGATAGCTGTCATTTAGAAATATCCCTTTACATATCGCTGCAATTCTGGAGGTATGGAAGTATCAACCTCACCCACATACTATATAGAAACCAATTAACAATGGCCCAATGTAAAATCCCGTAACATAAGTCTACTAACTAATAGCTCTTTAATTAGGGAAGGGGCCCACACACACATATATATATCTTTAATATGTAGAAATGCAAGCCCCACAAACCTGTATATGCTACGTACACCCACCGACATCCCCCACACTAGAAACTATAGCAATACAGACTGTAATTACAGCACAAACATCCAGTCAGTCAATTACATCTGCAGAACCGTCAACATACCTTGTGAGAGACACAATTAAAGGTGCCATGCAAAATTGTAGCTGTTGTATAATGGAACAAATGGTGATGTTACAGTTTTTGTTTGCAATAGTCCGTTATCAGACGGTTGGGATGACAGGTATACGCACATGTTGAACCACATACTCTAGCCGTCACACACAATCCACGGGGGACATGAATCCAAAGTATACTTGTCTCTACACATACCAGTTGCAATTACACACAACAAAACACAATACAGCACATCACCCCGAAGGTAGGGCAAATGGGCAATGCCCAAGTGGAGAATTCAATTATACCCCACTGTTGCTGTGTAATTGGTGAATGGAGTAGCTGCACAGCTGATGTGCAAGTAATTAGTCACTAAGGAACACCAATTGGCGGCAGGAAACCACATGTTACAGGTATCGACGTATATAAGGATGACTTGCCAGACATTCAAACTGTATGCTCATACCATATAACTGTTTAAACAGTGTAAGAGAGATAGACACGAAAGTCCGGAACGATAACAAGGTATGTAGAACACTTGGTATGTAAGTATAGCATGTTTTGTATTAATTATTTAGTGTATGTATAGCCTGGTTTGCATTAATTAAAAGTGTCTGCAATGCATAAAGTGGGAAAAGGTATTTATGTAGTGATGTCTTGTTGATTATACTAATGCTTGTAGAAACTGTGCGTCCAGCAGTGGGCCACACGGTAAACATCACAGACACCACAAGGGATGCTACTTGAGGGCTTTAAACAGAACAATTCCATACAACTCGCCGTCAGTGGTAGGGTATGTCCAACAAGTACGTGCCATAGCAGGGGATAGTATATGTTGATATACTGTCACAGTAGGCATGTGTATGGGCATGTAACAACAATGATATGTCTAAGGTGGTCCCGCTGTGCAAGTATGCTTTGCATTATGGGATACTATGTAAAAGTATGCTTTGCATTATGGGATACTATGTAAAATATGTGTAATGTATAGTATTGTAGGTAGATATGTCAGATATTCTACACAGCATAACAGGCATATCATGTATACCAAAGGTATTGTCTATTGGCATGTACAATAACAGGATACATATGGCTTGTAGTCACGGGAAATTGTAATAGCATGATAGCTAACCTAAATGGAAGGGCTACCAAGTAACCATGCACAAAGTACATGTAATAGCTTCACAGGTTCATAGTGGGGTAATATGCAGTCTGGCAAGTCTATATGTAAGCACAACTACAGTGTTCACACCAGTGGCACCTCTCTATAGTAGTGTCCTGTGAACAGCAGAGCCATGTGTTACCTGCACCTCTGCACAGTACAGCCACTGCAGTGATCCCTGGTGTACATGTGTCTCCCATCCACCAAGTGAGGTATCACATGAACAGTGCTACTGAGTGTCCCTGCGTGATGTACATAGGAATCATGTTCCAAATCATGGTGAGTGTCCGGTTTGGGAATGTGACCCTCAAGCACATCCCACTCATCGTTGCGCGTGTGCACATATCCATGAGCATGTTGCTCACAGTGGCTTTTTCTTATGTCGTGTATGTGGAGTATATCCATTAATATTGTTGTGGACATGAGCCCTGTCTGTTCAGCAGAGGTCACCGCTGAGTATGTAATATGCAAATGTGTACAGATGTGGTGTTCATAGTTCAGCTGTATACTTTAACTGTCAGAGCTCAATAAACGTCATGGCGTGTTAATGTTGTGATATGTAAAGCAGTAGCTGTTGTGTAAGGTACACCCTAAATGGGGTGTTGTACCCTTGAATGTGTGTAGAAGTCTTGAGTTCAGAGGTACAATGGGTGCCTATGTACCAGCTACACACCCAGTACAGATAAGTGTGGCCATATAGAAGGATATCCATGCCACAGTGACAATATGGTAATCACAGGAGTGGGTGCGACATACCTGTGTAGTATGAACACGTACAATGTGATGTGTATGTAGGGGACTACCACCTATGTAATAGTCATTGGATGAATGGTGTAATGCAAAGGTGATGTTCATGCACCTTGTGTCATGCAGCTTGAGGCCATGATAGTCATATCAGGTATCCGTCACAGTGACACCCATATGGATGGAGTCAGTATCAGCTGGTGGCTCAATCATGGTGCTTTGTATGCAGGGATTTGTAAAGCTAGGCAGGGAAAGTCCCTCTGTGCTAGCCTGTACCTCAGGGAAGCATATACTGAACATGAGGGGCCCTATGACTGAGGACTGTGGTATGCCAAGTGTAAGCGAAATGCAGTAGGTACTATGGTATGCTACCCTCATTGTGTGTGTCCTGTCCATGAACCACATTGCATAACATCCTGAGACATAGGGTACGACGTGTAGGTGGATGTGTATGTTGTCAATACGAGAATGGAGAATGGTGATGAAAGGCAATGAGAGGACAATGTAAGCTGCGTGGACCCCCTTACCATAATCAACTACCCTGGTAACTGTATGAAAGGAGTCCACCAGGTGTAGGAGCCATTCTCTGGCCCTAACAAGTCCAATCCGGGTGGCATCAAAGGACCCGAGCCCAACAATGTCTCTGTGAATGACGTCCATGATGATGTGCCCCATAGCCATGCAGAACAGTCTAGTCAGGTGTGTAGGACAATAGTCCCACTTGTACATTGTGGCGCCACCTGTGTGGAGTGTGATAACTGTTGCTGTGTGCCATTCAGGGGCCACAATGTCTGATACAAGGCTATTACTGAATATGGTGGCCTAGTGGGGAGACATGTCATTCAGAGGTTTATGGACATCACAGCCTGGGATTTTGGAAGGTGACATGGGGCCAGTGTCCCAGAACATATAGAGTGCAGCTTAGTACTGTGTAGGTGTGACCGCAGGGACACTGCAATGTTCCTGCATGGATTATGGCCCTGTAGTGAGTGAGAGGGTGTAATGTTAGCATTGAATCCATCTGCCAACATGTTCCCAACATCACCTGGTTCTGTAATGTTCCTGAGTGACTGTTGTATGTGAGAGCAGATGTGGGTATTGCCATTGACTACTGACATACCACCATAATGCCTTCTGGTACACTCTGGAATGTGTCACAGTAATGTTTATGTAGCTAGTCTTGGAGTATGTGATGAGGGATCCCATGGCCCCACCGAGGCTGACCAGTGAGCTACCCATCCATGGGATTGTACACCACTGGGCAACAGCTTCCACCCATTGTTGTAAATTATGTCAATGGAAGTTGACCACCAGAGTGACGTCTGTTATCTGGTGGGTACCATCATGGCTCTGTGTGGAATAGCATGATCCATGTAGTTGTGTACGTGCTAATGAAGTGCACTTGGGTATGTTTCAGCGTTTGTATGTGCATTGTCCATCTGTGTCATGACGTTAACTACTGCTGTCATAAGACGTCTGTAGTAGGTGTTGTAGTACTCATGTACTGTGTATTCCGTGAAGGGTGTGGTGCCGGGATGTGGCTAAGAAGGATGATTAGCATATGTTTGGAATCCACCAATGAGGGGATAACCCCAGGTGTGGAACACCAATCACATGTTGGTAGTGTTCATGTCAAGGATAATGTTGGTCTTGGAGGTGGTGTGTATGGGTTGATCCAGCCGTGTGGAGGATATGACTCACGGATGTGTCAGTACATAAGTGGCTATCCTAGTTATGTGTGGGGTAGTGTCAGTCTCACATCAGTAGTAGCTGTCTGAGCCCTACTGTCCAGTACACCAACAAATGAGGTCTGGTAACCGTGGGGTATGTTGTTGAATCCATAGCTTGTTACAATGTGTATAGCAGTTCTGGACACAGTTAGTTGCACCTGGAGAACCTCTGATGCATTGTGCTAAGTAACTAGCCAGGATGTGTGTACAACATAGTGGAATATGGGAACACCTCGGCCGTGGGTGTGCCAGTCCAGGTATGTGCCTGAAAGGTATGGTCTGTCTATAAGCTGTCATTGCAGGTGTGCTCTACAGAGCCTAAAGGCAGGTCCCAGTCACTGCAGAGATATTGAAGTGGTGCATTATAAGATGTGCCTTGCCTGCGTGCGTCACAGAGGAAGATGTCAAGCATTGTGTCACATGACCCCATGCTTTGCATGCCAGTTCCCGTACTGCCAGTGACTGTTATTGGAAACTGTGCAAGACAGGCAGTATAGAAGCAGCAAGAGCCTTACATGTGATTTGTACTCCCAGGGCTGACAGGTGCAGGTCATCTGTGCCAAAGCATTGTGTTGTTTGACCAGGTCAGTCAAAGCTGACAGATACCAGATGCCTGTGGAATGACAGCAGAAGCATAGATAACTGTTGAAGTGACACAGTCAGTCATCCTACAGTTGTATCAGGTCCGGATGAATGCATAATGCTCCCCAGGGCTTGGCCCACACCTTCAGGGCTACAAGACTAGTGAGCTATTGCATGTCCCTGCACACATAATCTGTGAAGTGGCATCTCAGGGCAGTCACACTAACATGGAGAATGACAGTCACATCATACCTGGTGAGGTGTGGCATGGGTGCATAGGTTATGTTGCAGAACCAGTTACCCGACAGCAAGATGTAAGCGACTATTGCCTTGTGTAGCCTGCTGAGTGGAACAGCAGTGTGACCGCCTACAGAGTCACCTATGACTGGTGTGCTGTGTATGTTATAACACCCTATTGGCTGTATGTGATGGGCACACATGAGTCTGTGGGCTATAAGTTGGTGATGTTGTGTTCGGTGATGGGGGCTGCCTTTGGTGCCTACACAGAGTATGGAGAGGTACTGCACAAGTTGTCCTCGTATGTGTGGCCTGTGGTGGAGATCATGTGAGACTGCGTGATGAGTGGGGTGTGTTGCGAATGTTGCACATCCCCACATGACTGTCAGGTGCAGTCAGGGTTGGTGATAGCATTACCCCCAGCAGGGCTGCATATGTGCATCCCGCACAGGCTGTAGTGTCGTATGTTGGGAGGTGAGCATTGAATGTGTACATAAGACAATTGTTCTATTGCCACATATACAACATATCCATCATATAGACAGGCAATAGCGCAGGTACGTGACAGTTGGACATGCCTGTATATACAACCATGTCTCACAGGATATGTGAGTTACATGTGTACAACAGCTGTTATACTGTAAGCAAGCTGGAAATGTGAGGACAGACAGAGTACCTGTGGGAAATGGTGTGGAATGGGTGCTATATTAATCAGTAGCTCATAACATGCTCACAAGTTCTGAACAAGTGCTGAGCATGAACATACAATACAGATAGGGTGTTGGATAATATCAACCCAAAAGTGGTGACGACAGTCATAATGGGTGGCACCGCACTAAAACCCTGCTGAGTATGGTCTGCAGGTTCATGAACCATTATCAATGTAGATGTTAGCAGTACAGATGTACAAGACAGTATGGATGTTTGATTACAAATACCTTTGTATGTCACAGGAGTGTTCTACCAGTGGCCTGTTGACAGACTCACAACTACAAAAGGTGCTAGAGTGACATGTGCATATCACACCAGTGCCAGCTATAGTAAAACAGGGTTAATGTGTTGTACTCCACCCTCACTGTAGCCCATACCACACAGACAAATGTCAGGCATCTGAGTATGTAAGGATGTGAATGGCCATGACCTATGAGTTGACCTATGAGCAATAGCTGTGTCAGTCTTGTAAACAACATACAGAATGGGCTGCATGGGTGAGGTGTGTGACATATGTGCACATTCTGATGGATGATATCAGCATTGTCACCGCTAGGTGAACATCCCTGCACCCATTAACTACCACCTAGGCTGTGGTCAACATTATGGACACTGTGTAAGGGATGGTGCTGTGCAGTACACCTCCCTGACTTGGTGACATCTCCAGGCCACTTAGGTAGTCATACAAGGTACCCATGTCATGACAGGGTGCCATCCATGAGCAGGGAGATCATTGGACAGGCATACACACCACTTGGGTGACCAATATTGGATCACATATCACCTTTAAGGGGTAATGGCCATGCGTGGATGGGCAATACCAGCCTTCACAATCCTCACCTCCACTATGCAGCATGCTGTCTACCTTGCATAAAGACATGTGCTACACTATGATGATGGACATGCTATGTCCATATGCTGATCTGAAAGACATACGTCATGGACAGCCACCATCCTAATACTAGGATTGCCACATGCTGGACAGATCCCTGTGCAATTCATGTGACATACTCCCGCCATACCAAGCAACCCTGTCCATCAAGGCTGCACATGTCATCCCTGTCATACATGGTGTGATGGCCGCATGGTAGATGTAGTATCAACTGTCTGGATCAGTAATGTGGCAGTGATGCACCTCGCGGTGACATAATGGCTGTCTGATACAGCTAGGAAACCTTGCCCATACATGCTATAGTTGATAACCATCCCTGTGAATGACATCCGACTAGCCATTGTCCCATGTCTATCACATGTGCAACACAGGCGATCCGTGGCAGGATGTTGAACAGCTGTACAGTGTTGTGTAGATGTATATGGCAAAACACATGCATGTACAGGTTTCCATGCGTATGTGTGCATTGTCACTGCTCAAGTCCATTAAGGCTGTGTCTGTGTTGCTATGTGAAATATACACAGCATCAAGGTCAACAGCATTACCGTGGACACATCCAGGCATGTGCAGATAGGTAATAACACCAGTGCAGGCAAACAGACATGCCCACATCAAGACAACATTCATATGGAGTATGAACACTGTAATGAGGTGACACACATATATGGTGATGATATCCAATGCATAACGGGTGTTACATGTGTGTGACACAAACATGTCAGTTGTGTCAGCATCATGATGATTTGCAAAGATAACTGTGCAGATGTACTAGATGTCATAGAAATGTATGTGCAGCAGTATCTCTGTACATCTCTGAAACTGTGACCTGTCACCATCATTATGTCTTACAGATAATGCCTCGTACACACCTTCCAGCGTACAGCCGCCAGGTGGATGATGTCCTCATCCCGTACCTCCATGAGAACTATGAGGTGTTGTTCAGCCATGTGCCACAGCATGCCCAGCAGCAGGACGACCTGTGGCAGCATCTTCACAGGAGGGTGTACGATGTGGGTGGCCATAACCGCACCTACCAGCAGGTGTGCAGACACTGCATGGACTTGATATGACATGCAAAACAGTGTGCCACTGCAATCGCCAGGGAACAAGGTGGAACAGGTGGTGGGCCACCAACTCAGCCCCCATTCACACACACTGAAGAGCTACTGGCCAGTCTTGGGACACCCTCAGAACAGCATCCACAAACACTAGCTGCCATCGTTGAGGTGGGTGTCTCCCAACCAATGAGCCTGGAGTTTCCTGGTAAGTCAGCACTGCACATATGGCTACTATATCCCATTTACGTGCATGAGTCACTGTACATTATGTAATGTAACAACATATGCATGGTATGTGGACACACATGCTGCATACTACAGTATGCTACCCTGTGTATGCACACATGTGCATACTATATGCTATTGTACAGGCAAATGTGTTAACATGCACAGTGCACCCTGTGGCTGTCATACAGTCATGGATAATGTTCATACTGCTGTGTCACCCCTATACAGGTAACTCTGGCGTGCCGCACAGACATGAGTCCGTTGCAGGTGAGACTGTCATCAGTATCAGGCATGTTAAAGCATAGATCTATTCACCATGTGGCCCATTAACACTTGTACACTTTATGTTTGTTCCATTAATGATATACAGGTTGCATCACCCATCATTCACACAGGCCACCCATGTGCAATATATACAAATGAAATGATACACCGACATTAAACCAGAGTATTTGTCATTGCTACATGTGAGGTCAACTGTGCATACAATGGTGGAGGTGTTCTACAATGGAGGCATATGTACTATACGTTGGAACAACACGTGTGGTACCCAAACAGTACCACACAGTGAGCTGTGATATGGGCAGCCCACAGGAGTCACCATTATGTTATATGCCCCTGCAATGGGTGCACACATTGTGATGTGCCATCTGACATGTCCCAGACACATAGTGTATTGGCTGCAATAATGTCACACTATCCCATAACCCATACCCCACATACAACCTGTTGTCTGCATAGCCCTGTGGATGGTGACATATCTGACATCTATGGGTGTATGTCATATGGGACAATACAGACATGTGTGATAGATGACCATCACATACATTTGTCCAACACATGTGCGCACATGACCATGGGGGATGGCCAGAGATACCTAGCCACACAGTAGATGTGATGTGTATACACCCTGCTCACATTGTCCACATGTGTTCCAATTATAGACTTAGTTGACCGATTATACAGTTGATGTGGTACACTGGACATCCTAAAAGCCTGTGCACAGCCAGTGGAGGTGTCACTGAAGTCTACCATATAAGATGTGTTGAACATCACGCCTGTGTCATAGCATGACAACAGTCACCTCTACAGCTTCCACAGACATTGACATCACATTAGGCCACGGATACTGTACATTTCCCTTGCTGTTGTAGGGCATCACCATTAGCTGTGCACCTTGTGTGTGTGGTACATCAATGTCATGTGGGACATGGTGAATTGACAAGTCCGCTATGTATGGACATGGTTGCCAGGCAGCTAAGACTCTGTAGTTGTTGTGCAAGGGTGTCATCTGTAGGTCCTCCAGTGACCTGTCACATGACACTGCATGGTTTGGTGTGTCTACACCTCAGCATCGTGGGTCACAATCCACAGTTAAGTCATGGGTATGCATGCAGTTATGGCTATGCAATGTGTACATATTATGCACTGTATAGCAATATAGACGCCTCATGATGCCATGCAATGGCACAGTGTCTGTACTTCACACTGTAGAGCAATGTAGATGGCTCACACTACCCTTCCATGTGCATGTACATTTGCTAAACATGCATTCTATCTGTAGGGCATACAGACAACACTGCAATGTGATGCCCATTACGATGCTGTACTTGTGTCAGGACACCATTTTGTCAGACATGTATGCATGTTAATGCACACGTCAGCAGATTACATGTCAAGGTCACGTCAGCCATGTGTACTGTTATCCTGTTCTGGTCTACATGGTGTATCACGGGGATGCATGCATACTACCATGATTGTGTGAACGGCATGGCTACTGATATAACACCTGCTTGCTGTAGTGTGTTGCTGTAGTGTGCACCCCAGGGGGTATGCTTACTAACACTATTAATGTCTGTGCTGCATGCCGTCTGCTGTATCACAGGCATGCTGCATGCCATCTGTCAAATCACATGCATGATGTGTGTGTCTGTGTGTGTCAGTGTGTGTGTGTCTGTGTGTGTGTGTGTGTGTGTGTGTGTGTGTGTGTGTGTGTGTGTGTGTGTGTGTGTGTGTCTATTGTAATTTAGAGTCTTGCTTTGCATTCACAGGCGATGTAGGTGCGTTACCCTCCTGCAGTCCATCTGATGTTAGTGTCCCCACAAATACTAGCAGTGATGAACATATGCATGAGATACAGGCAGGATTGTCAGGGGCTAAATCTGTGCCAATGTTTGCAATCCCAGCTATGTCCCCCTCTTCCCCACACACAGTTCTGCTGCCAACACAAACCGCATCACCAGTGGCCATAGAGGAAGGACAGTCAGCATCTGTTAGTGTGGAACAGGTATGTGTGGTGGCTACAGAAGGTGTGTCTCCACACCACGATGTCAGTGTAATGTCTGCAGATGTGCCACACAGGCATGTGGCCGGTGCTGCTCGTAGTAGGACCTCTGGCAGACATGCACCTGCAGGACTGAGTGCAGCAGCTGGTATCACCAGATGCATGTTCCAGACTGTAATGGCAGCACAGGCATGTGCTGAATGGCAGAACAGAGAAGGGCAGAGGCTGCAGAGGGCTGCTATCTGTACGCTAAATGACAACATCCAGGCATTGGCAAATGCTTAACAGCAGATTGCTGATGTTCTGGACAGGGGATTGGGTGACACGGTCAGAATCCTTGACCGTGGTATGGCAATCCGCGAGAGTGAGCTGTCTGTGCTGGAACATCTGGTAGGAGTGAGGCATAGGCCACTTGGACATAGGCCAGCTACACCACCTAGTGCAGGTCAACGTGAGGATGCTACCTCACATGCCTGTTCCCATAGTGCCGGTAGCAGTAGCAGTGCTGCTGCTGCTGCGCTGTCCACACCAGGACACAGCAGGCCACGTGGACATGGCCCTGGACATTCCCAGTGGGGACACGGTTCCAGTGGACTTGTGTCATCAGACAATAGCCAATCTGTACCTCCGCCTGGTAGTGCCCATGCAACCCCTGGCAGGAACAGGTCACGTGGCCATGGTCGGACACAGTGAGTTTTACAACCTGGTTTGCACAATCTGGAGTTGTTAATAATGCCCCTGTGTAGGCCTCACAAAAGGCAGAACTGTGTGCACACATACACGCACACAGCAAGCACATCTGTAGAGCACCACTACACCCACATGCATACTGAACAGACATGTCCAATCATATCACCGGCTGTTACCCACACACATGATGTCACCCATTGGTGCAGCCTATGCCCCTGGCAAACATTTTCACCCTATGCATATGATGAAGCCTGTGCCGCATTCCTGTCATCCACACCATCGGTGCAGGGACAAGCTCAAATGGTCTGATGCACAGGGTGAACAGAATAGTGAGAAGTGTATATTACATTACTTGTGTACGACTAGTGAAAGAAGTGTATATTACATTAGTTGTGTAAGAATAGTGAAAGACGTGTATATTACATTAGTTGTGTACTGTTGACACGCACCAGACATACCATGTAGTACAGGTGTAGCATGCATTGTTATATGTTCACAGTATGTGTCTCAGTAACAACAGTAACAGCATGTTGGTAATGATGCCCTGGTTCCCTCCTTATGGCCTACTTGCATGTGCCTACAGGTAGCAGTGTTTGCAGACTCCTATGTGTAACTGTGGAGTACTCACAGGCACGTATGGCAATCTCAGCATGCTATACGTAGCCTCAACTGGACAGCTGGAAAGTCTAACATACCACAGATGTCCACACATATACTGATCCAGCAGCATGTGTGCAGTTTAATAGGCTATAGTGGCTAAAGACGTGACATCCATTCCAGGTCACATCACAGGTATGTTGACATGATGCAGGGGTTGTACACAGTGGTCTGGCCAATGATAATGATAGAGGCCACTTGATAGCATGAGGCCTCACTGTGTAGCAGTAATACCCTGTCACATTACAGAAACATGCCCACACTCACGGGGTCACCAACACTATAATGCACACCCCATAGTGTTGAGGTGAGGACACTTACCTATGTGGTCATCACCCTCACAGTTCTGTGTACCCACACAACGCGACACAGAGAAAGGGCATGTACAGGTAGCCAGTACAGCTGAGACCGATGGCATCAACAGGGTAGTAGACTGCATCACCATGAGGGGTTAGGGATCTTGTGTGTTCTGTATGGTAGCATACACCCTCATTTCCATGCACCAGACAGCCATGCATGCATACACACACACACACACACACACACACACACACACACACACACACACACACACACACACACACTGTGGAGACCACAACTGTCATATACATACGGATAGCTGATATGTGTGATACACACACCACACCTGCCTACGTCATGCTTTCTACACTGCAGTATGTACAGATGGCTTCCAGCTGTCCAGTATTCCCCACCATATGTGGCATATATGGTCACACATGCAAACACACATGGCAGTATTGTGGATGATACACCTGCTATATGATGATACGTCTGACAGACATGCAGCAGTATTGGCCACATTATGTGTACCAATGCTATGTCCGGCAATTGTGCTGTTATATGCACATGGGAGGATGTAAGTGTTACAGGTGTCAAGTGACATACAGTCGGTAACACCCAACCACTGTGTCAGTTTTATGTCTTCACTGTCAAGTAACAGTAACATTAACATAGCATACTGTTTGCACATGTAATGGCAGGATGGCATGTGACACACCTGTGAGCCATCCCCAGTGAACATCCATCTACACTGGTGGATCAGCACTTTATGTACACACATCCATCCATACATGATGTACATCCTACCGTACTGTCAGTATGTCACCATATACAGGTGTCAATGATGGGGCTGCATTGCAACTGCATGTTGTAGTTGGGCACAGATGAGTTACTTACATCAGCTACTGTACACGCATGGTAGCTGCATGCACACTACAGTTTGTACATGTGTGTTGGTCCTACATGCCTGTCATGTAGCCATGTTTGTATGCATCGCAGTTGGTGGACATGTGTGTTGACATACATAACACATGGACTGTTGTATGATAGGATGGGTGTCATGGGTAACTAGTACAGAAGGAATGTGTCCTTGGTCAACATTTCTACCTCATGTACTGTTGGCATTCAACAGCCATGGACCCACCTTCCATTTGTGTGCGTATGATTGCTGTAGCCACTTGGCACGGAGGACAGCAAAAGCTATGCTATGTACATATGTGTTGTGTGTGTGGTCCATGCACATATCCACTGCAATTACATGTATGACATATCCAAACATGTGTGTTCATTGGTGTACAGCGACAGTCATATGTCACAGCTGTGTAAGACCCAGGGCCCCTGGTATGTGTAGAGCTGACCTGGTTATGTACAGTGGTATCATCGCAATGCATAACACATGATGGAACCCTGTCGGTACATATGTAGTCTGCACAGTTGCTGTACACCTATGTACAGTCCACTGGTCATGAGTCACACGGTGTTGTGTTGATGTATGGCTGTGTATTGCTGGTCCAATGACATGGTGATGTCTGAGGGCTACATTGTAGACTGCGGTGTGTACCTCTGTGATCTGCACCTGAGACATCTGTGATGGCTCCTGAGTGTGTACTGGTCAATACATGTGAGTGGCCTTCATGTACGTGGGGACAGTAATACCATACTGTGCCCTTCCATGTTTAGTATCCGTGTGCATGCAAGAAGGCATGCCCAGTACGCCATTGTGTAGTTGGACACACAGTACATTCCAAACTGCGCCCTTACATGTTTAGAATCTGTGTGCAAGCAAGACTGCCCTTTGTAACTGCTAAGTGTGTGAGCATGCCCAGTATGCCGTTGTGTAGTTAGACACACAGTACATTCCAAACTGTGCCCTTACGTGTTTAGAATCCGTGTGCATGCAAGATGGCCTTTTGCAACTGCTAAGTGTGTGAGCATGCCCAGTACGCCGTTGTGTAGTTGGACACACAGTACATTCCAAACTCCACCCTTACGTGTTTAGAATCCGTGTGCATGCAAAACAGCCCTTTGTAACTGCTACATGTGTGAGCATGCCCAGTATGCCGTTGTGTAAATGGACACACAGTACATTCCAAATGGACGTGTGGTACTAAGCGTGTGGGCATGGCCATTGACACCTTGTGTCAGTGATGTGCCTCTGTGTATGGGCATGGCCATTGACATCCTGTATAGTGATGGTGGACATACAGGCAACAGATGTCCATTTTCAATGCCACGATGGATGCCTACATTGAACATACTGGTTGACTGTCTTGCAGGGTGTACTGTCTGTGGCATGTCCCATATCTATGTAGTGGTGTTGTAGTGCTCCGTAGATATTTAGTTGCCCCAATCACACCACTGCTGTGTGTTTGTCTACGTCTACCTTGGGACAGTAATATGCTTTCAGACTGCTCATTCTCTATACATTCACTATGGGCATCCCTGCCTTTGCGGATGATGTCACCCACCTAGAAGTAGTAGTTAGGTGTATGTAGTTAGGTGTATGTTCGACTCCCATCCCTGCCAAATGTGTGCATCTGTGTGTGTGTGTGTGTGTGTGTGTGTGTGTGTGTGTGTGTGTGTGTGTGTGTGTGTGGGTTTCCAGCTGCCTGGGGACACAGTAGTGCTTTTAGATGTCTCACAACACATACATTCCCTATCGGCATCTTTGCCTTTGCGGATGATGTCACCCACCTAGCAGTATGCCTCTGGGAGTGCTGTGTTGAGTAATCTTGGTAGCGCGTTCTCTAAATGCGTACTGCTGTAGTGTGATAAGGTAGTTAGGTGTATGTTCAACTCCCAGCCCTGCCAAGTGTGTGCCTCTGTGTCTGTGCGTGTGTGTTTCCAGCTGCCTGGGGACACGGTAATGCTTTTAGATGCCTCACACCACATACATTCCCTACGGTGTCTTTGCCTTTGCGGATGATGTCACCCCACCTAGAAGTATGCCTCTGGGAGCGCTGTGTTCAGTAATCTCGGTAGCGCGTTCTGTAAATGCATAATGCTGTAGTGTGATAAGGTAGTTAGGTCTGTGTTCTAATCCCAATCCTGCCACGTGTATGTGTGCGTGTGAGTTTCCTGCTGCATGACAACAGTACATTGCTTTTACACTATTCACTCCCATAGAATCCGTTCGGCATCTTTGCCTTTGATGCTGATGCCAGCAAGCTAGACGTATGCCTGTGTGAATGCTGTGATCTAGTAATCACGGTAGCACGTTCTGTACATGTGTAATGCTGTAGTGTGATAAGGTAGTTAGGTCTGTGTTCTGATCCCAACCCTGCCAAGTGTGTGTGTGTGCGTGTGTGTATATCTATCTATCTATATATATATATATATATATATATATATATATATATATATATATATGTTAGATAGATATAGATATATATGTGGATATTAGCACTATTGAATGTGCTACATTATCTGTACATGATCACCTTTGATGTATTAAATCTGCTATGGCTCTGTGATAGTGCACATACTGTGTGCTGTAGTGATCCTGGGTTATAGTTGTGTAGTGACCAGTTATTTTGTTGCTGGGTATTACAAGGGACATTAAAAACAATGATAGTACAGCACCTTTAAACAGTCGTGTGCACATCTCAGCAACAGTTAGCAGTGGTTATTACTTTGGAGGATGAGTATGGCTCATATAACTATGTATTAACTGACAGTACTATGCAAATCAGGTTAACATTACTGACTCCCATTTATCCACAGGTTGTGTTACAGATCCCAAGAATGTATGTGTATACATTGACAGGTGCAGGACTGGAATATTGTTGAATGCATGGAGGGGTGTCCATGGCCAATAATGACAATCTGTACAGCCTGGCAGGTATGGTCTGTGACTGTCCCACAACCACCTGTATATGGCTGACACATGCTGAAACTGTGTACATGCAGACACACACACATGAAACAAACAGCTAGGGCTAACACATACACACACATTGCATCAACATTGGGCCATGCAAACACTGTTGTCCATCACACACACACACACACACACACACACACACACACACACACACTTACATGTTGATTGGATGGCTCAATGACAGGCTCTGGAAAAGAAACACCATAACCTGTGCATACGATTACACCTGTGCCACCACCTGTAATGTGTAACAGTGATGCAGGAACAGACTAACATGGTGCTGATGCACAGGGTGGCTTTATAGCACTGTATTCATGTTAAAATGTTGTTAACACAAAGTGTGATATCTCATAGATTAACTCATAGTACTAAGCTAACTGTCCTTGAGAGCCATTTTTAAGCCTAGCCAATTATCCCTTGTGAGACTCAAACACTGCACCTTGTGTTTGAAAAGCAAACACCTTAACCATTAGGCCACCCACCTTAACCCCAAATATCCTTCTAGGTGTATGTAAGCAAGCATGATGCATTGCAGCTATGACCATCAATGTAGTATAGTTTACAGCACTGTTAATTCTGCAGATTTATTATCCATCCATGTGCCATTTGACTGATGTGTGTAGCATTGGCAGCATGTGTTTCAGAGTGTGCAGTACATGTGTGATGTGTGTAGTATAAATTTATACATGCTTACAAATGTGTACACTGGCTTACACGACATTACACGGACTTCAACATTCTTACACTAGCTTACTCATTCTTCAATGAGCGCACACGGGCTGACGCGTGCACACATGCTTACTCGGGTGCACAGGCGCGCACAGGCGTGAACACACTGTAAGCAGGTTATCAAGAAACATCAGTGATATCCATGGCGTACACCGTCAGTTTCCTGACTTCACCTAGGATAAATCATAACACGCCTCTTCCACTGATGAGTAACTGACAGCAAACATGTGACACACTGCTCCGATAGGATTACAGTGTTTTATACATACACACTCATGATGTCACCTATCTTCTACTCTGATAGTCCCCTTAACCTACTCTTACACTGTAGTGGCTTGGTCCATATGGCATGACAAATTGCGGTTCACTATCCTCAGCCTCAATTGCCATTGGATTGCCTACTAATGTTTGGTTACATCTCTGACAGAGCGCTTCCACACATAACAACCAGTACTCAGTAGCCATGTTGTCTTCAGCTTGCCATTCACCTGCATGGTGAACTAACTTTTAAATAAAATTACAATTTCTTTGTATATTTTAAATACTTTTCTTGTTTTAAAAGCGCAGCGCGTTTTCGCGCCGCTGCGCTACGCTTACACACCGGAGATCAGGGGAGGACAAATAGAGTTTTATTAATTTCCAATGGAAAAATATGCCACTGCCCTTATATTTGGCCATTGGCATGCTTCTTCGACTAAATTCATCCTTTATTTGCAGCTGACATTGCTCCATTTAGCTACTTGCAGAACGTAACTCGGTTAACATCCGAGTACATTTCTGCACATAACTCTACTCTTGCACAGACAGCTTACTGTTTCATGTATCACAGATTTACATCATTTGCATAGCTTTCACCTACAAATGGGGTCATTTGCATATCCTAACATTGTCCATGCAACATTCGTTTTAGGGGCTGTCTTACACGCCCCTACAGGATATTGCTGAATAGCTCAGCAGACATCTTGCCTTGCTCTACGCTTACTCTACTCATACACGCCAGCCAAGGCTCCATGACTCCTGGCCTAAGCTTTGCTGTGTGCTAATATGTCTATTTGTGGAGTATGCATGGCTGTAGGTATGTTTTGACCTGCTACGTCTGACATTTCTACAGAGCAGCTCCCACTTACATCATTTGTAAAGGTGACAGCCCTATAGGTACTATATATACAGCTGTGACATTTGACAAGTCAACACATACCTGCGGTCAATACTAAACTGACTACTTCAGCTTACTTCAGATTTTTCTTGTAGTAGTATAGTCGAAAATACTGTTTCCTATAACATGTATCTGTTTCTGATACAAGATATATCATTTTATTACACCAATACACACAAGAAGAAATCACAGGCCAGATGCCATTACATTCCTTTTGCAGGACACACCCGCCCAGAGTGTTGTGTTCCTCACAAAAGGCAACAGGTGCTAATCAAAACATATTATGCTATCATCTACCTTATGTGTTCGCCGGTATTTGCGCTTTCCGTCAGTGGCAGAACTCACATGCGAGTGTGGGAGACTGAACACTGTATTGGGGACACTGCATAACACCCTGTGGGACACATTTATTTTGTTTCTATTAACCTTCCACATTGACTATCACAGGGCATAAGTATTCATTCACATTTATCGAGATACATGCTTTTGACTTATACATGTTTTGTCATTTGTCATCACGTCTTTCTTCACACCTGTCCACCTGATTTCACTAGTTCTGTACATTTATTTAGGACAGGGTTACCTTCATACCTCTCAACCGTACACATGTTGGGTAAATGTCCCAAACTTAGACTTATAATGTTGTTCCTTCTTTGTTATTATTGTGCCTTTCTGGTAGATTAGTGGCAAGGCATTAAGGACTGTGAGGTTAGATAATAATGACAGACATTAGTATTTTATAATTAATAACCCTCAAAACATTCATACTAATGAATTATCCATTATTCTATCAACGTTTTAACTTTGTCAGAGGAATATTTAAAATAGTCCCTATTTGTACTTTTTTTAATATGCCTTTGTCCAGATGTCTTATTCTGAAAGGTTGAGCGGTATGGTTACCATCTTATTCGTACGCATGTACGTCCATGATAATCGCTTACATGACACTGATATAAGTCCCTACGTCTTCCCGCAATGGTTTACACAATATTCAGTAGATGGTTTCTTCAATTTTGGAAGGTATAGGCGTGTGCTATACCCACATAGGAATATTAATCACTCCCATGGGGCGGACCTACTAAATCTGTGCCAACCAACACCTGGGAACCTAGGCCCATTATTACATACCCATGGTTCCCATGCCTGACACCCCTCCAGAGTAGTCATAAGACATATTTAATGTGAGCGATAATAAAGTATGAAGACACTTCTAAGCACTGTCCTCTCTCCGCGTATCGGAGCATATGTCATACATTCTGTCAACCCATGTGTTATTACCCTTGCACAAGCTACTGTTGCATGTACACCTATATTGTAGCTGCAGATGTGACTTTCTTTGCTTTGATCATTACAGGACGGTGCCTGTAGTGGATCAATTTTTGGGGTCCTGCAAAGGATACCTATATCCATGTTTAAAGAGTAGAACTTGCAGATTTGGCACACTGGTACTTTCCGGGAAATGGTTTGGAAAGCAGCAGTGTATTTACCTTTCTTGCATGTCTGTATGTCTATCCACAATAGCTATGATGTAACCTATTTATGTACGTGTTATATCTACAAGGACATATGTTTATATGTTTGTTATGTATATATCAATTAATGTATTGTGTGTATATAAATATATATATATATATATATATATATGTCTGTACATTCTTTATTTCATATATTTATTTAGTTTATAAGTCTGTGGATATATATCTATACACAAATATATATATCCATATATAGATATATAAATAAACGTGTAGAAAACAGCATTTGTTTGCTATGCTGTGAGCTGATTACACATGCGCAGGCGCACTTGCATATCCTTATTGTGGGTTACATATGTTTACTAAGACTTTGTGCTTACGTGGGCTTTATTAATTGTGACGGTACCAGTAAATTATCTGTAATCCGGTTAACAGACATATGCGAAACACACATTCACCTTTACATATTTAAATGTCATTACAGCACAGACGCATTCATTACACTTTAAACTTATATGTGCTGTAGTCGTAGTTGACCGGGGACTGCATTCACATTGGCCGGATGCTGTAACCACTATACTATTGGTGTTCTGACTCATTTGTATGCATACCCATAGTACATAGCTACATTAACATATGGTTCACCGCTTCACTTACAACACAGGCATCCATTCTCCTGCTGGAAAAAACACGGTACTACATATTACACATTCCCTATTCCCTACTGCTCTGGACCCAAACTGCATATTTAATCACTCCAATGATATGTGGATCTTCAAGGCTTATAGTCCTGGCACATACAAGTCTTTGATTGTCAGGGTGTTCATGTGGTGATCTGGGTTTAGGCTTGTCCGCCTGGTGAACAGAACTGCCCTGACCGAGTTCAAATGTCAGACAAAGCACATGGACATAATTTGTCCATTTTATAGATTTTTACCTGTGTTTACAGACACAGGTGTTTTGGCACCTGTCAGCAGCTTTTTATGTTGGCAATACATAATATGGGTGTGGGTGGTTACAATACATAATCCACGGTGAGGGGTGTTCCTATTCACATTTGACTATTTCCTATATGCATTCATATGAGGATTATTATTTTGGACATGAATTAACTACAGGTATGCAGTAGTACAGTAAACAAATGTGAAGGTTTGTTACTGTAAATATGTACGGACCACTGTTGTTTTCTGGCAAATCAGTAGCTAATCATTAAAGACTGAAGTCAGAACATAATGACAGACAGTTGAGTTTCATACTTCATACTCTTCAGGTAATTAATGCCAATGTACAAACTGTTATTCTATCAACTTTCTAAGTTTCTAAGAGCAATCTTTACAAATTGTCCCTACTTTTGGCCCTTTGTCCTACTTTTATTCACGGCTTTGTCCAGATATCTTGCTCTCAGAGGTTGACAGGTATGGTGGGTCACACCTACACACACATTAAGTGTCCCTCACACAGTAGATCAGGGTTATCCGGTTTACGTCAGTGCTTTCATCACCCTTATACCATTCGCCACTATGCGAATGTGTGCAATATATTTTCCGGCTTATCCGTGTCGGGACACCTGCGTCACGGGCAAGTGTTTGATCCTGGGTGGTAGGTTATGCATGACCACTTAGGGCTGGATAGTGTCATGCACCTGTAATGCACATTCCAACTTCTGTCCAGATATCTACAGGACTGGACTCCGTGTCTTCCATTCCAATGTTTACACAGGTTACATATCCCATGAGGGATATCCAAAAATTGGACCTATCCACAAGAGGAATACCAAACATCGTTTTAGAGTTACGAAAATGTGATGAGGTCGTGTGCAATCCTTCAACCACCTAGCGTGACACTACCTACTACATATGTGTAGTGGTCACTATGTGTAGCTGTGGCTGCGCCAAACCAGTAGGCTAAGTATGGCTGAATTTGGTGGATGTTCAGGTACGGGAGCAGGTTGTGTGATGTGGAGAGGATGCTGGGTAGTCCATTATGCATCCAGGTGTGTTGCATTTCTTGTGGCCAGTTCCATCCAGGTGTGTTGCATTTGTTATGGCCAGTTCCATTAGGACCAATCTGTGGGTATGTGCCGGTGACATATCTATAAATTTGTATCGCACTTTTCAATATTCATCTGTTTGTGGGATTGTGTTCTACAGTATGGCCTGTCTGCTTGTATTGCAGCTGTTTATACATGTGTTTGTGTTTCTTTCAGCTTCACCCGCTGCTCCCTCATACACCTCTGGTTCACCTATTCTGCATACGACACAGTATCGCCTTGGAGGATTGTATCATTACCCATCCACCCCACACACACAGATTCCTCACTCCCCATACATCACTGCTTTGGTTGTTGGCCCATGACACGGCCAGAGTAACACATGGAATACCCTACATGTGTCTGGTACCTGTATGGTTTTGTGGACTACCCTGCCATGTTTGCTTTCCAAATGCTATACCTCACGCACATAGCTACACACCTATACTTAACTTTCATTACATGGTTGGTATACCCGGGTACTACCCATTCAACTGTGACACATCCTGACAAGTTCGGCTTGTACCGCTGACTTCCGGATTTTGGCAGCCTGTTGTACTCATTGGTAGGATGTCACCTTTTCCTATGTCCAGGATGGGATATATTCTGTACACATATCTGACAGTAGTGGACAACACCTCCCCACAGTCGACGGCAGGGTTGCCACCTTTTCAATTGGCCAAAGTGGGACATTTTTGGTACAAACATGACATTTTACAGGCCGACACATACCCACGGTCAGTACACAGGATAGAACTTAGAATTCTTGCCTATATAAAAGCTTATTCTTGTAGCAGTTTAGTTGCTTATTCAGTTTCTTATAACATTTATGTAATTTAGATGCAGAAAAACTGTTTAATGCAATTATTACATAATGTATAGGGAATAATTTTGTCCTATAAACTCAGGACATTTGCCATTTCTACAGGTTTTTGTCAGGACACAACTGCCCAACTGTCGCTCACAAGGTGGGACAGGTGGCAATCCTAGCTGACGGTATGGATAATACTGTTCCTTTCAGCCTACATGTGTCTTTATTGTTGTAGCTATTTGTATGCTCCTTCTGTTTCGTTTACATGCTTATTCTATTTCCTATCACATTTGTTATGTGAAATACAGACATACCTTTTGTATGTGACTATTACATGCCTTGTGGGATATGATTCGGACATACGGTCGCTAGATATCTACATTTCTCATGTATTTTGTTATGGACACATCTGCCCAGCTGTGTACCCTCCCCTCACATTATGGGTAAGCTGGTGACCCTCACCATTGGGCTGGACATACCTACTGGTGGCTCACTAACATATGATGCATTTTGTTTCCACTTGGTATGGCTATCTACACTGTATTGGACTACGGCCACACGGTCTTCCATGTCATTTGTTCATGGGATGGGACCCATTATTCCCTACCGTGCATTTGTGTTTGCATCTTCACTTTGTGTTCACAGGTACTTTATTGCATGCTTTGCATATGTTTCAGTATCCACAGACACTGAGGTGATTACTATCTTGCAACTTGTTATATGCCAGCATTTTAGGTTGCACATTGACAGCTGCCATTTCCACACCTCCATGTGGCACTTCGACATGCCCTATGTACTTGCGCCCCTTTCCTGTACATGTGGTTGTGTCGGCAGCGTGCCTTCATTAATATGCATTTGACGCTACTGTGCCCTCTTCATGCCACACGGTTGGCGCAAGCCTTACGCCGGCCTTGCGCCGAGCTTCATGAATCCTGGGGCAAGTATTTTTTCAGAGATAAAATTATTCATGATATTAAATTCCAAGTATAAAACATTTGAAAACAGTCCATGTGCAATATATGTGTACAAACAGACATTAGATATGACTTATAAGACAGTATAGATGTTAGGAATAAATAACATTGATGCAAAGGCTGTGACACATTAGTTAGCTGGTAGATAGTAGTTAAAGGCAGAAGTGGGATAGAGGCATTGTATAGTTACAGAGCCAAGGATAGTGGGGTAAAAATTCTAAGGTGCATACTGACAAAGAACCTATTTATCAGAAAGTAGTGGGGAGCATTTTAAAGAGATTTATAAAGTGTGAAGGTCAGAAAGAAACTGAAATATAAAGTGGGGATTAAAATATTAAGGAAACTGAGAAGGAGAGGCAGAAAGGTTTGTTGTGCAGAAGGGAAGAGAGGTTATAAAGGGATAAGGGATCTAGGCTAACAAAAGGAATGGAGTTACCCAGGTGAAGAGTATGTCCCAAAATACTCCGGTGCCGCCAATAAGCGACTCAATGCAGATAGACACCACGTAAATTGTTAAAATCACACAGATTTAATCCACATAAACGCCAAAATATGTACAGCAACAATGATACGTGAAAAAGAGATAAAAAAGTGTTGCGAACAACACTTTAGACTGTCATAGCACACAAAAACAGACTAAACGTGAACAGCAGTTTAGCGCTTTCAACCAGATGATACTGGTCTTCCTCAGAACTGCTAATGAAAGCGTTCTTTGCATTTAAAAAACCTTTTTGGCGCCAAGGGGTGTATCATTTCTTAAAGGCGCCACAACAAAGTCACATTTGTATAAATGTCACATTTATGAAAAACATTACATTAATGGATGTGTAACATGAATGTGCTAAGACCTCATAACACCTATTAAAATCCACTTGTTTTGCACATTAGCATAAAATTAAATTGAATTCACTTATATAACCTGATGTAGTGGTAGCTATATTGATGCATAATAAATATAATATTACAATATTTATGATCCAATGTAACTAATATATACATAAAATAATAATACTACATATTTGCTATAATAAATACTTACAACTATTCCTATTAGATAACAAAATAGAAAACCACATAAAAATTATTAATAATTAATTCAATCAATTTTGGACATTCCATATATCCAATATGTGTATATACTGTTGTGTTAATTAATAATATACAGTATGGTAATATGTACTTTCTGTATAACAAACATGCAATATTTGATCAATATATACTAAAAAATGACAAGCTAATATAATAACAAGCTTTTGATTGATATACTGTCGTTCAGTCCAGGTGGGCTGGTTGCATCTAAGTACAATTGCCACCAAGCCTCCCTAAAAGCTATCAACCCTTTGAGATCACCTCCCCTAGGATTGCTTGGAATTACCTCCAATATTAAGAACTTAAAAGTATGTTCTACACCTAACAATTGGATGTGTCTGTACAAGGCATTTGTTGAATCCTTCTTCACCCTAATGCTGTATAAATGGTTATATATACGCTTTCTTAAAGCACGTTCAGTTCGCCCAACATAAAATGCCTCACAAGAATCACACTTGGCTAAATATATAACTTGTTTAGTATTGCAATTTCCACTTTTACTTTTAATAATACTTTTGTGACCATTGTCTAATATTATTTTATTGTCGCAATACATGTATTTGCAGTAGTTGCAAAAGCCACATTTCCTGCTGCCTATGTATGGCGTAGTCTTCCTATTACCTACTGTATGGTATTCTAATAATTTTTTCATGTTATAACCCATTCTGTATACAAAATTAGGTTTATTACCCAATATATTAACCAAATATTGATCACTACTTATCAAGTACCAAAACTTGAGAATGATTTGTTTGATATTATCAGAACCAATATTGTATGGTATAATGCAAGCCCTTAAATAACTGGGTCCCACGCCCTTGTTATTCAAATTTGGAGAGATTTGAATAGCTCCTGACCCCAATAATGGTTTATACTTGGTACCCCAGTGTTCCAATATGTAAGAAATAATTTCTTCCATCATACTTCCTGGATATCCTCGTTGTGAGAAATAACTTTGAATTTGTTTTAACTCTTTTTCCACATCAGTTAGCTCCGAAACCATCCTTGCGGCTCTAATACATTGTCCCTTAAAGACGTTATATTTTACCTTTGGAGGGTGGCAACTAGTATAGTCCAAGTAATTGTTGGAAAAAGTACTCTTCCTATGTATTTTAGATGTCACTTTTCCATCACAATGAGTTACCAGAGTGTCCAGATATGGTAAACCCGTTAAATCAATAGCATGCGTAAATTTTAAATACTCACTACTGCTTTTAATTGATTCCATAAAAGTTCGCAAATCATCTTCGCTCCCTAACCACAACATATACAAATCATCCAGAAATCTGGAATAATATGTGACATTGGAAAAGTATGAACTCTTAAATAAGAATTCGTCATCCCAATTAAGCATAACTAAGTTAGCATAGATGGGAGCACAAGCAGCTCCCATCGCTACTCCCCTAGTCTGCTTAAAAATTTCACCTTCAAAATAAATGAAATTATTATCTAGAACCAATGCCATCATTTCGGTTAAAAGACCAATGGTGTCCCATTCCAAGTCTGTATGTCTCCTCAGACTGCTGGAAAACGCTTCTAACCCCTCATCCTTTGGAATACATGAAAACAAATAAATCACATCGATAGTGATTATGTGTTTAGGATGAGTTTCCTCAATGTAAGAAACTGGATACTTGGAAAGGAAACACCACGAGTCTTTAACCATATGTGGAATGAGGGTATAAATGTTTTTCAAAATAGTGTCAATAAATTTCCCCATCTTGTAAGTTTTTGAATGACTACCCGATACTATAGGCCTAAATGGAGGATCATTGACATCTTTATGGATCTTAGGAATGCCCACCATGGTGGCTAATTTTGGATGTTCTACTTTAATGAATTTATAAATCTCATTAGTAATTCTCCCATCCAATAAAAATTCTTCAATATAGGAATCAAGTCTACGGTAGGCAATATGTAATTCATTCCTAGATACTGTTACATAATTCCCTGTATTATGTAAAATCTCATAAATTTTTTGTGTGTAAAGCATGTTATCATATATGGCAATGCCCCCCCCCCTTTGTCGGGTTTCATCAATCTCATGGTATTGTTACTTCTCTAGGATTGAAGTAATTTCATTTCATCCAATGTCATATTACTAAATTCCTTCATCTTCTTTATCTGATTGTACTCACTATATATCTCCCTCGTGACTACCTTGTCAAAGGTGTCAATAATAGGGTGATTCGGAGGTGTGAACTTGCTCTTGATAGACAAATTGTAATCATTAGTATCCCCTCTTTCCGTATTAGTGCTTTTCATAATATTTTTCTCTTTAAAAAAAACTTCCAAGTTTATTTTTCTAATATACTTTTTAAAATCTATCAATACATCAGTTAGGGAGAACTTGGGGTTAGGTATAAATTTCAGCCCCTTCTCAAATAAAGAAAAGTGTACTTTGTTAACCTGTAAATCCGTGTAATTATAAATGTTGAAATGTCGGTACGACAAAACTTTATCTTTAACTACAATATCATTATCAACATCCATCATATAACCTTCATGATAGCTATCACCTAAATAAGCTGTATAAGTGGATACATTGTTCACTGTATTCAAATTACTAGTTGTTATCGATATTGGGGCATTCCCTCCTGCCGGTTCCCCCTGGCAAATGTCCTTGGACCCCTTCTTTGATACGGTGGATAGTGATCCCTCTGTTGTGTCCGAAAATCCGGACAATAGTGGTTGCCCTGGTTACCAGCATTGTAACTGTGGGTCTCTTTTCCCAACGTTGCATCTTGATCATAATTAATACCCCCTCTATGTTGTCCCTGTACATAATTATGTTTTCTCGGCCATACATATGCTAATTGTCGTTGATATTGTTCTTTGTCCCTCTTAATTTTATCAAACTTCCTCTTACATAGGGTATTAGCCCATTTTTTAGCTTCAAAATATTGCTTATTGTATAATTTTTCCCAATCTTTAAACAATAAGTCATTAACTATCTGTGTATTTAGCACTTCACCTTCATGAATACACTTACTCAATCTCTCATCATGATATTTCATCAATAAACTAATAAAGTTAAAACCACATACATCAAAAAAATTGTTGAATTCTATAATGCCAGAATCAGTCAAATCAATGCCTAAGGGTAACTTGAAAAATCTTAACCCTTTAGGAACAATCCTGTCATCTAAACATTTCTGCAAAAACAAATTGTCCACTTTAAGTCCATTGATGGTCTTTAGTTTTTTCCCTAAGGAATATATCATAGACTTTAAACTAACTGATACATTTCTGTTACTCTCGCCTTGTATAGGTACAGTATTCTCCAATGCTTCAACCCTGTCAACAAAAAAGTCAAAAGAAAGAAATTGGTTGAATAAATCAGTATTGTCCACCCTGTTTACAGGACCTGCTACTGGATGCATAGATTTAACTTGCTTGTCGGGCCCGTTCCCCATATGTTTAGCTTTATTGGCTGTTACAGTCGAATATGTCCTTGCAGGTGGTAGTCTTTTAGGTTTAGTTCCTGTCCTCTTAGCTTCAAGGTCATAATCGTATAAAGAAAAGTCAAAGGTGAAGTCAGATATGTTGATATTACTGCTGGATAACGGAGCAGTAATATCCAGCCCTAGTGGTTGACTGTTATGTCTGGATTTTTGACCATTAGGTATATCAATGCTGTCATTAGAATGCTCACCAATAGGATCTAATTGTTTATCATGACAATCATTACAATCGTTGCAGTTGTTCTTGTCAACATCAGAAGGCAAACAAGTATTGATAACTTGTCCTTTATAAATCGAATTAAACGCTCCTGAACTGGTAGCAGAAGGACAAGATGTGCCGCATGCATTTTTAGTAGAATTACTTTTACACTCATGATTGTTATCTGACAATGATGGCAAAACAAGCTGACACGGTTCAGTAACCCCCGATAACAGTCTGGTTACAAGCACAGTCAAATGCTAAACCTCACCTCTTAGCTCACTGAGTTCCAAATTGAACGCTTCCAATTTGCGTTTGCTGTCCGGTGCTATGTCATGATGTACTGCAGGCGCTGGATTCACTAAGGTGCGTGTGCTATCGACTTCCTCGCCGGAGGCTGCCGAAGTTGGAGACGACATCTGAAACAACAACAAAGTGGAACGAATCACCCAAAATACTCCGGTGCCGCCAATAAGCGACTCAATGCAGATAGACACCACGTAGATTGTTAAAATCACACAGATTTAATCCACATAAACGCCAAAATACGTACAGCAACAATGATAAGTGAAAAAAGATAAAAAAGTGTTGCAAACAACACTTTAGACTGTCATAGCACACAAAAACAGACTAAACGTGAACAGCAGTTTAGCGCTTTCAACCAAATGATACTGGTCTTCCTCAGAACTGCTAATGAAAGCGTTCTTTGCGTTTAAAAAACCTTTTTGGCGCCAAGGGGTGTATCATTTCTTAAAGGCGCCACAACAAAGTCACATTTGTATAAATGTCACATTTATGAAAAACATTACATTAATGGATGTGTAACATGAATGTGCTAAGACCTCATAACACCTATTAAAATCCACTTGTTTTGCACATAAGCATAAAATTAAATTGAATTCACTTATATAACCTGATGTAGTGGTAGCTATATTGATGCATAATAAATATAATATTACAATATTTATGATCCAATGTAACTAATATATACATAAAATAATAATAATACATATTTGCTATAATAGATACTTACAACTATTCCTATTAGATAACAAAATAGAAAACCACATATGGCTATCTACACTGTATTGGACTACGGCCACACGGTCTTCCATGTCATTTGTTCATGGGATGGGACCCGTTATTCCCTACCGTGCAATTTTTTTTGATCTTCACTTTGTGTTCACAGGTACTTTATTGCATGCTTTGCATATGTTTCAGTATCCACAGACACTGAGGTGATTACTATCTTGCAACTTGTTATATGCCAGCATTTTAGGTTGCACATTGACAGCTGCCATTTCCACACCTCCATGTGGCACTTTGACATGCCCTATGTACTTGCGCCCCTTTCCTGTGCATGTGGTTGTGTCGGCAGCGTGCCTTCATTAATATGCATTTGACGCTACTGTGCCCTCTTCACGCCACACGGTTGGCGCAAGCCTTACGCCGGCCTTGCGCCGAGCTTCATGAATCCCGGGGCAAGTATTTTTTCAGAGATAAAATTATTCATGATATTAAATTCCAAGTATAAAACATTTGAAAACAGTCCATGTGCAATATATGTGTACAAACAGACATTAGATATGACTTATAAGACAGTATAGATGTTAGGAATAAATAACATTGATGCAAAGGCTGTGACACATTAGTTAGCTGGTAGATAGTAGTTAAAGGCAGAAGTGGGATAGAGGCATTGTATAGTTACAGAGCCAAGGATAGTGGGGTAAAAATTCTAAGGTGCATACTGACAAAGAACCTATTTATCAGAAAGTAGTGGGGAGCATTTTAAAGAGATTTATAAAGTGTGAAGGTCAGAAAGAAACTGAAATATAAAGTGGGGATTAAAATATTAAGGAAACTGAGAAGGAGAGGCAGAAAGGTTTGTTGTGCAGAAGGGAAGAGAGGTTATAAAGGGATAAGGGATCTAGGCTAACAAAAGGAATGGAGTTACCCAGGTGAAGAGTATGTGCATGATCTTATCTGGTTTAAGTGCTGTTTTAGCAAGGGTTCAAATGGGGAAAATTTTCATGGTGCGTTTAGGCATGGTGTTCCAGAGTCTAAACTATAGTGAGTATTTAACTAAATTATTAGATTTTTGTTGTTTTTATTAAGAGCTTATTGGCTGGGTAAAGGTCTCTATCTGGAGAGTAGTACTACAGGATATCTTTTAATGCTGGACATTTTGGTGGTGTTTGTATAGGAATAATTTATGAGTATGTTAAATAGTTAGATAGCTAAAGCCAGTTTAGTTGTCTCAGGGCTCTGCAGTGATAAGTCCTATATGTAAGGTTGGCAGCAAATTTGGCTGCTTTATTGTAACAGGTGGAAAAGCTAGCTGAAAGTACATGTGTTTAGGTTTGTAAAAATAGGTGAGATATATAGTAGGGATAAAAGACGGTAGTGTTTGTCTTGTATCACCTGTCAGGTAGTACTTGTTTCTGTAAAGGGAGTCAATTTTTGCTGTGTATTTTTAATGGCTTGCAATATGTGTTGGTGAAATCTGGTGTTATTGTCATTTAGGATGCACATACGTTTTGTTTGGAAGTTTGGGATATAGTTTCAATGTTTGTGCTGCTGGATTAAGTTATTTTGAAAGACTGTGTTTCATTTTCACATTGTTTAGGATTGAAGAGCATATATATTTTTTATTTAAATGTAGATTTGCATCTTTTAGCTAAGTTTCAATAACAATGAAATCATTTTGGTTGCTGTCCTGAAGTGTTGGTTGGGATGATGCTGCAGCTTGAGTTGTCAGCAAATTTGTAATAAAATGAACAAAGTATCCAACAGACTCGGCAAGACACAAAAGAGAGACCAGTGCTGTTTAATGAATGAAGCGCTTTTCGTTGCCATGTTACGGCAACTTCTTCAGATTAAACTCACAGAATACCTTACAAGTTTAAATAGCAAATACACAAATCACATGATCAGCAGCCAGCTGAAGGAGTTGCCTCTGTCCTTGTGAGATGCTGACAGTAAAGGGTAGGAAACATGAGAGATTTTGTTTCTGTTTGACTGCTTCCTGTCTATCAATCAGATAGCTAGGTTACCATGAGAGAGAGGGCTATTGGAGGCCAAGAGAGGAAAGTTCAGTAACAAGATGCTGATGGGATATGGTGTCAAATATTTTTGACGAATCTAAGAATAGAGAAGATACCAGGTTGCAGTCTTTCCTATGTTAGTTTATGATATTTGTGAAGTTAAGGAGAACACTGTTAGGACTATGTTGAGGCCTAAAACCATCTTGGGTTTTTGAGAAAAGGTTGGTACAGTTAATGTACTACATAAGTTGCAAGTGGGTGCATTTTTCTAATATTTTAAATAGAAGGGATAGGATAACAATAGGCCTATTGTTAGAAAGGTATTTTAATGTACACTTTTATGTAGTAGAATTATATAGGATTTTTCCAGCTGGATGTGACATATCCCTCAGATATTGATTGGTTTATCAGTACAGATACAAGTAAAGCCAAAGCAACAGCTGCTTTTTAAGTAATCTGTTGAAAGTTGCACAACAGCTAAAGAAGTTGGTTTTATTATAGTAAAAGTTTTCTTATAGAAAAAAGTGGGAAATGGGATGAAGGAGAATGAATGTGACTGCTTAGCAGAGGATGAGGAGAGAAAGACTAGTGAATTGTTATTATTTTATTAATAAGAGATGGCACTGTCTGCATAAAGTAGGAGTTGAAATGAGATGGCTTAGAGTCAGATCTATTAGAAGTAGAAGGAGATTGTGTGGTTAGTCCAGGGTGTATTCATTTGTTTAGTGATGACCAAAAAAGTCTTTGACTTTTTATTCTTATTGGAGGTTGGTATAATAAGTTTGTGTGTCCATTGATTATGGCCCTGAGCAAGATTTCTGAGATGCCTAAATTTATGAATACATTTTTGTTCTGCTTGATTTTTCTTTTTTTACTCAGGCATGGTGTAGGGTTTGGTTTGACTCTTTTTATCCACATAGGGGTTGGTTGTTAAAAATATTTACAAAAGTTGCATTAAACTGTGAGACAGCAGCATTGAGTGGCATGGATTTTAATATGTTTCAGTTACATTGGGTCCGACTATTGATAAAGGAGCCTTTGTTAAATTTTGTTGTATTACATATTTGGTTATAGTCACTTATTGTGTTTGGCAGGCATCCACATGTTTGAATTATGTTTGGATTATTAGTAAAGATCCAGTCTAAATTTATTGCTTGTCAGAGTTTTTATTGATTCTGGAGGTGGATGTGATTAGCTGTGTAAAGCTGTATAAAACTATTGATTCTGAGGTAGTATCATTGTTGACCAAATGTCACTCTATGTTGAGGCTGTCTTGTATAATATGCTATTGTCGAATATGGTGAGATATCATGTACAGGATAAATTATGGTATTGAAATGTGGTATCCAGGTGGAATATAAATAGCTGAAATACAATGAGATATTCTATTGTTAAGGAGTTTCTTATTGTTAAATTTTGTGATCTGTGTAGAGAGAATAGTTATTTCTAACCAGATTTTGTAGATAAGGGCAACACAACCAGCTCATCTGTTTTTTTTTTTTCTGTTAAGCCTGAGTGTATTAAATCCAGGGTAGATGACTTCATTATAAATCCAGGGTAGATGACTTCATTATAAATCCAGGGTAGATGACTTCATTATAAATCCAGGGTAGATGACTTCATTATAAATCCAGGGTAGATGACTTCATTATAAATCCAGGGTAGATGACTTCATTATCTAATACATCTTTCTTTAACCAGGTTTAGGAAATTCATGGGAGTAGATCAGGTAGCAGAGGAAAGAAAATAAAACCACATATGGCAAAAAACAGCAGCAATATAGGCTACACAAATTCTGGAAGGAGAAAATGAACAATGCAGTCCATCCAGTTTTATTTACTCCCTCAGTTGACTTTATTTTCTTTCTTATTTAAAGATAAATAAGAAAGAAAAGCATATCAACTGAAGGGGTAAATAAAACTGATGAGGGTGGATGTATAAGGGTGGTAAAATGTCATGTCTGGTAACAGAATAAACTTAGTCAGTACTCATGAAGGAAGAAAACATGACTTGCTCCGTCCTGCCTGTAGTACAGTTTAAGATAAGGTAGTGATCTCACAATTTACTCAAAGCAACTGAGTGTACTAATGGAACTTCAAAGAATAAAATTGCTCAGCTTATTGCACAGGAAGGTATTCTTTCTAGAATTCCATTAGAACTGAGGACAAACCTAATAATACTGAATAAGCCAATAGCAAATTGCGCGAGAGAGAAAAAATACAGGTGCAGACACAACACAATAAACCCAATAAAATATGCATTTTATAAAACTGGCTTAAATGTGAAATATCTAGCATGGAATTTAAAATACTGGCTATAACATCAGTAAGTGAGACAGAGCCCAGAAATGGCAGGAAGTTTAGAAATACTCCATGAAGCCCCACTCCCATTATAGTGACAACACCAGTAAGTGCCACAGAGTCCACAAATACTCCATGAAGCCACACTTCCATGATGGTGATAACATCAGTAAGTGACACAGAGCTCACAAATACTCCATGAAGCTGCACTACCATAACCAGTGATAACATCAGAAAGTGACACAGAGCCAGCAAATACTCCATGAAGCCACACTCCCATAACTAGTGCACAGTAATCAAATGCAATCAAGAAACATGTGAGTAAACAATACCACTTGCCATCTTTAACACAAGAAAACAATGAAACATATTATGTTTATTTACAGTAACTTGGCTCTCTCCCAGTCTAGCAGAAAGTGCATAAGAAGTGAACAAAAATGAAGGCCCGAAGTAAAACAAATATTCAAGGTGAGATTTGTACTGCTTGGTCCAATAATATAAGCAACAATTGTGTTTCACATACTTGCCTAGATCACCTGAGAGTGAGAAATAACTGCCATAGTATAACAGCTTGAGTCTAAGTTTCATAATGCTTTATTGCTTACTTCACAGTGAAGCAAGAGCATAAATATTCATGTGACAGTGAGATGTGAGTTGTCTGAGCCTGATATACATTAAAGAATGAACAACAGATGTGTTACATTCATCCATTTTATAAGAGCAGCACTGATTGAGTGAAAATAAATTAAGGGGAGGGGTAGGCTGTTGGAGGTAAAGTCCACTGTATGGAATGTGCACTGGAGCAAGTCCATTAAAAAAAGTTTATGTGTGCCACATTTGCTTGAAAAGTGAAAAGCCTGAGCATATGCATTAAGAGAATCTGTGTGTACCTGGGATGTTATTTGCAAAATTCTTGTGACTAAGATAATGTAAGGAGAGCTGTAAGAGATGAGATGTATTGGATTCAAACTACTGTCACAAATCTATCAATGTCTCTGATTACTGCAGCTTAATTCCTATTCAAAGGAGACTTCATAATCCAACCGGTAATCAACAATCAGCTTGATTTTAAACTCCATTCCAGTAGGGATCACCGAATGTGTCACCATGTCAGACAGCGTAAGTGACAATATGGCAACCTTGCCAACCTTCTTAGCGTCTAGGATATATTGATAAACATGTCTAATCTGATCTAGCAGCAGAAACCTCACACTATGATACTTTAAATAGCTTAACTGCCTGATTGTTAACAGATTGTCACCATCTCATTGGGTGATGAGATAAAGAAATTGGTCAGTATTGCCTTACCAAATGTCATCAGTTCTCTTCAACCCTAGTGTGCTATCAGGACTAAGTACAGAGAAATCTGTCAAGCAATGTCTAATAAAGACAAACTATGGAATGCTTACTGGATCATAAGAATCCCATTCCCCTAACAAAATGTTAGGTTTGTTAGAAACTACTTTAAAGAGCTAATCCTTGCTGCCAAATTAAGTCACTTCCATTAACCGCTAAGCCAAAAAGAAGAAGAAAAACATAGCATTTTTGAATAGCATGCTTACCCTACCAAATCCAAAAAATAAGGTTCATCCACCTCCCTTACCAGAAGCTTTGCCTTCTAGTTAGCAAATAATTTGTGTTCTGCTTACAAATAATTGTACAATACCTCTAGGAAAATAGTCTTTAGATGTTGACCATTATGCATTTAAAGCATTAATAAAAAATATGAAACCTGAAGGATCTGCTGGACCAATCTTAATCTCTAAATTTATGTAGCTAGGTCTCAGTCACCTGTAATTTCCAGTATTTGTATTGTGTCATAACCTAACTGAATCATACATGAAACTATTCTGGGACAACTGTAATGTTATTTCATAAAAAAGGAAGAAATAACATTAACAGATTCTAGCATACAGCACTCATATAAGCCTTATACAAACTACCCAGAAACCAGTACATAGAAAACTATTCGACGACTCCCAAGATCATAATCTACTTGACTTCCAAGCATGGCCCTCAACCTCGTTAAGGGGTTTCTATCAGCCTGTTACTAATTTTATACTGAAAAAAAACAAAGTAAGTTCATTGCTGCATCATTACCTGACTTGTCAAAAAATCTTTAACACTGTCACTCGGTATATTACCAAGACAGCTTTGGAATATATTCCTACATGCAAGTATCAGATAGTTCACAATTTACCTTCAAAACTAAATGCACCATATAGCTATCAGCTACATTCAGTCATAAGCTGGTCCTGCATAGAATCCCATAAGGGTCTGTACTCAGTCTACTCTTCTTTATCATATTTCTTAATAAGCCCAAATTTCTACACTCAGCGCTTATATAATATGCAGAGGAATCCATAGTAATTTGCTCAGGGAAAAAGAACAGGTGAAGCCCAAATAAACATAAGATTTGTTCTTAACTCCCTGCAAATTTGTCTCAAAAAATTATTTATACTACTAAATGCCACAAACTAAAAATGCATTTATTCATCCACATATAAAACTATTAATTTCCATCTGCTAAAATATCTACTTAACAAAGAAGAAACCTAATCTCATAACATTTCATGTAGTTATAGTAAGTCTGGAACTAAATCTGATTAGGAAATCTGTTGAAATTCTGAGAACTGTAACTGTGGTCTTTGGAATTCCGGTACTACACATGAGAATATATAGACCATACTAAGTGTAAAATTGAAGTAACTTGGAGAATTCTTCATTTTTCTGCAAATCATCAGTTTTGGAGTTAGCATATAATAGTGTTAGGGTGTTTGAACTGAGAACATTCATGTTAGGGGTGTACAGGCTGATATAGCATCCCATGCAAGAAAAAACACTTATAATGTAGCATTTAGTATTACAATTTGCTGTTTTTCCAATCTCTGTGGCACAGAGATTTTAAAGTCTTGACTATAGCTGGAACAGCTACATCAAATCACCTGTTCAGGAGGTAGGAAGTTGGTGGTCCCAGTTGACTGATTGTTCTAGTGTTTGCCTGCACTTGTTCACTTTGTCATAAAGAATGATATGGGCCTCAGTTATGGGCAGTGAGAAATGGCTGAAACAAGAACCCTAAATAGGAGCCTGGCATTTGGCAGGTGGAGTAAGAATGAAGGGGAAGGACAGTAACCCAGTGAGTTGTTATATGTATTTGTGAGTGTGATGTTTGTTAACTCAGTTCAATTTAGTATGCTTCTGAGTGGTAAATGCACAGCTTTTCCAGCTAATTATTTATTAACTAGCAGAAGGGATTTCTGCAATTAATGTGTGTAAAGTCCATCTTGATATTAGTTCACTGTGGGGGTATGAAACACTTTCCTTCCAATACTTGAGCATGAAGTGAGTAAGGTTGCAACTCTTCAATTACAAATGGATGACCTGCAACTTATTTCTGAAAAAAAGTAATTGCCAAGGGTGTCTTATTGCACTGCAGTCAGTGATTCTGTTTTTCCCCCTCTACAATGGCATGAACATGGAACTCAAATATGTAAATAAGAAGGGGGTGCAGGGTACAATCCCTCATATGGGAAGTGAATGATGGACTTAAAAAATACATTCTTGTGTTTGCTTTTGTATGTTTTTTTGTGAAGTCACATCTACAATTGTGTTTTTCAGTGATATCTTCATTTGGATTTTTCTCAAGGAATCATAATGGAACTCTATAAATAATATTTATTTCCATTTGTTTTAGCTAAGAAACAACAATAACATGAACCCATTTAATGAGATCCTGTGACTTTTTTGTTTGTTTTATTTTGGGGCCTAGAGATGTATGGTGTACTTGCACTGGATGCTAAAAGTTTGAAAATGATGTTTGATGAATTTTTCTTTTTTTCCTCACACACTTTGCATGGAATATTTTACAACCACTGAAAGCAACTATGCAATTTTAACAGATTGCTAACTTTCATGAATAGCAGAAAGATAAATTTTGATATCATAGTGCTGTGTACCTAGCTCCAGTTGTAGGCTGAAGAATTACATGTCTGGCCTGTACTTGTCAAGTCACCTGGGCAGTGGAAGACCTGGTCAGATAGATGGAACTGCCTGATCAATGACCTTCTCTGGTCATCTAGAGACAGATTGTGGGAAACAAGTGCATTGATGACCTTCAATTGAGGTCAGTTATATGACAAGATGAAGTGGAACAAATGTTTCAGAGGTCAGACGGAAGTCATTGCTCAGGAACAATATGAGATTTCAGGTATATCTCTCATTCTGTTTCTATAATATTACAGAAATGCTCCTCAGTGTCTCTTGGGATGCATTTAGTTAACTAGTTAGCTAGCTAGCTAGTTTGTTGAAAATGGTTGAACTGAATTGCTTCCACTTACTCTGTTCACCTAAATAAGGATACAATACATATAAATTCATTATCTGAAATTATTTCCTCAGTGAAGATAAGCAAAGCACTATACATTCATTATCTGGAATTATTTCTTCAGTGAAGATGAGCAAAGTACTTTGTACACTTTTGTTAACAGAAGATCATGAGAAGAATATTCTAAAACTATGCCAATATTAGCCAGCCAGAAATATGCCTTCATAAGGTACAGCACAGTCTAAAATACCTCTCTGTTCTGAATACATCTGTAAAAATGTTATACCTGCTCCTAATTAAGATAAGGCAGCCCAACATATAATGAGGAATAATAAGTATATTGTGTAACTAAATGTCATACTTCTGGGTAGGGTGGGGCACTGTCTACCTGTAAGAAGCATGTGTAAGATGTACAAGATGCAGCATTACCTCAAAAAAGTCCCTTCAATTAGCACTCTCCCTGACCGGCTTAGAAACATCCTTGAAATGAAACTCCTCTGTGCTTAACACATTCAACAACGCAATGCAAAACTAAACAAATTCTTTTTGACGTTAGGTTTCTTATTTAGAATACACTTCCTGCAAAATTAGAGTTTTTGCAAAGACAAGACAGTAACTCCTTATGTTCTTTTCAAACTAATAATTCCACAGTATAATAGTACATATACTTGCTTACAATTAAGCATCATGTTCTGAAAGAAATGCGATAGAAGAATCTGTTATAACTTCTATTACAAAGTGATACTGTGTTAGGTTATAAAAGGCAGTACAGATAGCTCTGATGCATAAATTGATGAATTCTTATGACTTCATTGTCCCCAGTTTAATTAATAGCCAGCTACTGAAGGAAATGATACAAATGTGGAATAGGAATGAAAATGCAAAATGTGCTTCACTATTACAGGGGTTATGCTGGTGCACATTGAGGTCACTTTATGAATCTGATGGACACTGGAGATGTCAAAGAGGTATCAACTGGTAAATGGATAGACAAAGCAGTAGTAGGGGAACATCAATGAAGAGGTGAGGGTGGCGTTTTTGCAATGCTAATTGTATGTCCACCCATCATATATAACACAGTACATCAGGAAGGTAGTACAGCAAGCTTTAAGCTGCCAGTTCCCTGTGCAGCAATCATGACACTGAGTAAGGGGACTGACTTACTTGAATATATGAAAATGTAGAAAGCTGAAAGATGTATAAAGCAGATAGTTTCACACTGCTATAGAGCTATCAAAACATAATCAATATCTTCCACAAAAAAAAAAAAAAAAAAAGATAAAAGTTGAGATTTGATTGCTGACAAATGGGGAAAAAAGTAATGCCAACACATTGCAAATGTATTAAATTCAAAATAATGGCACTGTCTTCACCTTGACTTGAATTAGTCCTTCTTCATCTAACTAATATATTTTGTAACTGATCTGTAAAAGCCAATAATTTGTTTTATCTAAGGACATGTGTGATTATCATAAATTATAATACATTTTAACAATATGTTTGCTTTATGGCATGGCAATTTTTTTTAATTTCTTTTATTTTTAAGAGTTACAAAATAGAAATTTTGGCAGCTATACAAGTGATAACATAACAAAGAAAATTAACTTTGGTCATATAAAGTTGACACTGCATTGTCTGTAGCGCAGTATATAGTACACCTGCCTTTGGTGCAGAAAGCTATGGGTTCTATTCCTGCACCAGTAAGACTGATAGCTGAGACTGCTTTGCAGTATAAGTGAGGTGCTACATTTCTGAGTGTGTCATCCTTTAGATACAACATTAAACCAAATCAAATTCTGGTTGAGTTATTTTTAGCTCAGGTGAATGTAAAAGCTCCCACAACACCTACTGAAAAGAGTAGGGGAAGCTCCCTGATGCCCAGGCTAAATTTCCACTAATAGTATAAATGCTACCTTGGTTCTACCTTGAAAAGATGCCTAAGCCTAGTGGGACTAACCTAGTTGATAAAGGAGTAATAAAATAAATAAATTATACTAATCATGCATATATCTTGGGAATATGTGTAGCAAAGTGCAGATCGTTTTCACTTCTGGAACAGCTTTGCATCTGCAAAACAGTTCTGTTTCAGCTAAAAGAACTTATTATAAATTAGTAAGAGCAGTTTTCAGCTACAAATCCATGTTTGCTTACAGTTTAGATCATCCGTTTCTTGCCTTTATAGAAAATAATTATACATTTTCCAAACTAATTCTAACAAGTGGCACATTTTACTCTGAATAAATTATGCGCTCACACAACAGAAACCATGTGTTCCTCACAAAATGCTACTTTTTTTAACTTTAGCACTCTTCTTGTTAGTCACAAGGATGTTCTCCAAAATGCTCTGCATTAATAATTTCTTACTTTTTTCTTTTAAAAATAACAATTAACAGATATAAGAACTATTATTCTTTATAAATACAGTGTGCAGAATGAACACAGCTCATATTAAATACAATCAGGGGTATTCAATAAAACTTACATGATAATTTTGATCATGTGCATGTCTCGGCACAATGCGCACCCAGCCACGAAAAGTTTTAGATTCAATAAACTGCGCGTAGCAGAGTGCACTCATGCACAAATACAAAAACATTTGTGGCATTAAAATTACAGCATAAGTAGCTGAATTTTATGCTAATGAAGCAAATCAACATAGTGGAGTGATTCATCAACCACTAAAGCAACTGTATAGATTCTGTGTTTGTGTTGGTTGTGTATTCCAAAGCTTTCCAAATATAGCCATGGAAAGGAGTCTACACAGAAAAAAGAACAAGTAAACGCTCTTACATTTGTACAGAACTGACCTTGACATGTAACACCACACATAATATTACCTAATTACACATTGTGGATGCTAGAAAATCACAATAACAAATATAAAAAGAACTTTTAAGTGCCATGGTATAAGTGCAGCCTCGCTTCCCCACCCCCAAATGAAGAATACACTTGTAAGTAATGCAGGCTGCTAAAATGTTTAAATGGCATGAAACAGATTATCATTCTGTAATGTAAGCACATGCATTATGTAGCTGATGGATTGCAGTCCCATTTTATTAAAACATGTATTCCTCTGTTACAACATTGGGCTCCCATGCAGTTTCCCCGCCTACACAGTTACTAACCATGGAGATTCCAGGCTGTCAACACAGTGAAGATGGAAATGAGGTCAAAATCATTAGAATTGTTGAATCTTAAAAATGAGTTACCACACAGGGATGTTCACTTTGTGTAAGCACTTTCACAGAGTTCATGTTGAATGTGTGGCAACAGTGAATGCTGACATTGGGGTGGGGGGGTTTCGGGTTGCACTTGCAGAGATGAACATATACAGCTGTGAAGGGTGAAAGTGCATGTAAGCAGTGCACAATTCCCAAGTGCTGTGTCACCCTCATTATTTGGTTATTAAAATGTGTGTTCTCTGTCTGGTTTATTTATTTATTTTTACTTTACCATTGTTTGCGAGATACGGAGCATAAAGCAACCACAAGAAACAGAGGAATGAATGGCATGTTTCTCTGGGTTGTTATGTAACTGTTCCTGTGGCAGCACATGTATGTGTTAGAGCTGGAATATAGATGGTCCTGGGTTTGACTACAGGGTGTGCATCATTGTCTCTACTTTATATGGTCCATGCTTGCGCGATATCACGAGTATGGAAGCAATATCAATTTTGCCTATGCTTACCTTATTTATGTGAAGATGTGCAGAGCACACTACTGAGCAAGCAACAACTGTGTTTAATAGATGTTAGTTATAGCATAAGCATGTGAATTGCATGTTAATCAACCAATCTAACACAGTGGAGCTATTCAACAATGCATAAAGTATCCGTGTAGCTTGCAGTCTAGTTTTTCTTCGATCTTTCAATACAATTGGAGTAAAGACAAGGACGTTTTAACTGGCACAATGTTAGGGCTGCTGCAGCTATTCTACCTTTGTATGTGCTAGATGCTGTAGCCAATGCTGATGGTGCTGCTGACAATAGGCCTAGGCTGAAAAAGAGAACAGTGTTCAGGCCCAGGGTAACTTTTCAGGTACTACATAAGCTGGAGATTGTAGAGCACTACAGGGTAGACAGGGACACATTACAAGAACTCTGTGAGCTTGATGCATTCAACTCAGAGCCAGAGCAAATCAAAGGGAACCCTTCCCAGTGGAAAATAAGGTATGTGTAGCCCTTAGAATATTAGCTACTGGTACTTTTCAAAGACGAACAGTTTCTGGATGCTATGCTCATACATGCCATTTAGTACATACTTCCCCCCTTCATTCTGAAGAGAGGGACAGCAATATGGAACTGTTTTACCATGTAGCACACTACCCTGAAGTACTGGATGTAATACACATTAAGGCACCACCCATTGAGCAGGGTAGAATCTGCACTAGCCGCAAGGGATACCACTTGATCAACTGCCAAGATATGTGTAATGCCCAGGGAATTATCTTGAATGTGTGTGCTGGCAACCCTGGAAGTTATCATGACTCCCATATCTGGCACACATCTCAGCTGTACCAGATGTTTGTTGTGGGGACATCCCACAGGGACATTTACTGGGGGATGCTGGCTATGCCCTGAAACTGTGGATGATGACACCCATCACAAATGCATGCACACACATGGAAGAACGCCATAATGAGGCACACACTCAAATTAGAAACCTCATAAAGTGTGTGTTTGGGCTTCTGAAATCATGTTTCCAGTGCCTGGATATATCCGGTGGAATAATGCATGCACATGTACCCAAATATTCACAGCATGTGCTATGCTCCATAATCTGATCCTGTGGAAACAGCTGTAACAGGATCAGGAAGAGGAAGGGCCACACATCCCTCTTTCAATGCCTATGTCACCACAGCCACAGTCAGAGGAGTACTAAGAGGAGGAACTCCCAGCTACTGTCCCTGTAAGCAGATATAGGTGTGCTCAGTATGCCCTTCCTTTAGTTAAGAGACAATGTATAGCACATTCACTGACCACCTAGGGACCTAATACCTTTCTCCTACTCACATACATATAGTAAAATTGATGCCAGGCAATTCACACAAACTTTACCTCCCCATGTATTGGCTGTGTACCGCTTGCATACGACAAAGAAAGCCCTACACTAAAGGTGCATCATCTCCTGCATTTGCAAGGTAAGTCCTGACCCTAGAGTACGTTCTGTAATAACATAATGGCATATCCTTGTATTTCCTAACTTGGTACAGTAATCAAGTAAATAATGGTGGATGTGTACCGAAAGTACCTTAACATATGACAGCATACAGTTATTTTACTTATATTTGTCCATTAGTAATTAGTAGACCTCAGGCATGAAAAATTCACACAGTCATACCTCTAAACAATATTGATGTTGCCTGCATGGCCTCAGTTTAGCAGCATACCCTTGTACTGGTAAATCATTAAAGACAGAAGTTAGAAAGTTTCAGACTTCAGACGTGTTTGTGTGGTAACAGTAACTGAGCTTTGCCCCCTCAAAACAGGAGTGTACCCTTGTTCCTGCCATAACAGTAACTTAGCTATGCTACCCCAAAAAAACAGTATATGCATGTTTGTGCCAAGCAACCTAGACTTCATTTGTTGGCAACTGAATATCACATTATTCCCAGTTCTTATCCTCTCACTTGTTAAGGTCAATGATATGGAGTAGCTTACATTCTGCATGTGTTAGATAACTGATGAATGATCAAAAAACACAGAAGGGTAAGACAGAGCTGTATATTTGTAAGATTCATTATGACAGGTTGTGTGATCACTAACTGATCTATGTCCAAATACCGCACAAGCAAGGTATGGATTGGTTCGGAGAAGTCATTGTTAAGGAATCAGGACTTAGCACTGATCTAGTTAACACAATACTAGAATTTATGAGAATTGTGCTGCATAACAACTTTATAAATTTTAATGAAGAATTTTACAAACAAAAAAGTGGGGTGGCTATGGGCGCCCCATGCGCTACTGCATATGCAAATATAGTTTTGCACAAGTGGGAGAAGGAATTCATACACAACACCAGCTGGAAAGAACATATTGTATTTTACAAAAGGTTTTGGACGATATTTGCATCCTATGGTCAGGTACAGAACAACAATTTTAGGATTTATAGAGTACCTGGAGAACACCACTTGTTTTCTTAGATTCACTTACACGTTGAGTAAAGAAAGTTTGAATTACTTGGACATTACACTAACAAAAAGACCTAATCAAAAAGGTTTCACTTCACAGATATACAGGAAAGAAACACACTGTAATGCATACTTGCACTCGATAGTGGTCATCCCTGGCACATCAAAAGGGCATCATTAAAGGACAGCTAGTAAGAGCGTCCAGAATGTGTAGTACAGACAAACTATTTCAAGATGAGGTAGAATTTTTAAAAAAAGCTTTTCACATTAGAGGTTATCCTTTGAATTGTTCCAGGTTATACTGGATGAAATTGTTCATAGAAGAGGGAACGATCTTAAACCTCTGTTGGGAATAGGGCCTGTAGTACTCAGGAAGCAACATGACACAAAATGTGACAAGCATAAGAATTTTGTATATACATATTCTCAGGACTCTTTGCTAATTGAAAACACTATCAGGAATTTATGGCCTATGATTACATCACAAGATGAATTTAATAAGTTATTTCCTGAACATATAACTTTACTAGGAAAAGAAACATCAATTTGAAGGAATATTTGAACAAAACATTCAATTAGAAGAGAAACAGCAAGCTCTAGTAGCAAAAGAAAAGGCACTTTTGCATGCAGATGCAAGCAATGTTCCTATCTTATTAACAAAGAGCAGGTTCATATTCCCTCACGTAAAAGCACCTTGTATGCAAAGTGCAATTACAATTGTAATTCATCTGGAGTTATATATATAGGATTTTGCTAAAATGCCCATCCTTTTATGTGGGCAAAACTGAGAGGCAGTTAAAAGCAGAATATATGAACACATAAACGACATTAAAACAAGGAAAGAGACAAGTGCTTTTACAAGCATTCTCTCAGTTGTAAAACATGGCATTAAAGTTTTTTGTAGTGGACAATGTAAAACAAGACTTGAGAGGAGGAGACTGGGAAACAAAGCTGGGGATCAAAGAATTAACCTGGCAACTAAGGCTTAACGCAACCAAATATCCAGGCATTAATGAAGGGATAAGTTTAGGGGACATTCTTAGGGCTAGAAGAAACAGGATCAACTGAAGTACCCACATTGTTTCAACTTTTAGGGGTAACTGGATTAATGGTTCTGAATCTGGTCATTGTTGAGTTTCTAAGGTTCAACTATCATCTAAAAGCATTAAATATTAAAATAGTCATGTTTACAGTATTATTAGTTGTTTTATTGTCACCTAAACCAAGCAGTATATTTTAATATATATTTTTTAATGAACTAAATAGGTTAGAGGTTTGTAGTAAGTATCTAATTGATACTTTCAAAACTTGTACATTGTTTTGAAGTTATGAGAAAGGGAAATGTGTTTGTGGTTACAAAATGTGTGTTTAAAGTACCCGAAAGGAAAGCATTTCATTTCAACATAAACTTTTGTAACTTATTTTCACACAACAGGTTTACATAAAGTATTAAGTTATATTTTTAGGTTTTGAAAGTTCAGTTACATATACATTTATTACTTTTTTCTATATGCAAACTAAGGAAAGACTTGATAGTAAAATTGCAGTTTTTAATGTTTTGAAAAAAGAGTTACGGTTTTTAGGGTATGTCTTTTTAAATATTTTGTATTAATCAATTGATGACAATCATGCAATTAATTTAATCACATGAGCAGGGTTGGTTTGGTATAAATTCTGAATGAAGCAGCAACCTAATACACTTGAAAAAGCCTGTTAAGAACAGGCGAAAGCGCTTGTGGTTACTTGGAGTGGTTACTTGGATGGTTTTCTTGTTGTGTGCAATAAAAGAACTTTTTAACCTTTCCTGCTCGTCCATCTGGTGTTCGATAGTTTGGAGTTGCAGTGATCCTATCTACAGTTCTGTTTTGTGTCTTTAAACGGAGGGTTTTGTGCCTCAGCGCCTAGTGGGATTCGTGGTACTGGTTTGTTTTCGTTGTAACAGTAACTGAGCTTTGCCCCCTCAAAACAGGAGTGTACCCTTGTTCCTGCCATAACATTAACTTAGCTATGCTACCCCCAAAAAACAGTATATGCATGTTTGTGCCAAGCAACCTAGACTTCATTTGTTGGCAACTGAATATCACATTATTCCCAGTTCTTATCCTCTCACTTGTTAAGGTCAATGATATGGAGTAGCTTACATTCTGCATGTGTTAGATAACTGATGAATGATCAAAAAACACAGAAGGGTAAGACAGAGCTGTATATTTGTAAGATTCATTATGACAGGTTGTGTGATCACTAACTGATCTATGTCCAAATACAATAAAGAGAATTAAATGTAAAAATCACAGCTGATGGTTTGATAGCAGTGTACGTTCTGTAGCTACTGGTTGTGAGAAGAATGACTTCATTTCATTGCTGCAGAGCTGTTTGTGTGGCAAAGAGGACTAAAGCACCCCCATGTTTTCTGAAGCTGTATCAGTGTGAGTGTTCAATTCTTACATGTGTAGAAATTTGCGGCGTACTATTAATTTTTACTGTGCTTTTACAGATTTTGCATATGTGTTCCTTAGTTTTAGTATCTTTTCCTCTTTGTCTTCTTTTCATTCCACTCTTGTGCGATACCACATCCTGAAAAACAGTTTGGCTAGGCTTATCTTGTTTGTGAGAAGTGCAACATTGTGGAAACAGGAAAAAAACAGATTGCTTAGAAAGCAGACACCAAAAAATAGAAAATGGATGCATTCAATTAATGGTCTTAGCCATTGTGAAAAGCGGGCCTGGAGTAGAGATGGGACCAGGGTATAGTAGCAAACATTAGCAATGTGGCTCACATAAGCACACTGCTTCCCTCTGCACAAACAGGCATACTTGCATGTGTGTACAGTTTGTTAACCATCATGCAAATCCAATGCTCATTGTGCTAAGGAATTGTATATATGCTATTTTATTACTGTTGTTTATTGTCCATTTCCTTTGTATGACATAAAACTACATGTGGAAACATTGCAAACTAAAGTCACAGTATAACTATATGTCAAATATTTGCAATACATCCATTTGTCTCCTCCTCAAACCATCCAAAACAAGCACTACAACCCTGGGGTCTCATTACATTTTCCACACACATATCAACCACAATACAAAGCCTCAGATGACACTATGAAGCAATGTACCTATGCAGAACTCCTAACCTCTTGTCGCCCACATGGCCTGTCGATGTCATCTACTATAAATTCACCTGCAATCCTGTCAAACTCAGATTTGTGCTGTGGCATATGTGATAAGTACTGTAGTCTGTGTCCTTAGATAGTAGGTGGTTTATTCTCACTGCAGTCAACTGTGTGTGTGCGTGTGTGTGTGTGTGTGTGTGTGTGTGTGTGTGTGTGTGTGTGTGTGTGTGTGTGTGTGTGTGTGTGCGTCTAGACAGAAGAGTAGAAGTGTGTATCCCACAGTTACTTCTCTACTGGCATGGCTTGTCAGTTTTTTGAGACTTGCACTAGTGTACACATCCATTTCACGTAGGCCACCCATCCTCTTGTCTTTCACATGAACTGACAATGTCATCTGCTATAAGTTCACTACAGTGCTGTTCAAATCAGACTTGTGCAGTGGCACTTGCGTTAAGTACTGTGATCTGTGGACTGTGTAATTAGATAGGTAGGGGTTCTGTTTTCACTGCAGTCAAATAGGGGGTGTTTGTCTATATGAGTATGAACTGTTGCTAGACTTTACAGTGAGTGTTTTACAGCAGCCTGTGGAACACTTTTATCTTGTCTGTTGCAGATGTCAGAAAATGCAACCATCAGGACAGTGAGGTGACAGTGATGACAGTCCACTGGGCGAAGACTTGATTCTCACTGTCACCCAGCTTGACATCCATGGGTTTCTGAGGTCGACACCCTTACCCCAACCATGGTGTTCACCCACCTCTTGTGTTCTTCACCATCCCTGTGCCTTGTCTTGTATGTCCTGTCAGTGACTGCTTCCACACCTTTCCAACTTACCTGCCTCAAACATACCTATGTCCCTTCCCCAACATTCCTCTCTCTACAAAGAAAAGAAGGGCACCTGTCCCAAAAAAATAAATAGCCCCATATATAGCTGTCTATGTTGTACATTTCTCCACTTGACACACTTGATTTAGTCCAATTGGCTATACAACATGATTATGTTGTTGTCACTTCTCTCTCTGGAGGTGACAGTCCAAATTCAGTTAATCTTCTGCACATATCATCAGTTTTTCAGGGCACATTCTCAGTTTACATCATATATTCACAATACATACATGATTTGTCCACCCCCAGAAATACAACCCTGGGGTTCAGTATTTTTTACACACATATATCAACCGCACTACAAAGTGTAATGTATAATGCTGTGTACTCCCTCATGTACAGGGCCAGTCACTGATGCTGACAACCTTACTCTGCTAAATTCAAGCATCCAACTATGCTCAATAAAGGTATTTGTGTTTTTACACAGCTAGGATTCTACAAACCTATGACACATTCTACAGTTAGGCTACTGACCTCATATAAACCTATGAATCTATGCGCCTAGGCAGGTCTCACAACCTGTTGCCCCCCCCCACATGGCCTGCTGATGTCTACCATAAGTTCATCTGCAGCCATATAAAAGTCAGACTTGTGCCACGGTGCTTGCATAAAGTACTGAGTTTTACAGTCTGTATACTTAGAGAGGTAGGGGTTCTTTTCTCACTGCAGTCAATTGTGTGTGTGTGTGTGTGTGTGTGTGTGTGTGTGTGTGTGTGTGTGTGTGTGTGTGTGTGTACAAAAGTAACTGCTGTAAGTAGGGGGCAAGCCCCCTGCACCCCCCATGTAGGGGGCTGCACCCCCACACACCCCCTACTTAAATATACCAACTCCAAGATCGCACTTTAATGGAGTTAAGCACAGGAAAGTGAAGGTTTCCCTTTCCTACTCTGTAGCGTGATCTTGGAGTTGGTATATTAAAGTAGCAGGGGTGTGGGGGGTACAGGGGGGCTTGCCCCCTGCCTACACCCTTTACTTTTTCTTTTTTTAAATCATTTTTTACGAACATCCAAATATTTAATCATTCGATCATTAAAGGTCGACCTTTAGTGATTCGAACGATTAAATATTCAATGTTCCAATAGGAACCCATGTATCTACTCAGCAGAGTAGATGTAATATCCTACAGTTTGTTCTCCAAGAGGATGGCTTTCTAGTCTTTTGATACTTGTAATAGCCTACACATCCATTTCATGCAGCCCTTTCAACCTGTCGTCTCCCACATTGCCTGCTGATGTCATCCACTATAAGTTGACATGCAGACAGATAAAAGTCAGATTTGTGCAGTGGTGCTTGCATATAATAATGTGTTCTGAAGTCTGTGTACTAAGATAAGTAGGAGTTCTGTTCTCATTGCAGTCAACTCTGTGTGTGTGTGTGTGTGTGTGTGTGTGTGTGTGTGTGTGTGTGTGTGTGTGTGTGTGTGTGTGACAGACATTACAAAGATCCTTTTTCACCATTATGCAGGAGACCTTTATCACTATATACTCAACTGCCAATGCTGGTGTACCAATACATGCTCAACAGACACTGCTGATGTAATCAGCTATATCATATTATTGCAAATACAACCATCCCACCAGGGCAGGATCAGACATTAACCTAGAGCCCAGTCAAATATCATCTTGGGTTCATACAACATTACTAGGTAGATGACTAGTGGCAGGTATTCTTTGGGGTATGTCTGGTGGGCACAGGGGGAGTGAAGTTTGCCCCAAACTGTCTGGTAGCAGTTTGCCGATGTCCTCAGGGTCAATATAAGTGGTACCATCTGCTACTAGTTTGGCACAAAGCTAGGCCTTCACTGTTAGATTTCTGACATATCTAAACAATGCCACCTGATTGTCTTTAGCTAGAGATGCTACTTTAGGTTTATACATGGCTTTAGAGGACTTTTTCAAGATAGGTAATTTCAGTGTTCAAGCTGTGGATGGTGTCCTTCCTCTGCTGCATCAGTTGCTTGTTCTTAGACATTGCTTTCTTCCACTTGTTGTATAACCTATGTATGCTTGATACCCACCAGGGTGTTTTGTTTTCTCTGAGGAATGTGTTTGGATCTGTTCACATTCAGCTGACTCAATATTTTTATTTTACATTTGTTGACCAGGATAGTCTGACTGGATCAAAGTCCATTTACAGTGGAGGTCCAGGGAGATAAGCTCCAAACTTTTACAAGTATCAACACAAAATGAAGAAAATAAAAAATAATATAAAATAAAAATGCAGATAAAATAAAAAATGCAGATAGAAAATGCATTCAGACTAAATACTGCAAATTTGCATGTAGGTTATTTCCAAAAGTACATAGTTAAGCGTTGACAAGACAAGTTTACAGGATAAAAATTACCCTGGTTACCTGGTTATAGTCAGGAAAATTTAACAATAGCTATTAGATAAGTAAATTACATTCATGTTCATAACTTAGCCAGGCTTGTCACAGTGGCATAGCCAATTTAATGCAGATGTTGTTTAACTGTGGCTTTAAATTTAGCATAGGGAGGAGAGCATGGTCATGCCAGCTGGAAGTATGTTCCAAATTCTACCTACCGAGTAAGCAAATAGGGCCAGGCCAGCTGTATTGTTAATTTTACTTGTCTGGAATTGTAGCTTATTAGATGAGCGGAGGAGTCATGTGTTGTTATGGAGGAGGATAGAGTTTCTAAGGGCTGAAGTATTATCAGGGTTGTAGAGGATTTTGTTAGCCATTATCAGCAGATTGTACTGGATTAGATTAGGAAATTCCAGCCATCCAAGCTGTTTGAGGTTGATGCAGTGGTGGGTTCTGAATGGCAGGCCTGTAGCAAACCTAGCAATGTGATTATAACAAGTCGTTAGTCTATTAAGTTCAGATTTATTTATATTGACGAGAAGGGGGGGCATATAGGAGTGTTGAAAGTAGGTGGCTATTTTAGCTGGAGGGGTGAGGAAGGCTTTGATTCTATAGAGTGACCCAAGTTTTTTATTGATGTTCTTGATTGTTTGATTTAGGGAGTTTACAGGAGGTTTGGGAGGTCACGCATTGGAAGTTCTTGCTTGCCTGGAGTTTTCATTTAGTTTTTTTTCTTATTGTTTGATTTACATGGTGGTCAAATTTTAAGTTATTGTCTATAATGACACCCAGTAATTTTGTATTGGGGTCAGGGGAGATGACTGTCCTGTCTTTTGCATTTATGGTGAAGGAGAAGGGTACAGACCTTTGGGTTGGTGGGAATATGAGCATTTTAGTTTTTTTTTTGGGATTAAGTAGTAGATGACGCTTGGAGAGCCAGTTTTCTATGGTAGTGAATGTAGACTAGGTATCAATCTTTTAATCAGTGAGAGATAGAGCTGAGCAGATCAGAGTGGAGTTGTCAGCGTATTGGATACAGCTGATGTTTGGTATAATAGTAGGCAGGTCATTAATAAAGATGGAAAACAGTAGTGGTCCTAATATGGAGCCTTGTGGAACTCCAAGAGTGTTTGGTAATAGATTAGAGAGGTTATTCTGCCAGAGGACAGCCTGTTGTCTGTTATTAAGATAGGATGTAAACCAAAGGAGGGCTTTAGGATCTAGGCAGAGGGTTTGCTGGGTATTAATCATAAGTTGGTGAGCAACCATATCAAATGCCTTGGAAAGATTCAAGAAGAGGGCAGAGGAAGTGTGATTATTGTTGCAGTTATTGTTAATGGTGTTAGTGAAAGACAATAGGGCTGTGGTAGTACTATGATGTGGGCGAAAGCCATTCTGGGTATCAGCCATAAGGTGATTCTGGATTAGGTGTTGCATGAATTGTTTATGTATACATTTTTCCATAATCTTAGCAATTGGAAAGAGTATGGCTACGGGCCTATAATTTGAGTATTCAGTAGAGGAACCTCCTTTATGTAAGGGAATAACATAGGATGTTTTCCAGATGATAGGAATTTTGGCTTCTGATATGGTGCGATTGATTAGAATAGAGATTGGATAGGCAATGGCATCTGCTGACATTTGCAGCTGGGAATTGGTCAGCAGAGAGTGTGGTGGGTTTTAGTTTTTTGATCAGTCTGCGGATAAAAGAAGTTGACACAGGCTTAAAGCTGAACAAGCTTTGGCTATTAGAGGTAGTGGTATTAGTGTCAGGGGAACTAGGAGGTAGTTGGGTGGCAAGAGCTTGAATAGTTTCAGTAAAGAAATGGTTAAAACTATTTGCGACCTCTTCTGGGGGTTTATTAGTGGTGGCAGCGGGGCTAGATGTAGATGTTTTACCAGGATAAACTAACATGTTGAGCCCAGCCCAGAACTTTTGAAGATTTTTCTTATTAGCCATCTGTAGCCTACAATAGTAATGTTTTCTATCTTGTAAGACAAGTCTTTTAGTTTAATTCCTAGCATGCCTGTATTTATTACGATCATGGGGGTCTTTGGTAAGGTGCCAGGTAGCCCAGAGTTTATTTCTACAGGTTATTTTTAGTCTTGACTCTTTAGAAAGCCAAGGTATGTTTTTACATTTTGTTCGCTTTAGGCGGGCAGGAGCATCTGAGTCTAGAATTTCAAGAAATTTATTGTTAAAATAGGTGACAGCCTCCTCTAAAGGGAGATGCTTTAGTTTAGACCAGTTGCAAGAGTTAAGTTCCAGTTGAAATTTGTCAGGGTCAAGGTCCCTTTTGCTTCTAACTTTCCTGAGCATGGGTTGTTGTGGGATAATGGCTTTTTGCTTAACTATGTAAGTGAGAAGGTGATCACTTAGATCATCGGGGAGGGTACCTGCAGTGTACATTTGGGGGTTACTATTTACAAGTATCCAATCCAGTATACTTTATTTTTGGGTGTGTTTGCCTAATCTGGTAGGGGTGGCTATAGTTTGAGTAAATGCATGGATGTTGATGTGGGTGGAGGGAGATTTTGAGGAACAGGAACCCCAGTCAATATTAAAGTCTCCCCGGACTAGGGTTTCCTGGGGATAGTGAGAGGATAGCCAGTGAAGAGTGTCTTCAAGTGTGGCTACATTGTTACCTGGGGAATGTACATGCAAATAATGTTAATGCTTTTATTTTTGTTGAGTTGAAATGTGGTAGCTAGTATTTCAGAGTTATTGATCTGGGGTGGTTGAATTACTTCTGTGGTCACATTCAACTCAGATTTATAGAAAACAGCTACTCCCCCCCTTTCCTAGAAGCCCGATCCAGCCTGTGTAGATTGTACCCAGGTGGTAGAATTTCATTGTCGGTAGTGGAAGGTTTTAGCCAAGTCTCAGATAGACATAGTATCTCAGGGGAATCGACAGCTAGGAGGGCATGCAGTTCATGTACTTTTTTGTTAATACTCCTAATATTAAGATGACATACCAAGAGGGAGTTAGTTGGTCCCCCAAAAACTCTATAGTTAAGTCTGTCTGTATACAGGACACTTGCATTATTACAACGTCTTCTTCTGATGTTTATGTACCGGATATGAATGTGATAAATGACAATAGTAGTACACAAGAGCATAATAATGGTTGTTATACAAATACTCAATTGCTTCAAAAACAAAATGACAATGAGCATGATAATATATTGTTAGAATTAAGTACATATCAATATAATGAGGATGAAATAAGCAACGATGGGTATAATGCAAGAGACAACAATGGAGATGTGTATGTTGCAGAATGTATAGATGATCAAAGTCATTTAGTTAATTTTTATATAAATCAAAATCCAGATAATTACATTATTCATAGTGAGAATAGTATGCAACCAAATGATGTAGATATAGCAGTATGTTCGAATATGAATTTAACAACAGAAAATGATGAGCATTTTTTAAGTAATCCAAGTGTTATAATGAATACAAAGAAAGATTATAAAATCTATAACTATTCTTCCAAGGATATAACAGCAGAACATGCTGATTTATTTTCAAAAGGACTTAATTATGTCCCATGTATTAAAGGTAATATGGTACAATCTATATTAGATTTAAAGTTATTTTCCAGAAAATTAAATTTAAAGGTATACTTTAACAACAGCACTGAATGTCAAACTGGGGTAAACAGGATGTTCACGAAACCAAGTCTATTCAATCCACCCATGAATGATGAAATTATGTATTTTGAAAGGAGAAGTGAATATGATATGAGAAAATTTTACAAGAAATATAAATATAATAAACATGTCAATATTACAACAACTGAAAAACAGCTTCTGAAAGATATACAAAATGATCCAAAATTAAGAGTCATGAGGCCTGATAAAGGTAATGGTATAGTCATATTGGATTACAATGACTATAGCCTATATATGACTAACATGTTAATGAGTAATACATACGTAGAAATTAGTAGAAATCAAGTACATATAGCATACAAAAGAATTGAAACAATGTTAGAAGACATGTTATACCAAGGGGGTATCACTGAAAAAGAATATGATTTTTTGAGAAATGAACATCCAGTAATCAGTGGTATCTTCGCAATACCAAAAATACACAAAGGCCTCAACAATTTGGATTTTAGACCTATAGTAGATGGAAACAGAAGTGTTACATGTAATATAAGTAAATATTTGGATCATTTCTTTAAGGAAAGTATGAAATCTTTCAGTTATATAACTAAAGACTCATGGGATTTCTTGAGTAGACTTAACAAAATAACCATGAAGAAAGAATATGTCTTCATTACAATAGATGTAGTAAATTTATTTACCACAATACCCCATGATGTAGGCCTATTATGGCTGGAAGAACAACTTTTTTTGACAAAATTATATGAACAAGATCAGATCAATATATTAATAAATTTAATGGAAATAGTACTTAATAATAACTACATATTTTTTGAAGGTAGTTATTTTCAACAGATCAGTGGGGTAGCCATGGCCCCACCTTGTATGCAAACTTAATAATGAGTTATTGGGAACACAACTATATATTTACAACAGAGTTTCGTGAACATCTTATAATGTATACCAGATATTTGGACGATATTTTTATCATATGGGATCTAGATAAAAATACAAATACATTGGAAAATTTTTACAATATATTAACAACACAGTTAAATTTTTGAAATTTACTTACAATGTCCAAGAAAATAATATTAACTATCTGGACGTAGATATAACACATGACAAAGAAACAAATATTTTGAAAACAAAAATACATAGAAAACCCACTTTTTCAAATGCGTATTTGCATTATGATAGCTGGCACCCTGGCCATCAGAAAAAAGCCATAGTAAAGGGGCAGATGGTCAGGGCAGCCAGAATGGTCAGCGAAGAAATAGACTTCTTAGAAGAAATGAAATATATCATGCAATTATTCATAAATAGGGGATATCCAGAACAATTTTGTGTTCATATATTTAATGAAGTAATAAATAAAAGAAAAAATGGAACATATACGGCAATCTTAAAAACTGGTGCAATATCAATTAATAATGAAGATATAATGGATCAACAACTTTATAACAACATCCCATTATACATTATTCAATTTGATGATTGTTCCAAAGATATAGAACACATCATTAAGAGAAATTGGGATTTCTTTATTAATGATAAAATTGGGAGACAAATATTTAATGGAATAATAAAATTTGTATACAAAAAAAGTCCCTCCTTCAAAAATATATTAGAAAATAAAAGAAATACTGAAAAATATACAAGTTTAAGAGAAGGAAATTTCAAATGTGGGACATGTAGTACATGTAGTTATATTCATGAAACCGGTACTAATATTAGGATTAATGAATGTAATATAAAAATACATGGGCATTATAATTGTTATACAATCAATTTAATATATATAGCTTTATGTCAACAATGTAAGGCCTTTTACGTGGGAAAAACGAAGAGAAAATTTAGAGAACGGATTAAAGAGCATTTATTAGATATTCAGCATCAGAAAAACAGTAATGCCTTAGCAAGACATATTATGGAATATAATGACCATAAATTTAAATTTATGGTTGTAAATCAAATAAAACATGATTTACAAGGAAGGATAACCATGTATCACCTGGATATGGAAGAACTAAAATGGCAAATATTACTTAATTCATGTATACCTCCGGGTATAAATGAATATATGACCATCATGCCACTATTAAAATTGAACAGAATATATAATAAATGATATATAACATCAATTATACACATCATATTATGATCAATTTTGTTAAATATAATTTCATTAAACACATTAGTAATAATATAATATGAAAAAAATTTTTGCAATAATTCATGGAAATATATTAATAAAATTGATTTAGTAACCAACAAGTTGCATACTATATATATACAATAACATACACACAATACTTGTATTAAGTAAGAAAAATATACACATCCTGTACACCATTAAAAAATATGGTAAAGTTAATTGACAGTAATCATGTACACTAGTAGTATACTGCTCTATCATATTTCATATAAAGATACAATGGTACATAAAATATTTATAAGGAACATTTAACAATAAATAGGTTCCAAACAAGTATATACATGTTCGCTTGAGCATAAAACATTATCAAAGTACATTAGATAAAATTTATTATAATAATGTTTTTTATACGTATTTGTAAGAATAAGTATCTGTATAAAAGATTAATTGGATACCTTACAAGTAATTTTAAAGTATAATAATGTATAATTAATTTAGTAAAGGTTTATATGAGGTAGAGATGTATGAATATGTATTGTATTTAAACAAGAAGATTTTTTTAAACAAAGCCATTTCCTTTTTAAGAATTTATGGCGGGAAATTAAGTTATTAATTGAATGATTATTGAATAATCAACAATGTATAAAAAGGTGAGGTATAATGATAGAATGTATTCTGAAGAAGTTCGTAAGGACGAAACCTAGGTCAACAACAACAATAAAGCAGTGTTCGATACAAAGTTCGTTACAGAGTTTTCCTTGTGGCTATTTGGAGTTGGTTGATACCTGTAAGTTTTGGTTTGGAGTCTGTTTCATCTCCTTATTGGCATCGGCCTCACCTTGCTTTTTACAAGGAGTTAGTTGGTCTACTGATTATGTTCTTATGGTTTAAGTCAAAGTTAGAAGGTGAGTTGGGGGTAGTTGGGCCTGGGTTACGGTGTATGTCTCCACTGAGTATAAGACTAAGTTTGTACTCAGCAATGAGCCTCTTGAGTTTGTTTAAAAGTTTGTCATATAATTTGGATTTAGTACTGATGTGCTGGGGATTATTACACCGTAGGAGTGAGAATGATGATAAATTGTGTTCTGGTTTGGTGCCCTGGTTTAATGTATAACTGAAGATGGGTAGTTTTTCAGCCAGGGACATAGTGTGTCATTCAGGGAACTGATACCTGGTGAGCTGTTGGTTTTCATACAAAGTAAGGACATAGATTACAAGGAGGGTGGGTAGTAAGGAGTAGTGCAACATTATGGCAGTGAGTAGTTAGGTGGTTAACTGTTGTAAAATAAGAGAAAAGAATAAGAGTGGATACGTATAAAAGGAAGTAAGGTGGGTGGAGAGGTAGTGATAGTTGAAAGCTGACAGGGAGTGAGGTCAGGAGGGAGGGAGTAAAGATGGAAAAGTTGATAGGTTGTAGTAACGGGTGTGGCTAAGTACCTATAAATGTAGGAGTACTGGGGGTGGGTGGGAATTGGGGGCAGGAAGAGGTGCGGAGTGAGCCTGAACACAGTGAGGGTGAGCGGAGCAGGGCTCACACATTCAAACAAGTGGTAGGCTAAGGTAAGTAATTGAGTTAAATAAAAATATGTTTACTTATTTCTGCATTATTTATGTACTTATTTTATTTTAAATAAAATAGAAGTTAAAGTAGAATTATATTCTTAACCTGATTTTCAGTTGTAATGGTGCGTGGGTTTTAAACTGTATTGTGAGGGAGAACCTAGGGAAAATACTATGTGCAAGAGATTAAATTGGGTTAAGTATTAGCATTCTAAAATGCTAGGGCAGTTCCTTGGGTTTTAGTTATTTAGAGGGAGTCAGAAAGCTATGGGGTACAAACTAGAGGTGCCTTTAGACCCAGGGCACAAATATACAGTATGTATAACTTAAATACAGTTTTCAGGTCTTAATCTTAAGCAAGGTGGATCAGTCCCTACATAGGTGGTCTGTGGGCACAGAGTTCAGAGTTTCTTCTTTCTGGGTGAAGATTCCTTATTTATTATTTTGAGGGGAAGCTTCCTAGAAATAAGCATACAATCAGAGTGAGACACATTCAGGCATAAGGTTATGACCACCAGACAAGCAGGCTTAACATGCACTCCGCTTTGAGAAAAACAGCTCTGAGGTGCTATAGGTAGTAGGTTAGCTTCTTTATACAACATAACATTAATGCGAATAATGTCAGTCTAAGTTACAGTTGGATCTTACTATAGGTCCAGAAATAGCTGTAAAACAGTTAAAACTATTAGACTGTACTTAATCTACATACTATGTATAAAAACAGGTAATGACCCCACATGCAGCAGCTTATATCCATAGTGGAGTTTACCAGCATGATTTAAATGGAGTTGTGCTTTCTGCTGAAAAGCGAACTATCCAAACAGCAGTGAAGTGCTGCTTTTTAGTCAACAACAAACTGTTTTACATATTAGCAACAACTATTGATCTAAGATCCTTCAGGAGTGAATATCCTTATAAAACACTATAAAAACAGTTGACCAATTCAGATTGAAGACAAACAAAACAGAGTGAAATAGCATACAACGTCGGCGTTTCAAGCACATGTGCTACACATTCCTAGTGCAGTTCAACACAGAGACACATAAATCCCTTATGTTTAATGGCTCAAGTTGCACATAAACACTGTTAGTAAAACCTACTGTGCAAACTTTCACTGTATTGTTGATTACTGAGTAGACCAGATACTGAGACACAGATAGTCTAAACAGCTATATTAGTTAAAAATAACATACCAGATGAAGAAAGAGGGACGCCGACTGGGTCTGAAAGCACCGGAAGTTATGAATGTCCTGTTTCTATAGGGCTATTAGTAACTTCTGTTATGTAGTAAAATGGGGAGGGATTAAGGAAGAGGGGCTCACACATTCAAACAAGTGGTAGGCTAAGGTAAGTAATTGTGTTAAATAAAAATATGTTTACTTATTTCTGTATTATTTATGTACTTATTTTATTTTAAATAAAATAGAAGTTAAAGTAGAACTATATTCTTAACCTGATTTTCAGTTGTAATGGTGCATGGGTTTTAAACTGTATAGTGAGGGAGAACCTAGGGAAAATACAATGTGCAAGAGATTAAATTGGGTTAAGTATTAGCACTCTAAAATGCTAGGGCAGTTCCTTGGGTTTTAGTTATTTAGAGGGAGTCAGAAAGCTATGGGATACAAACTAGAGGTGCCCTTAGACCCGGGGCACAAAAATACAGTATGTATAACTTAAATACAGTTTTCAGGTCTTAACCTTAAACAATGTGGATCAGTCCCCAGGTAGGTGGTCTGTGGGCACAGAGTTCAGAGTTTCTTCTTTCTGGGTGAAGATTCCTTAAACTTCTTTAAGCTAGGTGGATCAGTCCCCAGGTAGGTGGCCTGTGGGCACAGAGTTCAGAGTTTCTTCTTTCTGGGTGAAGATTCCTTATTTATTATTTAGAGGGGAAGCTTCCTTAAGCAAGATGGATCAGTCCCCAGGTAGGTGGCCTGTGGGCACAGAGTTCAGAGTTTCTTCTTTCTGGGTGAAGATTCCTTATTTATTATTTAGAGGGGAAGCTTCCAGATGAAGAAAGAGGGATGCTGACTGGGTCTGAAAGCACCTGAAGTTATGAATTGCCAATAGGTTCATAGGTTCATACTAGGTTATCTGCCCAAGGGCATTTATAAGCCTAGCCCATTGTTATGTGGCTTTCGCCACCCCTTTAGTTTGAATAAAAGCTATGCCTAACATTTTGCTGTGCCTCTGTCAAGCAGTGACACTGAAGTAATCCCTGGGGTATATCTGCGATCTCCCATCCATTGGTCAAGATTCCTCTTGAACAAGGCCAGCGAGGTGCTCTGCCTCACATGTACCGGGATTTTGTTCCACAGCATAGGGAGTCTCTGGGTGATGAATCTGTCCCTCCAGCACGTTCTATTTATAACCATGTCAAGGTTTAAGTCTCCCACCCTTGTGGTTCTGAGGGATCTAGATTTTTTGAGTACATTTGTATATCTGATTATACAGGCAATTTGTGTACATCTCTGTATAGCAGTCATTGTTGACAGTGTTAGCAGGGATTTTGCAACTCTTTATGGCATTAGTTAGGAGCCTATAGTTTGCTTTGGATAAATGTTTCATCCTTTCTGCTCTTGAGTGGGTGTCAGATATGTTTGTGAATGTGAACGAGGCTGACTTGTGATCTGACCTGACCAGGGGGCCAACACACAGGTGTTATGCCCGAGAACCATTGTGTTGATCAGTACTAAGTTTAGGACATTCGTGCCCCTTGTGGGGGTGCAAAATATCTGTTACACAGCATGTGTATTAACAAAGTCCAGGAACCCTTGGGTGAGTGTGTTTCTGCACATATATAACTCCAAATTGATAGAAGGATAGTTGGAATCATACGTGATCAAGGTGTTGGCTGTCTAGTGAGTGACTCAATTAGGTCCAAGTAGGCAGAGAGGTACTCGTAGTTCATGGTTGGAGATCTGTAGCTAACAATGTCATGCAAGGGGATTTTACATGCAGTTAGCTGGCATTCAAGTAGTGCTATGGATTAAGTTCATAGGTTCATAAATTAGTACTAAGCTAACTGCCCTTGCGAGCCATTTTAAGCCTAGCCAATTATCCCTTGTGAGACTCAAACCCCACGCCTTGTGTTTGCAAGACAAACACCTTAACCATTAGGCCACCCTCCTTTTACAATCATACTATTTGAGCAGTCATGCAGTGTATTTGTATTTAATGAATATGTATACACCTCCACCTATAGTTCTTTCATGCTCATTTTGAAGTGTGAATGTGTGGAATGCATTATACCCTTACATAGCCAGGGTGCACTCTGTGGCCCTGAACTATGTCTGTGTGACTGCACAGACATGGACATCTTCCAAGGTAAGGAGTTCTTCCAGTCAGTGGAGTTTCTGATTTACACTCCTTGCATTAAGCAGCATAACTTTCAGTTTGTCTGTTGAGGATTCTTTTACGTTTGGACTTTAGTTGTTCTGGAATTCTAAAAAGCCCATTATGGTGGAGGCAAGCACCTTCAGATAGTACAGTGATGTATGTCTCCAGTCATTCGTTGCAAAGTGGACTCTGACAGAGTTCTAACAGTACTTGTTGAGAGACTTAAGTGTGTGTGTCATCTGACAGACCCTGGCACCTAACAGGCAGCTGACTGTGACCTTCTCCTTGTCTAGCCTGGTGAGTGGGTCATCTGTGTGTCTCACTATGGAGTCACTTATAAGCAACACATTTGGTTTTGAGTTTTTTTCCCCTGAGGGGTTTATTGGCTAAGACACTGGTGTGTGTGTATTATTATGCATAGTGGATTCTGTTGAGTCTGCACTGTGTGCAGTAGGTTTGCAATTGGGAGGTCTCCAATCTTTAGTCAGATTTCTAGCATGTACCTCCGTGTATGTTTGTTTACATTTCATGAGCTTATGTGCAAGAGGAGAACTTTGTGTGCTGATAATATGTTTGATATCTGGTTTATTATATGAGAGAACTGATTACAAATTCATAGCATAGATACATCTCTCACATGTTGTATTTGTTTGTTTTATCAGTAACCATTTGTCAGTATACTTGAGACAATTGCCCTGTTGCCCCAGTATGCCCTGTAAATCAGGTTGCCTGGAGAAATGGTGGGAAACTGTAAGTCCATTATGGAAGGGATATACAGTAGTAACTAATGGGGAGTGGGCTAGATGGATCAGGTTTTAGTGTAAGACTAGCAAAATGTGTCTATTCTAAGGAGGGCTAGGGTTACAAAAATGTGTCAGTTTTTCACAATGCACAACTGAGTTGCTCACAGGGAAGCAGTGCAAGCTCTGCGCAGCTTCAGTAAATTGATCCCAAAACACAATGCCAGAATACAAGCAATGGTAAACTGTTTTAAACAAATAAACAAAGAGAAAGGTCATCGGTGAGCCTTATTCCAGCAATCCCCATCTCAGATGGGTTCTTGGCTACACAGTTCTGCCACAAGGGTGCAAGGGGGCTTTTTAATATAAGAGGACTGGTTTTAGTGCTCCAGTGATAGCAGTATAGATTCAGCAAGTCTAAATCAAGCTTATGCTATAAAATGCAGAAGTATTGAAATCCAAAGTGTAGAAAATCTCAATCACAATAGAAGAACAAACAGTTTAAATAAAGCAGTAATTCAGTAGAATACTCAAACAACAGTGTGGACAACAAACTTTCCTAGTGTGAAATAAGTGTTCTGGAACCAAAGTGCTTAAACCAGAAGTAAGACATTTTCAGAATAACAGACACGATAAACCTGCAAACAGCATTTTCCAGTTTAGAATGGTGTAGGCTACCCTCCCCTGACAAAAGAGTCTCAACCACAAACCTTTCTAATATAAAATAACTGCTCTGGAGGCCATGTGCTTAAACCACAACAAAGAGACTTAGAACAACAGCCACAATAAGCATTCAGCCAGCAGTTCCCAGCTCAGAAGGGCAGAGGTTACCATCTCCTCCCAGCAGAGTGTAGACTATAAACAACTGGGTCGAAGCCCAAGTGCTTAAACTGAAAGCAATAAGCTTAGAATAACAGTTATAATGTAATGTAATGCCAGATAGATGACAGTGACATGTCTTTTAATCTGTTCACATACATCATGTCATGGTTAGTAGGCCCTGTGTTATCTTGATGAGAAAGCCCTGTGGTCTGTAAAGCTGCTGCATGTGTCTGGTGAGGTTGTCATACTTCCCTGCTCAATGTCCTTGCTCTCCACCTGTCTTATATCTGTGAGCTTAATGGACTGGATAAGCATAGGCCTACTAGCTGTGTCCAGGGAAAATAAGGGAGTAACTGGATGTCAGTCTCTGTGTCAGATTCGATTCAACCTCTTCAACCCCCAACTGTGTCTCAGTTTTCCCACCATCATCATCAGTGTTAGATGAGACACTGACATCAGGTGGCACAGGGCCCACGCTCCCACTGTCATGATCACCTGTGATAAAAAGGGAGAAACACAGGCATACATTAATACCTGTACTACTATGGTGCAATATATGCTAAACATCTAACAGTGCTACCACGATTACAGAGAGTACAGCAATACACACAACAGGCCTAAAATGACACATTCTATTTCTAGAAAATGATCTGCAGTACTGAAATAACATGATTTGGTTACCATCTGCAGGAAGCCTATTTTGCTGGATTCTTAATGATCTTGAAGTAAGTTAAGCAAGAGATAAGGCCAACATCATCACATTTAACAGTAACAGAGGAAGTACTATGTGTACTTCTCTCAATCAGCATGATGTGTTACTTCAACAAGAATGTGGCAGACAACTCCAAACTGAGCTTATCACTGTACTAATATTCAACCCCCCCCCCCCCAAGAAAACATGTGTGACACAGAAGTAATTTTTATTTAAATTGTTTTACTATTTTACTATACAACAGTACTGAATGGTCATATAACAAAACCTAACTGGAAGATTTTCCTGGGACTGAGAAAGAGGTGCACCCACATCAATGACATATTGTGGGCCACTCTACTGTGAGATGTCTTGTTGCAGTAGATTTGCCAGGAATTCCTTATTGGGAGTCAGAGGTGATTCTGCAGCAGGCTATCCCCAGGTTACCCCCTGGTCTTGGACAAAAACAGCTATATGCCTCCATGCAGATGTGAGCATGTCAGTGGCCCTGTGGTGCACCTGCTCATATGTACTGCTGTGGACACCCACAACATTTATGTCAGCAACGATTTGCTGCCATATTATCTGCCTTTCTGGCATATTGGAACCACCCCTTGCAACAAAAAAAGTGCTGTGTTTTTCGGACCGCATCCACTATGATTGAGTTTATTGCCTCACTGAAGGGGGGGTGGTCTGCTCCTCAATGACATTTTCAGTCCTAAAACACAGCAGAAAGATAATACAGATAACTATCACATAACTATACAGTAGCTGTTTCCAGATATTTATTTATTTATTTAAATTTGTTGACCAGGAGTGTCCTACTGGACGTAGGTCCATTTTCAGCAGAGGCCCGGGGAGAAAAGCTCCACAGTTAAAATAAACAGACAGTAGTTACATTGGATTACATACTGATTAACAATTTAACATAGCAATTACTTACAACATATTTACAGATGAAGAACATAGTACATCAGTAGACAACTAGAATCTTTATCTGTGAAGTACATAACAAACATTAACAAATGTTACAACGAGAAGTTCCTGCTGTATAATAAGTACTAGGCTTATGAGAATCTGAGCTTGCTATAATCAAGGTAGTTAGTGGAGTGGAAAGAAAGGTAGTGGTTGGATGGGGTGGATGATATTAGAGTGGAAGTTGCAAGGGCATAGCCAGCATGTTTTTAGGTGCGCTTTTATTAAAGTTTTGAAGTGGATGCATGATGGTACGGAGATATAACAGTTATAGGTAGGCAGTCAGTAGTACCTACTGGAAAAACATAACACTTATGACCTTTGTGAAATACTAATAACAGACAGGATACAAAACAAGCAGAGTAGCAAGCGCAACATATCCTTGTATGTGCCACAGCAGTAACTCAGCTGTGGCCTCCCAAAAAGAACAGTCCATTCTAGTTTCTGACATAACAGTAACTTCTCTTTGCTTCCCTCACCCACTAAAGAACAGGCACATGAACCATATTGCTAATAAAACACATTTGAAATTCTAAATATGCATCCAAAGGACCTGTCCCTGAAACATCTGTACATATGTATCACACAGCATATTATTTTCATGTATTGTCAATTATTTGCACCTCTGAAATGGCTTGACAAACATGGCCGTGCCATCAGCACACTTGTAACTAATGCTTAAAGACAACAGTGTAAAAGGCTTTGCTTCACTTTATTCATTAATGTCTTCCAGCATGTGCATTATGTAGGTAACAAAATAGCAGCATACCTGCTGGACTTCAATACTCCTCTGTAAAGATAGAGTGATAAATATTTTGCTTTGTGGAACAGGTAGCAAGTATACTCACAATCAGTTTGCCTAGCTACACATTTGCCTTTTTTAAAATGGAGTAGATTACTAATGGACTGCATCTGTGTAGGCTGTGTTTCAAAGATGTTAATTACAGCATAAGCAGTGAATTGTGTGCTAATCAACCAATCTGGTGGAGCTATTCAAGAAGTTATAAAGCAAACAATTAGGGTCCATGCTGTTTTTTCCACTGGATTTCAAAAGTAGTGGAGTACAGACACAGAACATCTACACAGAGAGAATTTTATGACTGCTGCTACTTAACTCCCTTTGTATGTGCTACAAGCTGCAGGCAATGATGCTGCTGACAATAAGCCTAGGCTGAGACAGAGAAAAGTTTTCAGTTCATATTTAACTTATCACAACATACATGGCGTGGATATTGTAGAGTGCTACAAGGTGGACAAGGACACGGTACAGGAATCCTGCAACCTTTGCCGGCCTCACCTCAGAGCCACAGCCTTTACCTCCCCATGCATTGGCTGTGTACTGCTTGCCTCACAGTCAGCCCTGAACTAGCACTGTTTCAACTGCTGCATTTACAAGATAAGTCCTGAACATGTATTGTGTTGTATAATAATATTATAGCATGTCCTTGTATTTCGTCACTTGTTACAGTAAGCAACTACAAGGTGGGAGATTTGTACAGAAATTAATGTAACGTGACAACAGGGAGTTATTTGACTTGTATGTGTCCATTAGCAAGTAGTAGGTCTCAAGTCTCAGGGATTCACACATTGATACCTTCCCAAAGTAATGATGATCACTGCTTGCCTCAGTTTAGCACCATGCATTTGTAATTGGAAATCGTAACAGAGAGAAGTTCAAAAGTAATGAGACACATAGCAGTTTCCGGTTTCACCACCCTCACAAGATCAGACTGGCAGATGCAAAACAAGCAGAGTAACAAAAGCAATATATCCTTGTTTACACCATAACAGTAGCTCAGCCTGGGTCCAACCCCCTTGAAAGAACAGCATACCCTTGTATGTTCCATGACACTAACACAACTTTGCTCCCCACCCCCAAAACAGCAGCCTATGCTTGTTTGTGACATCCAACCTTCTGTCAATTTGATTGCAACTATATATCATATTGTTCGCAGTGGATATCCTCAAAGATTTTAAGGTAAATGATATAGACTGAGTTCCACACAGCATGTCTTTGAGTACTGGTCAGATAACTGATGAATGGCCAAGAAACACAGAAAGGTAGGACACAGCTGTATATTTGCAAGGAATAATCATAGCAGGTTGTGTGACCAGTAAGTGCACCATGTCCAAATATATTATATAGAATACATTTACAAATGTCAGGTCATGCATTGATTTCAGTGCGCATTCAGTTGCACTTGATTGTGTCATGTATTTGCTGCAAAGGTGTCTATGGGGCAAAGATGGATAAGTCCCCCCTCTTGTTTTGTGATGGTGCATTGCAGTGAGAGTTGGGATCCAGACCTATGCAGTCATATCTCATGTGTAATAACAGTTTCACATGTCATAGATTAATTTTTCACATTTTAAATAATTCTCCATGTTTTATACTTTTTTCCTTTTCTTTTTTTTTGGGGGGGCACTATTTGCACGATGCACCCCTTAGCACAAATGGCTTTGGCTATGTGCATTTTGTTTGTGCATAGAGCAGCAATGCACAAAGTGGACAAATGGGCCACCCAGGTAGCAGGCAGGACCCAGACAGCCAGAAACATACACCGGATACATTCAATTAATACTATTGGGCATTATGCAAACACATTTCCCGGAAGAGTGCACTCTCACACAATATGTTTGAGCAATGGTAAGTGATGCACAACACTTTCAAATGCTGCAAATTCAGAAAGTGTGCACACCAAGCAAGTGCAATGCCTGAAATTGGTGAGAAACCATCATTCTACATTGTTCTTGATCTGTGATAGGCATGGCTGATATCCCTGGAGAGTTTTTGAGATTCCATGCTCAAAGATGGGGTGTCCAAGAGTCCAAAGTGTTTGTTATACTCCTAATGAATAAACATGGGCCCAGGCTGTTGCACAGAGGCTATCATGGTTCATATTATAAGACAGAGGCATGGAATAGTCTGGCCCGGGCTCTGACCAGTACTGGTGAACAATTTAGGAATCAGTACAGAGACCTCAGGATGAGTAAAAAGGATACTCGTCTGACAATTGGATCAAGGAATGTAGGACTGGGGACACCCCACAGCTGTTAAGTATTACTTACAGCGACTACTTGTCAGAGTTAAAAGATGGATAAAGTCAGGATTGGTATGCTTAATGGTATTCTGTTCTGTTCTGTTTTTTCTGCAGGAACTGAATGTGTGAACCTATGCCAGTAGATTAGCAATGATACGAGATGCATGTGGTATGTATGTATCCCAAAAGTGAGGTTATTTTAGCATTAAAAGTTAGAATGCATTTATTGGTTAATTATACAGTTGTATCAAATTGAGCATTCATTTCTTAACTGTAATAGGGAAGTATGAATGCATTACTTGGGAGGGCAAAACGACAGTTCATTATTAGAAAGTAGTCATAGATTGTGCCTTCAAAATCCACACTTCCCAAATATACAGCACTGTTAAGGTTTCATTGATATTGCAATGTAACATCAGAGCAGTAAAGTAGTCTCACCACTGGCTTGTTGTAAACTGTAATCAGTATATTTGGACTATGCATATGTGCAATTTATGCACACATCAAGGATTGCTTACTGCAATCTGTAGTATATTGTGCATCTGTTAGGAGTTGGGTAGTCTTAACAGTAAACAAAGGTATTTGTTAGAAGTTGATACTGTTAAAAGCAATGATAATATAATAGAGTCAAATACTTATATCAATGCTTTGCATGTCACATATGAAGTTACTAATGTCCTCCCCTTTTTTCTCTCACTGCAACCCTTTTCTCTCTCTCTTTTTTTATTTATTTTTTGTTTATTTCATTATTTTGTGTTTTTTCCATAGCACAGTGGGGTAGGACTGTCCCATGGTATCACTCTGACCCCACTCCACTGGCTACATCACCACTGCCCAGCATGTTTGGTGCAGAACCAAGTAGAACCCCCTCTGCGGACCCTGCACTATCCAGCCTCTCAGTTAGTTTTTCCCTGGATGATATGCCTGTGGCTCCCTCTGTGATCAGTGGCAAAGGTAGTGACTTTATCTCCCATGAAGAACTGATAAGGATGGTGCATAGGATTGTGCACCACACTGTTGGTGGCTGGAGATACTGCTCTCCATCTTTGTATTAAATAACATAAGGAGATGCAGATGTCAGGCACTGCAGCCATTGGTGCAGTGAGGTGGCAGTATCCTCCGGGGAAGAACTACTTGAGGGGCTGGGTAGTGCTGGGGTGGTAGTGGGGATGGTACCAGGTTCTGCACCAGACATGCTGGGCAGTAGTGCTGTAGCCAGTAGAGTGGGGGTAGGTGGATCCCGTGGGACAGTCCTACCCCACTGTCTTGTGGGAAAAACAAAAAATAAAAAAATGAAAAAAGAAGAGAGAGAAAGGGTTGGGATGAGAGAAAAAAGGTAAAATATTAGTAACTTCATATGTGACATACAAAGCATTTATTCAATTATTTGACTCTATTCCTTTACTTTTTCTTTTAACACTACAAACTCCTAACAAGTTTCGTCCTTAAAGACTACCCAGTTTATAACAGAGGCACACTATAGTGGAGATTGTAACCACCAATCCTTGAAGTGTGCACATATTGCACATATGAATGTTCCAGTTACCCTGATTACAGTTTGCAGAAGGTCATTTCTGCCGCTGGTATGGAGGTATGAAGTTACATTCTAATAATGATGAAAATGTAATAGTATTCTGGATTTGGGAAGTGCGTTTTTTGAATCCACAACCGATGACTACTCTAAAATAATGTACTGTTCTTTTGTCCTACAGACTACTGCATGCATACTTTCCTTTTACAGTTTAGAGATGCATACTCACTGTTATTTGAGTATATGGCACCATTGTTTTGTGCTACAGACTAAGGCATCCATAGTTTCCTTTACAGTTTAGATACTGATACTCAATTTCAAACAACTCTATTAAATACCATCCAAGTGGTCCTAAATTTTTAATGCTACAAAATTACTACACAAATTATTATTAGTAAAATACTATTTAGATAGTATTCTTCTGATGCATACATACCACATACTACTCACATTCTTACTAAAACCACAGCATGTGACCAAACATTCAAGTCTCTCTCCTCAGCAGCTGTGAAAAAACAGAACAGAACACCATTATAAATACCAGTCTTGACTATATTCAGCTTTTAACTCTTGCAATTACTCACTATAATTGATACTTACAAATCTGTGGGGTGTCCCCTGCCCGACATTCCCCAATACAAAGGTTGAGGGCATCCTACTTCTTCCTTCAGACACCATCAAAATAATGTCTACATTGCTCACCTGTGCAGGGTATACCTTTCGCATTAGTTAAGGACTTGTCAACACTATTCCAGGCTTCAAATTTGTATTCTGAGCCTGAATAGTCAAGCTGTAGCAACCTAGGCCATGCTCCTTAACTAGGAGTGCAACAAATATTTTGGGCTCCTGGACACCCTATCTCTGCACCCAAAAGTGCACACCCTCTCCAGCAACTCCAGACATACCTGCCATAATTCAAGCTCAATGTCTAATGAGCATTTCCAGCCAACTGCATTTTATATGCTGCTGTTTCCTGCCAATTGCAGGTCTCATGGTTACTGAGAGTGTGCACATTTTGGTTTTGCAAAATTTGAAAATATTGCGCATGTCTTACCATCATTCAAACACAATAGGCGAGGGTGATCTCTCAAACACAATAGGCGAGGGTGCACACTGTTGGGCACCATGTTTGCATGATAAGCGATGCGCAACAGTGGCAGACAATGCAAATTCTAGCTTATTAGGTTTACAGGCTCTTGTGTAAATGGGCTATTCAAATGTACCATATATACAATTCTCCTACACTTACAACTATTGCAACAGGAAGGTTGAGAAAACAGTTGTATATGTTGTATTTAATTGCTATAATCTGCAATCTCACAAGAGTAAAACATAATTTGCACACCCTGTACTAGATCCCCAAATCATCTTCACTCCACACTTACACTTAACACCTGTTGCTATGGCATTGGTGAGATGATGTCTGCTATCTTAGTAGTTATTGTAAGGATCTTGCTGTTAATCATAGCCGAACCCCACTTACTGTGTGTGCGTGATGCGCAGTATTATTAATTTAATGCATCTGGTTTATATGTGTGGCTGTCTGGGTCCTGTCTGCAACCTGGGCGGTCCATTCCTCTAGTTTGTGCACTGCTGTGCTTAGTGGAAACCAGGTGAGCACAGCTAAACATGCTTATGCCAATGTCCAGATATTTGCGTTATATTTTTGGCCTGTTGCTTGTAGAATGTGTGGCTTATTGTGAAATCATTAAAGATTGCAGTCAATATATAATGACATACATTTCTGTTCTGTACATCATATCCTTCAGAAAATGCATACTTGCCCTTTGTCCTCTCATTAGTTTAGTATTTGACCACATTACTAGCACTAAAAGGTTGTGTGGAATGAGCCATATTAAGTATACAGGTTTCATGGCCAGTAACTCCGGGGCAAGCCGAGAAACCTGCTGCACGATGACGCACAATAAGCAGTATTGTGTACACGAATACACCCCATGTAGGCTCTGAGTGGAACCCACATGGAGTGTATTGATTCCTGATCATTTTACAGCTCGTTTCAAAAAAAAAAAAAAGACGTTATGAAATTGCACTAATGTATACATTATGTAAAACATAGCATAAAACACAACATTCATGCCATTCTTCCATGTCTAATTTAACATGATTCCATCCTTACAGCTTTAATCAGAGCACATTTAAAGATACATGCAATAAAGGCTGCCACAGCAGTGCTAAATCATATAAAGCTTGTATATATAAGATTCTGAAATAGTACCAATCCAGATAACCAAAACATACACCCACCCACTCGTAGAAGAGATATGCAAATTGCTTACCTAATTCTATGAGAATCTGACAGAGAAATTGAAGTTTATAGTGAGAACAGATGATATATCCATAATTTGTCTATTACCCATAACACCAACAATTATCTGCACAAAGTGGTGCATTGTATGCTAGCTTTCACCATTCAGAAGAGTATAGAGTGACCCAACATGTGTAAATTGTGGTGTAAATGATGTGTGTAATCCAAAATGCATGCAGTATAGAATACATTATGTTTGTGACCCAACTGTGTAAACAGAAATGTAGTCAATTGTGTTTTTTTTTCATTTATGCCTGTTACATTAAGAATAGGAAGCAACTTACCTGTATAAGCGAGAAGAGTTTTGCTGAATGAGCATTTAGAGATTACATAAAAAAAAGGTTTGAGACAATTCCTGGCAGATAGTGTTTGCCCTTGGTAAAGGGAGTTTAATGAGCAGAGCTGTGGCTATAGGAGACCAGAGTAAATAGCACCCTTGTAGAAAATCCTGGAACATATTCTATTTAGTAGGAACCCAGAGTGGCTACTATCAGAGACTGTTTCTCAGCAATATAGGATTGAGGATATTAGCTGTGGATTTTGGTTAAAACCCCAAAACTTTATAGTTGTTTGGAAGATCCAGCCTTATCTGCACTTGCATATAATAAACTGCTTTATATTCATAAAGAATGATTGTTGCAGCCATATTAATTTTTCACTCTGCTCAGTTTTCTCTTTACTGAAGAAGCCTGTCAAGAATATACAAGATTAAAATATGTAAACTTATTTAAGGGAGGTAAATACCTTATGCTAGATGTGCACAGATAATTCTTCTAAACGTCTTCATTCATATCAACGTCTAAATATCTTTCCTGTGTATGTCATGACTGGAGAAGAACCTGCTCCACATTACTCAGCAACACTTTAACTACCTCAGTCTCGGCCCTGAAGGCTGTATAGAATATGTATTTCTATGATGCTAACATATAAGAGTACATAAAACTTTTAGTGATGGACAATTCATTGAATATACATGTGTACCATGTTGTATTTAAATCACATTTACACAGTCTACATCTGTATTGGAGCATACACATCTTCCAACAATGCAGCTTCATCCTAGGGATTTCATGCATTGCTTGGAAGCCTATCAGGAAGGCATTATCAGCCTGGTATGGTACAGCCCATGTTATGCTATACCTGACCTGCATTTGCAGCCACTGTTTAGCTGTACGCACTTTTTTCTGTGATGTAGTAGCTGCTAAAAAATACAAATTACATTTTCTGAGTGCAATACATGTTAGCATGTCAGTATTACTGGGCCCACTCTATAGGGACAGGCCATTTCTCATTGATTATGTGGTGAACAATGAGAAAAGACAGATGTACTGATATGAGTGTAGTGGAATGTCATGGGAGGACTGAGAAAGAGCACAGTATAAGAATCATGAACATATGGCTTCAGTCCAAGAGCAAAGCAGTAATGCTCCAAGTCATGCCAAACCATAGCTTCATCAATATCCCAGCTATACTACTGAAACAGTTTTGAGCAACTACTGTTGGCTTCTGTTCCAGAGGTATTCATCGTGGTATCCCAGGTGGCCTTGAGGGTGGAACACCTCTTGGAGGAGTTAAGCTGAAGAGTCATGCCATGTGTATGTTCATTGTTGTCAAATGCCAAGACTTCAAACACAGGTAAATCACATGAAAGCCTGTATGTACTTTGTCTTATATATATTATTAATGTACCATTCACACTCAGCAGGCAGTGCCAGCAAGGGAACATTGTGGAACTTCAACTTCCATGAACCTATGGCAGGCAAACAGTCCAGAAACTTAGGTATCTCTATGATTATCATCACATCTTTCCAAAGGGATGTGTCGTCAACTGGGCACTGACATATGTAACAATTTTTCAAGCCTTTCTTGCAGCACCTCTATGTGCCCACCTCATTTCCATGACAGGGAGAGTGAGGGAACAAGACAGTGCAGTCAGTGACCTGATCTGCAAAAAGCACTATTGATTCCACACCAGGGCAACCAGAGGATGGAATGCCCTGCCTTGTATGTGCTCTCACCAGACATGACTCTTGTGACAATGGTGATGATGATACTTCTTCAAATATCATGGAACAAGCTTGGCTGGGACCAGGGAATGGTCTTCTGTGCAGTTCAATGAGGTATACAGTTGATGACAGTGCCAAGGATACAGAGGGCCTTGCATATGTAGATCATGGTAGGAGTACCATTCTGGAATAGTCTCCATTGCAGAGAAGTGATGCATCTGTGTTCTGTGGTGGTGGCACTGCAATGGTGGATGTCCCAGCATCTCAACTCCCTAGGGCCAGGCCTTCTGTGGAGGCTGCATAACAGGGCATGATGACTTGGGACTGGGGTGACTTCCTAAAATGTTAAATGCCATAATGAAATCCCGTGGCAAAGAATGCCTGCACAGTCCCACTTTGTAGACAGATTTCATGCTTTAGATCACAACCTATGATGCGTGGCTTAGGCAGCTCACATGTGATCTGACAGAAGGCATGCCAGCCTCCTTAGATTATAGTCATATGGTATCTTCCTTTGCATACAAACAAGCACAAAAGCTGTAATAGGATTTCTGACTGAGGAGCCTTACTTTGCTAGTGTTAACCCTGATATTGTTTCAGTACCCAGTAAACCCCTAATTAACGCATCAAATGCTCAAACTAATCTCCATAATGAGTGTCTGCTATGACAATAAGTCCACCTCTTTCTTCTGTCTTTTCCTTTTTGTCATAACAAAAGAGATTCAACCAATTCTCCTGCCTTTTCTCAACCTGCATCTGAGTCACCTATCTCTTTTTCCTGTTGGTGACTGTAGCTACATCTTTTACACAGCTGTCAGTACTGGCTCCCAAATATGCCTACACGGGTCTATATTAGATCAGCAAATGCTTAAACACGTGAACGCTGATTGATCAACCTTATTTTAGTGAAAATTAAAAATATCGAAGCAGCAGAAACTCAAATTTTTTCCTAGGGAAAGAATTCAGTTGTCCGTTTCTGTTGCTTCGGTATTTTCAGTGCTGTGGTGGAAAGTTATGGGTTGGATTCAGGTAAGTGTGCGATTGTGTGGATGTGAGTGTTAGAGTGGGTTAGGTGAGCTAGGGTTAGGGCTCAGGTTAGGTATGTGTGCGATTGTGTGGACGTGAGGGTTAGGATGGGTTTAGGTGAGTTAGGGTTAGGGAGCGGGTGAGGTGAGTGTGCGATAGTGACGGAGCTTAGGGTTAGGGTTTGGGTTAAGGTAAGTGGATAGTTAGTGGTGTGTGCATAGTTTAGTGTAGGGTTAGGTGTCAGATTTTAGGTGTATGTGTGTGGATTTTTGTTTGTTTGGTGTGCTTGTGTTGTGTGTATGTGTTTTGGATCAGCAATTTTTTTTTCCCTAGGAAAAAAATCCCTGATCTGACAGTTCGAGATTGTAAGCTTTCGCTTACATAAGGCTGATCAATCAGCGTTCACTTTTTTAAGCATTCGCTGATCTAATATAGACCCTGCCTACACAGTATCAGATATTCTCCATGATTTTCACGCACCATGCGACTGCAGTTTTGTCAGTACAACACCAGCCATAACATTATTTCATCTTTTCTCCTCCATTCTTCATAATACCTTATACCTTCCTATTCCCTGTATATTGTCTTTCTGCTTTATTATCACATTTTACTCTCTAATAGTCATATTCACTGTTACACACTACCAGACATTGAAGGACACTGCTCTGTTACATCTGGTACCCTCTCACTTCGTAGTCCTCTTTTGTTGCTTTATATATATTCACAAAATCTCTGAACTTGAAAAAGTTGTTGTGTAGCTACACACTTAAAAAGGTTTCAAACCAAGTATTAAATAAATAAATAAATAATGAGCAGTAAAATATAGACATTTGGGAAGCACTGCAAAATATGCAAAAACTAGTTTTTATACTTTCATAAGTCTGCATGCATCTTTTAGTTCTTGTAATAAATAAGATCGCAGTTTACTTTTCTCATTTTCTTTTGTCCTCATCTAGTAGCCTCTCTTTCTCACACAGACAGCTAAACACACAGAAAACACAGTCATGCACAGGACACGCACGTGTGCACGCGTGCGCACACACACACACACACACACACACACAAGCAATTAATGATACACTTTCTAATTAGGACATACAGTTAAGTGCATGGTACATCATAAAGCCATAATAAACATTTATTTTGTTTCTTAGACATTATCTTTTTTCCCTTTTGCTATTTTTTAAATGAAGCTTTCAGTAAAAGTTTCTTTTTTTTCAACAGCAATATCTTGCTGAATTGGTGACTCCAGGGTACCCTATGTGTTTACTTGCTGAAAATAAAAATAATCAGATAATTGGACTGTGATGGAAGAGTAATCATTTCCATCTTGAAATTATGTAAAGAAGAGCAACAGCAGATATAACCAAGTACCCCCAGATGAGTGGATTGGGAGCCATGAATTGATTATGGACAGCATTCCGGTCTGTCTTATCTCCATAAAATGATTGTAAAACTGTACAGTTTCAACTGTACTATATAAGGGAATGACATCTGTTTATGTAAGGCCATGTGTATGATCTTATTTTAAATATGGTGCCTTGCAAGTACTATAGTTTCTCACAGAAAACAAACTGTTCTCATGGACACAGGAGTCTATAATTTTTGTTCCGTGGTAAGACAACAGGGTGGGAAAAAAGGATATTCACGAGTTTTCTTTTTTTTTTCCTGTGTCTACAAGGTATCTTGGGATGAATATCATTCCTTCTGTTAAAGCAATTATGGTTAAAAGTGGGTAGCAAACAGTTACATGCTTTATTTCAAAGGTGTCCAAATTAAGTTTGCTGTAATTTTGCAGTACAGACGGCCCAAATAATCAGAAAGGATGTTTAAGCAAGACAATATTAAATTGCCTCCATGAGTAAATCTATCATGTATAAGGTTTTATAAATGTTCTGGCAACAGTCATGACTTAGAAGCTATACTACAAACTGGATCTCATGACACTTGTTTTAATTAGATTCATGAGTTAGGCCTTTCATGTAAATTGACTTCAGGAAATAATGTAAAAAAAAAATCTGAATGCAGTTATGATGTACATACAGATTTTACCACATAGCTACTATAGTAAAAGCTTATAAAACTTTACATTTTATATGGCTAGTTAGACAAATTCATTAAAAAAAACAGGTTTCGTTTAAAAAGTACATAGTACAGATAAGGTGCAATTTTGCAGCATCATCTGTGCTTGTCAAAACTCTGTACTATAACAATGTTCCACGTGAATATGGCCTCTGCTGTGAGGCTCAGGAAGCTCATTGTGATAATGTTCTGCTTGGAGCTCCAGTATCCTAGCTTCATTACTTGAGGTATGCCAGACCTTGCAAAATGTCTCAGAAATCTGTCCCTCAGTAGGAGCAATAGGAGCAATGCAGTTTTCAAGCAATATATCTACATGAAAAGGAAGGTTGTCCATAGCAGGGACAGAGTATCCCTTGTACCTTGACCTTTGATGTCTGACATGAGAACTGGTACAGAGCGGAGAAAGGTTTAGCTTTCTATATGACTGTATAAAGATATGAAGTCATGTGACAATGTGCAAATAATATACACCAATGGAGAGAAACACTGTGCTTAGTGACCAAATTAGAATCCTTTATGACAAGCACACGTTTGACACATTTTTATTTAAGATTCCATTTTGTTGCTAATACATCGACTAATGAAAATGATAAGAGAGAGGCAAATGAAGTACTATAGTCTTAGTAGTGCAAAAACTAAGATGATAAAGGGGTGGGGCATAAAACCTAGGGATTTCATGTAATAACTTTTTTAAAATTACTTTGCATTCCATGACCACAGTGACTTCAAATTCTTCCAGCTACTTCCTGAGTAACTGTGTTGAGCACATAGTTGTCTTGAAGATTCTTCCGACAAAAGTATTGAGAAAATTTCACAGCCAAAGGAACTTCCACAGCTGAATTTCAGTCATATTTCTAAAAGCAGTAAAAAGATAACACCTTCAGTTATACTAAGGTAAGGCAGTTACCCAGGTACTAAATGAAACTACTAAAATATCTTTAGTGCTGTAGATACTTTTTTCCTTCAGTTTTCCACTGAGTGGTCTGTAGTGTAGTGTCAAAATGCTTCCCTACTGAAAGCAATTCCCTCAGACACTAACTTCTGCTGAGACTTTTCAAACCTGAAAGAACAATGCTGCAGCAGTGACTGGCCTCCAGCTAAGGGGCATTATTATTAGAACAGCAGCCTCCTGGTAAACTTAGCAGGCCTCAGTTAAATGCCGCTCCCATAAAAATAACATTAAATGCTATTATTTGTCTTAAGCAGTCATAGTAAACAAAAGAAAACAAATCTTTCTAACCCTACACATTCTACATAATTGATTGTTTTTGGTGAAAATCCATCAGAGGGGGAGCAACTACATTCCATTTTATTACCGTATTGCCCCTCACCCTAGCTCTGTTGGTCTCCAGCTAGTATCACTGGTGTAGCTCCAGTTTTAAAATCACTTTGCTGGTCCATGACCCAAGTGGCCCTTCCTGACTCAAGTGAGTCTAAAATTTCATAGATTGTTTCTGTCATATTCGGGTGGGGGGGGCATTCTGTTCCTCCTCACTACACATGAACTCATTGCACTCACCTACCCGATCTTCAGTTCATACCTAACCCGCTTACTCTACCTATATTTTTACACTTAAGTCCACCCACTTAAACCTTCTGTAGTTAACAACTACCAAATTAGAAGTTCCTCCCCATAACCAATAATCTAAGCCCCTAAATCTCACTCTTTCTTTCATCAGTTATCATCTATTCCCTTAGCAATGACCTTCTACTATCTCCCTCTCACACTCCTGCAAACCCAACCCAAACCAAAGAAATTGCTGCGAAAAACAAACTCCACCAAGTGTAGGCAGCCAAGCAGGCTTTTGATACTGCTTTGATACTGCTTTCGTGCTCATTTTGGATAAATACAGTCCTAATTGTGTGTTGGCGGTTTGTGCTTTTCCTTTTGCCTGCTTGGCTGCCTACACTCCTGCAAACCCACCACCTAGTATCATACCTCCACCCATAGTTACATCACTGCTTCTATTTGCACAATACTCCCTCTCCCCCCACACGACTCATTCCTAAGCAATCTAGAGACAATGCTTGAAAACATTGGCTTAATGTAATGTCCCTAAACATTTTAAGTAATATACAGAACTTTGTAACCAAGCTAAAAAAACCAAGTACTCAAGGACAAAAACAACATTATAGTCATTTACTAACTAATCACAAAAATGACCCAAAAATGGTGATCCTCAGTACATTCTCTATTCAGTGCTGGCTCAGAAATGACCTATGCCCTTCACAGAACTGATCTCCATTTGAAATAGCTATAACAATGTAATACCTACTTTATAGAAATCACAGCTACCTTCACCCATAACACACGACCTTCCCCTACTTAATCCAACAACATATCAAATATTGTCCCCTCCAACACACTCCTAACCAACATAAAGTTAGTGTTGAATCAAATTTCTCTCACGTATACTAACACATTTACCCTAAAACATGTACCAGCATCCACAATAAAAAACTTTTACTCAGACTTAAACCATGCTCCACAGCGGCTGCAGGCGATCTTCCATCAGAATACCTTAAGATGACTAGTTGACTACAGAAGCCATATCTTAGGCAGCAAGTATCTTAATGACCAGATCTAAGTAGGACTCTTACTGGAAAAAATCCTGTAGCATCTCACTCCATAAGAGGGAAACTCAGTCTGATCTGTTGCTATCCTGTCTTCTCTCATGATAAATCTTTGAATTATATGTCTATCGACCTCCGCACTGAGTAACTGCTAACCAGTACTCCCCTCAGATTCCTCCCAAGCCATAGTACAAATATTACACTATTATCCTTCATGGATAATATAAACAAAAGCAGAGACTCTGGCAAACTTATCTCTTCCCTATTTCTAAATTTCTCCAAACCCTTCAATATTGTCTCACATAGTAATCACCATCTTGGCTTATCCCCTCTTCTCTACATCCATTTAAAGATGACCTATCTAAGAGACACCAAACAGTTTAATGGTGACATACTGTCTCCTCTTACCTCTCTGATACCACTGGTGTACCACAGGGCCCATGTTATTGCCCCCACTTAACATTTTCATTAATGACCTTCACTCCTCTCTTAGGCTTATACAATATGCTGATGACTTGACACTATGTACATCAGACAATTTGGCATATCTTTCATAAAGAACATAAGAAGCCTTCACCTCTGTTGAAAACTGACTTTACAATGCCCAGTTATTATATTTGATAATTATTTCCAATACAGCATGATAATTTAACATCAATGTTATCCTAGAATTTAAATAGACTCCAGTGAAAGATGATAATGAATGGCTCCTCTATTTTAAAGGAGCATTGGTATCATTGATTTCTATCAGGAAAGATAGGTGATTCAACATGCGACAGTAAAAGCGAAGACTACTTACCAAAAATCACCATGGATAGTTAGCTTCCTCTCACCTGTTAATCTAAATGCATCTCCAGTGGATAGGGAAACAACATTTTCTTGACAAAACAAAATGCATATTGTATATGGCATGACATATCAAACCAGTATCCTTGCTTTATTTAGGAGCCTCCAGTTTGTCCTTGGAACTCTAGGCCTCCTATGACACAAGGATACTCTTCCCTGCAGAGCACTAACTTCCCAGTCCTCTTACTGGATGGTATCTTTCTGAGACCTAAATCATCTCAAGTCCTCATTCCTATCCCTTTTCATTGGTGAACTAGACAAGAACATTCTACAGTCTTAACACAGGGATATGCTTCCCAGTGGAATGCTAGTTTCCTAATCTCCTTAATGTATGGTATCATTGCTGAGACCTAAATCAATTCAAATCCTCACACCTATCCCTTTTTGCTGGTGACCTAGATGAGGATAGTCTACAGTTTTGTATGGTCTTTCTTTACTTAGTCAATATACTTTCTCCTTTACTAAATTATTCATCACACTATAAGTGTTAATAGTGCTTATTCTTCCTACTGTAAATGGTTAGGGACAGCATACATGAATTCCTTGGATGCTGCATACTAAACTCTTCTACTGTTACTAAAGTAATTAATTAATTTAAGTCATACTCACCTTATTGTGTACAAATTGTTTACATTTACGTTCTTCTTATAAAGCTGTTCATCAACAAATTACTTAAAATTCACATATAACTATAAACTTAAACTCCCTATTACACATATTAAGCAAATAAACATTTATTACAGTCCTGTTATAATCAGCTATAGAGCTATTCTGAGATAGTGGTGACTTACTTTCTATAATGAAACCAGTGTCCCCTACTATTCTATGTTTCCTTTTCCCTAAGCTAGCTTTTTAACACTGTAATACATTAGAGTAGACCTTCACATAGCTAATATCTTAACAAATTTGGCCAAATCAAACAGTAGAAAGCAAGCTGAAATAACTCTCTTACTAACAGTTTTATTTCTCCAATCATAAGTTTCAAAGTCCTGGGGCAGCTTGGTCCATTTACCTTCTCTGGGCTCAGGCTCACTCATTCCCCTACCCTACCCTTTAATCCCACCCACTCCCTCTATCCCTACATTAAAGTCCCTTTACTCCTCCCACTATATCTCTGCAGCCACTCATATAACATTGGTCATTACCTCAATGTATGACCTCACCCATAAAATTCACAGCCAGTCCTATATGGAATTAGTTACTTCCAATACTTTAGCTGTATCTAATCTCCTAATATACTGTTTGTTTTTAATCTATCTCCCTGTTATCCTATCTCTCTCCTTCTAATTTACTAGTCTTACCCAATCATTTCTTTATAGTCTTTTACACTCCCCTTTCACAATAACTAACATCTCTCTCTCTCTCTCTCTCTCTCTCTATATATATATATATATATATATAGAGAGAGAGACAGACAGAGAGATGTACATCTAGATATAGATACAATTCTTTCAATTTTCACCCTATTTTCTTTCTTTTAACAAATTTCACTGCCCTAACCTCTATCTCATTGTTCTCTTCCATCTAAACCCAATACCTACTCAAATATATCTCCCAGCTTATTTCAAATAAATCCACTGTTCTTCCCAAAATTTAAAATACTTCCAACCAAACGTATTAGCACTCAGTTTCAGTACCATCTTAATAGACCAAAAAGTAATATGGCATCTACTCTATACAATCTTAGATTGTCAAATATCCATCAGTGTGGTGATATCCACCCTAACCCAGGCCCTACTCCCTCTCCTAACCCTTCAGCTCTTTTCAACCCATGTCCTGTCCTCAATCCTAAACCTGCAATCCTCTCCAAAACTCTAAATGTATTTATGCTAAATTTTCAGAGTATTCATAATAAAATCACTTGACTTTTATACCTGGATATCTCACAATTCTCCTGATATTGTTGCTACTACTGAGACATGGCTCAAATCAAACACAAAGGACTCTGAATTTCTCCCTCCTAGATATAACATTATTGGGTCAAACAAGCTTCACAAAAAAAAAAAAAAACTGGTGGCATTGCAGTCCTCTATTCCAAATCTTACAATATCTCACCCTACTCTAATCCTACCCCTAGTTCTCTAATGCAGAATCTTATCTCCTTTTTAAAGATTAATGAAACAAAAAGCTTATGTAGCACAATATTATACACACCCCTGGCCATAATATCCCAGTTCTTGAAGACATTTTCCTTGGATTTCTAATACTATCAAAAAGGAAACTGTTATTCTACGAGATACCAGTGTTAATTGGCTGAGCCTTAGCTCCAAATTCCTATCCTCTAGCATTAATATGTTAAGATTCACCCAACTTATTACTATTCCAACTAGATTTAACAGTAGTATCAATCAAGTCTCCATATTAGACTAGATCTGGTCAATGACCCTAGTAAGATCACTACAGATAGAACTCTCCATGATACACTTAGTATGCATTTACCTGTCTATATTCACAGAATAGCTTCACCCTTACAAAAGGAATTTCATTATAAAACAAGCCCAAATCTGTCCAACTTTAATCAACAGGCATTTATCAATTTATTAAAAAATATGAAGTGGAGCATCCTAAAAACATTATCTCTAGATGAAGTGGTAAATTATTTCAATAGAACTTTCTTGGATGCTCTAAACAGCTTTGCAACCCTTCAGTAAAAAGAATAAATTCCCACCATGCCCCAAGGCAAATTAGACCAACAAAACAACAAATGACAAATAGGGGCAAAGCTTGGAAACAATGGCTAAAAAACAACCCCCCCCCCCCGATCTACTGAAATTTAGGAAGCTATGTAAGCAGGTAAAAATGCAAGTAAGCAAAGATAAGAAAGATTACTATATAAAACTGCTAATAAATCACAAACAGAATCCTAAGAAATTCTGGTCATCTATTACTTCACTATTCTACCCTGGAAAAAGTAATCGTTGTCTGCATCCTGATAAAACTCCCCACACAAACTGCCAGTCTATTCAGTATCCATTGAAAGCATATCTATCCTCAATCCAAGCATATCTCATCTTCCTCTTTCTCCTCCTTTACTCTCAAATAAGTCCAATCTCAACATACCTTCATAGTAGTCTACTGACATTCAGTCTCCTTCCACTCCTCTCTTTCTCTCTCAGTTTACCTCTTGCATCCAACCTTTCTTCTTCTACCACCTTCAATCTTCAACTTTTCTCAACTAATACCATAAAACACTACCTCTCAAACTCAAACCCTGCTCCACCTCTGCTGACAATCTACCCACAGAATACTTAAAACTAGCAGCCAAAGTCATTGCATATCCAGTTAGTATACTTATTATCAGGTCCATCTTTGATTTTTGTGTTCAAATAGTCTGGAAAAAGTTTTTAACTCTTCCTCTTCATAAAGGGGTAATTCTTCAGATATTTTCAACTACCATCTAAATGCTATCCTGTCTCCTATTTTGAAGCTTCTAGGAAATGTGTCCATATACAATTTTAAAACTACCTTCTTAGCAGCTAACTATTAACATTGACATAGTACGAATTTCAGACCAGCTAATAGTACTGCTACTATTGCCTTGCTGTCCTTTATGGATACTGTTAATAAAGCTTGTTTTGTCTCCATTTCCTAACTTATCAAATGCATTTGATACTGTCTCTCATCCTCTTTTTCTAAAATAGATTACAAATATTCGCATTTGTTCTCCCTCACATAGATAGCACTGTACCTATTTATCAAATAGACAACAGGCAGTTAAATGGCAAGATTTTCTCTCCCCTTATCTACTCAACAGTAATAGAGTTCCCCAAGGCTCTAGACTTCACCCACTCCTATTTAATGTCAATATTAATAACTATCTGATTTTCTCCTGCCAGAGCTCTCTTATATAATATGCAGATGGATTGGACATTATTTGTTCCTGCTATACTTTGCCTCATCTACAACAAATCACTCAAGATGCCTTTACCTCCATTGAGACTTAGCTTAGTAACAACCGATTGATATTTAACCCAGAAATAAACAAGGTACTCTTTTTACCCCTAAAACATCTCTCTCAAACAAAGCCCACTTCACAGTGCTCTCATAAAATAACACAATAACTGAAGTAGTTCCTTACACTAAAGTGCTTGAAGTAATTATTGAGGAACATCTAAATTACCTCATATAAGACACATCATTAAAAAGAACACATCAGAAACTAGACACTCTCTATCAGCACAAACACTTTTCTCAGTTCATCCACTAAACACATCTTTGCTTCCATCAGTTTGCTTCCCACTCTCTTATATGGTGCCCCAGTGGTGCTCACTAATTTACAGACTACCCACAAAAAAGCTTGAAATGTGCTACAACAAATTTGCCAAATTTGTTACTAGTTCTAAATATTCTTCTCATCACTGTACAGCTTTGTACTCTCTCAACTGGCTTGAACTGTGACAATACCTTATCTACTTTCCACTTGCAAGTGCTCAAAAATAATCCACAAACCTATAGCCTACCTTATCATCAGCTCATTATTTAGCAACTATCTGCCCAAAAGATCTCTTAGAGCTGAAAAAAAACAACTTCTGATTGAGCATATATGTAATAAATCCATGGGTCAAAATCTATACTCTTTTTCTGCGGTTAAAGCCTGGGAATCTCTACCCTTAACAATCAGACCTAACCAAAACTTTGCATCCTTCAAAACTGTGCTAAAGGAATATATCTCTAAAACATAAGATCTGCTCCTGTTCTAACTCCTGCTAAAATATTTTCTTGTCCTGCTCTAATTACTTTTTTCTCCTGCTCTTACCCCACCTAAGCAATGTTCTTCTTGTCCTTGCAATATCACTGTGTAACCCTTACCTCTTTTCTTTAAATCTTGATGTCCTATCATTAATGTGTATATATCCTGCATCATTTCATTTAATATGTTTTATATTTCTTTTAGTGTAGTTACTATAAAAAGAAATGTGTATCTTGGTGTTCCTTATGTTCTTTTCGCAACTTCTGTAAGTGCCTAATAATAATATCTGGTAGAAACATCTGGAAATAGACTTATCCTATATTCTGTATCAGCATATACTTTTTATACTTATCATCTACTTGGTATGATATCTGAAAAGTGCTTATTTTTCTAATTAGGTCATGTCTCTCTTTGCAAATTGTATTTAATTGTAATAATATGTGATTAGTCCTTACTACTTATTTCTGTTTGTTCTTGAGCTTTTTTCCCTGGCCCTCTACTGAAAATAAGCTCTTTTTGGCCCAGGTGGACGTTCCCATTAAACAAATATCAATAAATAAATAAATAAAGACAAATAGACTTAGCGAAAACCATCAGCATTTACAGATCCAGCATAAGTATAGTGTGAATAGTACTTGAAATAAGAAACAAAGGTCTTGCTATACAATTTATCACATTTTGCAGACATACCCAGTCAACCTCCATAGACCTGAGTTAAAATACATGACAGTACTGGAAAAATGGGAAAGAGAATCATCTTTGCAAGGTCCAACAATACTATATGAGGCTCAATGTAGTCTTATGGGCAGGATTCACAAAGCCTCAGTGTAAGAGTTAGCAAGTCTTACACGGAGGCTGCAGTTAAATGGGGTGATGTCAGCATGCCATGCATATTCATGAGGGCATGCTGAATCACACCCTAGGCTAACACAGTCCATGTAGCAATGTAGGGGGTGTGTCCGCATGGCGAGTCCTGCAAAGGGACACTCCCCCAGAAGAATCATAGTCCCAAAAGGAAACTCCCACGAGACAGTCCGCGGAAATGTCAAGAAACACAACAGCACACATGCCCCCACAGACTATTAACCCAACTGAAATGTAAAACGTAAAAATGAACAGTTTAATTTTTTTTTATAATTTCAAAAATGTTTACCCGTAATTGCGCTCGTTTGCGCGTGTGTGCCTTTCGCTCAGCCACAGTTAGCAGTCATTGAAAAAGCATATAATATCTAAATATGCAAAATAAGCCAAGTAGCAATAGCGTAGCAGTAGAGACGTCGGCCAAAGAGGAGGTAGTCACAGTTCGAGCCCCAACAACATAATTTTTTATTTTTAGTGAAATAAGCACGAAACAATCCCCTGACATATATGTATATATATATATATATATATATATATATATATATATATATATATATATATATATATATAATTATAATTTAAGTAAAATGCAATGAAATGGGCCATGTTTTTATGAAGAAATCTGACACAATAAAAAAATAAAATAGTTTATAAGTGCCCATAGCTGAGCAGCACTCTAGCAAGCTGAGTATGTTTGCCTGTAGGTGACCAGTGGTTTAACAGGTGTAATATGAGTGCCCGGAGATGAGCAGAACTTTAACACGCTGAAACTGTGTGCCCATAGTTGCACAACATTTCTCTCAGCATAATATGTGCTCATAGCCAAATAACATGTTAACCAGCGTAACCCATTTGCGCGGAGCTGCACAGCGCGCCAACCGGCTTACAGGCGGGCAACGTTATGCAACCTGTATCAAAACCGCCTTAAACAGACACACCTCCTAGCCTGTCTAGACAGTAGTATAATAAAAAAAGCAATGCCCAGGCTTGAACCCAGGATACTGTGCATCATAGTCAAAGTACTGAACCACTAAGCCATGACAGCTGTACTGAAAAATGTAATATTAGCATATATATAGGAATGAATGGAAATAGAAGCATGACAAAGCAGTTTTTTTTAAGCTGATACAATTCCAAAATGGCCAATCACAGATAAGTGTGGGAAAAACGGCATATATAAGCCCCATAGGTGGGAATACACAGCATAACTGATTGTGGAACCTATTTACAGTCAGGATGGCAGGTGTAGGAGAGGGTAGTCACTTCTGAGCACAGAGGTGGGGTGTTAAGGAGTCCAAATACATGGTTTGGCTCCTAGTCCACGATCATGAGGCTCAATTCATGAAGGGCCAGGTTCTGTGAGGTGCGTATAAGGCAGAGGCATGGAACCGGTTGACACATGATCTCACCAGTGCCACAGGCCTACCAAGGACTAGTGAACAGGTCCATCACCACCATGCGGACCTGAAGAGACGGAAGCAGGACCAACTGAACCGTTGGATCCAGGAGGCCCAGCAAATGCCCAACGCCCCACTACTGAGTAAGTATCCATGTAATTATGTATGTAAGGAATTATCCTAGCTGATATTATGGAGATGTATGTTCCAATATTACTTCATTTATATTACAGCTGTAGGTGTGCGTTCTGTGAATCGGCGAGCCTATGGTGATAGGCTGGAGCGGTTGCACCACCAGGCAGTTTAGTAATTATATTTCTGTAATTGTTATACAATATAAGTGAGACAGCTTGTAAAAGAGTTCAGTGTAGTTACATATTAATAAAGTTCAAATAACACTAGAAGAAAGATTCTGCTAGTACTGTATGATTATATAAGTTATGCAGCCTGTAATCCAGAAATAAAAATTAAACAAGTCTGAAATAGTGATTTCCCACCTGAATTGTAATATCAGATAACCTGCTGCAGCCTGAAAATCAGTGGTAAACAAGCTAAAGACAATAGACATGTGTCAAATGCATCCCCTTTGAAAATCTGCCATATGAAACAAGTGAGTCTGTTAGAAAGGATTGTTGTAATCAAGTATGACATGTTAATAATGCCTAGAATAAAGTACCATCTTGAATTGTAAAAATAAAACAAGTGAGAGTGTGAGAAAGAGGTATGAATCGACCAAGAAAGCTGTTATAACTTCTGAATAAAGTATACTGCAGTCAATACATAATGAAATGAATGAGACAGCCACAACCAAAAAGTGAAATGTTTGAAATAAAGTACTGAAGCTGGAATGTGTCTGTCCCACAATTTGGATATGTTGCTGTACCTTTGCAATATGGAGATAGTATGGTTGTATGAAATAATGAACATCCACAGTTTTCTAGAGCCATATAAATCAAATGTAGCAGGATGCTGTACCTGAACATAGGCAGATATGAATGTGTATGAATAAAAATGCAATGTATATTAATGTAGCAGTAACAGTCCCATCACCAACATTCCTAAGGTTACATATAGGAAACTGTACTAAGACCTATAGGGTATATATATCTGCAGCTACTAGAGATGTACAGCATATGTATAGGTAGTTGAAGTTGTTAATGAAATATTTCTTCACCCTACCCTATATTCACAAATAATGCCATTCCACAACAAACTGGGTATGTGTATTCACAATTAATTCCTATGGACATTTGTCCTGTTGGTTCAAACATATTTGCACGTACGTTGCTGCATGTGCCCTGTTCACATATCCAAACCTGATGGCCTGTTGTCATCAATCAACCTTGCATGCTGTTGGATTGTGTACTGTTGTTCAAAATATGCATGTGTTTTGCTTGCTGTTCAATGTTTGGAATTCATGGGTGTTTGGTTAATGGGAATACTGATGCATGCTGTTACAACTAATTTTGAATGGTATTGTTTGTTACTAACCCAAAATGTCATAAAATATTTCTAAACATAGGACAACAGGGAAGGCGGGTTCCAGCGGACCCACCGCTCCCACCTCACCTGGTGAGTGCACCTGGCACTAGTGCCGAGGCCGGAACCTCCTCCAGTGGCCCTGTACCACCTTCAGGTGGAAGTGCTGCAGGGGATGGGGCTCACCTCCCCTCCGCAAGCATGGCCGGAGGAGACAGTCCACTCACCCTCCAAAGTGTCCGGTCTGTGGTGTGTAGCGAGATCAGGCATTCTGTGCTTGAACCCCTACGCCAGCTTGAGGCTCGAGTGGCATAACTCACAGGTGTCCCTGCTACCCATCCTACACAGCCACCAGCACAGCCCTGTCCTGGGCTGTGAAGGCACAGTGGCAACTGCCCATGGGTGGGGATCTCAGTTCCACTGTTGCCATCTGTGGGCTCATGAGCTCGCGATATCCAAACATCCATCCCCGTCAATTGTGTCTCCCCCCCATGTGTCATACTCCACCCCTGTATGCATCTTGTTTGTCTTGTCTGTTAACCTCCCCTACCTACCTCCCCAAATATACCTACTTCCTGTACCTCACATTCCACTCTCACCTGAAAAAAAAAAGGGCACTCTGTTCCCGCAAAAAAATTACGCCCCATACATAGCTGCCCATTTTGCAGACATGTCTGCTGGACATGTGAACTGGTAATTACAATTGGCTGTACAACATATTTTGTTGTCCTCACCCCTCTCTCAGGGGTGGAAGGTTTCAAATTTCACACCAAATTACAGACATATGCACAGCTGTTGCTGATAAAGAAATGGGCAGCTATGGGCCTTTCCTACATCCTTCCTGCAAATCCCAAGCTTGTTTTCCTACTGTCCTACCCTCTTTGTGCCTCCTTTTTCACCACTTTCCTATCTCCCCATTTTCTTTTCTTTCAAAGAAATTAGCATGGGTGTGCGCGACAGTAAGCACTTTTAAGCAGTTGTAAGTAGGTGTGTGCTTGTGTGCGCTTAGTTAAGCATGTGTGCGCAAGGCTAGGCGACAGTGCGCATGCGTCAGCTCTGCGAAAACCAGCGCTAACCTGCTTACAACTGCTTAAAAGTGCCTTAGTCACTCTGACTGACAAGGCCTGTAGTCTGCTCAGCAGCAAAATAAAATTCCTCTGTCAGGATCAAACCCAGGACCTTGGAAACACTAGTCTGCATGACTTACCACTAAGCCATGACTGATATACAAGAACTTTGTGCTGAAAGCAATATATCATGAAATAGTAGGACTGAATGTAAAGGGAATATAGGAAAGCTATTACACAAAGCTTTTCTTGTATCTTTACTGGCAATTCTTGTGGATTTGCATAACATTAGTGTGATAAGAGAAACAGCCATGCTAGTCGGCAGCTAGTAGGTAATAATGTGACAGTAGCATCTTGCAAACCACACACACCATCAGAGCAGGATAAACACTGCCATATTTGAACAGGTAAGAGGCCAGACCTCACAACTGTGACTGATTTACAGGGATGTCCCTGATTTGAAAACAAATGTTAACTGTGCCCCACTGACTCCCTGTGAAATGTACTAACAGTAGTCAGAAAGGTGTTTTATCCCACGTAATGGTAACTGTCAACAACTGAAAGTATGCACTACTTGCATGTCAGAAATGGTGTAGTAATACACATGCTCAAAATACCCCACAGTCACAACTGCAGAATATCTGTAGTATATCACGGGTGTATCCCACTGATATGAACCATTCCTTGAGGCTGATAAAAGATACACCTGAGAGAATCTGAGGCCTGCAAGTGTCACAAACTCACAGGCATATCATTCTGTCTACTGTCACACACTCTGTGAATAGCTGTAGAATAGCTTCCACAAGCACACCCACATGTAGGTGTACAACCCACAAATATCAAAGGAGGTATCCAACTAATAAAATAAGGACAGTATAGCAGTTTACAAGCACTTCATGTGCTTACTATCCATAACTGTTAGTACAAAGTACAAGGTGCCACTACTGCTCAGCAGCAAAATAAAATACCCTTGTAGGTGTCAAGCCCCACACCTTGGTCAGACCAGACTGCATGCAGTACCACCAAACTACAACAAACATATAAGGAATTGCTGCTGAAAGAAATATAGCAAGCATTACAAGGAGTGAATGTAAATGGAAAATAGGAAAGCCATAGCAACACATTCCAGTAAAGACACCTAGCAGGCATTCAAGGAGTGAATTTAAAGGCCAAATAGTGAAGCCATAGCAACAAATTGCAAGAGCCACTGCTGTATACCAGTTAATCCACAAGTCCCACAGGAAAGCACATACTCCCATTTAAACAGTATTAGTATTATTAGGTGTCAGTTAACATACACACTGAGGAGAATAAACTGGAGGAAGCAATAGTCAAGTGTCAGTACAACATGCATGTCAGTGCCTACAACACAGTTTGAAATATGAGAGACATACCAACCTTTACACTCACACAACAGTGTCCACAGCATACCAGCATGGTTCCCACCTTGAAAATCTGAAAGGGCTATGCCTACCTAACCTAACATTTTATAGCACTGTCCTGAAATCACAGTGAGAACTGCAATTACCATACAGCAGGTTGCATGCAATTAGCAAATGCTGGCTAACAATTGGTGCAGAGGCCATCACATGCACATGTGCATATACCTACAAAAGCAGCCTGTACTCCCAGTCCACACATGCAATACTTTCATTGCAACATCCGGAGGAAGAGACAGAGAGAGAGAGAAAAAAAACCCCAAAAAAAACAGAAAAACAGAAAAAGAGACACAGAGACAGCCACCGAAAATAAAACAATACAAAACAGCAAGCTAACCAGCAGCAAGCCATCACAAACAGCAGTGACAAACAAAGGTAATGTAAGCTAATAATGTAATAGTCTACATAGTGTGAACCCTCCATATGTGTTAGCAGTCTGTATCTATATATATGAAGATGTGCATAGGGCAGGGGACATACTGCAACAGTTAGTGAAGGCTGGACATACATATGTATGTGAAGGATGCTATGTGCACATATCAATGTAAGTTGTAGTGCAACGTACAATGTAGGTTGTACAGTAATGGATGTTTAGCAGTATGTTAGTGTGTGCATTTGTATGTGTAAATAAAAAGGTATAAATATATATATATATATATATATATATATATATATATATATATATATTATATGTATATGTATGTATATTTATATATGCATCTATATATAATATGCATATATGTATACATAGATAGAGAGGGATGTAGAAATAGATAGACCCAGAATGATACCATAGTACAAGGACAAAATGATTGACTTCAACAATTGGCTAATCTTCTGGTGTCATTCTAAGGGGATCCAGTATTTGTCTGCCTGGGACGACATGATCAACAGTCCACAATGCTTTGCCAGAGATGGCCTGCACCTGTCGCCCTTAGGATTCTGGATACTGGCTAAGACTCTTGCCACCCCTATAGTGCCTTTTTCAGGCAAGGGTCAAATGACAAATTCACCACCATAACCGGTGACATCTGTGACATCTGTGCAATGACAGAGACCTGGTTCAAAGCTCCAGAGAGCACCCCTGCATTACCAGGCTTCAGTTCATACCACACCTTTTGGCCACCTAACCCAGAAAGAAGCACTAAAGGTGGAGGCATGTCCATATTCATTAAGGATATCCACATCTCCAGGCTAGTTGCACAGCATAATGCATCCAAGATTATCCAAGTGCAACTAACTCTGGGCAAGACCGCAATCCAAATTGTAGCTTGCTACAGACCCCCCACCATGCCCCAGGATTGACACTCCTCATTTCTTGATACACTGGAAAGTATTAGGGTATAACCCAACACCCTAATAATGGGCAATTTCAACTACCCCACCATTAACTGGGAAAACTACTCATGTACCAACTCTTTTGCTCAACATTTTCTAGAATTCATAAATACCAATGCCTTGGATCAACTTATTCACACCCCCACCAGGGGCAGCAATATCCTAGACTTGATCCTCACCAACATGGGAAACCGGTGTTCCACACCAGAGGTCAATTCCTTGTTGGTCAGATCCGACCACAAGCTAATCAGCCTAGACATCCACATCCCACCCCCAGCTCCAATTAGGGAAACCATTGTAACAAACTTCTCAAAAGCCATCTTCACACTTCTTAACACAGAAGTGGAAAACTTCATGACACCCATGCAGATGGACAATAGAGGTATGACTGCCGTATCTTACACAAATGCACTTTATAAGCACTTACGCGAGTGCATGGATCATGCTATCCCTAATAGAACCAAGATGTTATCCTCCAGACAAAGGAAGCCAGTCTGGTGGTCCTCTGCCATAAACAAACTCTACAACAAAAGAAAGAAACTGTTGCAAAAATAAGTAAAATCACATGACTGGAGGAACTCCCTAGTCAACCTCAGTAAGAAGCTGAGATCCCTCATAAAATCCTCCAAAGCTAGTTATGAAAACAAAATTGCCACTGACTCTAAAGACAACCACAAAGCATTCTATAGCTATGTCAATAATCTAAATGGGAACACTCAGATCTGCTCTGAGTTACAGCATAATGGCACTAAATATACAGAACCAACTGATATTGCCAACATCCAGGAAGATAGGTTCAGTGCTAACTTTACCCCCCTTTCACCCCCTAGAGGGCCCATCTCTATACTGGAAGAATGCAAAGTTCCTATAATCACAGCTGCACAGGTAAAAAACACACTCTCCAAAGCCAAGAACACAGCATCCATGGGACCTGACAATATCCCAGGCTGCGTTCTACACGAACTACAGAATGAACTGGCACCCTACCTAAGTACCATGTTCAATCATAGCCTCACCTCAGGCTTTGTATCTACTGAATGGCGCACCACGACAGTTATCCCACTCCACAAAGGGGGAGCCATGACGAACCCTGGCAAGACCATGGAACATATCATCATGGAACTCATAAACAAAGACATTGGTAATCTCCAAACTCTGGACCCTACTCAGTTTGGATTTGTAAAAGGCAGATCATGTCTCCTAAACCTGATTGACTTCTTTGAAGCAGTCACCAAAGCCATAGATGATGGTAAAATGGTTCACACAGCTTATCTAGATCTCGTCAAGGCTTTCAACACCATCCCCCACTCTGGAATTATAGATAAGCTCACTAAACTAGGTATAAATCCCTATGTCATAAGATGGGTTGCCAACTAGCTCACGGACAGAACCCACACTGTGAAAATAGCGTATTCCAAATCCGACGTCAGACCAGTACAAGTGGAGTACCACAGGGTTCAGTCCCGGGTCCTCTCCTGTTTGGTATCTACTCCTCTGAAGTGCAGGCCAACACAGAAGGTCTTTGGCTAACAAAGTTTGCAGATGACTGCAAACTAGGAGCCATAATCGCAACTCCTAACAATGTGGACAAACTACAAAAGGGTCTCACTGAGACAGATACCTGGTGTCAAAGCCATGGCCTGAAGCTCAATGCCAAAAAGTGTATTGTCAGCCCCTTTGGTAAAAACTCTGTACCCATGAACTTCCACATAGCTGGTAGTCTACTTAATGCCGAAAATGTGATAAGAGACCTTGGGACACAGGTGGACAGTAGTCTCTCCATTGATAATCACATCGTCACAGTGGTCAGGAAATTCTTCTACGTGGCTCATCTCATCACAAAAGGATTCTCATCCAGAAAAAAGAGGTCATTGTTCCCCTCTACTCATCACTTATTAGACCCATTATAGAGTACAATGCTCCTTTTGGTATGTACCTCACAAGACGTTTGCAACAACTGGAAAGACCACAGAAATACCTCACAAAGAGGATTACTGGCCTCAAACAGATGCCCTATGCAGACCGTCTCAAAAAATTACAGCTTGACTCCATCACATATTGCCTACTCAGGGGCGATCTCTGCCTAACATGCAAAGCTATGTCAAACCCAGAGCTGTTGGACATGCTCCATTTAAAGAAATCCCAATCCCTCTGAGCTACACGCTTTAGGGACCTTAACCTTGTCACCACAATAAACAAAACATGCTGGAGGGATAGATTCCTGTCCCAGAGACTTCCCATACTCTGGAACAGACTACCTATCTATGTCAAACAGAGCTCCTCATTAGCACTCTTCAAGAAAAATCTTGATGATTGGATGGGAAATGGGAAATTCACCCCGGGGATCACTTCTGTGGCTTTGCTCGACAGGGGCATAGGAAAATACTTTTCTTGGGTGGTGAAAGCCAGGGTACATTTATTGGCTAGACTTGTATGGGCCCTAGGGCCGATAGCCTAGTACCTACCTATGAACCTATGAACCTATGAACATATATAGATAGATGGATAGAATATGTATATACATATATTATGTAATAGACACATACATATATAGATATATATAGATACATACACATATACAGAAAGATATGAATGTCTACAGATATGTATGTATATGAATATCTCTCTCTCTCTCTCTCTCTCTCTCTCTCTCTCTCTCTATATATATATATATATATATATATATATATATATATATATATATATATATATATATATATATATATATATATATATATATATATATATATATATATATATATATATATATATATACTGAGAGAGGCACATGTGTGCAGATGTATTGCAACAGGTGCCTGGTGACAAAGGCATGGACTGAACACCAGTGTGGTTACAGGAGTACCATACCCCATTCCAAAACACTTACACCACTAACCACCACATATGTGGTTGCCTGCCTACTACTGGATGTGTCAGGAGGGAACATGGGAAACAAGTGTACAATAGCCTCCCCTTTGATATTCACAGTGGCACACCAGTCTTGTAATACCGGTACATGGTACCTGTCAGCAGAAATGGTGTGTCAGCAAGTGAAATGTAGGTCACTGTACCCCTCTACACCTCACAATGTCCTACATGGTATGTACCTCCCATGACAACTACAGAAAGGGAGATGGACACAGTCATACCTAACAAACAGTGATAATGCCCTCAAACACATTACCTATGCAGAGTGACTGACAAAACCACAGATAGAGTGCCTCTCAAACTACCTACACAGAGGTTACTACTGCTGGATATACATAGTTAAGTCACACCCATAACAGTTGCCCAACAACCATGGTAACACCTCACAATATCCCCAGCCTAAATGACCTATGTCTGTCATCCTTGGCACTGCAGTAAAGAGCACATGGTGGAGGTATAGGTTCCTACCCACAAATAAGCTATACCCTGGAGTAAACCACCCAGCATTAAGAATCAAGGCGCTCCATTAGTAGATGTCAGACATACCCCTGTTGAATGTTATGCAGATAGGTGGTATGCCATATGAGTCACCCTATGTAAGTGTTTGACAGGAGCAAGTACAATCACATTACATGTGTCCCAAGGGGCAGGGTAGCATAACAGTATGCTGCTGTAGGCCCAGGCCCAATAGCATACTACCTGCCTATGACACAATGCACACACACATGCACTCATTGCAATACCAACTATGTGAGGTAGAATGGGTGTGCCACTGACTGTGTGCAAGGGCTGTAATGGTGTGATTGCTCAGCATGACTTTGTGTCTTTGATGGTAGTGTGTGTCCTTGGTGTGAGGCCAGAGAAAGATGTGTCAGGTATTGGGATACAAACATACTACATTGCCATATGTTGTGCTGTGGTTCCCTGTATGTGACTGTGATGTAGGTATGGTTATGGCAACAAAGACTATGGTGCATTACCAGTGAAATTTGTACTGTGCATTGCATGCATTGCATGGGTTGACAATGTTCCCCATACATTACCTTGATACAAACCCCCAGTGTGAGGCTGTGCATTGGACCTCAAACAGTGTGCCGACTGCTGGAGTATACTTGTTTGTTGTATGGAGTGTGCCAGCCACTGTCACACAGTTGTCAGCTGAGCACTGATATGTGGTCATTTACATGTGTATCCCCCAATAGACAGACAGATGCTATATATGGCAGTTCAGTAATATCACTACAGTAGAGTAATATGTGTGCCATATCACTTGCTCACTTATTTTCCTTTTCCTTCCAGGGCAATGGTGCACCAGCGCAACACCACGTACTCTGCTGCAGAGGAAGAGGAGATACACCAGAGCCTGGTGCGAGATTTCGCCACACTCTTTTCCCGCACCAGCCAGAACAAGCAGGATAGGGCTGCACTGTGGCAAGACCTTGTCCGTTGGGTAAATGACATAGGCATGCATAACCGGACATATGAGCAGTGATTTAATTAGAAATGTCCGTCAGCGTGCGTCTGATATCCACAGACAACAGCTTGCCACAGGTGGTGGGGCAGCTATACACCCCCCCCTCACCAGACTGGAGGGGCTCCTCCTAAGCATTGTGGCTCCAGCCCAACAACAACATCCACACACATGTGTAATGATGGAGGCTAGAGCCACCCAGCAGGAGGACTTGGAGCATGCAGGTAACATGCCATATCTATAGTTGACTGTTCTCTACACTGGTAGTTTATGCATGTGTGAGGTGTGTACTGTGTTTGTAGCTGTTATCCTGGTAATTATTGTGCAAGAGTGATATTCTCAATATCGGCAGTAGACCTGTGAAAGCCAACTGTTGTACTACTGAACTGTATCATACTCACAGTATCAATGGCACAGTTGTGCCCACTGACAATAAATGTCTTATTTGTGCAGGTCCCTCTGGTGTAACAGCAAGGCAGCCAATCCATGCTGGTGAGTGTGTAATAACAATCCTTTAATACTAATGATAATAATAGTAATAATACCCTAAAATGGTATTGCTATGTGTTTGATTGCAGGTGTGTTTGTGTCTGCGTGTTTGTATCTCATGTACTGAGGAGTGTGAATTTGTGCATGTGTGCATGTGTGCATGTGCCCATGTGCCCATGTGTGCATGTGTGCATGTGCCCATGTGCGCATGTGCCCATGTGTGCATGTGTGCATGTGTGCATGTGCCCATGTGCGCATGTGTGCATGTGTGCATGTGTGCATGTGCCCATGTGCGCATGTGTGCATGTGTGCATGTGTGCATGTGCCCATGTGTGCATGTGTGCATGTGCGCATGTGTGCATATGCCCATGTATGCATGTGTGCATATGTGCATGTGTGCCTGTGCCCATGTGCGCATGTGGGCATGTGTGCATCTGTGGTAACATTGTGTACACATTGTAAACTGTGTTTCCTGTCTTCCTCTCACAGGTTCTGGTGCTGCTCTGGTGGTGTGCAGCAGGGAACCTGAATCTGCTACTGGGGATAGTGATAATGATGATACCTGTGTAATGGCACAGGGAGGTGTGCCAGGGTCTGTTGTTGGTCAGCCAATCAACAGTACACAGCTGTCAACCCCATCAATGCGCACAGTCATCCTGCCAGTACATCCATTGTCACCAATATCCTTAAGTGATAGACAGCATACAGTGGGCATTGGCCAGGGTAATGTGGTATCAGTGGCACATGCATCCCCTCGCAGCAGTCAAGGCCAGAGTCTTGACATGGTACCACACAGGCAGATGTCCAGGGGTTCTCATGGGAGCATCCGTGGTCATACTGCCCCTGTCAGATGTGCCCACAGAGGTCTTTCAACCTCAGCTATGTTCCGGGCTGTAATGCAGGCACCGTCACGTATGGAACGGTACACCAGACAGGGTTTGAGGGAGCTGAGAGCACATCGCACTGCTATGAATGACACTATGCGTGATGTTGCAGCTGCTATCGGTAATTTCACCGAGGTCATTGACAGACGTTGGGGGGGCATATTAGATCTGTTCCACAACTACATGTCCATGAGCCAGGGCAACACAGGATGGTTGAGGCGTCGATGTGGATGTATGCCAGCAACAGCAGCAGCTGGCAGTCATTGTGGACGACAACAAACCCGCGGCTGCTCCCATAGTGCCAGTACCAGCCCCAGCAATGCTGGGTCTGTGCAGTCATCAGACCGCCCTTGGAGACCACATGCACGTGGCTCTGGACAGTCCCAGCAGGGACATGTCTCCAGTCATCAACCAACTGCTTCTGATGACAGTACCCAGTCTGGCTTAGTACCTGATACTGTCCGTATCACCCCTGCCAGGCACAGGTACCGTGTCCATGGCCAAAGACAGTGATCTGTATGACCTGGCAGGTACAGTCTGTGGCTGTCCACAAACACCCGTATATGGCAGCCACAAGGTGGAACTGTGTGCATGCATACACACATGCATAATGCTAACACCTAGGGCTAACACATACATGCACACACTGCATCAACATTGCCCCATCTTCTACGGTTGTCCCTCACTAACACACACACACACATACATGCCGATTGGTTGTATCAGTGGCAGACTCAGGCACACCAAGTACACACCCTGTGCATATGATGAAACTGTGCCACCTCCTGCAATCTGTAACATCGATACAGGACTGGTTAACATGGTGCTGATGCACAGGGGGACTACATAGAAGTGTAGTAATATTATCATGTTGTCAACTGTACAGTGTAATGATATCATTGTGGGTATATCCCAGCATGCCTGATGCATTAACAGTATGATTGTCATTGTTTTGTTTGGTACACCCCTATTAATTACCATAGTGTAATGTCTGCACATCTTTGCATTCTGGTGGTAAGGCTGTAAACAGAAGGCCACCTACATAGGTAGCACAGGGGATAAGAAAATGGAAGTAATGATACTCAATAATGGACATGTAAACCGCAAGATGCATGCAGTACAACCTCTACTCTGCATGGAGAATGTTGATATCTGTGCAGTAATAGACAACGGGTTCAAGACTCGCAAGAGCACCCTAGCACTACCAGGTTACACCTCATAGCATGCTTGACAGCCCCAAAACACACAACTAACTATGACAGGAGGTGAGTCTCATTAAATGTCAGGGATACTGTGGTGGCAGGGCAGGTAGCATACATCCTACTAAGTTGGTAACTGCTGATTGAGGGCTCAGTGTCTGTTATTCTAAATGTGTATTAGTTCTGGTTTAAGCACTTAGGCTTCAGGCCAGTTATTTTACATTACGAAGGTTCATGGTCTGCACTCTTGTGGGAGGAGAGGCTGGACTCTGCCCGTCTGAGCTGGGAATTTCTGGCTAAAGGCTTATAGTGCCTGCATATTTGAACTGTTTCTTACTGAAATTGATATACCTTGTTTGCTGTAGCATAGACTAGATCCATGCCTGCTGCATGTAGCTTTGTTTGTATGCTTGTTTGCTTGTTATTTCCCTGAAACACTAATTCCACCTGAAACACAGCTTTACAGTGCCTCTGTGGATCCCTAGTGACATCTGCATTGCTTACTGTACGTATGTCCTTGTTTCACTTGACAGAAAGTTACTGTTTGTCATTTATGCATTTAAGTTACCTGTAACACATTGCATTTGAGTTACCTGGCACTTGCTCACTAAAGCATTTATATATGCCAGCACTAACAAATTAAAAGCACTACACCCTCACAAACTCACCTTGAGTACCTTGTTCCCCATTGGCCCTTTTTGTTGTTAATTATAAAGGAATTCTCAATACTATTCTAGCATGTCCAAAGGTCAGTTGTCAATCTCCTCTCTGGTCCAGTTGGTGAATCTGGGAATCTAGAGGCAATGTTACAACTGCCTCATGTACACAGACAACCCTCTCCTCCTCCCAACAAATTCCAACACATGTGAGAGATGCAACCATATAGCCAAACTGCAGGCTAAGCTCTCTCAACTCACTACTGGAAAAATCTGTGAGGAGGAGAAGGAAACCACAGTCACTATAATTCCAATCTCACATAGACCTACCACGACAGCAATCCAAACAAATAAACACACGAAAACATACTCAGAGTCTCTAAATAAAATTATGCCTAAGCAGCAGACACCTCCAAAGCAGACACACAAGCAACTGCTACCCAGAACAAAATGCATGCAACACATAGCTCACAAAGCCAGTGTGCCAAACAGTCACAGCAAGTAAGGCTAAACAACACACCTGCTACACTTGTGATAGGTGCCTCTATCGTCCGGTACACTGACGTCCCGCTCACCAGGCTGAACAAGGAGAAGGTCACGGTGAAATGCCTGTCGGGCGCTTTGATCTGCCACATAACACAAGCACACAGGTCACTCCAAGGCATGTACAAATATGACTCAGTCAGTGTCCATGCCAGTGTGAATGACCTGAGATGTACCTCACTGGACTACATGATAAGAGACATAGAGAAGCTCTCTGAGCATGTGGCCCAGACTGGTATGACCCTGACCTTGAGTAGCATCTTACCCTCACCAAGAATGATGCCACAATATGTAGACAAGATGATAACTTTCAACAATTGGCTTATGTTTCAGTGTCATTCAAAGGGGATCCAATGCCTGTCAGCCTGGGATGACATGCTCGACAAGCCACGATGCTTTGCTAGGGATGGCTTGCACCTGTCACCCATGGGCTTTTGGATATTGGCAAAGGCTCTTGCTACCCCCATAGTGCCTTTTTTAGGCAAGGCTCAAAAGACAAGACCACCTCCATAGGTATCACAAGGAATAGGAAACTAATAGTAATGCTACTCAACGCCAGCAGTGTAAACCTCAAGATGCATGCACTGGAAACTGTCCTTAGCATGGAGAACATCAATATCTGTGCAGTAACAGAATCCTGGTTCAAGGCTCCCAAAAGCACCCCAGCACTGACAGGTTATACCTCATACCATGCTTGTCGGCCCCAAAACTTGCACTGAAACAGAACAGGAGGGGGAGTATCAGTATTCATCAAAGATACACACACCTCCAGGTTGGTGGCACAGCATGAAGCATCAGAGACTATCCATGTGCAACTAACAGTGGGTAAGACTGCCTTCCATTTCATAGCCTGGCACACACCACCCTCCCAAACCCAGGTAACCCACTTGGCCTACTTAAGAATACATGAATATCTGCAGGTGTCTCCAAACAACAATATATTGGGCAGCTTCATTTACCCACACATAGACTGGGAGCATTACTGTAGCTCCAACACCCTAGGTGTAAGGTTCCTAGAATCCATACACTCAATTGCTATGGAACAACTTCTTACCACTCCCACAAGAGGGGAAAACATGCTGCACCCATTCATCACCATGTGGACTATATGCTCCAGACCAGAAGTGTATCCCTCACTGGTAAGATGACACCATAGACTACTCTCACTGTATATTCACATACCAAATGCAGCCCCTGCACAGAAAACCACAGTCATAAAGTTGTGTAATACAAATTACATGTATTCACATGAGGCAGGCTTCACACATGGGAACTATTTAAGGTCACAGGTACATATGTCTATGTGGCACACATATACCTCATGTGTGCATTGACGTTACTGATATGATCTATGTCATACAATATTAAGAGCAACACCCCACACACATAGACAAACTGTGTGACAAAAACACACATGGCATTTGTAAGATTCAAACCCCTACCGAACTATGCTATGACACTTGAGAGAAACACATTAGCAGAGTGTGCTATTTGCATTACTGGGAAGTTTCCCTTCTCCTGCTATACTTATAGGGTGCTGACATCATCAGTGTTTAGAAAGAGGAATGTGCATCATGTAGTGTGTTCTTCTAGTTGCCAAAAACACACACAGAGCATTTGCAGGATTCCAACACCTACCTAACTATGTTAAGACATTTGATTCTCCTGCTATACTTTATAGGGTGCTGACATCATCAGTGTTTAGAAAGAGGAATGTGCATCAACTATGTTATGACACTTGAGAAAAATGCATTAGCAGAGTGTGCTATTCGCATTACTGGGAGGTTTTTCTTCTCCTGCTATACTTATAGGGTGCTGACATTATCAGTGTTTAGAAAGAGGAATGTGCATCATGTAGTGTATTCTTCTAGTTGCCAAAAGGGACAACAGAATTGCACACACACTAACCCCCCTCACCCAGGCACACACACTGAGCCTTTGCAGGATTTAAACCCCTACCTAACTATGTTATGACACTTGAGACAGATGCATTAGCAGAGCGCACTATTCACATTACTGGGAGGCTTCCCTTCTCCTGCTGTACTTATAGGGTGCTGACATCATCAGTGTTTAGAAAGAGGAATGTGCATCATGTAGTGTGTTCTTCTAGTTGCCAAAAGGGACATTTCTTTCATACAGAATTGCACACACACTAACCCCCCTCACCCAACCTCAGCATTTGCAAGATTCAAACCCCTACCTAACTATATTATGACACTTGATAGAGATGCATTAGCGGAGCACGCTATTCAAATTACTGGATATCTGCATTTCTCCTGCAGTATTTATAGGGTGCTGACATCATTATTTATATAGCAGTATGTACATCTATTACTATCTGTCAGTTAGGGGGATAGCATATATATGCATTAACAGTCGCCTACTTCAGGGTCAGATATGCACATCAGCACTGCCAGGTTATGTTTTGTACCATGCTTCATGACCACAGGACCTGTAACACACAACACAACCAGTTCAGATCACCCCTCCCATATCCAGGACACACACTTTGCTTCCCTGGGAACAGTGTAGGATATGAAGGTGTTCATATACACCATTACAGTGGTTAACATCAGGTACAGGTATACTGTGTGGGGGAACTACTCAGGCCTCAACAACATCACCCTACAGCCACTACAATTTGTGAATCCATGTGCTATGGCAGGACCACTCACCACAGCCACAAGGGGGAATACATATTGGACCTGACCATCTGCAACATGGGGACTGTATGTTCCACACCAGAGGTAGACCACCATTGTTAATATCTGACCATACCCAACTTTCCCTGGACATCCATATCCCATCCCCACCCCCAGGCAAGGAAGTCACTGCAAACAAAGTATTTATCAAAAGCAGACTTTGCACTTGTGAAGACTGGGGTGGAAGAATTCAAAGGACCCATGCTGGGGGATTATACAGGCCACTCTGCATAATCCTTGACAATAGCATTCTATGAGCATCTGGAAGGTTTGCATTGATCATGCTATCCCAAATAAACCCATGACTCCTCCACAACAGGAGACCTGTCTGGTGTACACCAGACATATATAAGCTGTACAACAGAAGGAGGGAGCTAATACATTACAGAGCAATATCCCACAGAGGGAGGATGCCTCTGAACAGTATTGGCATGACACTTCAATCCCTCAAACTCATCACGTCAAAGTGTTGACAGTGACATTGTCCAGACACTGCAGATAAGGCTCCCCTCAGTCTGTAATTGATGCCCAATTACTGTTATAAGTCCATGCCAACCGTCTTCCAGCAAACACCAGCCACATGGATGTGACATTGCAAATTCAACCCCTGGGATCTCCACTGTGTCCCTGCTTGACGGAGGCACAGCACACTAGCCTTAAACGGTGCCTTCTGTGACCTACTTTACAGAGGCACAGTAGCCTACTGTACTGGGGAGGCAGATGCCAAGCACATTCTGGCTAAGCTTGTATTCCCTAGGGCAAACAGCCTAGTATTGACCTCTACACCCATATGTTTAACTTTCAGATGCACAATATTTGTTGCTGATAAACTGTTTGCAGGTCTTTATTGCCATAGCTTTTCCTGTTTCTATGAACAACTTGTGTATCTGTGGAAGATTTTTGAATATGAGAGGGATCCACTATTTAACTTATGTCTTTGTAGTCATTTAACTGTGTGCACTGGGCAGATTGCTGTATTGTGGTTGGTTCCCAGATTAACACATACAAATACCAGATATGTGTGGCCAACTGCTAAACTGAGACATGGCCTAAGTGTGTGAGCATGCCCAGTTCAGGCTTTCCATGGCTTGTTGCCTGACATATGTCTCATTTATCAAAGTGTGCGAGCATGCCCAGTGTGAGCTTTCCATATGTTGAAATCTGCAGTCCACCACATTTGTGGTTGTGTGTGAACTTCAACAATGTTTCACATTTATAGTTGTGTGTTGGGAGTCATGTTGTGTACTTACTGCCCAACTGCTTTGTGTCTGAACCCAACAGGGATTATACTGTGCCTGCAGGGTTTCCATGGGATAGTTTGCATACAGTTGTCAACATCCTTTCATACTGACCAAACACTGTAATATCGTATAGTGTACTGGTTCAGTACTTTCACTGTGGTGGACAGTATCCTGGGTTTCAGTCCTATCACTGCTTTAAATATTCATAGTGAGCACACCAGACTGGTTAAGGGCCAGTTGTGCACATATGACCATGTTGCATTTTGTTCGGATATGGACTACTTATACCAGGCTTGTCCAACATTGGTAGTGTATTCCACAACTTGGATGGACATTGACAAACACTAGTGATGTGCCCTAGGCCATTTCTACTGCTAGTCAGAGAGTGTGTTTGTCCTTCAACACACATTGTAACTGGATTTTGACATGACATATTTCAAGGTTAGTATACTGTACCTCTGTCTACCCATGACATAACAGTGATAGCCAGGGTAAACCTACCATCTCCCATCCACTCATCAAGATTCCTGTTGAGGAGAGTCAATGAGGGACTCTCTAGTTAACCTGTACTGGGAGTTTACTCAAGAGTGGAGGGAGCTTCTGGGTTATGGATCAATCACTACAGCATGTCCTATGTATGTCAGTGCTGGGGTTCAGGTCTCTCATGTGCATAGCTCACTGGCATTCAGATTGTACAAGGTGCAGCATGTTCATTGATTCCAGCTTGGACATGGCTTTATACATCAGGCACAGATTGCTTCTGGGCAGGCAGTATGGCACTGTGTGGAGCTGCAGTTTGTTTCATCAGGCAACACATGGCATCTGTTCGAGCTCTTTGATTCTCCTGGTGAGGTACTTTTGGGGTCTTTCCAGTTGCTGGAGGTGTCTGCTGAGGTACATCCCACAGGAGCCATTGTACTCAATTGTGAGGCTGATGAAGGATGACTGAAGAGGCACGATGACCTCCCCTGATCCAGATGTGACTACCTTCATGATTAGGTGGGTATATGGTATGTTTCTGTAACAACTACAGCCACATGGTTGTCAAATGCAAGATATCTATCAACTTGTGTCCCCAGGTCTCTTATTACTTCTAAAGTACTTAATGGGTTAACACCTATGTGGTAATTGGTGGGCACTTACTGTTTATCCACAGGGGATGACTATACACTTTTCTGCAATTAGCTTGATGACATGGCTCTGGCACCAGTTGTCTTTTTCTATGTGGCCCTTTTGTAGGATGCTTGTGTCAGCTGGAGGGTCAGATATGGTGCCCAGTTTGTAGTCCTCTGCAAACTTGTTCAGACACAGTCCTTCCATGTTGGCCTGTACCTATGGGAAATATATACCAACAAGGGAGGTCCCAGAACCGAGCCTTGTGGGATGCCAGTTGTAGCTGGTTTGTAGTCTGACATGGCTGCAGCATTTCTGACCATATCAGTTCTGTCCTTGGGCTGGTTTGCAACCCATCTACTGCCATAGGGGTTTATATTTAAGCTGGTGAGCTTATCTATAATGAACACGTGGGGTATTGTATGGAAGGCTTTTGCAAGGTCCAGATAGGCTGTGTGTACCACATTCCCCTCATCAATGGCCTTGATGACTGTTTCAAATGAGTCAAACATGTTTAAGGGGCAGGATCTGCCCTTAAGAAAGCCACACTGGGTAGGGTCCAGTGTCTGTAGGTCCCCAATATCTTTATTTCTGAGGTCCATGATGATCCTTTCCATAGCTTTGCAGACCAAGCTTGTCAGGTTTCTGGGGTGATAGTTTGCAGTATCCATTCAGGCACCACCTTTGTGGAGAGGGACCACTGTTGCTGTACACTGCTCTTTGGGTACATATCCTGTGGTAAGGCTGAAATTGAGCAGTAGTGTTATTTGGCATTCCATTCTTCTTGGAGTTCATGTTGGACACAGCCCAGGACACCATCTCATACCATTGATGTCGTGTGTTTTGCTTTGAAGATGCTGGCTGTTACATCAGCATCTGCAATGTCAGGGGGCCTGCATTCTGCTGGGATAGATATTTGGCATTTTGGGGGGGGGGGGTTGCACTGAACCTGTCAGGTTGGATGTTGGCAATGTGTGTGGGTTTGGTGTATTGTTTGTAATATTTGGTAATTCAGAGCATATCTGTGAATTCCCAACAAGGTTCCTACCATCAGTTAGGAAAGCCTTGTGTTTATCCTTAGTGTCCTGTACAATTTGTATCTTCATAGGTTCATAGGTTCATACTAGGCTATCTGCCCTAGGGCATTTATAAGCCTAGCCAGAGTATGTGTGGCTTTTGCCACCCCTTGATATGTGAATATTATGCCCATTTAGGGTTTACTTTACTATGCCTCTGTCCAGATGTGACACAGTGAATACCCCCTGTGTAAATCTACGATCTCCCATCCACTTGGCAAGATTCCTGTTGAAGAGAGTCAGTGAGGGGCTCTGCCTAACATGGAGTGGGATTCTGTTCTAGAGTGTAGGGAGCCCCTGGGTTATGAATCTGCCCCTCCAGCACATCCTAGCATGACCATCAATTCTGTATTGGACATGGCCTTGTACATCAGGCATACATCGCCTCTGAGTATGCAGTATGTGACTGCATACATCCGGGGTGTTGTCAGCCAGGCAGCATATGACAAATGTTTGAGACCCTTTATCCTCTTGGTGAGGTACTTTTGAGGTCTTTCTAACTGCTGCAGGTGTCGGGTACGGTACATCCCAAATAGGGCATTGTACTCAATTATGGGCCTGATAAGAGAAGAGTATAGGGGCACAATGACCTCTCTTGATGTAGATGTGAATTTTTACATGATGAGGTGGCCAATATAGGTGGTCTTCGTAGCCACGTTGGCAATGTGAGTGTCACATGTGGGGTTACTGTCCACTTGTGTCCCTAGGTCCCTGATTACTTCTTCCATACGTAATGGATTACCACCTATGTGGTGATTTGTGAGTACATTATTTGGTATTTGGAGAGACAGTCATACTCTCCAGTGTCTTCAGGAAGGCTGAGTGGTGTTCCTGGGTTTGAGAAAATGGTCTGTAGCATGCTACAAACTGTACAGCAGTTTTGCCTATGGTTAGTTGCACATGGATGGTCTCTGATGCTTCGTGCATTGTCAGTAACCTGGACGTGTGGGTATCTTTGCTCAATATGGGTATTCCCCCTCCTTTTGTGGTTTGGTCCAGGTTTTGGGGCTGAAAAGCATGATATGAGGTATAACCTGGTAGTGCTGGGGTGCTCTCAGGAGCCTTGATGCAGGTTTCCATCGATGTTCTCCATACTGGGGAGGGCCTCGAGAGCATGCATCTTGAGGTTTAGACTTCTGGCATTGAGCAGCATTATCTTTATGTTTTTTCCACTTATGTTTTCTAGGGAGGTGGGTTTGTCTTTTCAGCCTTGCCTACAAAAGGCACTATGGAGGTGGCAAGAGCCTTAGCTAATATCCAGATGCCCAGGGGTGACAGGTGCAAGCCATCCCTGGCAAAGCAGTGTAGCTTGTCAAGCATGACATCCCAAGCAGACACACATTGGATCCCCTTGCAATGACACCAGTAACTGAGCCAATTGTTAAAGCTGATCATTCTGTGTTTGTACTGTGGCATCATTCTTGGTGGGGGTAGGAAGCTGCTCAGGGTCAGAGTCATACCAGCCTGGCCTATATAGTCGGAGAGCTCCTCTATGTCTCTTTTCATGTAGTCCAGGGAGGTATGTCTCAGGTCATTCACACCAGCATGGACAATGACTGAGTCATATTTGTACTTGCTTTAGAGTGACCTGCATGCTTGTGTTATGTGGTGGATTGTAACAGCCTACAGGCAGCTTACTGTACCCTTTTCCTTGTTCACTTTGGTGAGCAAGACATCAGTGTGTCTGACTATGGAGTCACCTATTACAAGTGTATCAGGCATGTTGTTTGTCCTTACGGGCTGTGACTGTTTGGCACACCAACTTTGTGTACTATGTGTTGCATGTGCTATGTTTGGGGGTAGTGGTTGCTTGGGTGTCTGCTTTGGAGGCCTCTGTTGATTTGGTGTTTTTTAATTAGAGCCTCCGGAAATGTTTTATGTGTGTTTATGTCTTTGGTTTGCAGTTGTGATAGGTCTATGTGCGACTGGGTTTGTGGTGTGTGTGGTTACCTTCTCCTCCTGACTAGTTTAGACAGTACTGAGTTGAGAGAGCTCAGACTCCAGTTTGGAGAAATGGTTGCATCTCTCACATATATTTGTATTTCTTGGGGGGGGGGTTGTCTGTGTACATGGGGCAGGTGTAACATTGCCCAAGATTCACAGATTCAACTTGTTGTAGCTGGCCTTAGTGGATTTTATGAGTAGCCATATTTTATTGCCATAATACTGATCAGAGATTACTTCCCTTTTTGGGTTTGCTCTATCATGTAGTAGCTTCCTCATTCTCTTGCATGGTTTGGTAATGGCTGGGGTCCACTATGCCAGATGCCTGCGTGTGTGGTATTGGGCCTTGGTTTTATTTGGGATTGCATAATCCATGCATTCCTGATAGTGTTCATAGAATGCATTTATAAAGGGTTCTGAGGTGTGGCCCATATTTTCCACAGGCACAGGGCCTTTAATGGATTCCACATCAGTTGGAGGAGTGCAACATTTCCTTTACACATGTTTTTCACTGTGGTTTTCTGGCCAGGTACTGTGGTCAGGATGTGAATATCCAGTGTGATTACTCTATGGTCTGATCTTACCAGTGAGGGATACACTTCTCATCTGGCCATAGAGTACCCATGTTGCTGATTATCACATCCAGTATGCTTACCCCTCTTGTGGGAGTGGTACGTTGTTCCTGAGCATTTTGGTTTATAGTTTTTAGGAACCTTTGGCCTAGGGTGTTGGGGCTGGAATAATGCTCCCAGTCTATGTTTGAGTATTTTCAGTCACCCAATATAATGTTGTTTGGAGAGCTTGATATTTCCATGTGTTCCAACGTAGGCCAAGTGCAGTTCCTGGCATTAGGAGGGTAGTCTGTAGCAGGCTACAAACTGGCAGACAGTCTTAGCCACTGTTACTTGACCATGGATAGTCCATGCTGCTTCTTGTTGTGGTACCAACATGGGGGTGCGGTTATCCTTGACAATTATTGCTAGTCACCCTCCTTTTGTAGTTTGTTCCATGTTTTGGGGCTGTAAAGCATGGTATGAGCTGTAACCTGGTAGTGTTAGGGTGGTCTTGTGAGCCTTAACCCAGCTTTCTGTTACAGGGCAGATATCAACATTCTCCATGCTGAGGGGAGTTTAGACTGCATGCATCTTGCAGCTTAGACATCTGGCATTGGGTACCATTACATCTAGGTTCTTATCCCTTGTGATACCTATGGAGGTGGGTTTGTGTTTTGAGCCTTACCTATTCAAGGCACAGTGGGGGTGACAACAGCCTTTGCCAGTGTACTAAAGGCCAGGACTGATAGGTGCACGCCATCCCTAGCAGGTGGAGCATCGTGTCTTGCTCAGCATTTCATCACAGGCTGGCACGCATTGGATCCCCTTTGACTAACAGCAATAATTAAGCCAATTATTGTAATTGATCATCTCGTCTTCATATTGTGGCATCATGCTTGGTGAGGGTAGGATGTTAGTCAGGGTCATCAAGTTTGCATATACTACATGGTGTTACATTGCTTAACACATGGCAATCATGCCTCAGGTGGTGCTGCCGGGCTGTCTATGTTGGGTGCATATACTACACTCCCTGTACATGTTTGATAGCAGGTTGTGTCAACTTAGGCATCCCTTTTACTATATGTGTGAGTCAGAGAGAGGTATCATTTCCTGGGTTCCTACTGAGCCAGTGTATGTGCTATGCGTTCACGCTTTGCCAAGGCCAAGTCATACTGGGCACTCCTCCTTCTGCCTATTGGGGCAGGCTCAGGTTGTTCCTCCTCCGAGTCACGCTCTGCCTGTGATTGGCTTGGCAATGGTGGGGGGCTGTTTGGCCCAGCCCTATGCTGGTCCTGCTGCAGCTGTTTTCACAGAATCATATTATGTAGCATAGCACATACCATGACAATTTGGGTACATGTAGTTGGTGAGTACTGCAAGGCTTCACCAGATGTGTCCAGGCACCGGAACTGTGACTTGAGCAGCCCAAACACACGCTCGATTACATTTCGTGTTTGTGCGTGTGCCTCATTATGGCATTCTTGTTCAGGCATGTGTGCATTTCTGATGGGTGTCATCAGCCACGGATCCAGTGCATAGCCAGCATCCCCCACTAAGTGACCATGTGGGATGTTCCCATTGGCAAATGTCTGGTACAGCTGCATCAAATGCCAGATATGGGAATCATGATAGCTTCCAGGGCAGCCAGCACACACATTCATTATTATGCCCTGGGCATCACAAATGACCTGGCAGTTGATGGAGGGGAAGCCCTGCCCTTGCGGTTAATGTAGGCCCTACCCCTCTCACCGGCTGGTGCTTTGATGCATATATGCATGCAGTCTATTGCACCCACTACCTCAGGGTATTCCGCTATTTGCTGGAAGAGATGCATATTGCTGGCCAATACCTCACAGGAATTAGAGAAATATACATGCTCACCGACATGTGCTGACATGGCATCCAGGAACTGGTGCAGTACCCTGGATGCTGATGCCTGTGATATCCCCATCATATCACCAGTTGGTCTCTGGAAGGTACCTGTTGCTAGTATTCTTAGGCCAACACATACCTTGGTTTCCACTGGGATGGGTTCCCCTCTGTTGGTTCTGTGTGTGAGGCGTGGCCTGCACAGCTCAACAATTTACTGCAGGAGGTCTCTGTCCACTCTATAGCGCTCCACTATCTCCAGCTCATGTAACCCCTGGTAGGTGACCCTGGGCCTGTACACTCTTCTCTGTCTCCTCACTGTGGGTTGTCTGGCAGCATTTGCATAGTCACTACACTCCGGAAGTTGCATATGTCTCCTTATAACAGCTATGGCAGCCCCTAGCATTTTTGGTCTGAGTGAAGCTTTTTCAGTTTTCACTTCTAATAGCTTATTCCTCTGTTGCAGTGTCTCTTGAGAGAAACATTCTGCACTGTTGTTTGCAGAGTTTTAAGTGCTGGGCTGGGCTACTGTTCTGCCTGTGTAATTGCCTTCTTCTGATTGTTTTCACCTGCTAGCTCTGCCAGTAATCCATGCTAGCTTCCTACTATTTCCCATGCTTCCTTTTTCTCTTCTGTTTCCTCAGGGGGGAGTGATGCGCATACCAGCGAAAACACGCTCACAGTGGCTAACACACGTGCACACATGCTTAGACGGACTAGAATCTGCTTATTAGGGTTAAAATGCACACACACCAGCACAAACAAGCTTACAGGTGTTTAAACAGGCTCCTACATGCGTATTCTGCCTTAAACACACGCACTCACACTTACACACATGCACTCTAGCTTACTCGTGCCTACCAGCACGCACACGCCCGCATGCACGCCCTGCCAGAAACTTTGGTGTTATCCATAGTGTACACCTTCCATTTCTTTGCTTTCCCATGCCTACTTGTTGACACTCCTCTTTCCATGATGTGTGACTGACAGCTTTCACATGCCACTGTGCTCCAATGAGCTGCATTCCTTTCATACATCCCCCCCCCCGTGATGTCACCTATCTCCTACTCTGTTACTCCCCCTTATCCTACTCCTACACTGCACAGAATGTGCTCATTTCCTATGTAACAGTGCGATTCACTATCCTACCACTCATTTACATAGGATTGCCTACTAATGCTTAGTTACATGTCTTACACTCCTCTTCCCCCCTTAGCAACCCCTACTCGGTGACCATGATGTTATTTTAGCCTGCTATTCCCCTCCATTGTAAACTCATGCTTTGCATAAACCCACATTTGTGGGTTTAATATTTCTATTTTTCTGTTTTTTTATAGCGCAGCCCGTTTGCACAGCACTGCGCTACATTTAAACATTTTTATTTATTTTTATTTTATGTTTGCATCAGGGTACGTTGCCAGTGGCCACATATTTGGCCATTGGCATGCTGCCTAGGACATTTGCAACCTTTATTTGGAGCTGACAAGGCTCCATTGTGTTATTTGCAGAATGGTACTCAGGTGTCAACTGAGTACATTTCTACAGATAACACGGCTCTTACACGGGCAGGTTTCTGCTTCCTGGATTGCTAAATTACCTCATTTGCATGCCTTTCGGCTGCAAGTGAGGTAATTAGCATATCCACGTCCTGCCCGTGTAAGAGCCATTTTAGGTGCTCTCTTACACGCACATTCAGGTTGTTCCTGGATCGCGATTTCTGCATGGAGTCTTACACTACTCTTAGACTCCGTGCAAGCCATAGTGAATCCTGCCCTATGTCTTAGCAACAGCCAAGAGGCACTCCATTAGTATCACTTCATTTTCTGAAAAATCATAGCTGGATCCCAGAAATGCTACATGCATTCTTATCCAGTTTCTTCTCAGAAATATTTTGAAAAAAAAAAAAGAAACTTTTGGCACAGGAACACTGTTATGTATCAGTTGGCCTTTACCAGGTTAAGTAACACTTGATTGATATCCCTCCATTAAAATATAGTATTAATGTGATCTTCCAATAGAGGCTGCAAGGGACAAAGCATCTACCAGATGATGTGAGAGCTTTTAACCTTACAAATGTATTTTCAGAAGTAATCTTCTCCAGACTGCACTTGTGGCATAGAGTAATGAAGTCCTATCTACATCCAATGGCACCAGATTTCAACAAGGGGCTTGGGCACTCAATGCTAAGGTGTTTTTTCAGTTTTTGTTCTTTGACAAAATCTTACTTTTGACATCAGGTCAGAGTGATATTAATAATATTAATTATTATAAAATTAATTTAATTATTAATATATAATGCTAATATTACTAATATTTATTGATAGTCTTAAAAATACAAATTTTTTCGCTCAACAGAAATTACATTAACACTTCGGACATCTTGCACCAACTGACTCAAGCTTAGAAATGCAATGCATTGTGGGATATATACAATGTTAAAAAATGCAGAACCATATAATTTAGTCATAAAAATGGCAATGTCTATGCTACATATGTTAACTATATATACACTACAGGAGCACTATTTCACTTATCATCACAGGTTTATTTTTGACATTCACTGAAATTATTTGTTTAGAAGGACAACAAGCAGGGATAAGTGAGATTTTAAGGGTTCCCCTTGTCACATATTTTCACTGTTTGGAGACCACTTTCTTTGCATATTGTTTTGTATAGTTTCTCATTCAAGACACATGATGCATACCCCATTTTTGTATTTTTACTTATCATGCCATGTTTCCCACTACATTTCGTACAATATGACAGCTGCTCAACTTTCTGTTCTTTTTCTTTTAGGTTGTTGCAGGTAAGAACATCAGTATTTGCCAGGAATTGGGGGTATAACAGCTAAGTGGCCTCAAACACAAACAGAATTAGAAGCCCACCACAATACACGCGCATGTGTGCTACATTATGTGACATGCAACCCTGTGTAAAGACCCAGTACTCCCATGCTGAGCTCTGCACACCCCCTAAAGAGACTTTTTCAGCAGTTGGTGTTTGAGTATACATATCACTGGATGTGGCTTAGCTACATTTGGCCAACCAGGCTGCAGTTGTGCATAACAAGGCAGTAATGCTGAGAGACACTATTGCTGGTAGTTCATGCTCCTGACTGTGAGTTACAAGGCTGCCATCCATAACTTGCACCATTGTCAATGGCTTTAAACCTGATACTTGTTTTCTTATATCCTGACCATAGTCATAGACAACCAATTACTTATGTAAAACCCATGAACTGTATGATCTTTATCACTTACAGCACATGTCAAGGATGACTGCTGATGATGCTGTGATCCTGTGGTCTGTGTCCTGCCTTTGATTTACTCAAATAATCTAATGTTAATTGTGGCATCACTTAGCCCTATTGTGTGCAGTGACAAGGATGTGTAATAGATAGGACATGGCACTAGTAATATTAGCCAAAGAGTTAGGCATCTGCCACTGCAGTCACTTACTGATTGACACCCAGGTATGAACTGGTAATAGCAGATACAGTGTATCTTGGAAGTGACTGTCCCCTTGGTCATTGCCACCTTCTTACCCATCTTTTGTATATACTACAAGCTGTGTCTCTGCAAAAAATGGCCTCTTTTCCTGTCAGGCAGTAGTATGCTAAGATCATCATGTACAGAATCTTCCTCTCCAGTCCCACTGGAGAAAGAGCCTTGTTGGGATCTATTTTTCCCCCATGTCAACAGGTCAGCTATGCAGACATTACATGAACACTGGTGAAGATAACTGGTGTTTTCTGAGCTGCCATGTCTACTGTAACTTTCATTACCCAGTCTCGTGTTTGTAGTAAAGCAGATGAATCTCTCCAACACACACATGATTCATTATTTGTGATATCATTGCAGAGGTCAGCACTGTCAAAAATTGCATCCAGATCTGCTTTGGTAACAGCCTGCCCAAATGATTAGAATGTGATATTGTTGTCTGCATTAGTGTATGCTGTCATATTCAAAGCCACTTGCAGGACTGACACCGTATCAAATCAGAAAAACCTGAAAGACATGTATAACATCTATGATGCATTAACAAAGGTAATAAAGTATGACACAAGACATGAAATCCATGCAGCATACTCCTGCTGAGCTCCATGCTTGATTGGTTAAATAGCACCTATTGTATTGATTGCATTATTCTTGCTAATTCAGTATTAGTAGTTATGAATGCTTGCTTGCTCTTAAACTTCTTCAAATGATGGCTAACACTGACCTGCTCACTGTTGGGTTATCTGCATTGAGTAAATGTCATGTGTGTTGCACAGCATTGGGCACAATCCTAGATGTATATTGCCTAGTTCACTCATGACTTTCTACTGACATTACTGTAAAGTTGAGACATTTGTATTTTATTGATAAATATTTGCATTTGAAAGTAATCAGTGAGAATTTTTTAAATGGTCAACACTTACCTTGCATAATATTGCAGCTACAACATGTGTCCTTGGGGGCTGACTCTGTCTAATGCTGACAAGACACAACCATTATATGGTTAAATGAATGGTTAAGGACTTTGGTAGGCATAATTTTTAATATTTTATGTACATAATATCGTAGTTTTTCAGTTAGGTGGTAACTACGTGAGATATCCTTTGCCTCTTATCCAGAGGCATGGCATATTGTGCATGCCTATGTCTGTCAGCACCATCCACAGCTTGCAGTTCTTCCTCAGACTCCATATCTGTATCTGCTGGAGCTGCTGGCCCTGCCTGTCATCTTGGGAACTGTAGTCCAGGGCCTTGTTGTCCTTATTGAAGCTGAGAATTATATTGTGCAACATGGCACAGACTGTGTGCATTTTTGTAGAAAATATGCTCACCTGTTTGTTGTAGCATTGCATTTAGAAAGTGGTATAAGATTCTAGAAGCTGAGGCTTGTCACACTTCTAATATCTACCCTAGGGGCCTCTGAAAAGTCCCTGTAGCTAGTATTCATAGTACTATACATATCTTTGTTTTCAGTGGATGGGTTCTTCAAGATTTCCCTGGGATCTCAGGTGAGGGTGGCAGTAGTTGCATATTTCCTCTATTGTTTCCCTGCCAACCCTGTATCACCCTACAGTTCCTGTATCATGTGGCTCATGATACATCAGACAGGGTCTGACACCCTTCTCCTTCTCAGCCATGGTGTGGCAGCAGCAACATCACTTTAAGTTAAAGCCTGTTGTTCATGCAGGTTAATGATGGCAGCAGCATCCCCTAGCAGTTTTTGTAAGTGTTTTTTTTTTTGCTGTATTCCAAAGAGTTTTGAATTTCAGGGCAAAAGGGAACACTGAGTGTACACAATCACTTTACGCATTCCTGAATAGCTCTACCATGTTGGATTGGTTAAATAAAATGCAGTTCCACTTATGCTGTCATTAGCACATTTTGCAGTTTGCCCTTGGTTTGGAGCCATGGATGAAGTGCACAGCATTTATTTAATGCCAAATACTGAGCTATAGAGTGCACAGTGCATGACTGCAGCACTAAGCACAGGCATTCATGGATCTGGTCCTGTGTCTAGGTTGGGCGGTTTCCAAAATATGAAGAGTTGTTTATGAAAGTTTCAGGAAAAACAGAATACATATATTATAGTACTAAAGTAGATATTGGAAATACACTGTTTATTATCAGTGTTACAAAGGTATTTGACTGTTAATATTGCTGTTTCTAGCTGTATACTCACAATTATTGTTCACAGAATATTTATATTTGTTTGTATTATGCTTTTTAACTTTATTTAAAAAAATGATTTGGAAAGTGTAATGTTTGTAGGCTGTTTGAGATGTGACATTCAATGGCTCAGATGTATTAATGAGATATCGAAATGTGTAAAATCATAGTACTATTTCTTATCCACATTTCCCATTGTAGGGCATGGCTGTATAGTGACTGCAGCATTACATATTTGTTACATTTTCACATCTATGAAGATGAAGTGCTGCTTGATGTTTTGTAGCACCATGGAATGACAGTGTTGGTTCATTGCAGGAAGAGTGGCCAGAATAAGTGACAGTTAGACAATACAGTCACAAGAGTGAACATTGTTGATGGCCATGATGTATAATGCAAGACTGAAGTCTCCATGCTACAGATATGTGTGATTACAAATAGTGAAAAACAAGCTGAGGCAGTTTGAAAGACCAGTAGTAGTGTATCAACATGAGTTCCATTAAATTATGCCAGTGTTTTTAGTCAGTCTTGGTACTTATGGATCCAGTGTAGGATACCTTATTGTACACTGATGACTTAGCAACTCAATCCAATTTGGAGACAGGAACTGTGCCAATAAATATCACCATTTGTTTGAACTGCATAACATTGTTGTTGGCTCTGCTATCTACTTACATGATTCTATATGGTGTATAGTGCTTTTCTACAGGTAGATATGGTACTATTGAAGCTGATGTTGATAGTCAACAATTACATAATTAGTACTTTACAACTGAACAGGAAAAATAAATATTAACGAAACTTTGTTTGCAATACATGTGAAGAAAGCAAGTATCTGACTAAGCAAACATTAGACATCCACTGTCTGCCTCAGATATAGGCAACCAAGAGGCAAAAAGAAATGTGCAAAAAGCAGGCATAGTCACCGTCACTTGCACAGGGTGGGGGAGGCGGATCATAAGAAGGCAAGCCTGACACCAAAGAAGTGAGTGTGTGTGTGAGTAAGAAACAGTTTTTTCAGCAAGTGTATAATGCTCAGGAACAGAAACAACAGATTCCTATCATTCAGTAGTAATTGTTCAGATAAAATGTGCATGTGTGTGTGTGAAGTGGTATAGACAAAATGATCTTTAATGTGTGTGGGTCTGCATAAACACAACCAAAGCACCTGTGCTAGCACTACATCCTTGCATCTTGGACAGGTATGAGCTGTGCATGGTAGAATATTCAGTATGTTGTCATTACCCCTGACCATGAGTACTTCCTCTACCAGGACTTGCACTGCAATTTCCATGACCGATGCTAAAAGCTGGTCCACTTTCCAAGGCAAAAAATAATGATTTTAATTTGGCCTCCCTTCAGTAGAAAATGGGCCTCACAATGGTGTGCTGCTGTCAGCACTCTGGGTAGTAATGAGTGAAGAAAATGCATCTGTCAGCTATATATCTATGTGGCACAATGTGTACCTGCACTAAGTTTAGGGAAATAAAACATGTAATGTAGACCTCAAGTTCAGTTCACATGCACTTTTAATGAGTGTTTCAGAATAACTATTGATACACATTTTTCTCTATGAATGTGCTGTTCGAAACTCACCTTTTCTCAGTATTATAACAATGTGATATGTATGAGGGGAAATATGGCATGTTGTAAATTGTGATAACACAAGAGAAGTAACATGGCATGTGGAAAAAAGTATAACATGATACATTATATCAACATATTTCTCAAGTAGTAACCCTGACAGATGGGAATTTCCTTTGAAATGATATCAGCATTAATTGTATCTGCTGTATCAAAAAAAAAAAAAAGATCTGCCCCAGGGTTCAGTACACTCTGTGTAAATTTCGCGCAGAGCCTATACAGAGTGTTTTCTTGTGCTCGATGTTGCTCATTGCACATCATCACACCATGCATATTAATGAGGCTCAGCATGAGTAAACAAGGTTTTGCGGCTTGCACCAGTATTGCTGGCTATGAAGCCTGTAATATGAATGTGTAATTGTTGATAGCATTTCTGTATAAGGTTGGTCATGAAAATGGATTGTAGGACAGCACGGCAAGTGCTTCTGTTTTCCCTGCCTTAAGTTTTCTTCAGTACAATTTGTTTGGGGCACTACCATTGATTGCATAGATTGTTTTTACTCATTTCAAGTATGTCTCTCTTTTTTTTGGGGGGGGGCAGTGTTTATGCAATGTGCCGATTAGCAAAAACATTTTTGGCTGTGCTCATCTGGTTTGCATGAAGTGCGGCAGTACACACACTGGATGAATGAATCACCTTGGTTGCAGACAGCACTCAGACAGCCACAAACATAAACTTGATGCATTCAGTTACTATTATTGGTCATCGAGCAAACACCATAAGTGGCATTGTGCTGTGATTAACAGCGAGAACTTTACAATGAATGCTAAGACAGGGAATGTCATGTCACTTATCCTGTGGTAGCAGGTGTTAAGTGTAGGTCTGGAATGCCGATTTTCTGGTGTTTTAGTATAGGGTGTGCAAACTTTGTTTTACTGTTGTGACACTGGAGATTATAGCAATGAAGTGCAACATATGCACCTGTTTTCCCAACCTTCTTGTGGCGATAGCTGTAAGTGTAGTACTACCATACGCATGATCCATAGTTTGAATGCAACATATTCCATACACTTTTAATGTTGCTCCACTTCACATTATAGTTACTCTTACTTATAACAGTTGACATAGTGTAGCTGATATTAATATTTATATGTATGAGGGCTGAGACACTAATATTGTGTCAGTTATTTAACTATTTATTTATCTACATACTGTCCATTTATTCTCACTATGTTCATGCAAGTATATTTGTGCTATCTGGACTGGCATGGTCTTCTCATTTCACTAACACATTTATGCAAGTGCCTGTATACCAAATAGCATTGAAATTGCATTGCTTGCCACTGCTGTGCATTACTTACCATCACGTAAACACGTTACCCGGTAGTGCGCAACCTCAACTACAATGTGCAAGTGATGCAAAATGATGCCCAGCCTTTTCAAATGTTGCAAAATCAAAATATTTACACTCTCAGTATGTGCAATACTTACAATTGGCAGGAAAATATCAGGATACAAAACGTAATTGTGGAGAATACTCATTCTACATTGGGCTTGATCTATGGTAGACATGTCTGGTGTTTCTGGTGAGAGATTTCAAAGTCTTTATTGGACTCCTAGTTAAGGAGCATGGGCCCCAGGACTGTTCAGGCTCAGAATAGAAGTCTGAAACCTGGAATAATATTACTAAGGCTTTGACCAGTGCTACAGGTATCCCCTGCACTGGTTAACAATGCCAGCACCATTTTTATGACCTCCAGAGGAAGAATTGGAATACCCTCAACCAGTGGATTGGGGAATTTAGTACAGGGGACACCCCACAGATGTCTAAGTATTAAAAGCTAAAAGTTGAATATAATCAAGACTGGTATTCATAATAGTATTCTGTTGTGTTTGTCCCACATCTACCATTGATCGAGCATCGAATGTGAGATCCCATGCCACGTGTTTGTCAAGCATGTGAGTAGCATGTGGTATGTATGCATCAGAACAGTACTGTTATTGTAGCATTAAAAGTTAAGGACAACTTAGTTGGTATTTAATACAGTTGTATCAAACTTGAGCATGCATATCTCAACTGTAAAAGAAAGAATACATGCCTTAGGTTAGTGTTGTTGCCTCACAGCAAGAGGTTCTCCGGTTCAATTCTCGGCTGGGGTGCCTTCTGTGTGGAGTCTGCATGTCCTCCCTGTGGTCTCGTGGGTTTCCTCCGGGTGCTCCGGTTTCCTCCCACATCCCAAAGACATGCTGTAGGTGGATTGGACACTCTACATTGGCCCTAGGTGTGAGTGTGTGCGTGTGTGTGTGCCTTCTGTGGAAGGTTGGACGCCGGGCTGGCAACTCGACACCGTAAAACTCCACTGCCAATCATCAGCAGACAGGTGATCTGCTCTGGTGACTCCTAACCAGGAACAAGCCGAAAGAAGAAGAAGAAGACATGCCTTAGCGTGTAGCACAAAGCAACAATTCCATATTCTCAAATAAAAGTAAGCATGCATCTCTAAACTGTAAAAGGAAAGTATGCATGCAGTAGTCTATAAGACAAAATAACAGTACAGTATAAGAGAGTAGTCAGTGTTTGTGGGTTTGAAAACCACACTTCCTAAATATACAATACTGTTAGGTTCCCATCATTACTGCAATCTAACTTCAGACATCTAAACAGTGGCACAAATGGCCTGCTGTAAACTGTAGTTAGTATAATTGGAACAGGCATATGTGCAATATATACACAAGTCAAGGATAGCTGGCTGCAATCTGTACTACAGTGTGCATCTGTTATGAACTGAGTAGTCTTAAAAGTAATAAAGATATCAGTTAGGAGTTTGTAGTGTTAAAACTAAAGGTAACACTATAGAGTCAAATAACTGTATCAATACTTTGTATGTTACATATAAAATTATTAATGTTGTCCTTTTTTTTCTCTCACCCCAATCATGTCTTCTCTTTATTTATTTTTGTTTTTTATTTTTTATTTTTTCCCCTCAAGCACAGCGGGGTAGGCCTGTCCCCAGGGATACTCCTGCCCCCACTTCACCGGCTACAGCACTACTTCCCAGCATGTCTGGTGCATGACTTGGCAGCAATCCCTCTGCAGCCCCTGCACTACTTGGCATCTCAGGTAGTTCTGCTCTAATGAATAGGTTGTGGCTCCCTTCAGGATCAGTGGCAGAGGTGGTGACTTTATCACGTAAGAAGAACTGCCAGGGATGGTGCATAGGATTGTGTGCTGCACTATGGGTGCATGCCTACACCAGATGGAGCGCTTCTGTCCATCCCTGTTCAAAATACTCGAAGGACATGCAGACAATCATCACTGCAGCCAGTGGAGCTTGAGGTGACAGTGATTACAGTCCACTGTCACCCACCTTGACATGCATGGAACCTCGATTTCACCACTCTCTCCCCAACAATGGTGTTGACCCAACTCTTGTGTACTTCCCCATCCCTGTCTCTTGTCTTGTATGTCCTGAATGTCTGCAATTACTTTCACACATACCCAATTTACCTGACCCAGAAATGCCTACATTCCTTCCTCAACATTCCTCTCTCTCTCTCTCTGCAAAAAACAGAAAGGGCACCTATCCCAAAAAACTAAGTCATCCCATACATCACTCTCCATTTCACACACGTGTCTTCTTGACACCATTGATTCAGTCCAATTGGCTATACAACATGATTGTGTTGTGGTCACCCCTTACACTAGAGGTGACAATGCAAATTCAGCTAATATGCTGCACATATGAACATTTTTTTACTGTTGAAGAAATGGATAACTATATCTCTTTCCTACATCTCTCCTGCACATTCTTCTGAGTGCTTCCCATTTCACCAATTCCCTGTCTTTCCTATTTATTTTCTTTAAAGCATAATTGTGTGATGGTGCACATCAAGCACTAATGGACAGCTATGACAAAAGAACAGTTACAAGTGTTATATAAAACTGTATTGGAAACCAGTACCATCTAGCCCAAAAATGTATGTATTACTTCACTGAGTGCATGAACACATGCTGCCACGGAGTCAGTTAATTAGCAGGTATATTTTAGAGACTCCATGCGAACTATCACATTTTAGAATTTGGATTTACATGTAAAAGTATTTGAAACTGTTACGTACACCTGGATTCCAACCCAGTACCATCTGACCCAAAAAATGAAGAATCAATGCATTAACAGATGGTGCTACAGACTCACTTGAGTAGTAGGTATATTTTAGGGACTGAATAGCAAATGGCAAACTTAACTGCTGTTCTATACACCTACAACTTAACTGACTTTTTGTCTGCAGGTATTGATTCACTTAATACAGTGATAAATTTGTTTTTGGGGCCAGATGGTACTAGCTCTGAATACAGCTGTAGCTAGTACACTGAACTTCTTTTGTATAAGCGTTGCTTAGTGAAGATGCAAGATGCGCACCATCGCTCACTAATGCTTTATAAAACTAAATGGGTATCACACAATACTGCTTTATAAAGCTAACTGGGGATCGCACAATTATGAGTCACACAAATTAATGGGGGATATGCAACATTGGTAATATGGGGAGCAAGCATGGGGGAGTACAAAGGGAAAGCCTTGGTAAACTGTGACAGTTACTATTGATTGTATTAGGTACAGCTGCTACTTAACTGACTTTGTGGCAGCAGATGTTATTGCATTGTTGTTAGAAACAGATGTGACTGGGTTTGAATATGGGTGCAAGTAGTAATTTTACAAGTGTGTATGATACTTTTAAATACATTTACTTATATTGCTACCTGTACATAGATCTGGATTTCAACCCTCAATCCAATGCAACTTCAGAAAACTGGATGAGTGCCTTATGAATCTTTGCCATGCAAACAGCTTTGCAGCAAAGAAATGAAATAATTCCTCACACAACCAAGTTCAATTGAATGTGCACTAATATGAAGGCATAAACTTTTATTTGTGCATTTCTTATATTTAATATATTTGGATGTAGTGCACTTATTGATTCCAAAACCTGTTATGATTATTATTTGCATATATACAGCTCTGTCTTATCTTTCTGTGTTTCTTGGTCAGTCATCAGTTATCTGACCAGTACTCAGAGATATGCAGTGTATAAGCCAATCTGTATCATTTACCTTAAAATGTATGAGAATATTAACTGGGAATACTATGATATGCAGGTGCCATTAAATGAGGGGCAGGTTGAATGGCACAAACAAGTATAGACTGCTCTTTTTGGGGAGGGGAACAAATGTGAGTTCCTGTTATGGCACATGCAAGGGTACACTGTTCTTTCGAGGTGGGGGGGGACCAAGCAGAGCTACTGTTATGGTACAATCAATGATGTGTTGCTGCTGTTACTCTCCTTGTTTTGCATCCTGCCTGTTTGATCTTGTGAGGGTTGTGATGTCAGAAACTGCAATGCATCTCATTACTTTCTAACTTCTCTCAGTAATAATTTTCCATTACAAACACATGGTGCTAAACTGAGGGAATGCAGTGATCATCAGTACTTTAGAGAGGTAAGAATGTGTGAATCTTTGCTGCCTGAGTCCTCCTACTTCCAATGGACACATACAAGTGAAATAACTCTTGGCTGTCACATGTTGCATCACTTTCTGTACAAATCTCCCACCTTTTACCTGCTTACTATAGCAAGTGATGAAATACAAGGACATGCCATAATATTATTATACATTACAGTACATGTTCAGGACTTGCATTGTAAATGCAGCAGTTGACCCCAGTGTTAGTTCAGGGCTGACTGTAATGCAAGTAGTACACAGCCAATAGATTGGGAGGTAAAGGCTCTGTCTGTGAATTGAGTCCATCAGAGATCGCACAGTTTCTGTAGTCTGTCACTGTCCACCCTGTAGCACTCTACAATGTCCATGTCATATATTATGTGATAAGTTAAATGTGGCTTGAAATTTTTTGCTTTCTCAGACTAGCCTTATTCACGACAGCAGCAGCATTGCCTACAGCCTCTGTCACATACAAATGGATTAAAACAGCAGCAGCTCCTAACATTGTCTGTGTAGTCTTTCTGCGTCTGTAGTCCACAAATTTTGAAAGCCGCAGGAAAAAAAACATATGGAGTCTATATGGATGCTTTATAACTTGTTGAATAGCTCTACCAGATTGGTTGATTAGCATGCAGTTTAGCTTTTTATACTGTAATTATCATCTCTGAAACACAGGGTAAGACACATGCAATCCATTAATAATCTACTTCATTATAAAAAAGCAAATGTGTAGCTACCCAAACTGATGGTGAGGACACTTGCTACATGTTAACAGGACTTCATAGGAGTGTATTTCTTCACAAGATATTTTTACAGAGAAGTGTTGAACTCCAGCAGGTAAGCTCCCATTTTGTTAGCAACATAATGCATATGTTGGAATTTATTTATGAATAATGTAAAGCAATGGCTTTTACACTTTTGTCTCTATGCATTAGTTAGACGTATACTGATGCCATGACCATATTTATCAAGCCATTTCAGAGGTACACATGACTGACAATACATGAACATAGAATGCTGTGTCATAATTATGTACAAATGTTTCATGGACAGGTCCTTTGAAAGCACTTGTATCACTATAAAGATGTTTTATTAGCAAAATGGTTAATTTGCCTGTTCTTATGTGGGTGGGAGAGCAAAGAAGAGTTACTGTTATGTCACAAACTAGAATGGACTATTCTTTTGGGGGGAGCACTATTGAGTTACTCCTGTGAAACAAACAAGGATACCTTGCTTTTGCTACTCTCCTTGTTTTGCATCCTGCCTGTTGTTAGTATTTCACATCTGTAGACTGTTTTATGTTCTTCCAGTGGGTAATACTACCTGCCTACCTTTACTCTTTTATCTGGAAACAGTTACATCCGATATTGTTAATCCTCGGTCATTCCTTACATATGAGTATTGGTTCTGACCTCGGAACTGATCCGGCCATCTTCCAAGCTCGCGTCAGCTACAAACTTTCGAGCTAAAACTCTTACCCAGAATTCCCCTCTCCCTGTTACCTCAGATTTCGTTTGCCGCATCGCCATTCGGTCTTGTCAAGCTACTTCTCTTGAGCTAAGTATAATATTTTGTTGTCATACTAGTCTAAAACAACTTTTTCTCTCAGAAAAGTTTCTAAATTGTTTTCTCTTACCTTATCGCATTTAGCGACTATCCCTTCTTAAAAATGTTTCAGTCTTTTTTACAGCGAGGTATTTTCTTCTATACCATCATTGGTAGACCCCTTTTCTTCATTACCTTTGTGTATTTCTTGTACCATTGCTGGTATTCTTTCTGATTTCCTTCTTTCCTATCATGACAGATATAAAATGTAGTCCAGGATTTAAGAGATGTTCAGATTGTGGCCATAAATTACCTACTTCAGATGCACATTCTCTATATGTCTATTGTTTGGGTGTGCCTCATTTATCAGTTGATCTGCCCTGTGGAATTTGTAAGAACTTCTCTAACAGGAAGTTGATTGAGAGGAAAAATAAATTGTTACTGAAGGGGCTACTCAAATCTCCTTTTTCAGAGGCTATTTCTGGGTCGGAGGCTTAACCCCTCCAAGATCCCATAAGAAAAATACTGATGATCATTCAAAGGCCAAATCTCTTCCTTCATCCCCAGCTGGGGACTCCTACCAACCGAGACCCAAGAAGGATAAGCTTTCTACTTTGGATCTGACTCTTTTGGCTCCAACACTTTCGGTGCCTAGACCTTCGGCACCGAAGCCATCGGCACCATCTGTGATTGTGGCACCGACTAGCGTGCCCTTTACCATATCAGTACGGAGGGACTCCTCAGTTCAGGCCTCTCTACCAGCACCGATTATCCAGTCGGTGCTGACTATAAACACATCGGTTCAGACACCTTACCCAGAACCGACAACTCAGTTATTGAAACCGAATTTATCGGTCCCAGCCTCGGCACCGACAACCACTTTGGCACCAACCTTATTGTCGGTGCAGACCATGACTTCGGAACCAATAATTTCCTTGGTGCAGACACCTGTAGTTCAGTCAATTACGGCCCCGTTGTTTTCAGTGCAGACTGGTGAGGTGGGCAACGAGCTTGTCCCATCTGTGGATAGACCTGGCTCTCAGCCATGTCCATGAAATCCACTAGAAGCCTCTCTGAACATAACGTGTTACGTGTTGTGGATCAAGTGCTTTAAGCCAGAGATATACCACCCCCCCAGGACCTATCCTTCCCTGGGAGGTGATCATGCTTTCCCAAAGCCCCCTACTTATTCTCCTCCTTCATTGCCTTTGAAGCCCCTTGATATAGCACAGTCTTCCCCATCTATGGTTCCCTTTATGGACCTCACTAAGGAATCGCAGTTGCCTTTGTGGCAGGAGAGTTTTGCTAAGACCCAGGATGTCAACTGTGGCATACATAATTTGGTGTTTCACAGCCATCCAGGGACTCTGAGTCAGCAGGCTGAGCCACTTAGGGGAGGGGTGACCCCTGTCCTGGACACTCACCCCTCTTCAGGTGGACTGGCCTTCCAACTAATGGAGAAGGCTTTGGTGTCTGCTGATGATACTGTGCTTTCAATCTCCCACCCTCCTCTGGATCGCAATGTACACAGGTTGCTTCTAGCAGACACCGGGAGAAAGGGACTCAGGATGTACTCCCACAGGAAACCCCTTTTGCGTTGTTTTCCCCATCTTCTCCCTCTGAGGAAGTTCATCAAAAAAGCTCATGCAAGAGGAGGCACATGGACTCCACAGAGGAGTCCCTTACTGAAGACACAGACTTTGATGATGGGGAAGGGTCCCCTCACTCACCCTCTGAGGTATCCTTTGGTGATTTCCTCAAAATCCTTAAACAGAAAGGTGACTGGCAGCCCTCTAACCCAACCTCTGAAGAGTCTGTGTTCCAGCAGGCCTTTTTCACCCGGCCCCCTACCTCCTGGGTTACTCCACATGCTGACAAACTGGTCCGGCTCATCGTTCAGTGTGCATGGAAGGCTCCTGATACCATTGAGACCATTCCCCAGAGGCCAGATAAAATTTTGTCCCTTCCTGCTACTGACCCATTTTGGTCCAAAGGTCTTTGTGTAGATGCTCTGGTGCTGGCGGCCGCAACCAGGAAGGACCTGGTGGAAGAACAAAGCCAGACTGTCCATCCACCCAACAAAGAGTCACAGGCTCTGGACAGAATAGGGAAGTGTACTTTTGCATCAGTGACCTTTGCAATCAGGTCCCTGAATTATATGACACACTTTACCAGGCTTCAAAGGGATTTAGTATCTGAGCTCTCTGAAACTTTGACTGGTGCCGTGTCTGATGAGGTCCATGACAAAATGGCATCTCAGCTGGCTACCATTGAATTGATATCAAACTCCTCCATGCACCTGATATCTCACGCATCAGAAGGAGCAGCTAGAGTGGTGAGTTCAGGCATTGTTTTGAGATGATATACCTGGATGCGCTTATGTAATTTCGCAGAATCCTTCAAGGCTTCATTTTTCAATGCTTCCATCGAAGCCTCTTCATTGTTTGGACCCAAGGTTGAAGGCACACTGGCCAGATATGAACAGGACGATAAGACCCTTTCTGCCATGGGTGTTCGTTATTCTTCCCCTCAACATGCTTTCTCCAGAAACCAGAAGAGTGGAAAGATATGGTACAAAAAGTCTCAGGGTCCTTTCTGTGACACACAGGCCGAGTTCTCCCCTAGAGGCAGAGGGGGAAACTCACAGGGGAAGATGCTCTTTTCAGGACAGAGGGGGTCAGCATAACCATTTGTTCCAGGGACTCTTTTTCTGGTCAATCCTACCAGCGCTCCTGAAGAGCAGCCCAGCGCTTTTCCTCTGGAGGTGGTTGGGGGTCGTTTTTCCTTGTACCCTTCTGCCTGGCTAACCATCACCACTGACTCTTGGGTACAAAGGCTAATAACCAGAGGTTACCATATTCCCTTCGATCTTTGTCCTGCCCTCCCAACAAAGTTGCAACCAGTCAAAGGGAAGAAGCAGCACTAGAGATAGCAAAGCTGCTAAGAAAAAGAGTCATCCAAATAGTCCCTCTAAGCCAGATAGGATCCAGATTCTACTCAAGACTATTTGTGGTGCCAAAGAAAACCGGGGACTGAAGACCAATTTTGGATCTCAGTGTATTGAACAAGTTTGTAAGAGTACAAAAATTCTGGATGGTTACAATACAGTCTATCCCCCCACTTTTGTAAAAAGATGATCGGATGTGCTTGACAGATCTTCAAGATGCATACTACCACATAAAAGTGGACATACCATCAAGAAGATTTCTGCACTTCTGTGCGGGAGCCAGTCACTACCAGTTCAGAGTACTGCCCTTTGGACTCTCTACAGCCCCCAGAGTGTTCACAAAGTGCATGGCAGTTGTCACAGCTCACTTGCGACTACAAGGATTCCAGGTGTTTCAATACCTAGACGACTGGCTCATCTCAGCCCCCACCAGACATCTATTGGAAGAAGCACTGGCATGCTCTCTCCTCACTGCAGAAAGGCTAGGCATAACCATAAACTAGCAAAAATCCAATCTCACCCCATCTCAGTCCACAGAATTCATAGGGGTCATATTGGATACAAAATTGCAGAGCATCCATTCCAGAGCACAGAATTTTAAGGATAAATCAACAACTGATCCCAATCCTTTCAAGGAAGAAATCCACAGCTCACTCTGTCCTACAATCAGACAACATGGTGGTGGTCTGGTACATCAACAAACAGGGTGGAACCAAATCTTACCCCCTTTGTCGAGAGGCCATGAGGATATGGCAATGGGCAATGGCTACCAACCGTTTTCTTCTAGCAATGCACATTCCCGGGAGTTCCAACGTGATAGCAGACAGACTTAGCAGGTACATTCTACAACCTCATGAGTGGTCCCTGAATCCTTTGATAGCAGCGGAGATCTTCCACCGCTGGGGCTGTCCTTGCTGTGACCTCTTTGCATCCCCAACCAACTACAAATGCAGCAACTACTTTGCCCTGATTCCCCCTCTGGGACAGTCACCCAGGGATGCTTTAGTCCACGATTGGCCCTCGGGTATTCTTTATGCATTTCCACCTCTTCCCCTCATTCCCCAGTTTCTGAAGAAAGCTTGTCAGTTGAAGAGCAAGGTGATCCTCATAGCACCATATTGGCCTCGTCAGATTTGGTTCTCCTACCTTTGGCCTCACCTGCTATATCAACCATGGATTCTACATCCAACCCCAGGGTTGATCTCCCATCCACAGAATCGGATTCATCCCAGCTTGGACAGCCTGAATCTCACAGCTTGGCTCCTCCAATTCCCTTGATTGCCAGGCAGAATGATCTTACTTTGCCAGCATGGGACATTCTTATTGCATCTCATAAGTCTTCCACTAGAATTACTTATCTAAGTAAGTGGAAAAGATTTACCTGTTGGCTGAAAGAAAAGCAAGTAGATCCCTTTTCAGCACCAGTACCGATAGTACTAGAGTATCTAGCCGACCTATTTCAATCAGGTCTATTGGCCTCTACCATTAGAGTTCATTTGGCTGCATTATCTAATTTCCATGAGGGTGTCCAAGACTCCTCTCTTATGTCACACAAATTATGCAAGACCTTCATAAAAGGTGTGAATCATCTGAAGCCCCCTTTTAGAGAACCTATTCAACCATGGGACCTGTCATTAGTTCTACAAGCTCTGACAATGCCACCTTTCAAACCAGCTTCTTCTTTCAACTTCAAATATTTGTCATGGAAAACCTTGTTTTTGGTTGCCATTACTTCTGCCAGATGTATCTCTGAGCTTCAAGCCTTATGCATCAAGAGGCCATACTTGATTTTTCATAGAGATAGAGTGTCATTGAGAACGAATCCTTCCTTTCTGCCAGAAGTGATCTCTGAAATGTCCATTAATCAAACCATTGAATTGCCAGTTTTCTTCCCCAATCATTCAAACAAGGGAGAGTATTGCCTACATACCCTAGATATTCACAGGCAAATTTGCTTCTACTTGAACAGGACTAAGGCCTCTTGTAAATTAGACCAGTTATTTTTGGCCTTTTCTGGACCTAGATTAGGATGTGCTGTTGCTAAGGTCACATTGGCCAGATGGTTGAAAGACTGTGTGACCTTCATTTATACACAACGTAATATTCCATTGTCGACTGCCATAAAGGCTCATTTGACAAGGTCGGTGGCAACTTCTGCTGCCTTCCATGCCAGAGCTTCTTTACATGACATCTGTGCAGCTGCAACTTGGGCTACACCTCATACCTTCATCAATCATTACAAATTGGATTTGGCCTCCAGAGGAAGAACATCTTTTGGTTCTATGGTGCTCAGGAATGTCCTTCCATGAGACCCTCCAAGGAACAGAGGTAGCTGTGGACTCTGTCCCATATGTATGGAATGAATGAGGATTAACAAATTCAGATAAAGAAGTTATGTCTTACCATAACATTCCATCTGTATTGTTGATCCTCATTCAGTCATTACGACCCTCCCTCCTTCCACCTCCTGTGGCTTCTAGTGGATCTCAACATCCATTTTTTTTAGGTCATTTGACCAGAGGTAACCTCTACCTTCTATTGACTTGCAAACTCAATCTGAGGTAACAGGGAACGGGGAATTCTGGGTAAGAGTTTTAGCTCGAGAGTTTGTAGCTGACACGAGCTTGGAAGATGGCAGGCTCAGTTCCAAGGTCGGAACCGATACCCATACATAATGACTGAATGAGGATCATCAATACAGATGGAACGTTATGGTAAGACATAACTTCTTTTTTGTAGGTATGTGATACTTATGTGTAATAATATTTTGTTGTCTTTTAAGACACAAACAATGTCAGTAAGGCAGAGACCCCCATTCAGCGATGTGAAGAAAAATACATTTCTTGAAGCTGTCCACCAGTATGGGGCATTTCTGATGAGAAGGGTTGGGCCCAATATGGCACACAGGCTACAATTATGGCAGCAGATTATTGACAACATAAATTCTGTGGGCGGCCATAAACAAACCTATGAACAGATGTGCCACAGGGCCACAGGCATGATTAACAATGCACGCAGATGAGCAATGTGTCTCATTACTTTCTAACTTTTCTGTATAATGATTTTCCAGTACAAATGTATGGTGCACATCATAAGTCATGCCATCACATTCAGATCTCAGGACTGTATGGCAGCACTGTAGTCACATATCATCAGAACAGTAATACAGTATAATATTCTCTTTTGCATGTACCTCACCAGATACATACAGCAGCTGAACAGACCACATGGTTTTCTCATTAAGATAACACAGGCCTACAAACCATGCCATGATGTATGCGTATAGATTAAAAGACATGTTGCTGTAATCTGTCTTATATCTGATGAGGTGATGTCTGCCTGGCCTCTACTATAAGATAACTACATATGCAATAATCTGATATAGGTGATGACATCAACACTGTCTGCTAAGCATATGGTAATAGCAGTGTCCAACATGCTGGTGTAAAATGCTCACTGTAATGTCAAGTAACAGCTCACATACACACACACACACACACACACACACACACACACACACACACACACACACACACACACACACACACACACACACACACACACACCAAGATGACTGCAGTGAGAACAAAACCCGTACCAAAGTTCACAGATTACAGAAAACAGTATGTCACACAAATGCCACAGCACAAGTCTGACTATTATATGGTTGTAGGTCAACTTATAGTGCATTACATCAGCAGACCATGTGGGAGACGAGAGGTTGTGAAGGCTGCATGGAATGGATGCGGAGGCTTGTGCAACTATCAAAATACTGCTAAACCATGCCACTGGAAACATAACTGTAGGATAGCTTGTCTAATGTGCTGACTAGGGATATACACACACCAACTTGACTACAAGTGAGAACAGAACTTCTAACTAAGTGCACAGACTACAGAATGTTATACAAGTACCACAACAATGGTCTGAATATTACATGGCTGTAGCTTATAGTGGATGGCATCAGCAGGTAATTTGGGAGACAAGTGAGGGATGCATGGAATGGATGTGTAGGCTTGTGCAAGTATCAAAATACTGGCAATCCATGCTAGTCGAGAAGTAACTGTAGGATAGCATCTTTATTCTGCTGACCACACACACACACACACACACACACACACACACACACACACACACACACACACACACACACACGCACACACACCCAAGCTGACTGCAGTGAGAACAGACCCCTCCCCTACTTATGTACATGCACAGATTACAGAACACAGAAAAATTATGCAAACACCATGGCACAAGTCTGACTTTTGCATGGCTGCAGGTCATCTTATACTAGATTACATCAGCCGGCCATGTGGGAGAGTGGAAGTCAGAAGGCCTGCCTGGAATGCATTTGTAGGCAGGTGCAAGTATTAAGTTACTGTCAATTTATGGGATTGGGGTTGTAACTGCAAGATACACACCTGCTGTTCTCAGTATTTTACGCATGTGCAATGGAACAATTCTGATTTATACAATACTGCAGGTGAACTTATAGTAGACGACATCAGGAGGCCATGTGGGGGACAACAGGTAGGGACGCCTGCATAGGCACATAGATTCATACATATTTTATATGATTCCAGTAGCCTAACAACACTAGGGTGTGTATAAGCCTAGCTGTTTACAAACACAAGTACCCTTATTGTGCACAGATGAATATTTGGGTTTAGTAGAGCAAGGTTGTGAGTACCACCAACTGGGCCTGTCCATGAGGGAGCACACATCATTATATATTGCACTTTGTAGTGTGGTTGATATATGTGTGGAAACAAATACTGAGACCCCAGGGTTGTACTGCTTGGTGTTGGTGGGGGGCAACACATGAATGCATTGTAAACATGTGACATAGTTAGACCATGCCCCTAGTTTGCAATGCTTCCACATGTAGTTGTATGTTATACAAAGGAAATGGACAATAAAAAACAATAAGAAAGTACCATATATACTGTTCCATAGTGCAGTGAGCAGTGGATTTCCGGGATGGCTTACAAAGTCTACACACGTGAATTACACCTGTTTGCACGTAGGTAAGCAGTGCGCAAACATGAGCCACATTGCTAACATCTGACAAGCAGAATGTAACAATTTCATGTACAGGCAGTTGTCTATTTGTTTTTTGTAAATGTTAAAGGCATTCTAGTCCATATAGCAGGAATACATTTACAGGACTATAGTACACAGTATATCTGCAGTGATACATTTGATAATAAATGTGATAATAGATAGATTACTCAGTCAGTAAAGTAATACTGCATTGAATATGTTGTATTTGAATACAGTACCATATGTATGGGAGTCTTACACTTAAATATGTTGCCACAAGAATGTTGAGGAAACTATGATGCACTTCATTGCTGCAAACTGCAATGTCACAGCAGAAAAACAAACATTGCACACTCTGTACTAAAACCGAGTACCATATGTACTCCAGGTTGGGTTTTCATGATGACCAAGGGCATTCATTGAATGTATCCAGTTTCAATTTGGGGTTGTCTGCTTCCTTGGTGGTCTGACGTGCTTCACACATACCAGATAAAAAGAGCCAAATCTGAAATTTATTTATTCCCCACTTCCACTGTTTGCACTATCCAGCAAATCCTGCAAAAAGTGCGATTAAAAGCAATACTGGACACAAATAAGTAAAATAAGTGTCTGATGTTACATGTTACGGTGCTTTTTGTGCAAACCCATCACTATTTACTTGAATACTACACCAGGTTAAGAAATACAAGGATATGCCATAATATTATTAAAAGATGCATTCTAGGTTCAGGACTTACCTTTCAAATGTAGCAGATGACACAATTTTATTTCAGGTCTAAAATGTCCTTATCTCTACTCCCTTGGTATTGAAGTAGTGAGGAAAAAACAGAATGGAGGCTATATGGATTCTTTATAACTTGTTGAGTAGCTCTACCATAATGAAAATCACCTGTTTATGCTGAAATTAGCACCTAGGAATAACATCTGCTGCTTTACTGAATATATCAACTCCACTGGTGCTCATTATTGTGGGATGTACACCTACACACCTTTATGTGCACTGCCACTTAAATAAGGTAAACACAGATACTCTTATTACTTATCTCTATTTCTGCAAACATGCAGCTCAAAAAGTAAAGGAAAGATGATCCTGTACAAGAAATTAGGGTCATCTGTACTCTAGCCCTACACGTACCTGAGCTGCCATAGGAATAGTTATCTGACAAACACAGAGAAACTTGCCATTCATTCCTCAGTTTCACGTGGTTGTGCTATGTGCCATATCATACAAACAATGACAGAAATTAAAAAAAAATATTTGCTTAAATCAGAGACAACATGGTTTATATTCTCCTTTAAATTTTTTTTAGTTTATTTATTTGTTTGTTTATTTATATATATTTTTTTGTGGCTGAAGACAAAGAGGAAAATTTTAAATTGGGTTATCTTCTTTTCCAATAGTGCAAAGGAGCCTGGCACAATTGCTTGACCATCAGCACTGAGTACAGTATTGAATGAAGAAAATGTTCCTGCTGCATAATGATTTCTGTTGCATAAGCTTTAAGTACATTGAGCAGAAAGTAAAAGCAGATGTGCTGGGGGATTCAAAGCTTTAGTAAGGATAGTTTTGCTTATGGTATCAGATGAAGTATTGACACATTTTGGGATATGACTTCAGCACCCTAGGTCTGTGTGATAAATGCTGAATATGTTATAGTCCTTTTGACTTTCTGTTAGCAATGGTTTGTTGTGGCAAACTAAGCTATTTTTCTTGTGAATAACAACATTTTCTATGCATGTTGTCAAAAATGACAGTTTCTAAAGTATGAGAAATTTACTAAACTAGTGAATCTTGACACATAGAATATAATATAGGTTACTTATCCATATAGCCTAGTTATTAATTATGACAGTAATTCATTTCCCTTTCAAAGTATGCCTTTACAGGTGTCATTTTCTGTGGCCCCCTTTCTGAATAATTGACATTACATGAATCCCTGATGATATATAACACAAATGCAAGCACTGATGTGGCAAGCCAATATTCAAAGTATTACTGACATTTCGGTATATTTTTTAATCACACATTTATATCTTTCTTTCTTTATTTTCTTTTTGCATTTGTGCACTGTTTGGCAGTCTGCAATGTTGCTTCTCTCCTAAAGGCAAAAATTAACAATGTAATTTCGGCTGCCTTCTGTAGTACAAATGAGCCTAGCACTTGTGTGCCGTTATCAGCACTCTGGAGAGTTATGAGTGAAGAAAATGTACCCGCCAGCTATTGATCTCTGTGGCACAAGGTGTAAGAATAGTGAGTTTAGCTAAATAGGACAGGTAATGCGGGGTACGAATCCAATTTGCCAATATTTTTACTGAGGGGGATCAGAATGACATCTGTCACAATTTTTGTTTAGGACTGTAACAATATATACAAATTAGTATCTTGAACATGATTTTTGCAACAAAGTTATCATTAATGGTTGCTATATAAATCCAATATCATGTGTTAAGTTAACCACCAAAATGATAACTAATTAAAATGAACTTGCATAGGAATGATATTTACAATACCTTTGCTCTAATTATGATGACTCATCACATATCATACCTTTGTGTTTAGGACTACAGAACTCTGGGACCATGAGTAGTTCAAGTCACTCACATGCAGTTGTCTCAAGTACATTTCCATTCCTTCTGATCGTATTACATCTCAAGTGGCCATATAAAAAGAAAGTTCTAATATGACACTGACAGTTTCTAAACAAAGGTTAACATTTATGCTTCCTTTTTTCTTGTGAGTTCACTTCCATGGTGGTACTAATACATCTGGAGATAGTGTAACTGCCAACAACCCAATATGTTGCAGGCCATACAATGTTACCTCCAACCAACAATGATTATAAGAAACACCATAAAACATATCAGTATTTAAGACTGGAACATCTGTAAATATGCTGAGCATCGTACACGACCAAATCTCACTGCGTATCCTACACCCCTGTTGTTTTTGCGTGGATTTGTGTGCAATTTCTGCCAAGCCATTTTTCTGCTTTCAATTGTGCAAATGCAGCTGGAAGGCTGTGTGTCTCTGCAAACAGGCTGTTACAGACAATATCTGAATTAAGGACCCACTCAGCCACATTGCTCTAGCTTGACTTTTGTACACGTGGGTAATGAATGTTAGAAAGGTGTTCTATTTACAGCACAAAGGTAAGGCACTCCTCATCAAGCACTACAGCTGTAGGTTGCTTCAGGGGATTATACTAGGGTCTCAGTATAAGGGTGAGACTTGGAATAGTTTGGCCAAGGTTATCTCCAGTACAACTGGCATTCCACACCTTAAGGAACAGTGTTCTCACCATTAAAGTGACAAGAAGATATGCAGACAGGACCCACTGAGCTGATATGATGATGAATTTAAGACTGCAAAAAAACCCTTAGTTGTGTAAGTATATTGAACCATCAACAGCCAATGATATAGCATGGATTATTCATTACACTTTCATATTTTTCCTTACTGTGCAGCCACAGAAGAGATAGCACAGAACTGTGAGGCACATCAGAAGAAACAAGCTGCCCTCAGAAAAGCATGGGGTAAATATGCAGAACTGTCCCATAAAGAATTATTTTTGCATGTCTCTATCCCTATCTCCAAACATCTCCATTTCCAACCCCTTGTGTGTCATCAGTCTTCCTGTTCATCATTTGCATGACACCCAGCACTGAGCAGCTCCTATAACTTATGGGAAATAACATTACACGGCTGATAGCAACATCTTTTTGAGTTGTTGGCTTCAGCTGCATTAGTCTGATGTTCTTCACACTACTGTTCTTAAAATTGCTGCTCTATATAAAGGCAAGCTGATATTTTTAGCTTCTCGATATAATGTACAACTTGCAGTTGTCATGATTGCAGTGAAGACTGATGCGTACATTCTCCTTTGCTTCATTCTGTCCTCAGATTTTAACTTTGTGAAGTAGTTCATATGTGGTGTGCTGAGCTCATTCTCAGGTCTGCAGATTGTTTTTTGCAGAGTGTGAAGTTCTGAGTGCATTAACTATTTGAAATTGCTATTGAATTTGCTTTATGTGACTCTTTTGTGAATAACTAGTTGCTACATATTTTATTAACACACCATTATCCTGCTGCTTTACTAATCTGCTTACTTCCTGTTAGGAACACTTTCTTGCACAGATTCTGTCAAAATAATTATGATGACAGACAAACCTAAGAGTACCACAACACAATCATTTGCAAAAGAGGCCCATAAGCAAAACGTATTGTCCTCAGCTTTTGCATGGAGCTTGGCATCATGCAGGAATGCTATCAGAAATTAAATGGCATTTCATGGCTTATGGCAAAAGCTGCAGATTTTTACTTTAACCTGACTAGCATGGTTCATGTTGAGCAAATGTGCTTAGCTCACTATTCTATACAAAATATAGACTGATAGTACTATTGGTAGACACTTACTGTAACATATTTATTAGGTTGCTGGTTGAAATATACACTTTATGGGATGTTACAACTGTCGTCACTGTGATAAAGTCTGATGCCTACATGTTCCACTGCTTCAGTCAATTGTAACTGTTCCTTCAAATATGATTTTAACTTGAGAAAACAGGACCTCATATGTGGTGAGCTAAGATAGCCATTCTGTCTGTACACTTTAATTTTATACTGTCAAGGGTTCAAATCCACATGCACAATTTTGTGTGTGCTGCATATACTATTAACTCACCACTATCCTCCTGATGCCCTCATCATGGTTCCACTGTCCTGCACCTTCTTTATCCATAATTAATGAAACACTTTAATGTACATGGCAATGCCTCTGAAATGCACAATTTTTTCAAAGGATGTCCACATTTATGCATCTTGATGTTTGCTGTGTTCATCACTAAATTTGTGAATACCTGACAAATCATTGAGGATTGGAGTCATTGAGTAATGCCATACATTTAATTTCCAAATTTACTGAGGGCAGAAAAATACATGCAAACACAAATCGTATTATCCTATCCAAGTTCCAATTTTATAAGGACATAGGTTCAGATTCAATAAACTCTGTGTAGGTTCTGCACAGAGTTAACATGGACTGTTTTCACATACATGATACAGCCCATCACTCACCATTGTGCCATGAATATTAATGATGTGCTGCATGCATATAGGAACAGATTTACTATAGTGTTCTGATAACCATGGGAAGTAGGTAAAATAATGGGATCTGTGTTAGCTTACATTTCTGAAGGATATGAAGCACAAAACTGAAATGTATGTCATTATGTACTGACTGCAATCTTCAGTTGTTTTACAGAAAAACACACATTTTACAAGGAACAGCCTAAAAATATGATGCAAACATCTGGACATGCTGCAGAAGTCTAGACAGTCTCCCTTTATTTATTTATTTATTTTTGTTTTTTTATTTACTTTTTGATATATATATATATATATATATATATATATATATATATATATATTTTTTTTTTTTTTTTTTTGAGGCCAGTGTTTGGGCAATGTGCCTCTTAGCACAAACATGTTTAACTGTGTTCACTTAGATTGCATAAAGCACAGCAGCACACACACTAGAGGAATGGATCATCCAGGTTGCAGACAGAACCCAGACAGGCACAAACATAAACCACATGCATTCAATTACTACTACTGGCTATTGAGCAAACACAGTAAGCAGTGTTGTGCTATGATTAACAGTGAGAGCTATACAATAGTGACTATGACAGGGCATATCATGTTACTAATCATGTGGCAGAAGGTGTTGTGTAGGTGTGGAATGGAGATGTACAGGGTTCTAGTACAGGGTGTCCAAATTTTGTTTTACTGTTGTGAGATTGCAGATTATAGCAGTGAAGTGCAACATATACAACTGTTTTGTCTGTCCTCTTGTGGTAATAGCTGTAAGTGTAGCAGAACCATAGATATTGTTCATTTGAATAGTAAATTTACATAAGTGCCTGTATACCTAATAATCTTGAAATTCCAGTGCTTGCCATGGTTGTACGTTGCTTAACATCCCACAAACACAGTGCCCACCAGTGTGCACCTTTGCCTACAGTGTTTGTGTGATGGTAAGCAATGCCTACCATTTTCAAATATTGCAAAACCAAAATGTGGGCATTCTCAGTAAGCTTGAGATGTGCAATTGGTGGGAAAATATCAGGATATAAAATGAAATTGGAGGGAATTGCTCATTCTACATTGAGCTTGAGCTATGGCAGGCATGTTTGGAGTTGCTGGTGAAGGAGTGCACTTTTGTACACAGAGGTGGGGTGTCCAGGAGTCCAAAGTTTTTGTTGTACTACTAGTTAAGGAGCATGGGCCCTGGTTGCTGCAGTGGGATTACTCAGGCTCAGAATACAAGTCTGAAGCCTGAAATGGTATTGCTAGGGCTTTGGCTAGTGTTACAGGTATCCCACACACTGGTGAGCAATGCAGACATCATTTTAATGACATCTAGAGGAAGAAGCAGGATATCCTTGATCATTGGATCATGAAGTTTAGTACAAGAGACACCTCACAGATGTAGAAGTATCAATTTCAGTGAATGATTGTAAAAGTTAAAAATGAATATAGTCAAGACTGGCATCCATAATTGCATTTTGTTCTGTTCTGTTTTTTTCACAACAGCTATGGAGCGAGCCTTAAGTGTCAGATCCCATGTTAAGGATGCAAGAGGCATATGATATGTATGCATCAGAATGGTACTGTCTAAATAGTATTTTAATAATAATAAGTTGTATAGTAATTTAGCAGCATTACAAGTTAAGGGACGCTTAGTTGGTATTTAATACAGTTGTATCAAATTGAGCATGCATGTCTCAACTGTAAAAGAAACTATGCATGCCTTCATCTGTAGCACAAAGTGGCAGTGCCATATTCTCAAATAACAGTAACCATGCATCTCTAAATTGTAAAAGGAAAGTATGCATATAGTAGACTGTAGGACAAAATAACAGTACAGTATTAGAGAGTAGCCATCGGTTGTGGGTTCAAAAACCATACTTTCCAAATATAAAATACTGTTATCATTATTGCAATGGAACTTCATACATCTATACCAGCAGCACAAATGGCCTTCTGTAAACTGTAATCAATAAAAGTGGAACACGTATATGTGCACTATATGCACACATCAAGGATTGGTGGCTGCAATTTGTACTATAGTGTGCCCTTGTTTTGAACTGGGTAGTCTTAAAAGTAATGAAAACATTTGTTAGGAGTTTGTAGTGTTAAAAGTGAAGGTGACAGAACAGAGTCAGATAATTGTATCACTGCTTTGTATGTCACATGACATTGCTAATGTTCTCCATATTTTTCTCTCACCCAACCTCTTTCTCTTTTTTCATTTCTTTATTTTTTTAATTTTTTTGTTTTTTTTCTCACAGAACAGCAGGTTAGGCCTGTCCCACAGGATCCTCCTGCCTCCACTCCACCGGCTACAGCACCACTGCTCAACACGTCTGCTGCACAACCTGGTAACACCCTTTCTGCTGCCCCTGCACTTCCCAACCCCTCAGGTAGTTTTGCCATGGAGGATAGGACTGTGGCTCCCTCTGGGAGCAGTGGCAGAGGAGGAGAGTTTATCACTCATGATCAACTGCAAGGTTTGGTGCATAGGATTGTGCACCACAAAGTTGGTGCATGCCTACGCCTGATGGAGACACTGCTCTCCATCATTGTATTAAATAACACAAGGAGATGCAGATGCAGTGTGTAAGCCACTCTATATCATTTACCTTAAAATGTGTGAGAATATTAACAGGGAATACTATGATATGTAGTTGACATCAAATGAAGGGCAGGTCAGATGGCACAAACAAGCATAGACTGCTGTTTTTGTGGGAGGAGTAAAGGTGGGTTAAAGTCATTGCACATGCAAGGGCATACTTTTTTGATGGGGTGGACCCAGGCTGAGCTGCTGTTATAGCAAAAACAAGGATATGTTGCTCTTGTTACTATCCTTGTTTTGCATCCTGCCTGTTTGATCTTGTGAGGGTGGTGAAGCCGGAAACTGCTATGTGTCTCATTACTTTCTTGCATCTCTCTGTTATGATTTCTCATTACAAATGTATGGTGCTAAACTGAGGGCATGCAGTGATCACTTTCCATACTAACAGTCGAAAGTGTAAAATAAAGGTTCAGAGAAGCCATAATTTAGATCTTTAATCCGACTAAGAACAGATGGTTGTTTAAGCAGATGGTCAGGGCTCAAAGAATGACAAAAACAGAGGGAAGGCAGGCAGCAGAAATCGAAACTTTGAAGTCAAACTTTATTAGGAGAGTCAATAAGGAGCTCATTATGTGATCAATTAGCCAATGAAGTTATGTTAAAAGATTATGTGATGTCTGTTGGATATAAGAAGTAAATTGGAAGCATTAAGTGGTACAATTTAACTTTAATTGTAAATACAGTAAACTTAATGTTAAATTAGTTGGGGAGTGGAGTTGGTGATCAATTAAAGTTTGATCTTAGCAAGCATTATATTTTATTTATACTTGATAGTATGATGCCCCATTTTTGTCCTACATTATTGTCAATATAGTTGAAATAATTGAATAATTTTGTGCCTCTTGTATAGGTTATAGGAAGAATATGAGTGTGTATATAGGAAAGGAGGGAAAAGGTATATAGGATTGGAGACCAGTGACACCACACAAACATAAGACACATTACACAAAGGGTATTTGGCAGTGTATAAGATACAGTGTAAGTTGGTAGGGCTGTCAGTTAAGTGGGGATCGGGTAAGGGGGGAACTTTGTAAAAATAGAATAGCATTAATAAAAAATTTCAACCCATTTGATTTATCATTCAACAAATGTTGTTTATGTATTACCTGTAGGAAGACCTGTGGGCTTTTAAGGGGGAAGACCTATAGAACACATAAGGGACAGAATATTAAGAAGAATCAAGTATAGACATATAGACAAGAAGAATGTACATCATAGGCATCAAAGTATGTTTATAGTTTTTCAATGTTTCACGTTTAGGTAAAAAATGGAAATTAGATGTGCATTTGGATATAGCTGAGATGAGATGGCAGCTGTTATTCAATGATGCAATTTCAATTCATGATTCAATGATATTAATATAATGTATGTTTATTTAAAAAAAAATAAATTTAAAAACATATTGGTGTGTTTTGTTACCTGTTTGGATTTAATAGCTAATAAATGTAATTGTATATATATATATATGGGTGGGAAGACAAGATATATTGGGGTTTATATGGTGTTTAGTCATGCATGCTCTTTCAGATGTATGCTGGCCTTTTAATTCAAATGTGTTAACCATTGTATCATGCAGTGATCATCAGTATTTTGGCAAAGTATCACTGTCTGAATCTTTGAGTCCTGAGGCCTATTTGCTAATAGACACATACAAGTCAAATAACTCTCTGCTGTCACGTTACATTAATTTCTGTACAAATCTCCCACCTTGTAGTTGCTTACTGTACCAAGTGATGACATACAAGGAAGTCATAATATTATTATACAATACAGTACATGTTCAGGACATACCTTGTAAATGCAACAGTTGCCACAGTGTTAGTTCAGAGCTGACTGTGGTGCAAGCATTACACAGCCAATATATGGGGAGGTAAAGGCTGTGGCTCTGAGCTGAGGCTGGCAGAGGTCATATAGTTTCTGTATTGAGCCCTGTCCACCCTGTAGCACTCTACAATGTCCATGTTGTGTATGTTGTGGTAAGGTGGCTTGAAAATTGCTGTCTGTCTCAGCCTAAGCCTATTGGCAGCAGCAGCAGCATTGCCTACAGCCTGTAGCACATACAAATGGAATTCAGCAGCAGCTCTTAACATTCTGTCTGTGTACACGTTCTGTGTCTGTACTCCTCTACTTTTGAAATCCACAGGAGAAACTAGAATGGAGTCTGCATGATTGCTTTATAACTTGTTGAATAGCTCCACCAGATTTATTGATTAGCATGCAATTCAGCTACTTATGCTGTAACTAGCATCTCTGAAACAGATGCTAAGACAGATGCACTCCACAAATAATCTACTCCATTATAAAAAGATAGCCAACCCGATTGTGAGGGCACTTGCTACACATTTGCGGGATTTAAAAAAAAAATCCAGAGATATATTTACAAAAAAAAAAAAAAAGAAATATCTTTATAGAAGAGTATTGAGCTCCAGGAGGTATACTCCCATTGTTTTACTCACATAACGCAAATGCTGGAATATATTAATGAATAGGGTGAAGCAAAGCCTTTTACACTGTTATCTGTATGCATTAGTTACAAGTGTACATATGGCATGGCCATCTTTGTCAAGACATTTTAGAGGTACAAATGATGGACAATACATGAAAATAGAAATCTGTGTGATACATATGTACAAATGTTTCAGGAAAAGGTCATTTGAAGGCGCATTTAGCATTTCAAAGATGTTTTATTAGCAAAATGGTTCATTTGCCTGTTCTTTTGTGGGTGGGGGTGCAAAGGAAAGTTACTGTTATGTCACAAACTAGAGTGGACTGTCCTTTTGGGGAGAGGGCATATCTGAGTTACTGCTGTGGCACATATCAGGATAAGTTGCTGTTGCTGTTCTCCTTGTTTTGCATCCTGCCTCTTGTTAGTACTTCACATCTGTATTATGTTTTATGTTTTTTCCAGTGGGTACTACTGACTTCCTAAATTTACTGTTTTATCTAGTAACAGTTACTTTGTAGTTATGAGATACTTACGTGTATTATCATTTGGTTATCTTTTAAGTTACAAAATATCATTGGGGTGGAGACCCTTCTTCAGTGAAGACAAAAATAGTATCATCATTGATTTGCTCCATCAATATAGGGCATTTCTTCTGTGAAGAGATCATCTCAATATGCCATAAGGGCTCAATGTATGTCAGCAGATTGTTGCCAACATAAATTCTGTGGGCGGCCACAGCCAGACATACGAGCAGGTGTGCCACAGGGCCACTGATATGATTACATCTGCATGGAGCATGCAGCTGATGTTGCCCAAGACCAAAGGGCAAACAGGGGTGGGCCTGCTGCAGAACCACATGTCACCCCCAGTGGGGAATTCCTGGCAAATATCCTCCAGAAGGACAACTCACATCAGAGTGGACCACAAGATGTTATCAACATCAGTGGCACTCCTTCTGAGTCCCAGAAGGAGCTTCCAGGTAGGCTTTGTTATATGACCAGTTGAATACTGTTGTACAGTAAAACAATTGAAATAAAAGTTAGTTCTGAATCATGTCTTTTTTTGGGGGGTACTGCAGATTGGTTCAGTGATAAGCTCAATTTGGAGTAGACAGCCATGCTGTTGTTGAATATACATCTCCAAGAAAACTCAAACTGGCACCCAGCAAGAAAACTTTAAACCAAGGCAAAGTCAGGTACCACAGAAAGGAACTCACTACAGTCTTGCAGTTCAAAAAACAAGCTGGTTTAATGATAGTTTAAAAAGAATAAAAGCATTTAAATTCACAGCGTTTTTGTCTTATTCAGTCAGACTTCATCAGATACATAAAGCTTCAGTTAAAACCAGCGCATATGTATACTTCAAGACATTCCACCAATTAAAACCACCACCAATAAAAATTCTCAGTTTACCCTGATTAATTATGACTAAAGTGTAACTTGCAAAGTGCCTTGTGCATTAAAACATTAAAAGTACATAAAATAAATATACATGTTATAAAAGCATAAAGAACATCTAAAAGGTGACATAATAAAATGGTGAGAGCACAAAAAAGTAACATAATATTTCACAGCTTAACTTATTTAATGAGATAAAATATTTACTTCTTTTTTTTTGCTCAAATGTTTTTTATTAATGTTTCAAATAATTCCATTATATAATAATCTTAATGCATTTACTGATAAATAGAACAGTATTATTAACAATATGCAATATTTACAATTGGCCTGAAAATTAATTATTATATTGATCAGACTAGTCAGAGTAACATCATATTAATGAGAGATCATTTGTTCCTTTTTCCTTTCATCCTCATTAAGTGTCTAAGTTCAAGTTTAGTGTCTCAATAAGTGATAGTATTTTTTCCCATGGATTCTTGTTCCATCATCTTGGTGCTATTCTTAGTTCTTTTACTCTGGTTTCCAACAATGCAGATTCCTTCAATATTGACAAAAGATCTTTAAATGATGGTTGCAGAACTGACTTCCATTTTCTGGTAATACATTTTCTAGTATTTGCTAATATGTTCCATAGTAAGTAAAGATTGTTGTTATTTAATTCTAAATTCTCATTAACATTTACTTCTAATAAAATTCACTAGTTAATGGAGTGCATGTTAAAACATCAAAATGTATTTGCTCCCTCTAGTGGTTCTTTTGTAAAATGACATTTAATGTGAATGAACAGAACACAATTTCACTTTCAAAGCTTAGCAACTATCAGTTTTAGTAAATTTGTAAATAATGAATGTATAAAAAATTATTTAATATTTACCATAGCTTCTGAAAATGACAAATATTACAATGTTAGGGTAGGCATTGATGAAAAATGTAATGAACTTATTCAGAGAAAGTTGAAGAAACTTGAAAGGGATATTTATGAATATAAAACACATGCAAACTACCAACTACCTAGGGTGAACAAAAGAAAGGAAGGTGACAGTTTTAGTTATGAAAGTGAGCAATGGAGGGGAGATAAGCAAGATGGGGCACATATTAGTAACAATGTGGGTGATCTGAATGATTTTTCAGAATATCCCACATTGAGAAGATCTGAAAGGTAAAACAATAAAGGTAACACAAATTATCAACAGAAAAATGTTCACTGGGGGGGGGGCTGGAGAATGAGGTATTAATGAGTGATGCTACCCCTAGGAGAAGCAGGCAATGCGTATAAATTCACTAGGGATGGTTTTACTATTTATAATTTAAGCAATATTGTTTTAACAAATGAACATTTTAGTTTTTTATCAAAAGGTCTAAAATTTATTACCCAGAAGAAAGGGGACATGGCAAAAGTCCTTATGGACCTTAAAATGTTTATTAGAAAAGTAAATTTGGGTATAATGTTGCTGCGACAGAACAATATGACCACAACATGTCCTAAGAAGAGTACATACAATCCCCCCACCCACCCTCAGTTAAAAAAACTTTGAAAAGGTGGTAGAAAAAAGATTTAGAGAGGAATATAAGAAGGTTAAATACAAGGCCAATCTGAGTTAGGAAGAAAGGAAGGTGTTAGATGAACTGAGGTGGAATAAGGAAGTAAGGGTTATGAAACCCGATAAAGGTGGGGGGATAGAAATAATGGATTCAATTACCTACGAAGGAAAGATGAATGTAATTTTAAATGATACCAGTAAATATTCCAGTGTGTCATTAAATGAGATTAATATTGCCTACAGGAAAATAGATGTGGCTTTAGAAGACATGATGTGGGAAAGTCTGATTGACCAAAAAACCTACAATTATTTGAAAGTAACAAAACCTAAAATAACATCAATATTTGAAATCCCCAAAGTCCATAAGGATGAGTTGGACCCCCTGCTCAGACTCATAGTATCAGTAGATGGTTCTAAGACTTTGCCTTTGGCAACATTTGTTGATGCTAAGCTTAAAAAACTGTGGTTGAAGAGAAGGGTGATATTGAGGGATTCATGGGACTTCCTAAGGGAAGTAAAGGATGAATTATGGAATGATGAAACAAAATTTGTAACAATAGATGTTGCCAATTTGTTTTCCAGCATCCCACACAATGAAGGGATGAAAATGTTGGAAGAAATAATTTTTGAAGATGGAGAACTTACTAGAAATGAGCAGATAGTGTGCTTGAATTTAATTGACTTGGTTTTAAGATATAATTTTATCTATTTTAATGGTGAGTTCTACCAGCAAATACAAGGAGCAGCGTGCGCTCCAACCTATGCAAACTTGATTTTAGCTAGGTGGGAGGAGAAATTTGTTTTAGGGTCCAAATATACAGGTCAATGGAACCTATATAGGTGATTCCTTGATGACATAGGTATTTTATGGAAGGAGAATGTAGAAATTTTAGACAAGTTTTTATGTTATTTAAATAATACAAGGAGTGTCAAATGGGGCGGCCTGACTCCGACACATGCAAACTTGATTTTAGCTAGGTGGGAGGAGAAACTTGTTTTGGGGTTCAAATATGCAGGTCAATAGAACCTCTATAGGAGATTCCTTGATGACATAGGTATTTTATGGAAGGGGAATCTAGACATTTTAGACAAGTTTTTATGTTATTTAAGTAATACAATATCTTTTTTAAGGTTTACATATAATATTAGCAATGAAAAGTTGCAGTTTTTAGATATAAAAAGTTTTGTTCAAAGATTTATAGAAAGAAAACATTTTCTAATTCCTTTCTCCATTTTAATAGTGCACATCCTGCCCATTACAAGAAAAATATTATTAAAGGACAATATGTCCGAACAAGCAGAATGGTATCAGAAGATGCAGATTATGAAAAAGAAAGCAACCTACTTGAACTTCTCTTTAGAGCTAGAGGGTATCCTGATAGCCTTATTGCAGAAGTTAAAAGAGAAGTTGCAGTAGGTAGAAAGTTAAAGTTCAAACCTATACTAGTTACAACAGAGGAGATTCTGCCAAGACATTGGCAAGGCACTAGTTTTAGAATTTAATGCCTGTGCAAGACGTATGAGAATAGTAATTGAAAGTGAATGGGAAATGTCTCTTAGTTTTACTGACCTAGAGGAATGTAGTAGCCAACCCCTTAAAGTGGTTTACAGGAACTCCCAAAATATAAAGTGTTTCTTAGAAAATGCTTACAAAAATGGAAGTGGTGATAAGAAAAGGAAAGGAACATATAAATGTGGAAGATGTACTCAGTGCACTTACATATCAAACAAAGAGAGAATATTCTTATCAAGTATGAATAAATGGATAGAAAGTGCACAATTTTATAATTGTGAATCTGACGGACTGATTTACCTAGCTCTGTGTGGGGAATACAAATCCTTTTACGTCAGAAAGACAGAGAGAAAATTGAGGAGAAGGATTTATGCACATCATTACGATATTTAAAGTAAAAAAGAGTCTAATGCTGTTTACAAACATAGTTTAATATGTCATAGAGCGCATTATTCTTTTTTTGTACTTGAGCAGATAAAGAAGGAGGTTAGAGGGGGCTATGGGAGAAAAAAAACTGAGTATAGAAAGCTATGGTGGCAATTAATTTTGGAAGCCTCCAGCCCACCAGGACTCAATGATTATACCTCCATTCCCCTCTTACTAAAACTGAGAGCTGCTAAGCTTTGAAGGAAGAAATTGTGTTTTGTTCATTCACATTAAATATGTCATTTTACAAAATAACCACTATAGGGAGCAAATACATTTTAATATTTTAAAATGCACTCCATTAACTAGCGAATGTTATTAGAAATAAATATTTTATCTAATTAAATATGTTAAGCTGTGAAATATTATGTTACTTCTTTGTGCTGTCACCTTTTAGATGTTCTTTATGCTTTTACAACATGTGTATTCATTTTAAGTACTTTTAATGTTTTAATGCACATGGCACTTTGCAAGTTACACTTTAGTCATAATTAATCAGGGTAAATTGAAACATTTTATTGGTGGTAGTTTTAATTGGTGGAATGCCATGAAGTATATATATATATATATATATATATATATATTTATATATATATATTGTTTTTAACTGAAGCTTTATGTATCTGATGGTCTGACTGAATAAGATGAAAAAGCTGTGATTTTAAATGGGTTTATGCTTTTTAATCTATCATTAAACCAGCTTGTTTTTTGTACTGCAAGACTGTACTAACTTCCTTTCTGTGGTACCTGAATATACATCTGATGCAGATATACAGGAGCATATGTAGTGCCCCCTGTCTTACTGTTAAATGTGATAATGTTACTCTTACCTCTTGCTTAACTTATTTCAAGACCATCAGGAACCCAGCAATATATGCCTCCTGCAGACCGTAAATTTATTTCAGTACTGCAGATTAATTTAAAGAAATATCATAATGTGTCATTTTAGGCCTGTTTTCTGTATTGCTGTACTGTCTATAATAGGTGCAGCACTGTTAGTTGTTTAGCATATATTACAACATAATGGTGCAGTTATTAATGTACACCAGTGTTTCTCCATTTTTATCACAGGGGATCATGACAGTGGGAGTGTCGGCCCTGTGCCACCTGAAGTCAGTATCTCATTAGACACTGATGATGGTGGTGAAACTGTGGCACAGTCAGGGTAGTGCAGAGGTGGAATCTGACACAAAGGTTGACATGCAGACACCCCCTTCATTTTCCCTGGACACTGCCAGTAGGCCTATGCCTACCCAGTTCACTGATCCCACAGATACTGGACAGGTGGAGATTGAGGATATTGAGCATGGAAGTGTGGCTTCTGTGGCTTTAGTGCCTGTTGAGTCTGACTGTAGCCGAAGTGTTGGTGAGGTGTCATGCAAGAGGGTTGATAGGCGTGCTTGGAAGAGGCCTGATCTTCCCTCTCCAGCTGGTGCAGGAGTCTCTACCCATGTCACTCAATGTATGCTAAGGGCCATCATGGAGGCATAGGCATGTTCAGAATGGTGTGCCACAGAAATGCTCAGGGCTATGGATGTGCCATAGTATGACATGTTTGACTGCCTCCAGTGTGTTGCTGATTCAATAGATTGGATGCATGACACTTTCAGAAGAAAGGTGTCTGTGATGAACCATAGGGTGTTTGTCATGAAATGAGCAGTGTCTGTGATGGAACATCTCCTGGTATGGGAACAGCGTCCTTGTGGGTTTAGGTCAGCCACATCTGCTGATAGCCAATGTGGCCATACCCAATCATGCTACCTTAGTGGCAGTACTTCTGCTGGTCCATCGGTGAGTGTGCTGTCCACACACAGACAGCAGGCCATGGGGTCATGGTACTGAGTGTTCCCACGAAGTGAGCATGTTCAGCAGACATCATTCACATTCAGGTAGCAGTAGAGCATCTGAACATGGGCATGGAGATGCCAGTGCAAATCCTGGGAGTTCTTGTGGTCAGGAGTGACAATGATTAACTGCCCCCTCTACCATGCATGGCTCACACCTGTCTAACATACCAAGACATAGAAATAACACTCAGCTTGGCTGTGTTCATGCAGATTCTCATACACTACTTCGCATGCAGGACATCTACAGACACACACAGTAGTTACATGGTTCAACCTGCCTGCTTCCCTTTCTTACTCACACACATTCACTGACTTCTAGGGTGAGCATAGGCCTCCTGTTCCACCATGCAACAACCTGTGCAAGTGATGATAACTGTGCCATACCCCTGTTTTCTCTCTTTTGTATTCAAAAAGCTCTGTGTCTGATGCAGGGGGTGCATAGCTACATTAGTGCTTAGTATATCTGCATTTCTGCTGTTAAACTTATATTTTTACCTATCCTTTATAGATACCTTGCCAAATTATACAGTGGTTTGTGTCATCATATTAGTACTTTTGAGTGTATTCTCTTGAAAAGGTTGTGAAGTCAGTAACTGTAATGTGTCTCATTACTTTCTGTCATTTTTCTTTTATGTTTTCTAGTACATACATATGGTACATAAGACACATCATCACATTCAGATCTCGGGATTGTATGACAGCACTGTAGTCAAACTCATCAGAACAGTAATGCAGTATAATGATCTCTTTTGCATGAACCTTACCAGAAATAAGCAGCAGCTGGACAGATCACATGGCTTTCTCATCAAGATAACACAGGGCCTACTAACCATGACATGATATATGTGGGTAGATCAAAAGACATGTCACTGTCATCTGTCTGGTATCACATTAAATTGTATCTCTTATTCTAAGCCTCTTACTTTTGGTTTATGCACTTGGGCTTCAGGCCAGTTGTCTTACATTAAGAAGATTTATAGTCTAAACTCTTGCGGGAGGAGACAGCAGCCTTTGCCCTTCTGTGCTGGGAATTCCTGGTTTAATGCTTGTTGTGCCTTTTGATCGAAGTGTATTTGTTATGGTTAAAGCACTGGGTCTAAACCAGTTACTTTATATTAGGAAGGTTTGTGATCTAGACTTTTGAGACAGGAGAGGATAGCCTAAACCCTTCTTTGTTGGGAATTGCTGGTTGAAGGCTTATTGTGCCTGTTATTCTGAAAGTGTCTTAGTTCTAGTTTAAGCACTTGGGTTCCAGACAGCTTATTTCAAACTATGAAGGTTTGTTGTCTACACTCCTACTGGAGTATTCTACTGAACTGCTGCTTTATTTAATGTTTTTTTTTTTTTTTTTTTGCTGTTGTGATTGTGATTTTCTGCACTTTGAATTTCTAGTATTTCTGCATTTTATAGCATAGGCTAGATTCAGGCTTGCTGAATCTGGACTGTTTGTTATCATCTGAGTACTAAATCCAGCCATCTTACATTAAGAAGGCCCCCATGCACCATTGTGGTAGAAGTGTACAGCCAAGGACCCATCTAAGTTGGCGATTGCTGGAATAAGGCTCAGTCATGGCCTTTCCCTTTTTACTTTTTTAAATCATTTACATTCGCTAGTATTCCAGTGTCATGTTTGGCTGGGTTTGCACTCAGTTTATTGGATCTGCTGAGAGCTTCCATTGCTATCCTGCAAGCAACTCAATTGTGCCTTGTGAAGCATTGACACATTTTTCTACCCTTAGCCCTCCATAGAATAGATGCTTTCTGTTAATCTTGCAGAAAAGCCTGGTAAATCTAGCCCACTCTCTACTTCTCTACTAGTGCTACAGTATGTACGTTCCATAATGGATGGGCAGTTTTCCACCATTTCTCCAGGCAGGCTGATTGACATGTGCATTCTTAAGCAATGTAGTAATTGACTCATGTATACTGACAACCAGTTGCTTCTAAAACAAACTAATACAACATGTCAGAGCTGTATTTATATTATGAACTTAGAATCATTTCTCTCACATAACAACAATCCAGATATCAAACATATTTTCAGCACACATATTTCACCTCTTGCACATAACAAGCTCACAACATATAAACTCAAATAAGTGGAGGTACTCACTAGAAGCCTAGCTAAAGATCAGAAACGTCCCAAGCGCAAAGCTACTGCACATGCTGCAGACCCAACAGAATCCACTACACATAATAATGCACACAACAGTGTCTCCACCAATAATCCCGTAAGGCAAAACACCTCAAAACCAAATGTCTTGGTTATAGGACACTCCATAGTGAGAAACACACATGCGTCCCTCACCGGGGTGGGCAAGGAGAAGGTCATAGTCAGCTGCCTGTCAGTTGCCAGGATCCATCAGATCATGCATAAACTCAAGTCTCTCAACAACATGTGCCATTATGATTCTGCCATAGTCCATGTTGAAGTGAATGACTGGAGACATGCCTCACTGTATTATATGAAGAGAGATATGACTGAGCTCTCAAATTATCTGTCCCAGGCAGGTTTGTCTCTAGCCCTAAGCAGCATTACTCCCTCACCCAGAATGATGCCTCAATACAATCAAAACATGATTGACTTCAGTAACTGGCTTAGCTTCTGTTGTGAATCCAGGGTGATCCAGTATATGTCAGCCTGGGAAGATATGGTCGACAGACCATGTTGCTTTGCCAGAGATGGTCTTCACCTATCACCTCTTGGCTTTCAGTTACTGGCAAAGGTAATTACCTCCATCATAATGCCTTTTTTATGCAATGTCAGAACAACTACATTACAGATGTAAAAAAATCCACTAGAGACAAACTCAAGGTTATGCTGTGTAATGCAAGGAGTGTAAATCAGAAACTGCACTCACTAGAAACAGTCTTTACCTTGGAAGATGCCCATGTCTGTACAGTCACAGAGACATGGTTCAAGGCCACAGAGACCCCACCCCCAGCTATGCAAGGCTACAATGCCTTCTACACATTCAGACATCAAAACGAGCATGAAAGAACCAAAGGCAGTAGTCTATATTTCTTCATTAAAGAGAAATACACATCATGACTGAACAAACAGTGGGGTCTGGAATATCCTAGACTTAGTAATCACCAGCAAAGGGGGTCTCTGCACTACCTTCTATGTGTTGCACTCCCTGGTCAGCTTGGAGCAGAATTCAGTCTTGTTCGAATTATAGATCATACCTGCCCCCCCCCCCTTAAGAGCAGAAGGAATACAAAATGTATCCAAAACAAACTATAGCCTCCTAAGCAATGCTATAAATAGTTGCAAATGCCCTGCTACCACTGTCAACAATGTATCCTATACAGAGGTGTGCACAAATGGCTTTTATAAATACCTACACAAATATATAGACTCGGCTGAAACTGAACAGATCCAAACAAGGTCCTCACAAAAAAAAAAAAAAAAAAAAAAAAAAAAAAACAAGCCACTGTGGTGGTCATCAAGCATAAATAGGTTATACAAGTAGAAGAAACTAATGTCGAAAAACAAAAGAGACCTGACTCAGCAGAGCAAGGACACCCTCTATAGCTTGAACAAGCAAATTAGCTATCTTGTAAAGGCCTCTAAAGCCAAGCACAAAACTAAACTAGCATCCTCAGCTAAAGATAATTGGGAGGCATTCTTTAGCCTTGTCAGAAATCTAACAGAGAAGGGATACCTTTGTGTTGAGCTAGTAATGGACTGTACCACTTATATTGACCCTGATGACATCTTTAACCTGCTAGCAGACAGATTTGGGGCAAACTTTAACCCCCCCTTTCCCACCAGAGATACCCCAAAGAATAAATGTCACCTGTCCTCTACCAAGTATCCCCAAAGAGCAGGTCATAACCACACTTTCCATGGCCAGAAAACAGACTGTATGTGGCCAGATAACATCCCATGCTGTCTGCTAAATGGGCTGAAACAGGACCTAGCAGAACCAATTGGTGCTTTCTTCAATGACAGTTTAAGTATTGTCTTTGCCCTAGCAGAGTGGAAGACAGCAACAGTAATCCCCTTGCACAAAAGGGATCAATCAACCAACCCTGGGAACTATAGACCCATAAGCCTAACCAGCCTTATCTGTAAGGCCATGGAGAGAATCATCATGGACATTATCAACAAACACATGTGACCTTCAAACTCTTGATGTGGCACGTTTCAGCTTTGTTAAGGGTGGCTCATGCTTATTAAACCTGGTGAACTTCTTCAAGAATGTCACCAAAGCCCTGGATGAAGACACAACGCTACATACAACCTCTCTTGACCAAACCAAGGCTTTTGACACAATCCTAAACTCAGGCATCATTGAGAAGCTCACACAGTTGGGAATTAACCCATATGTCTCTAGATAGGCACCCAACTGGATCACTGACAGAACACATACAATCAAAGTTGGGTATTCCACCTCTACCAGCAGACCAGTTACCACTGGGGTACCACAAAGATCTGTAATGGGCCCCCTACTGTTTTGAATGTATTTCTCAGAAGGCCATGGGAAAATAGATGGCCTATGACATACCATGTTTGTCGATGAATGCAAATTAGGTGAAATCACTGAGTCCCCCAGCAATCTTGACATAAAACGAAAATAGATTACACAGACAAATAATTAGTGCCAAAGCCATAGATGCAAAATAAACTCAAAATAATGTGGCATAATCCCTATTGTCAAAGTGGTAGTCCCTACAAATTACAATATTAAGACTACCCCCCCCCCCCACTGTAGCTCAAACCATGTGGTGAGAGATTTGGGAACACATATTGATAGCAACCTGAACTTCAATCACCATGTGTCCACAATGGTAAAGAAGGCCTTCTATGTTGCACATCTCATAAGTAAGGGCATCACATCCAGAGCTAAGAATGTTATATCCTCCTGTACCCATCTTTCATCAGACCACTAATAGAGTACAAAGCTCCCTTCTGTATGTACCTCAACAGACACCTGCAACAGCTGGAGAGATCTCAGATGTTTCTCATCAAGAAAATTCAGAGCCTGCAACACATGACCTCCATCAACAGACTAAATGCCCTGTTAATGTATTCTGTATCTTATAGGCTGCTGAGAGGCCACTTGGACCTGGCCTACAGAGCAGTCTCAGACCCTGCCCTAATGGAAATGCTGCACATCCACAAGTCTCATGGGATAAGATTCATTCACTCTAGGGATCTTAACTTAGCATCCAACATTAACAGGACATACTGGAGAGACAGATATGTTTCCCACAGATTGCCAGTCTTCTGGGACAAACTCCCAAGTCATGTAAAACAGAGCTCCTCAATGACCCTATTTAAGAGTAACTTATACAACTAGATGGGAGAACATAACTTTACCCAGGTGTGTCACCTATGTCCCTCTTAGATAAGGGTAGCCAGTGCTGATCATAGACCTGCGATGCAAATATAGACCATGCAACTTGGTCAATTAGGGAACAATGGCATAACATGGCTAGGCTTATAAAGGCCCTAGGGCCAATAGTGTAGTAACATCCTATGAACCTAAGGTGATGTCTGCCTGGACTCCAGGCCATTGTGTCTAATGCTGCCCTGTTGGGATGGCTGCATATGCAATAATCTGATATAGCTAATTACATCAGCATTGTCTGTTGAGCATATGGTGATAAACGTGTCCCACATGCTGGTGTAAAAGGCTCTCTGTAATGTCAAGTAACAGCTCAAACACAAATACACACAATTGACTGTAGTGAGAATTTAACCCTTACCTAAGTCCACTGAATTCAAAACATAGTAATTTACATAAGCACAGCACAAGTCTAACTTTTATATCTCTACAGGTCAACTTATAGTGGATGACATCAGCAGGCCATGTGGAAGACATGAGATTGAGACTGCTGCATGGATCATGCTATCCCTAACAGAACCAAGATACTATCCTCCAAAAAAAGAAGCCAATCTGGTGGTCCCCTGCCATAAACAAACTCTACAACAGAAGAAAGAAACTGTTGCAAAAAAGAATAAAATCCCATTATTGGAGGAACTCCCTGGTCAGCATCAATAAGAAGTTGAGATCCCTCATAAAATCCTCCAAAGCTAGTTATGAAAGCAAAATTGCCACTGATTCTAAAGACAACCACAAAGCATTCTATAGCTATGTCAAGAATCTCAATGGCAACACTCAGATCAGCTCTGAGTTACAGCACAATGGCACTAAATATACAGAACCTACTGATATTGCCAACATCCTGGTAGATAGGTTCAGTGCTAACTTTACCCCCCCTCACTCCCTAAAGGGTCCATCTCTATACCAGAAGAATGCAAAGTTCCTGTAATCAAGGCTGCACAGGTAAAAAACACACTCTCCAAAGCCAAGAACACAGCATCAATGGGACCTGACAACATCCTAGACTGCATTCTACATGAACTACAGAATGAACTGGCACCCCCACCTAAGCACCATGTTCAATCATAGCCTCACCTCAGACTTTGTGCCCACTGAATGGCGCACAGTGACAGTTATCCCACTCCACAAAGGGGGTGTCACCACGGACCCCTGGAACTAACACCCCATTAGCCTAACATGCCTGGTCTGCAAGGCCATGGAACTTATCATCATGGAGCTTATAAACAAAGACATTGGTAATCTCCAAACTCTCTAGACCCCACCCAGTTCGGGTTTGAAAAAGGCAGATCATATCACCTAAACTTGATAGACTTCTCTGAAACAGTCAACAAAGCCGTAGATGAGGGTAAGGTGGTTCACACAGCCTATCTAGATCTCACCAAGGCTTTTGACACCATCCCCCACTCTGGAATTATACATAAACTCACTAAACTAGGTATAAATCCCTATGTCAAAAGAAGGGTTGCCAACTGGCTCACTGACAGAACCCACAAGGTTCAGTCCTGGGTCCTCTCCTGTTTGGTATCTACTTTTCTGAAGTACAGGCTAACACAGAAGGTCTTTGGCTAATGAAGTCCAGAGATGACTGCAAACTAGGAGCAATAATTGAAACTCCTTATGATGTGGACATCCTACAAAAGGGCCTCACTGATACAGATCCCTGGTGTTAAAGCCATGGCCTCAAGCTCAATGCCAAAAGTGCATTGTCATCCCCTTTGGTAAAAACTCTGTACCCATGAGTTACCATATAGGTGGTAGTCTACTTAACACTGAAAGTGTGATAAGAGACCTTGGGACATGGGTGGACAGTAGTCTATCCTTTGATAATCAGATCACCACTGTAGTTAGGAGATCCTTCTATATGGCACACCTCATCACAAAAGGTTTTTCATCCAGGAAAAAAGAGGTCATTGTTCCTCTCTACCCATCACTCATTAGACCCATTATAGAGTGCAGCGCCTCTTTTGGTATGAACCTCACGAGACATCTACAACAACTGGAAAGGCCGCAGAAATACATCAGAAAGAGGATTACTGGCCTCAAACAGATGCCCTATGCAAACAGTCTCAAAAACTCAAGCTTTACTCACATATCTCCAACTCATAGGTTCATAAGTTCATAGGTAGGTACTAGGCTATTGGCCCTAGGGCCTATACAAGCCTAGCCAAAAAGGTACCCTGGCTTTCGCCACCCAAGAAAATTATTTTCCTGTGCCCCTGTCAAGCAGAACCACAGAAGTGATCCCCGGGGTGAATTTCCTATTACCCATCCAATCATCAAGATTTTTCTTGAAGAGTGCTAATAAGGAGCTCTGTTTGACATAGATAGGTAGTCTGTTCCAGAGTATGGGAAGTCTTTGGGACAGGAATCTATCCCTCCAGGATGTTCTGTTTATTGTGGTGACAAGGTTTAGGTCCCTAGAGCGTGTAGCTCGGAGAGATTGGGATTTCTTTAAGTGGAGCATGTCCAACAGCTCTGGGTTTGAAATAGCTTTGTATGTTAGGCAGAGATCGCCTCTGAGTAGGCGATATGCGATGGAGTAAAGCTGTAGTTTTTTGAGACGGTCTGCGTAAGGCATCTATTTGAGGCCAGTAATCCTCTTTGTGAGGTATTTTTGCAGTCTTTCCAGTTGTTGTAGATGTCTTGTGAGGTGCATACCAAAAGGGAATTTGTACTCTATAATGGGTCTAATGAGTGATGCGTAGAGGGGAACAATGACCTCTTTTTTTTCTGGATGAGAAACCTTTTGTGATGAGATGTGCCACATAGAAGGATTTCCTAACCACAGTGGTGATGTGATTATCAAAGGAGAGACTACTGTCCACCTGTGTCACAAGGTCTATTATCACACTTTCAGTGTTAAGTAGACTTCCGCCTATGTGGTAGTTCATAGGTACAGAGTTTTTACCAAAAGGGATGACAATGCACATTTTGGCATTAAGCTTGAGACCATGTATTTGACACCAGGTATCTGTCTCAGTGAGGCCCTTTTGTACAATGTCCACATCATTAGGGGTTTCGATTATGGCTCCTAGTTTGCAGTCATCTGCAAATTTAGTTAGCCAAAGACCTTCTATGTTAGCCTGTACTTCAGAGAAGTAGATACCAAACAGGAGAGGACCTAGGACTGAACCCTGTGGTACTCCACTTGTCACTGTTCTGAAGTCTAATTTGGAGTCTGCTACTTTCACAGTGTGGGTTCTATCAGTAAGTCAGTTGGCAACCCATCTTGTGACATAGGGATTTATACCTAGTTTAGTGAGTTTATCTATAATTCCAGAGTGGGGGATGGTGTTGAATGCCTTGGCAAGATCTAGATAGGCTGTGTGAACCACATTACCCTCATCTATGACTTTGGTGACTAATTCAAAGAAGTCTATCAGGTTTAGGAGACATGATCTGCCTTTTACAAACCCAAGCTGTGTGGGGTCCAGAGTTTGGAGATCTCCAATGTCTTTGTTTATGAGTTCCATGATGATACGTTCCATGGCCTTGCAGATGAGGCTCGTCGGGCTAATGGGGCGGTAGTTCCCAGGGTCTGTTGTGCCCCCAAACTTTGTGGAGTGGGATAACTGTCACAGTGCACCATTCAATGGGCACAAAGTCTGAGGTGAGGCTATGATTGAACATGGTACTTAGGAGGGGTGCCAGTTCATTCCGTAGTTCATGTAGAAGGCAGCCTGGGATGTTGTCAGGTCCCATGGATGCTGTGTTCTTGTCTTTGGAGAGTGAGGTATTTACCTGTGCAGCTGTGATTACACGAACTTTGCATTCTTCCAGTATAAAGATGGGCCCTTTAGGGGGTGAGAGGGGGGTAAAGTTAGCACTGAACCTATCTGCCAGGATGATGGCAATATCAGTTGGTTCTGTATATTTAGTGTCATTGTGCTGTAACTCAGAGCAGATCTGAGTGTTGCCATTGAGATTTTCAACATAGCTATAGAATTCTTTGTGGTTGTCTTTAGAATCAGTGGCAATTTTGTTTTCATAACTAGCTTTGGAGGATTTTATGAGGGATCTCAGCTTCTTACTGAGGCTGACCAGGGAGTTCCTCCAATCATGGGATTTTACTCTTTTTTGCAACAGTTTCTTTCTTCTGTTGTAGAGTTTGTTTATGGCAGAAGACCACCAGATTAGCTTCCTTTTTTTGGATGATAGCATCTTGGTTCTGTTAGGGATAGCACGATCCATGCAGTCGTGTAAGTGCTTATAAAGTGCATTTGTGTAGGATTCAGCAGTCATACCTCTATTGTCCATCTGCATGGGTGTCGTGAAATTTGCCACTTCTGTCTTAAGAAGTGTGAAGTTGGCTTTGGAGAAATTTTTTACTGTTGTTTTCTTAATGGGGGTGGGAGTGGGATGTGGATGTCTAGGGTGATTAGCTTGTGGTCGGATCTGACCAACGAGGAGCTGACCTCTGGTGTGGAACACCGGTCACCCATGTTGGTGAAGACCAGGTCTAGGATATTGCTGCCCCTGGTGGGGGTGTGGATAAGTTGATCCAAGGCATTGGAATTGATGATTTCCAGAAAACGTTGAGCAAAAGAGTTGGTACATGAGTAGTTTTCCCAGTTAATGGTAGGGTAGTTGAAATCACCTATTATTAGAGTGTTGGGTTGTACCTTAATATTTTCCAGTGTATCAAGAAAAGCGGAGTGGGAATCCTGGGGCATGTTGGGGGGTCTGTAGCAAGCTACAATCTGGATTTCGGTTTTGTCCAGAGTTAGTTGAACTTGGATAATCTCGGATGCATTTTGCTGAGCAACTAGCTTGGAGGTGTGGATATCCTTAACTCATTACAGCCGAGTGATGTCTCCAGGCGTTTCTGCAGTTACACCCTACTGCTCTTCTAGGCATCAAATATTGCCTGGTCATATTTGCATTAATAATTCCAAAACCATGTTACATACAAGGTATCGGAAAATTTTATCTTGAAGCATACATGATAGCAAACACAATTGTATTGATATATGACCTCTGTAAATGGGTATTTGTTAAAAATGTAAGGTGATAACTTCATTTTTTTAAATGGTTATGCCACGTCCACTAGGAGTTAAAGGTACACACTCAAAAGAGCTCTACTGGAGGGAATGCATTAATGAATATGGACACATCTCCACCTTTAGTGTTTTGGTCTGGATTTGTTGGCCAAAAGGTGTGGTATGAATTATAGCCTGGTAATGCAGGGGTGCTCTCTGGAGCTTTGAACCAGGTCTCTGTCAATGCACAGATGTCAATGTTCTCCATTTTGAGAAGTGGTGCTCTCTGGAGCTTTGAACCAGGTCTCTGTCAATGCACAGATGTCAACGTTCTCCATTTTGAGAAGTGCCTCGAGTGAGTGCATTTTGTGGTTTAGACTTCTAGCATTGAGTAGCATTACCCTCAGATTTTGCTTGCTTGTACCTGTTACAGTGGTAAATTTGTCATTTGAACCTTGCCTAAAAAAGGCACTATGGGGTGGCAAGGGCCTTTGCCAGTATCAGGAATCCCAAGGGCGACAGGTGCACGCCATCTCCGGCAAAGCAGCGTGGTCTGTCGTTCATGTCATCCCAGGCAGACAGATACTGGATTCCCTTAGAATTACACCAGAAGCTTAGCCAATTGTTAAAGTCAATCATTTTGCCCTTGTACTATGGTGTAATTCTGGCTGATGGCAGGATGCTACTCAGGGCTAGGGTCATACCGGCCTGGGCTACAAGATCGAAGAGCTCCTCCATATCTCTTTTCATGTAGTCCAGGGAGGTACATCTCAGGTCATTCACACCAACATGGACAATGACAGAGTCATATTTGTACTTGTTGTGGAGTGACCTGAGTGCATGCATTATGTGGCAGATCCTGGCACCTGACAGGCAGCTGACAGTAACTTTTTCCTTGTTTAGCCTGGTGAGTGGAACATCAGTGTGCCTGACTATAGAGTCACCTATGACTAGAGTGTTGGGTACGTTATGCCTTATGGGCTGTAGTTGAGTGGCACATTGAGTATGTGGGCTATGTGTCATTTGGGTTGCATTGGGGGGTGGAGGTTGCTTGCATTTCTGCTTTGGAGGTCTCTGTTGTTTGTGCAGATTTGTACTGAGAGCCTCCATGAATGTAGGTGTGTGTTTTGTGCTTCTGTGTTTGTGTTTTGGTAGTGTAGGTTTTGAGGGACTATGTGATGAGTGTGGTGTGGTACAAGTCTTTACCTTCTCCTCTTGACTGTCTAGGCCAGTCTTTGGTGAAGAGAGAATTGCTTCCAGTTTGGCTATATAAGTGCATCTCTCACAGGTCATAGTGTTGGGTGCTAGGAGGAGAGGGTTGCCTGTGTACATGAGGCAATTGCTGCATTGTCCCAAGATGCCCAGATGCATCAGGTAAATAGGAGAAAACACCGGGAGCTGGCCTTTAGACATGCCTGAATAGGTGCTAATTTATTAAGTACTAAAACTGTTTTCCTCTAGACAAGTGAGGAAAGTTGAGTGCTGTAGTAATTTGCAACTTATTTAGTGCTTACAATGAGTTCTGAACAAGTGCTGAGATCAAAGAAACAGATGAGTGCTAAAACTAAAAAGCTGGCTAGTTGCAAGGGAAATTTTGAAGAACAGACTTTATGGTCCCAGGAATAGTTTAACCCCAGTTAAGTGGGGTGGGCTTAGGAGCTCACAAACAGTCCTGGACACAACAAATCCGTATCTGACCTGCCACAGGAAAGGGGGGAAGCAAGCTTAGAATTTTTTTTCCAGTAAAGTGGAAATGGAGAAAGCTGGAACAGAAGTTAATTCAACATTAAGAATCTGAGTGGGTTGGCCTTCACAAATGTTTTCTATTAGATTGCGTGAACTAATGACACTAGACTGGGAGGAGTGTCACAGATCAAATATACAGTATGGGCGGGCAACTGCAAAGCCACCAAGTATAAGAACACACAACACTAGGGAGGGTGGGTGGAAAAATTACAGTTCCTAGCTGTTGCCACTAAATGAAAGTTTTCAACAGATCAAGGAGCAGACTCGAGAATGCTTTTAACTGTAAAGAGACAAAAATGCATAGAAAAGCTCAGATAGAGCACTCACAAACAGAAAATACAACTCTCAGTTTGAAAAAGCAGTGTACAGTTAAGTAGTGTTAAAACAGTATAAAACAGTACATAAATGCAGTGAAACAGTAAAAAAAGCTTTATAACAGTGCAAAATGTAGTAGATCAACTGTATAGCACAAATATAAGTGTTTCAGAAGTGCAGTTCAGTGAAATAAGTGAAAGAAATAACTTATCCTGCTCTTGGAATCTTAAGGAATTTCCACTTATGCAATGCAATCCAGAGCCTGACAATACAAGCAGAACCTTTATAAGACACATGGTTTATATAGCAGTAAGAATGAAAGAGTTGGAAGATCAGATTACTACTCAGCCCTTGTTATTACCCAATCACTCATACTACAGAAGGACTTGTTACTCTCAATAATAATGAAGACAATCAGCATCAGCAGAAAATGGCTGCCAGAAACACAGGAAACTCAAACAAAACTACCAGCCTAGACAACAGGCTTCCATCAAGATTATGCCACCTGAGCAGAACACAGTAACCTCACTTTAAAAACATAGAAAGTACACCCACAAAGAGAAAATACAAGCCTCGGTATGATAAAGCAGTTTACAATTTAGTAATTTAAATACTTTAATTATTTAATTATTTAAATAATTTAAATACTTAGAGGTGATGTCTGCCTAGCATACAAAGCTATGACAACCCCAGAGCTGTTGGACATGCTCCACTTAAAGAAATCCCAATCCCTCTGAGCTAACCACTCTAGGGACCTAAATCTTATCACCACAATAAACAGAACATGCTGGAGGGATAGATTCCTGTCCCAGAGACTTCCCATACTCTGGAACAAACTACCTATCTATATCAAACAAAGCTCCTCATTAGCACTCTTCAAGATAAATCTTGATGACTGGAAGGGAAATAGGAAATTCTCCCGGGGGATAATCTTTGTGGCTCTGCTCGGCAGGGGCACAAAAAATAATTTTCATGAGTGGTAGAAGACAGGGTACCTTTTTGACTAGGCTTGTATAGGCCCTAGGGCTGATAGCCTAGTACCTATCTATGAACCTATGAACCTATGCATGAAATAGATATGTAAGCTTGTGCAAGTATGAAAAGCCTAGCAAGCCATGCCAGCAGAGAAACAGCTGGAGGAGAGCATGCCTAGTCCACTGAGTAGAGCTACACACACAACCAGTTGACTGCAGTGAGGACAGAACCCCTACCTATCTAGGTACACAGACTCTTGAGCACAGTATTTTATGCAAGTGCCACAGCACAATTCTGACTTTTATATTGCTACAAGTCAACCTATAGTGGATAACATCGGCAGTTAATGTTGGAGAGAGGAAGGTGGCAGGTCTGCCTGAAATATATGTGTAGGCAGGTGGAGGTATCAAAATAGTGGCAAGCCATACCATTGGAAGAGTAACTGTAGGCTAGCATATCTACACTGCTGAGTAGAGACACACAAATTTTATTTATTTATTTTTATTTTTTTATTTTACATTTGATAACCGGGAAAGTCCAACTGGACACAGGTCCATTTTCAGCTGAGGCCCAGGGAGAAAAGCTCAGCTTAAAACAATGCTACAAATATATTTTATAAAATACAAATGCTACAAATACATTTTTAAAATACATCACTGTATTCTTAAGGCACACAAATAAACATATAAGAACATATTTAACATTTCTTCACAGACATATTAGTTAATATCATCAGAATAAAACATTGCTAGATAAGAATAGGTAGTCAGAGGTTAGGCACTACTAGGTGTACATTGGCAGAATCCTTGCATCACTGCAATGTAGTGGATTAGCCAGGGGGGTCACATGGGCACAGCCAGTTGTTAAAATAGTGGGTTTTGAGTAGTTTCTTAAGTAGTGGAGCAGAACTTGTAGAAGCTTTGTGATTTGTAAGTGAGTTCCAGATTTTTGCTTTTGTGCAGCCAAAGAGAGTTTTACCTGCTTCATTCTTATGTTTGATGACATTTATGAGATTTCAGTCGGTAGATCTTAAGGCTTGGGTGGTAGTGTAGGGTTGTATTAGATCCTGTAGTGTGGGAGTTTTGTCAGGGAGGAAGTACAGTTTATGGGCTGTTGAGAGTTGAGTAGTAAGAAGTAGTTGGGGCAATTCAAGCCATTTTAGCTGTTTGAGGAAAGACAGTGATGGGATCTATTAGAGGCACCTGTAGCAAACTTGGCAATCGTGTTATAGCAAGATGTCATTTTGGTTTTGTTCACTGTGGCATAGATTAGTGAGGATTGGGGAGGCATACAGTAGGGTGGATAATAGGTAAGCTCTTGCAATAGTAGCTTTGGTATAATTGGTCAAGAATTGCTTGTTCCTATACAAGAGACCAAGCTTTTTGTTTACTTTTTTGATTGTTTGGGCTATGTGTACATCAAATTTGAGGTTGTTATTGATGACTACTCCTAGGAGTTTAGTGTGTGCTGTTGGGGTGATTGAGGTATTATCAAGCTGGATTGGTGAGATGAAGTTCATATCCTCCAAAAAAAGAAGCCAATCTGGTGGTCCCCTGCCATAAACAAACTCTACAACAGAAGAAAGAAACTGTTGCAAAAAAGAATAAAATCCCATTATTGGAGGAACTCCCTGGTCAGCATCAATAAGAAGTTGAGATCCCTCATAAAATCCTCCAAAGCTAGTTATGAAAGCAAAATTGCCACTGATTCTAAAGACAACCACAAAGCATTCTATAGCTATGTCAAGAATCTCAATGGCAACACTCAGATCAGCTCTGAGTTACAGCACAATGGCACTAAATATACAGAACCTACTGATATTGCCAACATCCTGGTAGATAGGTTCAGTGCTAACTTTACCCCCTCACTCCTAAAGGGTCCATCTCTATACCAGAAGAATGCAAAGTTCCTGTAATCAAGGCTGCACAGGTAAAAAACACACTCTCCAAAGCCAAGAACACAGCATCAATGGGACCTGACAACATCCTAGACTGCATTCTACATGAACTACAGAATGAACTGGCACCCCCACCTAAGCACCATGTTCAATCATAGCCTCACCTCAGACTTTGTGCCCACTGAATGGCGCACAGTGACAGTTATCCCACTCCACAAAGGGGGTGTCACCACGGACCCCTGGAACTAACACCCCATTAGCCTAACATGCCTGGTCTGCAAGGCCATGGAACTTATCATCATGGAGCTTATAAACAAAGACATTGGTAATCTCCAAACTCTCTAGACCCCACCCAGTTCGGGTTTGAAAAAGGCAGATCATATCACCTAAACTTGATAGACTTCTCTGAAACAGTCAACAAAGCCGTAGATGAGGGTAAGGTGGTTCACACAGCCTATCTAGATCTCACCAAGGCTTTTGACACCATCCCCCACTCTGGAATTATACATAAACTCACTAAACTAGGTATAAATCCCTATGTCAAAAGAAGGGTTGCCAACTGGCTCACTGACAGAACCCACAAGGTTCAGTCCTGGGTCCTCTCCTGTTTGGTATCTACTTTTCTGAAGTACAGGCTAACACAGAAGGTCTTTGGCTAATGAAGTCCAGAGATGACTGCAAACTAGGAGCAATAATTGAAACTCCTTATGATGTGGACATCCTACAAAAGGGCCTCACTGATACAGATCCCTGGTGTTAAAGCCATGGCCTCAAGCTCAATGCCAAAAAGTGCATTGTCATCCCCTTTGGTAAAAACTCTGTACCCATGAGTTACCATATAGGTGGTAGTCTACTTAACACTGAAAGTGTGATAAGAGACCTTGGGACATGGGTGGACAGTAGTCTATCCTTTGATAATCAGATCACCACTGTAGTTAGGAGATCCTTCTACATGGCACACCTCATCACAAAAGGTTTTTCATCCAGGAAAAAAGAGGTCATTGTTCCTCTCTACCCATCACTCATTAGACCCATTATAGAGTGCAGCGCCTCTTTTGGTATGAACCTCACGAGACATCTACAACAACTGGAAAGGCCGCAGAAATACATCAGAAAGAGGATTACTGGCCTCAAACAGATGCCCTATGCAAACAGTCTCAAAAAACTCAAGCTTTACTCACATATCTCCAACTCATAGGTTCATAAGTTCATAGGTAGGTACTAGGCTATTGGCCCTAGGGCCTATACAAGCCTAGCCAAAAAGGTACCCTGGCTTTCGCCACCCAAGAAAATTATTTTCCTGTGCCCCTGTCAAGCAGAACCACAGAAGTGATCCCCGGGGTGAATTTCCTATTACCCATCCAATCATCAAGATTTTTCTTGAAGAGTGCTAATAAGGAGCTCTGTTTGACATAGATAGGTAGTCTGTTCCAGAGTATGGGAAGTCTTTGGGACAGGAATCTATCCCTCCAGGATGTTCTGTTTATTGTGGTGACAAGGTTTAGGTCCCTAGAGCGTGTAGCTCGGAGAGATTGGGATTTCTTTAAGTGGAGCATGTCCAACAGCTCTGGGTTTGAAATAGCTTTGTATGTTAGGCAGAGATCGCCTCTGAGTAGGCGATATGCGATGGAGTAAAGCTGTAGTTTTTTGAGACGGTCTGCGTAAGGCATCTATTTGAGGCCAGTAATCCTCTTTGTGAGGTATTTTTGCAGTCTTTCCAGTTGTTGTAGATGTCTTTTGAGGTGCATACCAAAAGGGAATTTGTACTCTATAATGGGTCTAATGAGTGATGCGTAGAGGGGAACAATGACCTCTTTCTGGATGAGAAACCTTTTGTGATGAGTCGTGCCACATAGAAGGATTTCCTAACCACAGTGGTGATGTGATTATCAAAGGAGAGACTACTGTCCACCTGTGTCACAAGGTCTATTATCACACTTTCAGTGTTAAGTAGACTTCCGCCTATGTGGTAGTTCATAGGTACAGAGTTTTTACCAAAAGGGATGACAATGCACATTTTGGCATTAAGCTTGAGACCATGTATTTGACACCAGGTATCTGTCTCAGTGAGGCCCTTTTGTACAATGTCCACATCATTAGGGGTTTCGATTATGGCTCCTAGTTTGCAGTCATCTGCAAATTTAGTTAGCCAAAGACCTTCTATGTTAGCCTGTACTTCAGAGAAGTAGATACCAAACAGGAGAGGACCTAGGACTGAACCCTGTGGTACTCCACTTGTCACTGTTCTGAAGTCTAATTTGGAGTCTGCTACTTTCACAGTGTGGGTTCTATCAGTAAGTCAGTTGGCAACCCATCTTGTGACATAGGGATTTATACCTAGTTTAGTGAGTTTATCTATAATTCCAGAGTGGGGGATGGTGTTGAATGCCTTGGCAAGATCTAGATAGGCTGTGTGAACCACATTACCCTCATCTATGACTTTGGTGACTAATTCAAAGAAGTCTATCAGGTTTAGGAGACATGATCTGCCTTTTACAAACCCAAGCTGTGTGGGGTCCAGAGTTTGGAGATCTCCAATGTCTTTGTTTATGAGTTCCATGATGATACGTTCCATGGCCTTGCAGATGAGGCTCGTCGGGCTAATGGGGCGGTAGTTCCCAGGGTCTGTTGTGCCCCCAAACTTTGTGGAGTGGGATAACTGTCACAGTGCACCATTCAATGGGCACAAAGTCTGAGGTGAGGCTATGATTGAACATGGTACTTAGGAGGGGTGCCAGTTCATTCCGTAGTTCATGTAGAAGGCAGCCTGGGATGTTGTCAGGTCCCATGGATGCTGTGTTCTTGTCTTTGGAGAGTGAGGTATTTACCTGTGCAGCTGTGATTACACGAACTTTGCATTCTTCCAGTATAAAGATGGGCCCTTTAGGGGGTGAGAGGGGGGTAAAGTTAGCACTGAACCTATCTGCCAGGATGATGGCAATATCAGTTGGTTCTGTATATTTAGTGTCATTGTGCTGTAACTCAGAGCAGATCTGAGTGTTGCCATTGAGATTTTCAACATAGCTATAGAATTCTTTGTGGTTGTCTTTAGAATCAGTGGCAATTTTGTTTTCATAACTAGCTTTGGAGGATTTTATGAGGATCTCAGCTTCTTACTGAGGCTGACCAGGGAGTTCCTCCAATCATGGGATTTTACTCTTTTTTGCAACAGTTTCTTTCTTCTGTTGTAGAGTTTGTTTATGGCAGAAGACCACCAGATTAGCTTCCTTTTTTTGGATGATAGCATCTTGGTTCTGTTAGGGATAGCACGATCCATGCAGTCGTGTAAGTGCTTATAAAGTGCATTTGTGTAGGATTCAGCAGTCATACCTCTATTGTCCATCTGCATGGGTGTCGTGAAATTTGCCACTTCTGTCTTAAGAAGTGTGAAGTTGGCTTTGGAGAAATTTTTTACTGTTGTTTTCTTAATGGGGTGGGAGTGGGATGTGGATGTCTAGGGTGATTAGCTTGTGGTGGATCTGACCAGCGAGGAGCTGACCTCTGGTGTGGAACACGGTCACCCATGTTGGTGAAGACCAGGTCTAGGATATTGCTGCCCCTGGTGGGGTGTGGATAAGTTGATCCAAGGCATTGGAATTGATGATTTCAGAAAGCGTTGAGCAAAGAGTTGGTACATGAGTAGTTTTCCCAGTTAATGGTAGGGTAGTTGAAATCACCTATTATTAGAGTGTTGGGTTGTACCTTAATATTTTCCAGTGTATCAAGAAAAGCGGAGTGGGAATCCTGGGGCATGTTGGGGGGTCTGTAGCAAGCTACAATCTGGATTTCGGTTTTGTCCAGAGTTAGTTGAACTTGGATAATCTCGGATGCATTTTGCTGAGCAACTAGCTTGGAGGTGTGGATATCCTTAACTCATTACAGCCGAGTGATGTCTCCAGGCGTTTCTGCAGTTACTCCTACTGCTCTTCTAGGCATCAAATATTGCCTGTTCATATTTGCATTAATAATTCCAAAACCATGTTACATACAAGGTATCGGAAAATTTTATCTTGAAGCATACATGATAGCAAACACAATTGTATTGATATATGACCTCTGTAAATGGGTATTTGTTAAAAATGTAAGGTGATAACTTCATTTTTTAAATGGTTATGCCACGTCCACTAGGAGTTAAAGGTACACACTCAAAAGAGCTCTACTGGAGGGAATGCATTAATGAATATGGACACATCTCCACCTTTAGTGTTTTGGTCTGGATTTGTTGGCCAAAAGGTGTGGTATGAATTATAGCCTGGTAATGCAGGGGTGCTCTCTGGAGCTTTGAACCAGGTCTCTGTCAATGCACAGATGTCAATGTTCTCCATTTTGAGAAGTGGTGCTCTCTGGAGCTTTGAACCAGGTCTCTGTCAATGCACAGATGTCAACGTTCTCCATTTTGAGAAGTGCCTCGAGTGAGTGCATTTTGTGGTTTAGACTTCTAGCATTGAGTAGCATTACCCTCAGATTTTGCTTGCTTGTACCTGTTACAGTGGTAAATTTGTCATTTGAACCTTGCCTAAAAAAGGCACTATGGGGTGGCAAGGGCCTTTGCCAGTATCAGGAATCCCAAGGGCGACAGGTGCACGCCATCTCCGGCAAAGCAGCGTGGTCTGTCGTTCATGTCATCCCAGGCAGACAGATACTGGATTCCCTTAGAATTACACCAGAAGCTTAGCCAATTGTTAAAGTCAATCATTTTGCCCTTGTACTGTGGTGTAATTCTGGCTGATAGCAGGATGCTACTCAGGGCTAGGGTCATACCGGCCTGGGCTACAAGATCGAAGAGCTCCTCCATGTCTCTTTTCATGTAGTCCAGGGAGGTACATCTCAGGTCATTCACACCAACATGGACAATGACAGAGTCATATTTGTACTTGTTGTGGAGTGACCTGAGTGCATACATTATGTGGCAGATCCTGGCACCTGACAGGCAGCTGACAGTAACTTTTTCCTTGTTTAGCCTGGTGAGTGGAACATCAGTGTGCCTGACTATAGAGTCACCTATGACTAGAGTGTTGGGTACGTTATGCCTTATGGGCTGTAGTTGAGTGGCACATTGAGTATGTGGGCTATGTGTCATTTGGGTTGCATTGGGGGGTGGAGGTTGCTTGCATTTCTGCTTTGGAGGTCTCTGTTGTTTGTGCAGATTTGTACTGAGAGCCTCCATGAATGTAGGTGTGTGTTTTGTGCTTCTGTGTTTGTGTTTTGGTAGTGTAGGTTTTGAGGGACTATGTGATGAGTGTGGTGTGGTACAAGTCTTTACCTTCTCCTCTTGACTGTCTAGGCCAGTCTTTGGTGAAGAGAGAATTGCTTCCAGTTTGGCTATATAAGTGCATCTCTCACAGGTCATAGTGTTGGGTGCTAGGAGGAGAGGGTTGCCTGTATACATGAGGCAATTGCTGCATTGTCCCAAGATGCCCAGATGCATCAGGTAAATAGGAGAAAACACCGGGAGCTGGCCTTTAGATATGCCTGAATAGGTGCTAATTTATTAAGTACTAAAACTGTTTTCCTCTAGACAAGTGAGGAAAGTTGAGTGCTGTAGTAATTTACAACTTATTTAGTGCTTACAATGAGTTCTGAACAAGTGCTGAGATCAAAGAAACAGATGAGTGCTAAAACTAAAAAGCTGGCTAGTTGCAAGGGAAATTTTGAAGAACAGACTTTATGGTCCCAGGAATAGTTTAACCCCAGTTAAGTGGGGTGGGCTTAGGAGCTCACAAACAGTCCTGGACACAACAAATCCGTATCTGACCTGCCACAGGAAAGGGGGGAAGCAAGCTTAGAATTTTTTTTCCAGTAAAGTGGAAATGGAGAAAGCTGGAACAGAAGTTAATTCAACATTAAGAATCTGAGTGGGTTGGCCTTCACAAATGTTTTCTATTAGATTGCGTGAACTAATGACACTAGACTGGGAGGAGTGTCACAGATCAAATATACAGTATGGGCGGGCAACTGCAAAGCCACCAAGTATAAGAACACACAACACTAGGGAGGGTGGGTGGAAAAAATTACAGTTCCTAGCTGTTGCCACTAAATGAAAGTTTTCAACAGATCAAGGAGCAGACTCGAGAATGCTTTTAACTGTAAAGAGACAAAAATGCATAGAAAAGCTCAGATAGAGCACTCACAAACAGAAAATACAACTCTCAGTTTGAAAAAGCAGTGTACAGTTAAGTAGTGTTAAAACAGTATAAAACAGTACATAAATGCAGTGAAACAGTAAAAAAAGCTTTATAACAGTGCAAAATGTAGTAGATCAACTGTATAGCACAAATATAAGTGTTTCAGAAGTGCAGTTCAGTGAAATAAGTGAAAGAAATAACTTATCCTGCTCTTGGAATCTTAAGGAATTTCCACTTATGCAATGCAATCCAGAGCCTGACAATACAAGCAGAACCTTTATAAGACACATGGTTTATATAGCAGTAAGAATGAAAGAGTTGGAAGATCAGATTACTACTCAGCCCTTGTTATTACCCAATCACTCATACTACAGAAGGACTTGTTACTCTCAATAATAATGAAGACAATCAGCATCAGCAGAAAATGGCTGCCAGAAACACAGGAAACTCAAACAAAACTACCAGCCTAGACAACAGGCTTCCATCAAGATTATGCCACCTGAGCAGAACACAGTAACCTCACTTTAAAACATAGAAAGTACACCCACAAAGAGAAAATACAAGCCTCGGTATGATAAAGCAGTTTACAATTTAGTAATTTAAATACTTTAATTATTTAATTATTTAAATAATTTAAATACTTAGAGGTGATGTCTGCCTAGCATACAAAGCTATGACAACCCCAGAGCTGTTGGACATGCTCCACTTAAAGAAATCCCAATCCCTCTGAGCTAACCACTCTAGGGACCTAAATCTTATCACCACAATAAACAGAACATGCTGGAGGATAGATTCCTGTCCCAGAGACTTCCCATACTCTGGAACAAACTACCTATCTATATCAAACAAAGCTCCTCATTAGCACTCTTCAAGATAAATCTTGATGACTGGAAGGGAAATAGGAAATTCTCCCGGGGGATAATCTTTGTGGCTCTGCTCGGCAGGGGCACAAAAAATAATTTTCATGAGTGGTAGAAGACAGGGTACCTTTTGACTAGGCTTGTATAGGCCCTAGGGCTGATAGCCTAGTACCTATCTATGAACCTATGAACCTATGCATGAAATAGATATGTAAGCTTGTGCAAGTATGAAAAGCCTAGCAAGCCATGCCAGCAGAGAAACAGCTGGAGGAGAGCATGCCTAGTCCACTGAGTAGAGCTACACACACAACCAGTTGACTGCAGTGAGGACAGAACCCCTACCTATCTAGGTACACAGACTCTTGAGCACAGTATTTTATGCAAGTACCACAGCACAATTCTGACTTTTATATTGCTACAAGTCAACCTATAGTGGATAACATCGGCAGTTAATGTTGGAGAGAGGAAGGTGGCAGGTCTGCCTGAAATATATGTGTAGGCAGGTGGAGGTATCAAAATAGTGGCAAGCCATACCATTGGAAGAGTAACTGTAGGATAGCACATCTACACTGCTGAGTAGAGACACACAAAGTTTATTTATTTATTTTTATTTTTTTATTTTACATTTGATAACCGGGAAAGTCCAACTGGACACAGGTCCATTTTCAGCTGAGGCCCAGGGAGAAAAGCTCAGCTTAAAACAATGCTACAAATATATTTTATAAAATACAAATGCTACAAATACATTTTTAAAATACATCACTGTATTCTTAAGGCACACAAATAAACATATAAGAACATATTTAACATTTCTTCACAGACATATTAGTTAATATCATCAGAATAAAACATTGCTAGATAAGAATAGGTAGTCAGAGGTTAGGCACTACTAGGTGTACATTGGCAGAATCCTTGCATCACTGCAATGTAGTGGATTAGCCAGGGGGGTCACATGGGCACAGCCAGTTGTTAAAATAGTGGATTTTGAGTAGTTTCTTAAGTAGTGGAGCAGAACTTGTAGAAGTTTTGTGATTTGTAAGTGAGTTCCAGATTTTTGCTTTTGTGCAGCCAAAGAGAGTTTTACCTGCTTCATTCTTATGTTTGATGACATTTATGAGATTTCAGTCGGTAGATCTTAAGGCTTGGGTGGTAGTGTAGGGTTGTATTAGATCCTGTAGTGTGGGAGTTTTGTCAGGGAGGAAGTACAGTTTATGGGCTGTTGAGAGTTGAGTAGTAAGAAGTAGTTGGGGCAATTCAAGCCATTTTAGCTGTTTGAGGGAAAGACAGTGATGGGATCTATTAGAGGCACCTGTAGCAAACTTGGCAATCGTGTTATAGCAAGATGTCATTTTGGTTTTGTTCACTGTGGCATAGATTAGTGAGGATTGGGGAGGCATACAGTAGGGTGGATAATAGGTAAGCTCTTGCAATAGTAGCTTTGGTATAATTGGTCAAGAATTGCTTGTTCCTATACAAGAGACCAAGCTTTTTGTTTACTTTTTTGATTGTTTGGGCTATGTGTACATCAAATTTGAGGTTGTTATTGATGACTACTCCTAGGAGTTTAGTGTGTGCTGTTGGGGTGATTGAGGTATTATCAAGCTGGATTGGTGAGATGAAGTTGTGTGTGGTAGGATGTAAGGATGAATAACAGGAGAAGAACAAAAATAGTTGATGTGTAGAATGCTACCTTTAGGTGTGGGAAGCCATCTTAATTACTTTTGTTTCTTCTCCTTTTATGTTACCTTTTGTAGTAGGGAAGGATGAGTGAAAGTAGGAGCTATAGAACTAGATGGTAGAGGAGCAATTAAGGGAGTTAGTGACAAGGGTGTGGTGTAGTACGTGTGAGTGGGGGATTGATGGCGTGGTTTGATTGGTTGATTGTGGGTGACCTGGGGTGGGAGTGGTTAGCAGCAATAAAAGTAATTGCAATAGGGGTGGGTGGAAATGGGGGTAGGGTAAGGGAGTGGAGTGAGCGTAGCGAATGGAGCGGGGCAGCACTGTCTTAGAGAAGCAGCAGCAGTTATGGAAAACAATCAGCTAGTAGAGTGCAATGCTTTAGAGTATGCTGGTTAGCAATTTACTGTCTTGAAAGAGCTACCTTTCACCTAACTCTATGCTATTTACTTTCTTTAGAAAGATATACTATACCTAAATCTATGAGGAGGGAATGAGCACATGATATCTGAGAGCCAGACTGTGGATGTAAATTGGGGGAACTCTGGCAGGGCAGGGGGGCACAAGGTCTGAGGTAGCTAGGTTAGAGTTTAAGTGACTGAGATGGTAAGTGAGAGAACAGGCAAGAGAAGGAGGTAGAAGTATGATGGGGTGATACAGTGTAAGATAGGAGGGTAAAAGAAGAGAGGTAAGGTAGAGAAATATCAGTGTGGGGTAGGAAGGTAGGTGATTAGGCTGAAGGCCAATGAACATCCACCTGATGGGGTGGGGGTTGCATAGCACTGTTATGTAGCTGACCAGGAGCAGTACTCCAATGGGGCACAAAACTATGGCAATACAGTCACGAGTATGTATTATTAACACTGAACATACATTCAAATACTGTTGCTGTAGAGGGATTCCTCCATAGAACAGTACTCTGAATTTGGCTGATTAGGAGTTGGCTGCAGTTATACAAGCCTGTTTGCATTAGGTGTCAGGGACCTGTAAAAAAGATAGAGAAGATAGTATAAGTTGACTGCAAAGAGAACAGAACCCCTGCCTATCTAGATGTACAGACTCTACAACACAGTACACTACACAAGCACAAGTGCACATGTCTGAGTTTTGCATTGCTGCAGGTCACCTTATAGCACATGACATCAGCAGTGCATGTTGGAGAGAAGAAGATGGGAGGCCTGCCTGAAGTGGATGTGTAGGTAGGTGCAAGTATCAAATTATGAAGTTATGAAACTCAATAAAGGTAGTAGTATAGTAAAAATAGATTTGATTACCTATGAAGGAAAGATGAATGTAATTTTAAATGATACCAGTAAATATTCTAGTGTGTCGTTAAATTAGATTATATTGCCTACAAGAAAATAGATGTGGCTTTAGAAGACATGATGTGGGAAGGTCTGATTGACCAAAAAACCTACAATTATTTGAAAGTAACAAAACGTAAAATACCATCAATATTTTGAATCCCCAAAGTCCATAAGGATGAGTTGGACCCCTCGCTCAGACCCATAGTATCAGCAGATGATTCTAAGACTTTGCCTTTGGCAAAATTTGTTGATGCTAAGCTTAAAAAACTGTTGTTGAAGAGAAGGGTGATATTGAGGGATTTATAGGACTTCCTAAAGGAAGTAAAGGATGAATTATGGAATGATGAAACAAAATTTGTAACAATAGATGTTGCCGATTTGTTTTCCAGCATCCCACACAATGAAGGGATGAAAATGTTGTAAGAAATAATTTTTGAAGATGGACAACTTACTAGAAATGAGCAGATAGTGTGCTTGAATTTAATTGACTTGGTTTTAAGATATAATTTTATCTATTTTAATGGTGAGTTCTACCAGCAAATACAAGGAGCGGCCTGCACTCCAACCTATGCAAACTTAATTTTAGCTAGGTGGCAGGAGAAATTTGTTTTAGGGTCCAAATATGCAGGTCAATGGAACCTCTATAGGAGATTCCTTGATGACATAGGTATTTTATGGAAGGGTAATGCAGACATTTTAGATGAGTTTTTATGTTATTTAAATAATACAATATCTTTCTTAAAGTTTACATATAATATTAGCAATGAAAGGTTGCAGTTTTTAGATATAAATTTTTTTAAGAAAGAGAGCTAGTTTTGTTCAAAGATTTATAGAAAGAAAACATTTTCTAATTCATTTCTCCATTTTAATAGTGCACATCCTGCCCATTACATGAAAAATATTATTAAAGGACAATATGTCCGAGCAAGCAGAATGGTATCAGAAGATGCAGATTATGAAAAAGAAAGTAACCTACTTGAACTTCTCTTTAGAGCTAGAGGGTATCCTGATAGCCTTATTGCAGAAGTTAAAAGAAAAGTTGCAGTAGGTAGAAAGTTAAAGTTCAAACCTATACTAGTTACAACAGTGGAGATTCTGCCAGTACATTGGCAAGGCACTAGTTTTAGAATTTAATGCCTGTGCAAGATGTATGAGAATGGTAATTGAAAGTGAATGGGAAACGTTTCTTAGTTTTATCGACGTAGGGGAATGTAGTAACCAACCCCTTAAAGTGGTTTACAGGAACTCCCAAAATATAAAGTGTTTCTTAGAAAATGCTTACAAAAATGGAAGTGGTGATAAGAAAAGGAAAGGAACATATAAATGTGGAAAATGTACTCAGTGTACTTACATAAACTAAGAGAGAATATTCTTATCAAGTATGAATAAATGGATAGAAAGTGCACAATTTTATAATTGTGAATCTGACGGACTGATTTACCTAGCTCTGTGTGGGGAATGCGAATCCTTTTATGTCAGAAAGACGGAGAGAAAATTGAGGAGAAGGATTTATGAGCATCATTATGATATTTAAAGTAAAAAAGAGTCTCATGCTCTTTACAAACATTCATTAATATGTCATAGAGCGCATTATTCTTTCTTTGTACTTGAGCAGATAAAGAAGGAGGTTAGAGGGGGCTATGGGAGGAAAAAATTGAGTATAGGAAGCCATGGTGGCAATTGATTTTGGAAGCCACCAGCCCACCAGGACTCAATGATTATACCTCCATTTCCCTCTTACTAAAACTGAGAGCTGCTAAGCTTTGAAGGAAGAAATTGTGTTTTGTTCATTCACATTAAATATGTCATTTGACAAAATAACCACTATAGGCAGCAAATACATTTTAATATTTTAAAATGCACTACATTAACTAGTGAATGTTATTAGAAATAAATATTTTATCTAATTAAATATGTTAAGCTGTGAAATATTATGTTACTTTTTTGTGCTGTCACCATTTTATTCTGTCACCTTTTAGATGTTCTTTATGCTTTTACAACATGTCTATTAATTTTATGTACTTTTAATGTTTTAATGCACATAGAACTTTGCAAATTACACTTTAGTCATAATTAATCAGGGTAAACTGAGAATTTTTATTGGTGGTGGTTTTAATTTGTGGAATGTCTTGAAGTATATATATATATATATATATATATATATATATATATATATATATATGATAAAGTTTGACTGAATAAGATGAAAAAGCAGTTATTTTAAATGGGTTTATGCTTTTTAAACTATCATTAGACCAGCTTGTTTTTTGTACTGCAAGACTGTACTAAATTCCTTTCTGTGGTACCTGAATATACATCTAATGCAGATATACAGGAGCATATGTAGTGCCCCCTGTCTTACTGTTAAATGTCATAATGTTGCCCTTACCACTTGCTTAACTTATTTCAGGACCATCAGGAACCCAGCAATATATGCCTACTGCAGACCATAAGATAAATAAATGTATTTCCGTACTGCAGATCAAGTTAAAGAGATATCATAATGTGTAATTTTAGGCCTGTTTTCTGCATTGCTGTACTGTCTGTAATAGGCACAGTACTGTTAGTTGTTTAGCATATATTACAACATAATGCTGCAGTTATTAATGTACACCAATGTTTCTCCCATTTTATCACAGGGGCTCATAACAGTGGGAGTGTCGGCCCTGTGCCACCTGATGTCAGTGTCTCATTAGACACTGATGATGGTAGTGAAACTGTGGCACAGTCAGGGTAGTGCAGAGGTGGAATCTGACACAAAGTTTGACATGCAGACTGGACACTGCCAGTAGGCCTATGCTTTCCCAGTTCACTGATCCCGCAGATATTGGACAGGTGGAGATTGAGGACATTGAGCATAGAAGTGTGACTTCTATGACTTTAGTGCCTGTTGAGTATGACTTTAGCCAAAGTGTTGGCAAGGTGTCATGCAAGAGGGATGATAGGTGTGCTCGGAAGGGGCCTGCTCACCCCTCTCCACCTGGTGCAGGAGTCTCTACCCATGTCACTCAGTGTATGTTTAGGGCCATCATGGAGGCATAGGCATGTTCAGAATGGTGTGCCACAGAAATGCTCAGGGCTATGGATGTGCCATAGTATGACATGTTTGACTGCCTCCACTGTGTTCCTGATTCACTGGATTAGATGCATGACATTTTCGGAAGAAGGGTGTCTGTGATAAACCGTAGGGTGTTTGTCATGAAATGAGCAGTGTCTGTGATGGAACAACTCCTGGTATGGGAACAGCATCCTTGTGGGTGTAGGTCAGACACATCTGCTGATAGCCAATGTGGCCATGCCCGATCACATTACCTTAGTGGCAGTACTTCTGCTGGTCTATCGGTGCGTGTGCTGTCCACACACAGACAGCAGGCCATGGGGTCATGGTACTGAGTGTTCCCATGAAGTGAGCATGTCCAGCAGACATCAGTCACATTCAGTTAGCAGCACTGCATATGAACTTGGGCATGGAGATACCAGTGCAAATCCTGGGAGTTCTTGTGGTCAGGAGTGACAGTGATGAACTGCCACCTCTACCATGCATGGCTCACACCTGTCCAACATACCAAGATATAGAAATAGCACTCAGCTTGGCTGTGTTCATGCAGATTCTCATACACTACTTCACATGCAGGACCTCTGCAGACACACACACAGTAATTACATGGTTCAGCCTGCCTGCTTCCCTTTCTTACTCACAAACACTCACCGAATTCTAGGGTCCTCTGGAACAAGCTACCTTTATATATATCAAACACAGCTCCTCATTAGCACTCTTCAATATAAATCTTGATGATTGGATGGGAAATATAAATTCTCCCTGGGGATCATCTTTGTGACTCTGCTCGACAAGGACACAAGAATATAATTTTATTGGGTGGTGAAAACCAGCATCTCTGGTGTGCAACCTGGCAGCACCCTCTCTGCTGCCCCTGCACTACCTAAGCCCACAGGTAGTTCTGCTCCAAAGTATAGGCCTGTGGCTCTCTTCAGGAGCAGTGGCAGAGGTATTCACTTTATCACATAAGAAGAACTGCCAGGGATGGTGCACAGGATTGTGTGCTGCACTTTGGGTGCATGCCTACACCAGATGGAGTGCCACTCTCCTTCCTGGTTCTGCCCAAGATGATATGCCTGTAGTTCCCTCTGGGAGCAGTGGCAGAGGTGGTGACTTTATCACCAGAGAAGAACTGCCAGGGATGGTGCATAAGATTATGTGCCACACTGTGGTGCATGCCTACACCAGATGGAGTGCCACTCTCCATCCTGGTTCTGCCCAAGATGATAGGCATGTAGCTCCCACTGGGAGAAGTGGCAGAGGTGCTGACTTTATCACCAGAGAAGAACTGCCAGGGATGGTGCTTAGGATTGTGCACTGCACTGTGGGAGCATGCCTATGCTAGAAGTAATGTCTGCTCTGCATCCTAGTTTGGAATACCTGTAGGAGATACACAAGCCATGCACTGCAGCCAGAGGCTCAGTGTGTTGACAGTGTTTACAGTCAACTGGTTGAGGACTCGATTTTCACTGTCACCCAGCTTGACATGCATGGGACCCTGATTTCCCCACCCTCTCCCCAAAGATGGTGTTCACCCACCCCTTGTGTCCTTCACCATCCCTGTCTTTTGTCTTGCTTCTCTTGTCTGTCTGCAATTGCTTCCTCACCTACCCCCTCACCTACCCAACTGACCTCACCCAGACATTCCTACACCCCTTCCTCAATAGTCACATCTCTCTCTCTTTCTCTCTGAAAAGAAAAAACAAATAATCACACACAATAGCTCTCTATTTTGTACACATGTTTTCATGACACTTTTGATTCAGTCCAGTTAGCTATAGAACATGATTGAGTTGTGATCACCCCTCTCTCTGGAAGTGACAGTCGAAGTTCAGCTAATATTTTGCATATACTGTATGATCATGTTTTATTGTTGAAGAAATGGATAGCTATGGTTCTTTCCTACATTCCTCCTGCACATTCCTGCCTTTCTTTCACTTTGTTTTTCCCCTACTTGCTCCCCATTCCACCACTTTCCTGTCTTCCCCTTTTCTTTTCTTTAAAGAATTATTGTGCAATGGTGCACATCGTGCACCAATATGAAGCAAAGTTGAACATCAGCAATACAAGTAAATGCATTTAAAAGTACTGTACACACTTGTAAAATTACTACTTACACCTGTATTCAAACTCAACAACAATGCATTAACACATCCTGCCATAGAGTCAGTTAGGTAGCAAATACATTTTATGCAATCAGTAGTATCTGACACAGTTTAACAAGGATTTCCCTTTGTATTCCACCATGCTTGCTCTGCATATCACCAATATCATATCTTCCCAATTAATTTTGTATGAAGCATCAATGTGCAATCCCCAGTACTATTATCCCACAGTGGTGGTGCTGTGGTAGCATTGTCGCCTCACAGTAAGATGCTGTCCGGTTCGATTCTCAGCTAGAGCGTCTTCTGGATGGAGACATGCATGACTGGGCGTACCTTCGTTGAAGGTTGTGCATCAGGGCTGGTAACTCGGCACATAAAAATCAACTACCAATCATTAGCAGACTGGAGTTCCACTGTGGCGAACCCTAACCGGGAAAAGCCAAAAGACACAAACAATTATTGCACAATACCCATTTAGTTTTATAAAACATTGGTGCTCAACGGATCACAGTGGTAGGCATTATGCAACATCATTAAGAAACAGTAATACAAACGTCATTTAATGTATTAACTACAACTGTATTAGGAACCATTACCATCTGACCCCTACAGATGTGATGTTTGCTTTGAGAGAGTTGTTGGAGAAGTACACAAAATGTCAGAAGGAGTTGCATTGTGTCTTTGTGGATTTAGAGAAAGCATATGACAGGATGCCTAGAGAGGAGTTGTGTTATTGTATTAGGAAGTCGGGAGTGTCAGAGAAGTATGTAAGAGTGGTACAGGATATGTACAAGGGTAGTGTGACAGCGGTGAGGTCTGCGGTGGGAGTGACAGATGTGTTTACGGTGGAGGTGGGATTACATCAAGGTTCAGCTCTGAGCCCTTTCTTATTTGTAATGATGATGGACAGGTTGACAGACAAGATCAGACAGGAGTCCCCATGGACTATGATGTTTGCAGATGACATTGTGATCTATAGTGAGAGTAGGGAACAGGTGGAGAAGACCCTGGAGAGGTGGATATATGCTCTAGAGAGAAGAGGAATGAGGGTGAGCAGGACTAAGACAGAATATATGTGTGTGAATGAGAGTGAGGATAGAGGAATGGTGAGGATGCAGGGAGTAGAGGTGACAATGGTGGATGAATTTAAATACTTGGGATCAACAGTTCAGAGTAATGGTGAGTGTGGAAGAGAGGTGAAGAAGAGAGTACAGGCAGGATGGAGTGTGTGGAGAAGAGTATCAGGAGTGATTTGTGACAGGCGAGTACCAGTAAGAGTGAAAGGGAAGGTCTACAAGAGGGTAGTGAGACCAGCTATGTGGGTTGGAGACAGTAGCATTGACAAAAAGGCAGGAGTCAGAGCTTGACGTGACAGAGTTGAAGAAGTTAAGATTTGCACTGGGTGTGACGAGGATTTACAGGATTAGGAATAAGTATATTAGAGGGTCAGCCCAGGTTGGAAGGTTTGGAGACAAAGCCAGAGAGGCAAGATTACATTGGCATGGACATGTGCTGAGGTGGGATGCAGAGTATATTGGGAAAAAGATGCTAAGGATGAAGCTGCCAGGTAACAGGAAAAGATGAAGGCCTAAGATAAGGTTTATGGATGTGGTGAGAGAGGACATGCAGGTGGTTGGCGTGACAGAGCAAGATGCAGAGGACAGAAAGAAATGGAAACAGTTGATCTGCTGTGGCAACCCCTGATGGGAGCAGCCGAAAGAAGAAGAAGAAGATTAAGTGAATTAATGCCTACAGCCAGTCAGTTAAGTAGTAGGTGTAAGCAACAGCAGTTAAGTCTGCCATTTGCTATTCAGTGTCTGAAATGCACCCGCTATATGCAACTGAATTTGTAGCACCATTTGTTAATACATTCATCCATTCATTTTTGGGGTTAGATGGTACTCGGTTTGAATTCAGGTGTATGCAGCGCTTTCGGATACTTCTACATGTAAATCAAAATTCTGAAGTATGATAGTTGGTAGGGAGACAATAAGATATTGCTAGATGGTATTGGTTTCTAATATTGCTGTAGATAACACTTATAACTGCTTTTTTGCCATAGCCATTCATTATTGTGCGATGTGCACCATCACACAATTATGTTTAAAAAAAAGAAATGGGAAAGATAGGAAAGTGGTGAAATGGGGACTAAGCAGGGGGAAGACCTAAGTGAAAGGAGGACAGTAATGTACAACAAGGTTGTAGGACAGAACCATAGCTATCCATTTCTTCTACAGTAAAAATGTTCAGATGTGCTGAATATTATCTGAGTTTGCAGTGTCAACCCCAGAGAGTGGAGTGAACATAAAGCAATCATGCTGTATAGCCTATTGGACCAAATCAAGTGTGTCAAGATGAGATGTGTGTGAAATGAAGAGCTATATATGTGTCACCATTTTTTTTGGGGCAGTTTTTTTTGAGAGAGAGAGAGAGAGAGAGAGAAGAGGAATGTTCGGGAATGGATATACATATGTCTAGGTCATATAGGTTGGGTAGGAGAAGAAGCAATTGCATCCAGACAGAACATATAAGACAAGACACAGAGACAGTGAAGGACACAAGAGGTGGGTGAGGCATGGTTGGGATGAGAGTTGGGACATCATGAACTAATGGACGTGAAGGTGGGTGACAGTGAGAATCAAGTCATCACCCATCCAGTTTAGGAGTGCACCAACTGTGAGGTGCACAATCCTACACACCACCAACCCTGGCAGTTTATTGTGGTTGATAAAATCACCATTTCTGCCTCTGTTTCCAGAGGCAACTACTGGCCTATCCTGAGAGGCAGAACTAACTGAGGGCCCAGGGAGTGTAGGGGCAGCAGAGAGGGTGCTACCATGTTGCATCCCAGATATGTTAGGCCTTGGTGCTGTAGCCGGTGAAGTGGGGGTAGGTGGATCCTGTAGAGCAGGCCTACCCTGCTTTGCTGTGTGAAAAAATATTAAAAAATGGAGAAGATAAGGGTTGGGGTAAGAGAAAAACAAGGGAGAATATTAATGACTTCATATGTGAAAAAAATGCATTGCTACAATTATTTGACTCTATTCTGTTACCTTTGCTTTCTAGACTACCAACTCCTAACAAATACCTTTTTACTGTTAAGACTACCCAGCTCATAACAGATGCACACCATACTGCAAATTGCAGCAAGCAATCCTTGATGTGTGCGTATATTGCACTTTTGCCTGTTCCAATTATACTGATTACTGTTTACAGCAGGCCATTGGTGCCACTATTTTAGAACTGTGACATTATATGCAATATCAATGAAAGCTTAGCAGTAGTGTATAACTGGGAAGTGTGTTTTTGAACCCACAGCCTTTGTCCACTCTCTAATACTGTACTGTTGTTTTGGCCTCCAGACTAATGCATGCATAATTTTCTTTTACAGTTGAGACAGAAATGTTCAATTTGGTACACCTGTATAATAAACCAATAAACATGTCTTTACTTTTAAGGCTAAAATAACAGTACTGTTAGGATGCATACATCCCACATGCTTCTCATATCTGTGCCAATCTAGCAGCATAGGTTCACGCATTCAGCTCTCGGTCTGTGATAACTGTGGAAAAAACAGAACAGAATGCCATTATGAATACCAGTCCTGACTATATCCAGCTTTTAACTCTTACAAGTAGTCTCTGTAAGTGATACTTAGACATCTATGGGGTGCCTATTGTCCTACATTCCTCGATTCAATGGTTGAGGGTATCCCTCTTCCTCATCCAAAGGTCTATGTAGTGATTCCTACCCTGTTCACCAGTGAGGGGTATACCGGTAGCACTGGTCAAAGTCTGGACAAGACTATTTCATGCCTCTGCCTTGTAATCTGAGTCACAATGGTCCATCTGCAAAAGCCTGGGCCCATGTTCATTCACTAGGAATTCAACAAACACTTTGGACCCCTGGACACCCAATCATTGAACACAGAATCTCAAAAACTCTCCAGAAATGCCTGCCATGCCTATCACAGATTAAGACTAATGTAGAATGTTGTTTTCCCACCAATTGCAGGTATTGCGCTTACTGGGAGTACACACTTTCTGGTTTTGCAGCATTTGAAACTGTTGCACATTGCTTACCATCATGCAAACAGATTGTGGGATGGCCAATAGTATTAACTGAATGCATCCGGTGTATGTTTGTGGCAGTCTGGGTCCAGTCTGCTACCTGGGTGGCTCATTTGCCTGGTATGTGCACTGGCACTCTACCCATGAAGGAAATGTGCATAGCCAAAGCAGTTTGTGCTACATCACCCATCATGCAAACAGTGGCCACAAACAATAAATAAATGGAGAAATAGTTGAAATGAGGAAAATCAATCTATGACATAAAAAGTAGAAAATATTAGTACACATGAGATATGTCTACATAGGTCTGAATCCCAACTCTTACTGCAATACACCGTCAGAAAACAGGAGGAGGGACTTATCCATCTTTGCCACACAAACAGCTTTGCCCCAAACACATGATGTAATTCCTCACACAACCAAGTGCAACTGAGTGTACACTGATATCAAGATATAACCTGTTATTTTTAAGTATATTATAGTTAATACATTTGGATGTAGTGTACTTAGTTATCACACAACCTGCTGTGATTATTCCTTGCAAATATACAGCTCTGTCTTACCTTTCTGATTCTTGGTCATTCATCAGTTATCTGACCAGTATTCAGAGACATGCAGTGTGTAAGTCAGCCTATATCCTTTGCCTTAAAATGTGTGAGGATATTAACTGGGAACACTATGATATACAGTTGCCATCAGATGAAGGGCACGCTGGATGGCATAAACAAGCATAAACTGCTTTTTTGAGGGGGGGCAAAGGTGGGTTAATTTTCTGGAACATGCAAGAGTATATTGTTCTTTTGAGGGAAGTGGATCCAGGCTGAGCTACTGTGATGACACTAACAAAGATGTGCTGCTCTTGTTACTCTCCTTGTTTTGAATCCTGCTGGATTGATCTTGTGAGGGTTGTAAAGTCAGAAACTTCAACGTGTCTCATTACTTTCTAACTTTTCTCTATTAAACTTCCCATTTCAAATGTATGGTGCTAAACTATGCTAAACGAAGAACGTACAGTGATTATCAGTACTTTAGGGAGGTATCAATGTCTGAAACATTGAGGCCTGAGGCCCACTACTTGCTAATGTACAAATGCAAGTCAAATGACTCTCTGCGGTCACATGTTATGTTAATTTGTTATAAATTTCTCACCTTTTACTTGCTTACTGTACCAAGTCATGAAATACAAGGATATGCTATAACATTATTATATAATGCATTACATCTTCAGGGCATACCATGTAAATGCAGCAGTTGCCATAGTATTACTTCAGGGCTGACTGTGATGCAAATAGTACACAACCAATACATGGGGAGGTAAAGGCTCTGGCTCTGAGTTGAGGCCGGCAGATGTTGCACAATTCCTGTATTGTGCCTCTGTTGACCCTGTAACACACTACAGTGTCCATGTCGTGTATGTTTTGATAAGTTAAATGTGGCCTGAAAACACCTCTGTCTCAGCATAAGCCTATTGGCAGTAGCACCAGCATTGTCTGCAGCCTGTAGCACATACAGACAGAGTTAAATAGCAGCAGCTCTTGACATTTTGTCTATGTAGACGTTTTGTGTCTGTACTCCACAACTTTTGATATCTACAGGAAAAACCAGCATGAAATCTGCTTGGCTGCTTTATAACTTGTTGAATAGCTCCACCAGACTGGTTGATTAGAATTCAATTCAGCTGCTTATTTTGTAATTAGCATATCTGAAACACCGGCTAAGATAGATGCACTTCATTAATAATCTACTCTGTTATAAAAAGGCAAACATGTAGCTAGCCAGGCTGCATGTTCCCATTTTGTTACCTACATAATGCATATGCTGGAATATATTGATGAATAATGTGAAGCAAAGGCTTTTACACAATTATCTGCATGCATTAGTTAGAAGTGTACTGTTGGCATGACTATGTTTGTCAAGCCATTTCAGAGGTACAAATGACTGACAATACATGAACATAGAATGATGTGTCATACATATGTACAAATGCTTCATGGACAGGTCCATTGAAAGCACATTTAGCATTTCAAAGGTTCATGTGCCTGTTTTTTTTTTGTGGGTGGGGTTAGCAAAGAAAAGTTAGTTATGGCAGAAACTATAATGGACTGTTCTTTTGGGCAGCACAGTTGAGTTACTGTCATGGCATATAAGAGAATATGTTGCTCTTGCTACACTCCTTGTTTTGCATCTTGCCTGTTGTTAGTATTTCACATCTGTAGACTGTTTCATGTTTTTTTTTCCAGTGGGTACTACTGACTGCCTACCTTTTCTGTTCCATTGAGTAACAGTTGCTTTGTAGTTATGTGATACTTATGCGCATTATCATTCTGTTGTCTTTTAGGACACAAAATGTCACTGAGGCAGAGACCCCCTTTCAGTGAACTGGAGAATAATTTAATTGTTGATGCACTCCATCAACATGGGCATTTCTTCTGGTAAGGGGTCATCCCAATATGCAAGAAAGGCTAGAGTATGGCAGCAGATTGCTGGCAACATCAATTTTGTGGGTGGCCACAGCCATGATTACCTCTACTCAGAGGCATGCAGCTGTTGTTGCCTGAGACCAGAGGATAACCTGGGGTGGGCCTGCTACAGAACCACCTCTCACCCCTAATGAAGATTGCCTGGCAAATATCCTCCAACAGGACAGCTCACAACAGAGTGGAACACAGCATGTCATTGACATGTGTGCCACTCCTTCTGAGCCCCAGGAAAGGCTTCCAGGTAGGCTTTGTCATATGATCAGTTGAATACTGATGTATAGTAAAACGATTGAAATGAAAGTTACTTCTGTGTCACACGCCTTTTTTTGGTAGGGTGTGGAATTGAAGATTGGTACAATGATAAGCTCAGTCTGGAGTTGTCAGCCAAGTTGTTGAACATACAGTTAGTGCAAATATAGAGGAGTACATATAGTACCCACTGTTATACTGTTAAATGTGGTGATGCTGCTCTTACCTCTTGCATAACTTATTTCAGGACCATCAGGAATCCAGTGATGTATGCCTACTGCAGATGGTAAACCAAATAAATTAATTTCAGTACTGTGTATCAATTTAAAGAAATATCATAATGTGTAATTTAGACCTGTTGTGTGGATTGTTGTACTGTCTTTAATAGAGGCAGCATTGTTAGTTGTTTATCATATATTGCACCATACTAGTGCAGGTATTAATGTATGCCTGTGTTTTTCCCTTTTATCAAAGGTGACCATGACAGTGGGAGTGTGGGCCCTGTGCCACCTAATGTCAGTGTTTCAACAGACACTGATGATGATAGTAGTGAAACTGAAGCACAGTCAAGGGGTACAGAAGTTGAACCTGAGTCAGAGGTTGACATCCAGCCACACCTTCATTTTCCCCAGACACAACCAGTAAGTCTATGGCTAGCCAGACCACTGAGCACACAGATATTGGATAGGTGGAAGGCAAGGACATTGAGCAGGGAAGTATGCCCACTGTGGCTTCAGTGCCTGTTGAGTCTGTCCATAGCAAAAGTGTTGGCAAGATGTCACACAGGATGGTGGATAGGGGTGCTCAGAGGGGGCCTGCTGTCTTTCCTCCACCTGGTGCAGGTGTCTCTTCCCATCACTCAATGTATGCTTAAGGCCATCATGGAGGCACAGGCATGTTCAGAAAGGAACTCCCGACAAATGCTCAGGGTTGTGGATGTGGCACAAAGCTGACATGGGTGACTGCCTCAACCATGTCACCAATTCACTGGATTGGATGGACGACACGTTGGAATGAAGTGTGTCTGTGTTGGACTGAGGGGTGTCTGTCATGGAATGAGCAGTGTCTGTGAAAGAGCATCGGCTGGGAGGGGAATGTCATCCTCATGGGAGTAGGTCAGCCATGACATCTGCTAATAGCCAAAATGGCTGTGCCTGATCACACTCGCATAGTAGCAGCACATTTGCTTGTCCATCAGTGAGTGTGCTTTCCACACCCACATGTGGCAGGCCATGGGGTCATGATCCTGGGCATTCCCATGAAAAGAGCATGTCCAGCAGACATCACACACATTCAGGTAGCAGCACTGCATCTGACCTTGGGCATGGAGGTGGCAGTGCAACTCCTGCAAGAGCCATTTCACATGTTTGGGGCAAAAATGATGAACTACCACTTCTACCATGCACAGCTCATACCTGTCCAATATGCTAAGACAGAGCTATCACTGAGTTTGGCTGTATTCATCCAGACTCTCGCACACCAGTTTCACATGGACAACCCCTACAGACACACACACTACAGTTACATGGTTTAGCCTGCCTGCTTCCCTTTCTTACTTCTCACACACTCACTGACCTCCTGCCCCTCCACAAAACACTGTGTACAAGTGATGATAACTGCACCATATCTTTGTTTTCTCTCTTTTGGATTCATGAATACAAAGGCTTTGTGTCTGATGAACAAGGGGCATGGCTATATTACTGTATAGTATATCTGCATTTGTGTTGTTGAACTGATAATTGTGCCTGTCACTTATATTTTCCTTGCCAAATTATACAGTGAATAGTATCATCATGCCAGTGCTTTCTAGTGTATTCTTTTGTAAGGGTTGTAAAGTCAGGAACTGCAATATGTCTCATTATTTTCTACTTTTCTCTTTAATCTTTTCCAATACATACGGATGGTGCACTCCATAAGAAAAGCCATCACGTTCAGATCTCAGGATTGTATGACAGCACTGTAGTCAAAGGCATCAGAACACTAGTACACTATAATGCTCTCTTTTGCTTGAACCTCACCAGAAGCATGCAGCAGATGGACAGACCGCAGGAGTTTCTCGTCAAGATAACACAGGGCCTACTAACCATGACATGATGTATGTGGGTAGATTAAAAGACATGTCACTGTCATCCTAATTGTATCACATGCAATTTTAACTTTTATTCTAAGCTTCTTACTTTAAGCTCTTGGGCATCAGTCCAGTTGTTTTACATTAAGTAGGTTTGCAGTCTGCACTCTTGTGGGAGGTGATGGTAACCTCTGTCCTTCTAAGCTGGAAATTGCTGGACGGATGCTTATTGTGCCTGTTGTTCTAAGTGTCTTTGTTCTGGTTTAAGCATTTGGACTCCAAACCAGTTATTTTACATTAGGAAGCTCTGTGTTCTAGACTCTTGTGGCAGGAGAGGATAGCCTACAGCCTTCTAATCTGGGAACTGATGGTTGCAGGCTTATTGTGTCTGCTATTCTGAAGGTGTCTTAGTTCTGGTTTAAGCACTTAGGTTCCAGACCACTTATTTCACACTAGAAAGATTTGTCGTCTACTCTCTTTTGAGAGTATTCTACTGAACTGCTGGCTGCTTTATTTAAACTGTTTTTTTTTTTTTTTTTTTTTTTTTTTTTTTGCTGTTGTGATTGTGATTTTCTGCACTTTCAATTTGTAGTACTTCTGCATTTTATAGCATAGGCTAGATTCAGGTTTACTGAATCTAGATTATTTAGTATAAGTTGAGCACTAAAACCAGTCATCTTACATTAAGAAGGCCATTCCTGCACCATTGTGGCAGAAGTGTGCAGGCAAAGACCATTCTGAGTTGGAGATTGGTGGAATAAGGCTCAGTTTTCACCTATCTCTGTTTACGTTTTTAAAATCATTTAACATTTCTTGTATTTCAGTATCATGTTTAGATGGGTTTCCATTCAGTTTACTGGAAATGTTCAGAGATTGCACTGCTGCTCTGCTAGCAACTCGGTTGTGCATTGTGAAGTATTAACATAGTTTTCTATTCCTAGCCCTCCATAGAACAAGTGCTTTTTGTTAGTTCTACAGAAAAATCTGCAATTGCCTCAAGTGTACTGACAACCAGTTACTTCTAAAACAAAAAAAAATAAATAAATAAATAAAAACACGTGAGAGCTGTATCTATACTATGAATTTGGAATCAGTTCTTTCACATAACAAGAAACTAGATATCAAACAGGTTGTCAGCACACACAGTTTGCCTCTTGCACATAACAAACTCACAGCAAATAAAGCCCCATACACAGAGGTACTCGCTAGAAGCCTACCTAAAAATCAGAGACCTCCCAAGTGCAAATCAACTGGGCACACTGCAGACCCAACCAAATCCACTACACATAATAATACACTCAACAGTGTGCCAGCCAATAAGTACCTCATGCAAAAACACCTCAAAACCAAATGTCTTTGTCATAGATGACTCCATAGTGAGACACACAGATGTCCCCCTCACCAGGCTGGACAAGGAGAAGATCACAGTCAGCTGCCTGTCAGGTGCCAGGATCCTTCAGAAACTGCACACACTCAAGTCTACCCACAAGTACCATTATGACTCTGTCATAGCTCAATAGCTCATGTTGGAGTTAATGACTTGTGACATACTTCACTGAAATATATGAAGAAAGACATGACTGAGCTCTCTGATTATGTGTTCCTACAGGTATGTCCCTAGCCCTAAACAGCATTCCACCTTCACCCAGGGTGATGCCACAATATAAACAAATAATGATTGACTTCAACAATTGGCTTAGTTTCTGGTGTCAATCGAGGGAGATCCAGTATCTGTCATGCTGGGAACATATGGTCGCCAGACCATCACCTGTCACCTCTTGGCTTTCAGTTACTGGCAGAGGTACTTGCCACCCCTATAGTGCCTTTTTAGGTAATGTCAGAAAAACTAAATTCCCAATATAAAAAAAAAACAGTCAGTAGAGATGAATTCAAGGTTTTGCTGCATAATGCAAGGAGTCTAAATTAGAAACTGCACTCACTGGAAGCACTGCTTACCTTTGAAGATGCCCATGTCTGTGCAGTCACAGAGACATAGTTCAAGATCACAGAGGAACTCCCCCCCCCCCCGAGCCATGCAAAGCTACAATGCATTCCACAAGTTCAGACATCAAAACAGGCATGCAATATCTAAATGCAGAGGATTTACATTTTCATTAAAGACAAATACAGTAGAGAGTCAATTATCCAAACAGTAAGTATATGAAACATCAGTTATCCAAATCCAGCCTTCCAAAGTTTTCTGGTAGGAAAAAAATCATAAAGTCTAAATATTTAAATGTTATACACATTCACTTGTGTGTCATTTTTGAGTTTGTGGCACGCTCATGTGTGAAAAATATTATTTTTTGTCCACTGGAATCACTGAATGATTGGAAAGTGTATTCACTGCATGCAGAAAAAAAAGATTTTAGAAGTTTTTTTTATCTGGTTCAATTATATGTTTGATTATCCAAACAGTTTGATTATCTGAAATACCATAAATCCCAAATAGTTTGGATAATCGACTCTCTACTGTACAACTATATTCCATATAGTTGTACAGTCATACAGCCATACACTCATACTGGTTATATATTATGACTCCCTAGAGCTACTCCAAGCCCAACTAACTGTAGGTAAAGCACCCTTCCATATCATTGTTAGCTATAGGTCCCCACAATAACTATGAGAACCACTCTGCCTACTTGGTCCTACTTGAGTCACTCACTATACAGGCAAACACCTTGGTCACCTTGATTTCAACTATTCTTCCATTGATTGTGAGTAATATATTACACACTCACCCTAAGGTTGCTGGACTTAGTTAATACAAATGCTTTGCAACAGATAGTCTGCACTCCACAAGGGGCTCAAATGTCTGAGACTTAGTACTCACCAACATAGGGGTCTATGCACTACTCCCTGAAAGTTGCCCTCCCTGGTAAGGTCTGATCAGAATTCAGTATCATTTGAATGAATGATCATACCTGACCCACCCCTCAACAGCAAAAAGGATGAGATTTTTCTCCAAAGCAAACTAAAGCCTTCTTAAGTGATAGCATAAATAGTTGCAAACTCCCTGCTGCCACTGTCGACAATGACTATTATGCAGAGGTGTACACAAATGACCTGTATAAACACCTATATAAATGTATAGACTCAGCTGTTCCTGAATGGATCAAAACAATGTCCTCACAAAAAGAAACAAGCCACCCTGGTGGGCGTCAAGCATAAATAGGTTGTACAAGTGGAAGAAACTAATGTCTAAGAACAAGGGCGAACTGACTCAGCTGAGGAAGGACATCCTCCACAGCTTGAACAAGCAAATTAGATATCTTCTAAAGTTCTCTAAAGCCAATTATGAAACTAAACTAGCATCCCTAGCTAAAGATAATCAGGAGGCATTCTTTGGTTACATCATAAATCTAAATGGGAAGGCCCAGTTTTGTGCCAAACTAGTAGTGGGCGGTACCACTCATACTGACCTTGAGGACATTCCCAACCTGCTAGGAGATAGATTTTGGGCACACCTCACCTTCCTATCAGCACCAGACATACTACAAAGCATACCTGTTACCAGTCCTCTACCTAGTATCTCCAAAAAGCAGGTCATAACCACAATCTCCATGGCCAAAAGCACAGCCTCTATGGCACTGGATAACATTTCAGGCTGCCTGCTAAATGATCTAAAACAGGACCTAGCAGAACCACTTGGCACTCACTTCAACCACAGTCTAAGTACTTGCTTTGACATAGCAGACTGAAAAACTACAACAGTAATTCCCTTGCACAAAAGGAATCCATCAACCAACCCTGTGAAGTATAGACCCATAAGTCTAATCAGCATTATCTGCAAAGCCATGGAGAGAATCATCACGGACCTTATCAACAAAGGCATAGGTGATTTTCAAACTCATGCTCTGATTCAATTTGGCTTCATTAAGGGTAGATCATGCTTATAAAACCTGGTGGACTTCTTTGAGAATGTCACCAAAGCCCTTGATGAAGGCAAGGCACTCTATACAGCCTATCTTGACTTAGCCAAGGCTTTTGACACAATCCCCCACATAGACCCAGGCATCTTTGAGAAACTCACACAGCTGGGAATTAACACATATGTCACTAGATGGGTAGCCAACTGGCTCAACAACAGAGCACATATAATCAGAGTTTTGCATTCTACCTCTACCACCAGACCAATTACCACTGGTGTAGCACAAGGATCAGTGCTGGGCCCCCCTATTGTTAGGAATCTATTTTTCAGAAGTCCATGGGAAAATAGATGGCCTGTGTCTTATCATGTTTACTAATGATTGCAGACTGGGTGCAATCACTGAGTCCCCCAGTGATGCTGGCATACTACAAAAAGAGCTTAACCAGACAAATGATTGGTGCCAAAGCCACAATCTTAAACTAAATACAAAATAATGCATTATCATACCTTTTAGCAAAGGGAACGTCCCCGCAAATTACAATATTAACTGTACCCCTTTAGCTCAAACCCTGTGGCAGCAGATTTGGGAACACAGTTTGCTAACAACCTTAACTTTGATTATCATGTGTACACAGTGGTAAGGAATGCCTTCTGTGTTGCACATCTCATAAGTAAGGCATCACATCCAGAGCTAAGGATGATATAACTCCCCTGTACTCATCTCTCATCAGACCACTAATATAGTAAAATTCAAGGCCTGTAATGCATGAATTTCATGGGCACACTGAAGGCCCTGTCACTGTACTCTGTATCCTATAGGCTGCTGAGAGATGACTTGTGCCTGTCCTACAGACCAGTCTCAGATCCTGCCCAAATAGAAATGCTGCATATCCACAAGTCACGTGGGACAAGATTAACTCATTCTAGGGATCTTACCCTAGCCTACAACATTAACAGGACAAGCTGGAGATATGTCTCCTAGAGATTGCCACTCCTCTGGAAGAAACTCCGAATTCACATAAAATAGAGCATCTCAATGGCCCTGTTTAAGCATAACTTAGACAACTGGATGGGAGACAGTAAATTTTGCCCAGGGGTGTCACCTATGTCCCTCTTGGATAAGGGAAGTCAGTGCTGATCATTTAATCATGCTGCAAATATGGACCATACAACTTTGTGAACAAGTGAACAAGGGTAAACATTGCTAGGATTATAAAGGCCAAAGGGACAATAGCCTAGTATCTCTTATGAACATATGAACTTAAAGTGACATCTGTCTGGGCTCAAGGCCAGTGCCTGTTCCTGCCTTGGTGGGATCACTTCATAGGCAATAATCTGATATAGCCAATAACATCAGCATTGTCTGTTGAGCATATGTTAATAACAGTGTCCCAAATGCTGCTGTAAAAGGTTCTCTGTCATGTCAAGTAACAGCTCACACAGACAAACACACACACACACACACACACACACACACACACACACACACACACACACACACACACACACACACACACACACACACACACACACACACACACACACACACACACAAACACACACACAAAAGCCATGGCACAAGACTGACTTTTACGTGTCTGCAGGTCAATCAATAGTGGATGGCATCAGCAGGCCATATGGGAGATAAGAGTTTGGGAGGGCTGTATGAAATGGATGTATAAGCTTGTGCAAGTATGAAAAGACTAGCAAGCCATGCTACTAGAGAAGTAACTGTAGGATACCACTTACTCTGCTGTGTACAGATACACACACATCCAGTTGACTGGGTTGAGAACAAAACCCCTATCTAAGTACACAGACTGTAAAGCACAGTACTTTATGCAAACACCATGGCCCAAGTCTGAATTATACATTGCTGCAGATCAACTTATAGTGGATGACATCAGCAGTACATGTTGGAGATAAGAAGGTGGGAGGCCTGCCTGAAATGGATATATAGGCAGGTGCATGTATCAAAATACTCTCAAGCCATGCCATCAGCAAAGTTACTGTGAGATAGCACTTCTAATCTGGTGAGTAGAGACACACACACACCAAGTTTACTGCAGTGAGAACAGAACTCCCTATCTAAGCACACAAACTACGCAAGACAGTACTCTAGACAAGCACCACAGCACAAGTATGACTTTTGTATTGTTGCAGGTCAGCTTATAGTCGATGATATCAGCAGTGCATATTGGAGAGAAAATGGTGGGTGGCCTGTCTGAAATTAATGTATAGGCAGGTGCAACTATCCAAATACTGGCAAGCCATACCATTAAAGAAGTAAATGTAGGATAGCACATCTACTCTGCTGAGTAGACACACACACACACACACACACACACACACACACACACACACACACACACACCACATTGACTGGAGTGAGAACAGAACCCCTAGCTATCTAACTGCATAGACTACAGAACACAGTACTCTATGTAACAGCCATGGCACAAGTCTGAGTTTTACAGATGCTGCAGGTCAACTTATAGTTGATGACATCAGCAGTGTATGATGGAGAGAAGAAGGTGTGAGGCCTGCCTGAAATGAATGTGTATACAGGTGCAGGTATCAAAATACTGGCAAGCTATATTATTTGAGAAATAAATGTAGGATAGCAGGTCTACTATGCGGAGTATAGACACACACCAAGTTGACTGCAATGAGAACAGAACCCCTACCTGCCTAAGTGTGCAAACTCTAGAACACAGTACTTTACACAAGCACCATGGCAGAATTCTGACTTGTACATTGCTGCAGGTCATCTTATAGTGGATGACATCATTAGTGTATGTTAAAGAAAATAAGGTGGGATCTCTGCCTGAAATGGATGTCTAAGTAGGTGCAAGTATCAAAATGCTGTCAATTTATGGGATTGGGGGTGTAACTGCAGAATACACACTCTGGCTATATACACAAACACACACACACACACACACACACACACACACACACACACACACACACACACACACACACACAGTTGACTGCAGTGAAAACAGAAAGCCTACATATCTGAGTACACAGAGTACAGCACTCAATAATTTATGCAAGAGCAGTGGCACAGGTCAGAGTTTTACATGGCTGCACATCAATCTATATTAGATGACAGCAGCAGGGCATGTAGAGAACAAGACATTGGGAGGCCTGCACTGGCACATAGATGCATAGGCTCATATGATACCATTAGCCTAACAGCACTAGGGTGGGTAAGATGCCTAGCTGTGTAAAAACATAACTACCCTTATTGAGCATTGTTGGATGTTTGAGTTTAGCAGAATAAAGTTGTCAGCACCACTACTGTCCCTGTCCATGAGGGAGCACACAACATTACACATTACACATTACACTTTGCAGTGTGGTTGATATATGTGTGTAAAAAAATACTGAACCTCCAGGGTTGTACTGCTTGGGAGGAACAACACATGTATGTACTGTGAATATATGACATATACTTACAAATGTGCCCTGACTTTGCAATGTTTCCACATGTAGTTTTATGTCATACAAAGGAAATGGAAAATAAACACCAATAAGAAAGTATCATATATATAGTTCCATAGTGCAGTGAGCAGCAGATTTGCGTGATGGCTAATAAATTATACACATATGTGAGTTACACCTGTTTGCATGTAAGTAAGTGGTATGCAAATGTGAGCCACACTGCTAGCATCTCTCAAGCAGAATGCAACAGTGGCAAACAATTTCACTTACAGGCAGTTGTGTATTTGTTTTTCGTAAAAGTTAAAGCCATACTGTTCAAGATAGTAGAATAAATTTTCAGGACTATACTACACAGGGGTCTATATTATATATTTGAAGCTTCAAAATTTCAAACCTCATATGTTTGACAACATATGAGTGAAATTTGAATCTTTGAATATATAATAAAAATGTAAATAAAAAAAAAACACCTTAACGCTGTAAGCAGGGGGCAGGCCCCCCTGCACCCCCCCTCACTTAAATATACCAACTCTGATACCGCACTTCAGTGCAGAAAAGAGAAATTTTCCCATTCTGTGTGTACAGAACTGTTGCCTTTCACCTTCAAACTTTTCAAAGTTCGATCATATGGTGCCGACCATATGACATTCAAACTTTGAAACATTCGATAATTTAATAGGGACCCGTACACAGTATACCCAAAGTCATGTATTTTATCATAAATGTAATAATACATGGACTATTCTATCAGTAAAGATAATACTATATGGAATATAATGTATTCAAATTCAGGACCATGTGCATGGCAGTTCTATACTTACACCTTTTGAAATAAGAATGTTGAGGAAATAGTTGTCTGTGTTGCACTTCATTTCTGTAAACTGCAATGTCACTGCAGTAAAAGAAAATCTGCACACTCTGTGCTAGACTCCAGTACCATCTGTAGTCCATACCAGGTTTCCATGATGGCCAAGGGCAGTAATTGAATGTATCAGGTTATTATTTTTGTCTGTCTGCTTCCTAGGTGGTCCATTGCACTTTGCATAAGGCACATGAATACAGTCATTACTGGCTTCCACGGTTTGCTTTATTCAGCGCATCATGCAAAAATTGCAACCAGAAATGAAAAGAATAAGAAAGGAAAAACTTAGTAATGGACACATATAAGTAAAAAAAAGTGTCTGCTGTCATATGTTAAGGTACTTTCTGTACAAATCCATCACTATTTACTTCATTACTACACTAAGTTATGCTGTACAAGGATATGCCATCATATTATTAAAAAATACATTCTGGGTTCAGGACTTTGCAAATGCAGCAGATGACACAGTTTAATTTAGGCCTGGAAGTTCCTTGTCTCTACTCCCATGGTATTGAAGTATGCAGGAAAAAACAGAATCTGGGCTACACTGATGCTTTATAGCTTGCTGAATAGCTCCAATACACTGAAATCACCTACTTATGCTGTAATTAGTACCTATGAAAACATCTACTGCTTTACTGAATATATCAACTCTGTTGGTGCTTATTAGTGTGTGATGCTCACCTACTGGCCACTGTGTGCACCATTGCCAAAACAAGATAACTACAGCTGATCTTGTTATTACTTTTCTCCATGCCTGTGATATTGTGAAAACTTGCAGCTCAAAAATTGGAGGAAAGGTTGCAGACCCTGTACCGAAACCTAGGACCTCCTATATTGTAGCCCTACACATAAAGATGCTACCACAGGAATAGCTATGTGACATGCATCGAAAAAACTGCCATTTATTCCTCTGTTTCTCATGGCTGCACTAAGTGCTGCATCACACAAACAAGGACAAAAATTTAAAAAGAAATTTTAACTTAAAGCAGAGAGAGACAATACATTTTAACAAACAATAAAGAGGATGAATCAGAAATTGTGAACTGTGCACTGCTTACAAGCACTTTTACACTTCACAGACCTATATGTACACCTTTGTTAAGTGTAACCTGACATACCTCTGATGTCATTGTTCACTATTGCCATGCATACAACATGAACACTGTGAAAGTGCCTACATGAAGAGAACATCCTTACATGGTTACACGTTTTTGGGATTTAGCAATTCTAATGAGCCTTTACCTCATTTGCACCTCCAACATGCTGAGAGCCCTGAATCTACATGGTTGGTAACCGTGTAAGCAGGGAAACTGAAGGGAAGCCCAATGTTGTACACTCAAAAGAGGGTATTACTGAAGTATATATCTGAACAGAGGCATGTAGATTTTGAATACTGTTCCATGGGTTTTACACTTTTGGCTGTCTACATTAGTTATAAGTACATTGTTCATTTCGGGGTGGGAGTGCAAAGCTGCATTTATGTCATGGCACTTAAAAAGGAATTGTTGCTATTAATAATCTAATTTTCTAGCATCCAACATGTCTGATAATGTCATAATGTGTGTGGGGTTACAAGGTACTGTCTGTCCTGTACAAATCTACGGACTTTTAATTCCTCTTGTTTCCGTGTAGACTCCTTTCTGTGGCTGTATTTGGAAAACTTTCAAATACATGGCCAACACAATCATGGAGTCTACATGGTTGCTTTACAGCTTGTTGAATCACTCTGTCACATTGATTTGCTTCATTAACATACAATTCATCTACTTATTCTGTAATTTGCATGCCATGAAAGTTTCTGTGGTTGTGCTTCAGTGAGCGCTGCTAAACGTCTTTTACTGAATCTAAAACTCTTCATGGACATGCATGCTGTGTCATCCACATGGTTAGAAATGATCATATAGGCTTTATTGAATCCTCCCAACTTTTAAGTACACAGAACACTTGAAGCAGCTCCATGTAATCCTACCCCTATACAAACCAAGTAGTGCAGATTTCTAAAACAACCCTTTTAAATTATGAGTGTTTGTTGTAATTGAGTGCTACATTGAGCTAAAGAATTGTCGGAAGTACAGAAACATGTTTTAACTAGCTACTGAAATTCTTTTACAGTTTTCTTGTTTCATTAAAGTGTGGCATAAATGTAACATTTTGATAGAAAATGCACAAAGGAACTCAAACAGATCCATTGTCTAAATAATATAACCTATATTTCATAGTCATACAACTATCTTTACAATACATCCAAACAACTACTGTAAATTTATGAAAATAAATTGAAGGAGATTTGCAACAGTGAATAAAAGTATCTGGAGATGTTATGGATTTGTAACATGTATAAGTCTCTGAATATGCTAAACTTCAGTGATAACTATTACTTACAGTGTATGGGATTTAGTAAATAAGGTTTTCCACATAACACAATGATCTGCTATAGGACAGTGGATGGCTGGCTTGTGTATGGGGTACCTTCTGGTGTATGAAGATTCATGTTATGACTGCTGAACTGTCCACTGAAGAAAAAAAAAGGAAACAGATTAGTAAAGAAAATAATAAACTAGCATGGGTTTGGGGCAACTAGTCAGGAACTTGGAAATGGAACATCCAACTCTGCTTGCACATTATGACTCGGTTGTTACAGAAATGAGACTGATACTAAATATTGCTCTCCAAGCAGGATGCAGTTCCAGAAATATGGCATCTGTGCAAATGCTGAAGGAAAGTGAAAAGAGAAGAGCAGGGACAGATGTGACAGTGGGCATTATTGTACTGTACTGAAGCCATAGAAAAACTGTGACCATGCAAAGCAGATCTGTACACAAAATATATAGAAATTTGGTCCTATTGAAGTGTCAGTCTGTAACAGGTATCACACTCATCTCTGGTGCAGAAGGCTGTGGGTTCTATTCACACACAACATAGCTCAATTGCTGACACTGCATTACAGAATAAAGGGGATGCTGCACTCCTAAGTGTTTTTTCCTTCAGATGAGATGTTAGACTGAGGCCCCATCCGCCTGAGTTAGTGGTAGCACTTGTGGGTGTAAAAGGTTCCTTGGCACCTATTGAAAAGTTTAGGGAAAGTTCCATAATGCCCTAGTCAAATTTCCTCTAGTAGTATAAATACCAGCTAGGGTTTTCCCTGAAAAGAGGCTATTAACCTAGTGGGACTAACCTGGTTAAAAAGAATTAATAAATAATAAATTTTAATAATGACCTCTGTAAGTTTCCTAGGACAGATTGTAATTCAGTAAGTGTGACTGTGTTGCAGCTAGCTACCACTGCATCACTATTTCCAAAAATCTGTCCCACTGAATTCATATTCCACTATTGTCACAGTATATGTGAAAGGTAAACAGCACATATTTAATGTTTACTTTTCAGTACAGTATTCCCACTGACTCATAATGGTTTCTCTATATAATATATTTTAGGAGACATCAGGATCATAGGTGGAATTGTTGTCTGTATTTAGAACAAGTGGCCTTAAAGCTGTAAATTTCAACATTTCAATACATGTAGCTGTTTTCAAAGTAGCAGGTAGATCATGGGATCATAACACCAATTTTCAAACACACACAAACACACACACACACACACACACACACACACACACACACACACACACACACACACACACACACACACACACACATATATGTAATGTTGTTTTTGCCAGAGTTTTCTTCATAGGTATAGACTTGCAACTATAGACTGATGCTTTAAGTACTCGTCTAATATCCATCATGAGAAACTTAAACTAGACTGTGGGCCAGGAAAACGTGGAACTCAATAAAACATGCACTTCCATAGAATTGCCTGCCCTTTAGTTCTATACTATAGTGCGAAGAACATAATGTACTTTTAGTCTGTTTAGAAACCAGTGAGTCTTGATAACAGGGCTCTTGACAACAGAATTCAGAATGAAGTTGTTAGAGCTGCAGACTACTAGATTAGCAATAATGTATGTGACAAACGATTGCAGCTGAATATATATTGGTATTTCAGTGACATCTTACTTCACTTACTGTGTTGAGAAAAAATCAATAAATGTTATGGTCTTTGTTAATGGCTCTCCCAGAGGTATAAAATGTCTAACAAAAGTCTCTCATGGTGTAGTATACACAATACATTTTACGGAAATGAAAACTGTGAAATGTTCGATGTACATCCAGCTGCAGAAATCAATATGAGGAAAACTGCCCCCGGTAGAAACATCAGTATATTTTGATATCCTGCTCATACTCCATTTGAAGCTTTTTTTTATGCCCAGTCTTTCATTTTCTTTTTTCAAACCATGGAGAATTACTAAAGCAAAAAATAAGCATGCATGAATCGCATAAAAAACTTTTAGGCTGCATGCCTCATTAGACAATATCCTCAGTCCAAAGTAGAATGCAGTGATAGTCTACAACAAAACAAAACAAAATATGGTCATAAAGAAACACTTTATTATTTTATGATGAATAATATGTGTGGGTCAGACTCGAGTGATGAGGTGATCAGCTTGAAAAGATTGCGAATGAATGGCAATGGAACAATATTAGAGAGCAACTTCATAAGCACATAAAAAGAACCAGTTAAATGATCAATACAGCATTACTTGGTTATGAACGATTGTGAAGAACTCTCAAACAAAATTGTGATTTACAGAGATATGACTTGGACTGGAGCAGTAGAAAATAGATTTTCACTCCAGTTAAATAGAATTACATAGGATTTGTACATTATGGGATAGTTTTTGTTAAGCTTAGCAGATTCACATTGAATTTCTCAACATGCATTTCACAGTTTTATTGTTTTCTTATGCAAATTTACTAAAGGAAAAGTTTACGTTATATTATTGCTCACAACCTACTGTAGTCATAAAATGTAGGCTAGAAACATGCTTGAAACATATTAAGTCTCCAGGTGTAAGGATCAGGGGGAAAAGTTAGTTTTTTTTTTTTTTTTTTTTAATTTTTATGAATGATCTGTTCTTCTTCTTTGAATTGGAGCAGCCCTGGGGTGAGACTATATAAGCAAGCTGAGTATGAGGGTAAATTCTACCACATGTGGTGTGTGGGATTTACTCTTGCACTAAGGCATTTTTTTTCTTTATTACGTCTGACTTTTACAAAATCCTGTGTTACTCAGGTGAACTTGTTCTGAGCTTCTGTGACCCTGAGCCAACACGTTTCATGCTAATGTCTGTGGGTATGTGCTTTCATGTTTCAATGTAACATGGTAGAAGTGGCTTAATAAACCAGTTAACACGGAAAGGCTACAGAGATACATTAAGAAAGCCGATTCCATAACCATGTGTCACAGGTTTGATGACAGAAAACATTGTGTGCTGAAAGGCATATGGTATTGACGTCTGGTGTTTTTATTTCGAGAATTCATTTTACCTTACATAAAACTTACAACTGAACAACTTCTGACTGTAATCACAGCTAATAGAACAGGAAAATCATAAAAAATGTTAAAAAAAATATGTTATGTATACTGATGCTACATAAAACACAGAAATAGAGAATTACTTGTCACTAAATGCAAAACAAAAAAAGTATCAAGATTATAAACTTAAGAAATAATTCTCTCAAATGAGAAAAAATACTCCAGTGTTCATTACGACATGTCAGCACTGTCTTTTCTACAGGTAATTGGAGTGCTCTGACAAAGCAAGGTATCGTCTAAAAAATGTCTGAGGTGATTTAATTTCAGTGAGTGACTATCACAGCAGTAACAACAGCAACAGATGCTTGCCATAACTGTCAAAATATGAAATGGTCAAATCTACATTGAGGTTTACAAAAGTCTAAGAAATTATGGGCTGGATTCAAAAATGTCTACACAAAGTGCTGCTGTCAGATACACATTGTGGCATGACATGCAAATGATAGCAAGCTATTTTATATTCATTAAATAGCTCTGCACTTAGTATAGAGCATCAAAACAAGAGTTAAAATAAAATATGCTAATAAACGCATAAGTAGACGTATTACATGTTAATTAACCAATCCAACATGGCAGAGCTACTCAGGAACCTATAAAGTGATCATATACACTCTGTGCTGCCTTTTGCCTTGAAATTCAATACTCTCGATTACAGCTAATTACATTTAGAAAAAATGTTAGGGGTTGCTGCTGCCATCATTAACCTGTATGTGCAATAAGCTTTAATTCAAGGTGCTGCTGTTCCTACTACCAGACCTTGGCCAAGAAGAGGAAGGGTGTTTAGACCCCCATTTGACTTGCCATGGACTTTATGACACAGAAATTGCAGAGGATACTTGGTGGACAGGGCAACACTAGGGGAAATATGCAACCTCTGCTGTCCTCACCTGAGGTCCCACGGAAATCATGGAGATCTCATCCCATTGGAAATAAAGGTGTGTGCAGCATTACATATACTAGGTACACGTACTTTCCAGAGACCCACAGAGTATATATTAGGGGTGCCACAGGCTTTAACTTCTAGAATATTACATAATTTTCTAAATGTAATGCTACAACATGCAAGGGAGCATATCTGTTTCTCATGCACCCCAATGCAGACAGAAAGAACCATGCAGGAATTGTATGCAATAGCATACTTCCCTGAAGTCTGGGAGACATTTATTCCACATACATAGAAATGAAAGCCCCGCATGGTGAACAGGGAAGGAGTTACATTAATAGGAAAGGATACCACTCTATAAACTACCAGGTTGCTTGTAATGGACAGGAGATAATCTACAATGTCTGTGCAGGTAACCCAGGCAGTTTTCACTACTCACATATAAGGCACACCTGTGGGCTATACACAAGGTTTGCTAGTGATGAGGTTCCATAAGGGTATCAACTTTGCTTCATGACACCCATGAGAAACCCACAAAACTCCAATGAGCAAGGATACAATAATGCTCTTGCTCAAACTAGGAATATCACAGAACATGTATTCTACTTGCACAAATCAAGGTTCTGGAGTCTAGATGCATCAGGAAGTGCCCTGCAGTATAACTCAGTCACCTTTGCCCAAATACTCACGGTCTGTACCATGTTGTGTAATATAATTCTACAGAAACTGCTTCATGAAGAACAACAAGGGGCAGGACCACAGTTTCCAGGAAGACAGGCAGGGCCAGCAGCTCCTGCAGTAACAGATGAGAAATCTGAAGGAGAACCACCAGCTACAGATGGTGTTGGCAGATGTATGTATGCACATAATTCCATGGCGCTGATTAAGATGCAAAGGATAATGTACACACTAATTACCTAAGTGAAAACCTAAGATCCTAAGCACATACAAATAGTAGAACTTATGCCTGCAGAAGTCCACCATCTTTACTTAACCATGTAAGTCCACCATCTTTACTTAACCATGTAATGGTTGTGTTCTTTTAGCACCAGTCAGAGACAATACCCAAGGACACATCTTGTATCTGCATTATTAGCAAGGTAAGTGCAGAACCTGCATGAAAAACATGTATATAACTGATTATTCTCATATGCAAATACTTATATGTTCCTAAGCTGAACATATCTTTGGTATACAGTAATGTCATTAATAGCTTATGACTAATGTTTACAATGTACATTTATGGATTTTGCCCAATGCAATGCATCAAGCATTTCAGTTGACCACTCTGTATAAACAAATTAGCAGGTCAATAGTAGCTGCAGCATCATTTGCACAAGTACAGCAAAAAGCAAGAATTGAAAAGCTACTTTTACTGCATTAATGTCAATACTAACACCAATTAAATGGGGTTCAACAATTACAGAATCATTTAGAAATGACTAGAAATGGTAAATAAAATCATCTCTTCTGCAATGCATTTACATTAAAGCAAGCTTCTGAGTAAGCATGCATTAGCTATCAACTCTGTGTATCATTCATTTATGCAACCCTAAGTCACAAAGAAATGTGAAAAGGGCAGGGCATAGTTATAGTCACTTGGACATGGTGGGTGAGAGAAGATACAGAAAGGCAAGACTGACACCAAAGAAGTGAGTGTGTGCAAGTAACACATTTATTCAGTAACTATATAAAAGTCAGGTCCATTAGCAAGAGATGTATATCAGTCACCAGTATTGTTTATATAGCACGTGTGTGTGTGTGAGGTAGCATGGGAAAGTTTATTTTCAATATGTGTGTATGTTTACATGAACACAATTAGGCATTGTGCTAGGATTATATTCTGGCATATCTGACAGGTGTGCACTGGGCATGCATGGTAGAACAGTCAGTTCAGCATCATTTCCCTCTACCATGAGAACTACCTCTGCTAGGAGTTGCACTGCTAGTTCCACGGCCCTGGCTAGAAGTCTGGTTGCTACCTGAATGAAAGCAATGCCTGCTGTACAAGCTGTTACCAAGACTTTGTCGAGGACCATTAAAACATGGCCTACGACATCTGAGTGTTGACAACACAAACATTGATAGAACAGTTGCAGTAATGCCCCTACAGGAGCAGGTTATTGTACAGCCACTTTGGCTAACACTTGATAATGTAGCAGCTCTCTGGCCACATGGATGCCGACCCTTCACCAGCAGACATTCCATTACATACACTTTTTGATCTAGTGTTTCATTCATCCTGCCCAAGGAGTCAGTCTCATATGTTAGAATGCACAAGGTTTAGTACTAGCATCTCTTCCAAGGCCCTGGTGGAATGTGCCCAACATCAGAAGGAGGATGGACAACAAGCCTCCTCTGAGCACCTCTACAACCCCCCCACCCATGTGTCACTTTGCCCTCAAAATGGCTATGGGAAAAAATCAACCAGCTCTGCAAATGGAGTAACCGCACTACCCTGATCAACTGTGTCACAATCAGTCTGTCCTATGTCTGACATCTGCCTACTGTACAATGGTACCCCCTATACTGAGCCAACAGATGTTGCCAATATAGTGGCTGACAGATTCAGTGCCAACTTTACCCCACCCCCCCACCAAAGGACCAATCACAATACCAGTAGGTTGCCAGGCACCCAGTATTACTGCTGCACAGGTTAAAACAGCACTGTACAAGCTCAAGAAAACAGCTTCTATGGGACCTGACAATATCTCTGGCTGTACTCTACATGAACTACAGAGTGAACTGGCACCTCACCTGTGTGCTCTGTTCAATCATAGCCTCACCTCAGGCTTTGTCTCTACTGAATGGCGCACTGATATAGTCATCCCTCTCCACAAAGGAGGAGAGACTACAAACCCTGGGAACTATTGCCCCATTAGCCTGACAAGTCTGATATGCAAAGCTATGGAAGGCATCATCATGGATCTAATAAACAAGGATACACTCTGGATCCCACACAGTTTGGTTTTGTAAAGGGTAGATCATGCCTGCTCAACTTGGTCGACTTCTTTGAGTCAGCCCCAGAGCTGTGGATGAAGTCAAGGTGGTTCATACAGCCTACCTTGATCTGGTTAAGGCCTTTGATACCATTCCACACTCAGGAATCATAGAAAAACTCACTAAACTAGGCATCAACCCATATATCACTAGGTGGGTTGCAAACTGGCTCAAAGACAGAACCCACAGTGTGAAAGTAGCTGACTCCAAGTCAAACTGCTGACCAGTCACGAGTGGAGTCCCACAGGGATCGGTCCTGGGTCCTCTCCTGTTTGGTATCTACTTCTTAGAAGTCCAGGCCAACACAAAGGGACTCTGGCTGACAAAGTTCTCAGACGATTGCAAGTTGGGAGCCATTATCAACTTCCCAAGTGATGTTGACATCCTACAGAAAGGCCTCACTGAGACTAACGACTGGTGTCAGAACCATGGCCTTAAGCTCAATGCCAAAAAATGTATCGTCATCCCCTTTTGGAAAAACCCAGTTCCCATGAATTACCACATTGATGGTAGTCCACTGAACACAGAAGGTGTTATAAGAGATCTGGGAACACAGGTTGACAGCAACCTCTTTTTTGACCACCACATTGCCACTGTGGACAGAAAGTCCTTCTATGTAGCACATCTCATTACTAAGGGTTTTGCATCCAGGAAGAAAGAGGTCATTGTCTCCCTCTACTCTTCCCTCATTAGACCAACCATCAAGTACAATGCCCCATTTGGCATGTACCTCACTAGACACCTGCAACAACTGAAGAGGCTGCAAAAGTACTTCACAAAAAGGATCCTAGGCCTCTATATGGACAGACTCAAAAAACTCCAACTATTCTCTGTCTCATATCACCTACTTAGAGGCGATCTCTGCTTGACTTACAAAGCCATGTCTGATCCAGCTCTGTTAGAAATGCTACATTTAAAGATATCCCAATCCCTCCACACCACATGCTCCAGAGACCTCAACCTCATTACCACAATCAACAGAATGTGCTGGAGGGACAGGTTCATAACCCAGAGACTGGCCATGCTATGGAATAGACTTCCCATGCATGTCAAACAGAGCACCTCACTGGCCCTCTTCAAGAGAAATATTGATGAGTGGATGGGAAATAGCAAATTCACCCTGGGTATCACTCTAGTGGCTCTACTCGACAGAGGCACTGGGAACTAAGGTCGGGTGGCATGATGGCAGGGTAATCCTATGGGCTAGGCTTGTAAAGGCTCCAGGGCCATTAGACTAGTACACACCTATGAACCTATGGGCATATGTAGGCATAATGACTGAGAGCAAAATATGGGGAAGAGATTTGGGAACCACAAATTCAGTGTCATACTGACGCTTTGCACCCCTAGACTTTTATTCTTCATTACCGCTATCATCACCAGAGGCTACCGATACTTCAAAATCAGGCATTTTGAGTTCCACAGTCCACTGACAGGATCACCTATGATAACAAGTAATTAACAAAACAAAAACAGAAACATAATAAAAACTGATCAAACTTATGTAAAACATATTTTTAACAATAATAGATGGTAATGCAATGAATAAATTACTTTCATGTATACATACATCTACCTTATTTATGTTAAAAGCAATAAAAAGGTATACTTAGCATGTGCAGGTGGCCATGCAAACTCAGAACTAGATGTGCCAACATGTAAGAATGGAAGATGAAACACTGCTGATCAGCGTCACAACTCAAATAACATGAGAAAAAGAAAATAATCCCATTTACAGCTGCAGAAAAATCTCTCTCTCTTAGTGCTTCTTCTAGTCCAAACTTCTTGCTGTCTCTATATACATACAAGTAAAATTTAACATATATATATATATATATATATATATATATATATGTGTGTGTGTGTGTGTGTGTGTGTGTGTGTGTGTGTGTGTGTGTGTGTGTGTGTGTGTGTGTGTGTGTGTGTGTGTGTGTGTGTGTGTGTGTGTGTGTGTGTGTGTGTGTGTGTGTGCACGTGTCTACACAGTTAGGCAACCAGCCATTGCTCTGCTATATTCATCTGTGCAATCCAAGGAGTCTGTTGCATTTTGCTAAGCATAAGTACAATTTTATACTGCATTTTGCACTTTTAACCTGCATTTTTGCTGTATTGCTGATTTTTTAAAATTGTTCTTGCTGATTTGTTGCACTTTTTGTTTGTTGTAGCATAGACTAGATTCAGACCTATTGAATCTGGTTCTGTTTGTTAAACTGAGCACTAAATCAGGCTATTGTTTGCTGGAGAGGGTCCCTTGCACCCTTGTGGTAGGGCAATGCAGTTAGGCCTCATCTGATTGAAGGTTGCTGGTGCAGGACTCAGTTTCGAAGTTTTGTATTGGTTAAATTGTTTAATTCAGTTTGGTCACTGTTTTAACACAGCTCCACAGAGTTAGGAGACCAGCCACTGCTCTGCTGTATTTATCTGTGCAATAAAAGGAATCTGTTGCATTCTACTAACCATAAGTACAATTTTATACTGTATTTTGGACTTTTAGACTGTATTTTTTCTATATTGCTGATTTTTAAAACTGTTCTTGCTGATTTATTGCATTTTTGTCTGCTGTAGCATATACAAGATTCAGATCTGCTGAATCTGGTTCTGTTTGCTAAATTGAGCACTAAACCAGGCTAACTTTTGTTACAGAGGCCCCCTCCTGCACCCTTGTGGCAAGAGAGTGCAGTTAGGACTCATATGATTGAAGGTTGCTGGCAAAGGACTCAGTTTTGAGCTTTTTTATTGGTTAAATTAATTCAGTTTGCTCGCTGTTTTAACACAGCTCCACAGAGTTAGGTGATCAGCCACTACTCTGCTGTATTCATCTGTTTATGCGTAGTGCACCTCCATGTACCATCACACAGTGGAGGTAATCAGTGGTAGTTATAGATGCAAAAACTTCAGTAGATAAATTTTCTTCTAGTAGCTGCCCGTGATCTAACTCAAAAGTCCTTAAATTGCACTTAGCTGCTCAGAGAGCACTTCAACTGTGCTTTTGCCCTTTAAACAGTCGCCAAACCACCAAATCTACAGTAATATCATACCATTTGGAGAACCCCTGCCAGAATAGACCCTTTATAGAGCAATGCCATTAGTATAGATCCTGTCTAGAGCACCCAGTTATACCACAACCCCTCCATTTTCTCTCTCTACTGTGAAAACAGGATTCAACCTAGCATTGCGGATGGTCAATTTCCCTCCATTTCTCCTAGCAACCTGATTGACATGGGTATCCTGAGACAGTGTAGCAACTGCTTCATGTACACTGACAACCCTATACTCCTAAATCATCGAAGTACAATTTGTGCAAGATGCATCTACACTAAGAATCTGGAATCCTTGGTGTCTCTAGCCCACAGAACAGTAACACACTGAACAGGTTGTCAGCTCACATACTATACCTGCTACGCAAACCATGCACTCAACACATGAAGTGTCATATGTGGAGGCATTCACCAGAAACCTATCTAAACACCAGAGACCTTCTGAACATAAACATGCTACAACTAATACAGCACCTACAGCACTCAATACCCATAAAAACACAACCACCAGTGTCTCACCAAATAAGCCCATAAGGCAAAGCACATTTAAGCCAATTTTTTAGTCATAGGTGACTGCATTGTGAGACACACAGATGTCTCACTCACCAGGCTGAACAAAGAAAAGGTTGCAGTCAGCTGCCTATCAGGTACCAGGATCCATAAGGTCACACATGCACTCAAGTCACTCAACAACAAGTACCGTTATTAATCTGTCATAGTTCATTTCAGTATGAATGACTTGAGATGTACTTTACTGGACTATATGAAGAGATGCATCACTGAACTCTATGAATATGTGTCCCAGGTAAGTATGTCCCTAGCCTTGAGCAGCATTATACCCTCACCTGGGATGATACCACAATATAAACAAAAAATGATGGACTTCAACAATTAGCTTAGTTTCTGGTGTCATTCTAAGGGGAACCAGTTCCTGTCAGACTGGGAAGACATGGTTGATAGACCATGCTGCTTTGCCAGAGATGGTCTTCACCTATCACCTCTAGGCTTTCAGTTACTGGCTAAGGCACTTGCCTCCCTCCATAGTGCCTTTTTTAGGCAGGGTCTGAAGAACAAAATTTCTGGTGTGAAAATATCACTCACAAATACATTAAATATTATGCTGGTAAATGCTAGGTAGTTTAAATCAGAAACTTCACTCTCTGGAAGCACTCATCTCACTGGAAGATGTTGATGTCTGTGCAGTCACAGAAACTTGGTTTAGGGCTGCAGAGAGTACCCTGGCCTTCCAAGGCTACAATGCCTTCCACACTTTCATAATGCAAAATGAATGTGTGAGAACAAAAGGAGGAGGATTATCTATCTTCATCAAAGATAAATACACCTCTAGATTGGCTAGACAGGAAAACTTCATGGAGTTACTCCAAGTTCAACTAACTGTGGGTAAGACCCTCCTTCAAGTCATCATTAGCTATCGGCACCATTCAATGAACCAAGATACCCACGCTACTTATTTGGACTTGCTTGAGTCAATCAAATTACAACCAAACACTCTAGTCATGGGCAATTTTAACTATCTTTTCATTGACTGGTAAACTTATACAAGTATCAGCATGCACACACAAAGGTTCCTGGACTTTGTTAACACTAATGCCCTGGAACAAATAGTATGCAACCCGACAAGGGGTTCAAATATTCTCATCCTGGTCCTCACCAACATGGGTGACCATTCTACCACCACAAGTATAGGACCCTCACTAGTTAAATCTGATCATAATTCAGTCACATTTGAAGGTGCTATAACACTGGAACCCCTCTTAGGTGAAATCAGGCTGAAAAATTTCACCAAAGCTAATTATGCCCTCCTAATGGATGACATACATAATTTTAACACTCCTAATCCCACAGATGCTATTGGCAACTATACTAAGGTATACACAAATGCCCTATACAAACACTTACAAAAATGTATTGACACATCTGTAACTGATAGGATCAAAACAAGATCATCAAGAAAAAAACAAGCCTCTCTGGTGGACATCTAGCATTAATAAGTTATACACCAAGAGGAAGAAGTTGCTGTCTAAGAATAAAAAAAGAGAAGTCCCAGCACTGGAAGAACACTCTCTTCTGCTTGAACAAACAAATAAGGCAACTTCTAAAATCCTCTAAGGGCAACTTCAAAAAAGAAAAAAATAGCAACCCTAACTGAGGATAACCATAAGACATTCTTTAGCTATATCTGCAACCTAAAAAGTAGGACCCAGTTGTATGGTGAACTAGCTGTGGATGACATCATACACATTGATCCTGTGAAAACAGCTAACCTATTAGCCAACAAGTTTGGTGAAAATTTCACCCCCCCATCTCCATCAAACATTCCACAAAGCATTCCATCTACATTTCTCTCACCTTGCATCTCCAAAGAGCAAGTCATTAATGCTCTCTCCAAGGCCAAAAACACAGCATCTATAGGACCAGATGCCATATATAGGGGATCTCCAAACCCTTGATCCAACCCAGTTTTTTTTTCAAAGGCAATCATGTGTGTTAAACCTGGTGGACTTCCTCTAAAACGCCACTAGAGCCATATACAAAGGCTAATCTGTGCATACAGCCTACCTTGACTAAGCCAAGGCCTTTGACACAATCCCACATTTGGGCATCATTGATAAACTCTCCCAGTTGAATATCAACCCGTATGTTGCCAGGTGGGCTGCTAACTGGCTTACTGACAAATCACACTCAGTCAAAGTTTAGGACTTTACCTCAACCAACAGATATCTCACCAGTGGGATTCCACAGAGGTCAGTGCTGGGCCCACTATTGTTTGGAATATACTTCTCAGAAGTTTAGGCCAAAATAGAGGGGCTGTGGCTGACTAAGTTTGTTGATGATTGCAAATTAGGTGCAATTGTTGAATCCCCAAATGATGTCAATATATTTCAAGCGGGACTTACACAAACCAATGACTGGTGCCAAAGCCATGGACTCAAACTCAATGCTAAAAAATGCATCATCATCCACTTTGGTAATAATGATATCCCTGCAGACTATCATATAAATAATACTACCCTAAGTAACAACTCAGTAGTGAGCGACTTGGGAATGCAAGTTGACTGTAATCTAAACTGTGACCACCATATGTCTAGTGTGGTAAGGAAGGCATTCTGCATTTCACACCTCATTAGCAAAGGCATTGCCTCAAGAATGAAGGAGGTCATAACACCCCTGTACTTGACCCTCATCAGGCCAATGATTGTATACAGTGCTCCCTTTGCTACGTACCTTACAAGGCATTTGCAGCAACATGAGAGACCTCTGATATTTCTAATCAAGAAAATTCAAGGTCTCCAGCATGTCATAAATTGACAGACCAAAGTCACTGTTCCTGTACTCATTAGCATACTGACTACTTAGAAGAGACTTGCGCCTGGCCTACAGAGCAATGTTGGATCCAAATATAATGGACATGCTGCACATCTGGAAATCAGATGGGACAAGGGTCACCTGATCCAGGAACCTTAAACTGGCCTGCAACATAAATAGGACCTGCTGGAGAGACAGATATGTCTCTCAGATGTTGCCATTCCTCTGGAATAGGCTATAAATTCATATTAAACAAAGCACTTCTATAACTGTTTAGGCATAGCCTGTATGACTAGATGGGAAACAATAAATTCCTGATGGGGATTTCACCTATGACCCTCCTAGATATGGGCAGTCATTGCTAACTAAGATTGGGAGTTTAGGTAAGATCCTTTATATTGCATTTATCTTGTGTTATTTTGGGTAAACATGGCTGGGTTTATATAGACCTTCATGTCAACAGCCCAGTAACAACCTATGAACCTATACCTGGAAGTTCTGCAGTTGAATTATCCTCCACATCAACACCAACATCAGCAGTTCTGTGTGAACCCTGTGCTGTGCTGTCTGGATCTGTGACAATAAACAGGCACTCCTTTGTTTCAGTCATTGGTGATTTGTTAGCAGGACTTCCCCTCATAGTCATACTTTAATGGGCAATTGCAGCCACCCTATGTCTTACTTGCATGATCATGTCACTGGTCTTAAGTCTTTTTTATTAGATTGGTACGGTCATGGCTTCCTTCACCAACTGACATGATTGGCCATCTGCTCCCAAATACGGTCACAGGAGGACTTGTCACCTCTGCCTCTTTCTAAGAGGTATGCACCATGTTGACATAATGTATGGATGATCACTGCATTCTCTTTGTCACTGTGTTGTGGTGTGCAGGGTGCAGATGTATTCAGCACCATAGCCCTATATAACAGGAAACATAAAAGGAAAATGTAAATAAAAGTAAGCCACAATTGATTGTTAACAAAATCAAATATGTATGAATGTATGCATCTATCATGATCAAAATAATTGAAAAATAAGGCTCTATATGAGTGCATACAAGTTAATGTAGAACACTCCACAAAAAAGGAAAGTAAAAACAATGGTATAAATATGTAAGGATGACAACAGTTGTGTAATGTGTAGTACATTGCAGAATTAACAAAGGTAATTTACGTTTCAAGTAAAAATGCATAAGACTTTAATGGGATAGCCACTTGTGTAGAGAACAAGCAGGTATATATGACAGGCTTAACACATTTGGTGGGCTAATAATGCAAATTCCCCCTGACCTTGATAATAACTTGTACAACAATCTCCTGCAATAACTAGTCAGCTTGCCAGATAAAGATTTCTATAATGGCAGGTAACATTCTTTACCAACAGTTTTCATGGGCAAGAAACAACTGATATACATGGCTATGCCAATAGCAAGGGAGACAAAGGCAGACAATAAATCAATGAGAGTATTGTGAAATGTAATCCATCAGTAAGGTTGAAATAAAGCATTTTATTCAAAAAAAAAGCAACATAACCTTGCAGCCAGTCAGATGTTAAACATGATTTAAAAACAAATGAAATGAAGTGCAAACGGAGTTAATGCTCTACTGTAGACTAAACAAGGACCCAAATAACATAAAAAACAGTCCGTAGAGCAAAGCAATGATGAAGTCTTGAGGAAATTCAAAAGTTTATTTATATAAAACCAAATACAATTGATTTAAAAGTTGCAGCCATATTTACACATGACTTAAAAATCATAAAACATTTCAAAGCCACAAATAATCCTATATAAAGGGCAAATATATGCCTATATAAAATGCTGCTTCTTGATAATGCATATGTCTGAATAATGACAAATAGTGTATTTTGATGCCTGGTGGTACATCAGCCCTGAACTTGATAATCCAGTTTATCTCACGGGTCTCAGTATAGTTCTCAACATCCCGGATATATGTTCCAGTATCCTGAATCTAAATTCATGATCACTGCCATATTCACTAGTATGTTTGGCAAGTGCATTTGTCAAAATGCCTTATGATGCTAAATATACTATATCCTTGATATAATTGCAAAAGCAGTTGTTTGAGGTTCTTTCTATGAACAAACTTAGGTCCCTCACCTACTAGTCTGTTGATGGATGGATCTACAGATAGAACATGCCAACATCATCTGATCTGCACTGGATGGGGTTGCAACTGTATCTATGTAAAAGCTGGAAGCACCTTCTGAAATGGTAATGGATTCCAAGTCTTCCAATCCTATATCAAATTTAGTATCAATGGGTGTGTACCTGGACGCATATTCTTGTGACTATCTTTCCTATATAAACCTGTATTCACTAAACCTCCGTCCATCTTCTCTACATATATCCAAAGGGACTCATTTAATTGTCATGATTTAAAAACAAATGTCAGTATAAAGCACTCTGAATCCACTCTCCCCTACTATGACTCAAGATCCTTCTCTACATGATTACCTTTGTGTAGTGCAAATGCACCCATCTAAGGACTGTGACTATGCAAATGAGGAGTGACCTCATTAGCATTCATGAATTGCTCAATCTGCACTAAGTTCAGAGCAGGTAAACATGTTGTAAGGACCCGCACAATTGTGTACATATACAGTAGCAGTGCAAGGATAAGTATTGAGAAATGTTTCCTGCTATGGGTGTGCAAGTGTGAATGATTTGTCTGACTGCAGAGCAATCAGTGTTTCACAGTCAGTCCTCTTTGATGTATACTTACTGGAGATGCGCCAGGGAAAAGAGGCTTAGAAGAAAGTCTGTGAGTAGATTAGCTGGCTTAGGACAGCATTATTCCTAACATTTCTATAAATTGTTTATGATCACACTTTGTGCATCTGAGTAAAAGTTTGTCTATAATTCTAATGAAGTACTTTACTCATTGAAGCAGATATCAAAAGCAATGCAAATGAGACTGCAGTGTTGTTAAATATGCATAGATAAGTGAATGATGCTCACAAAACACAGGGAAGAAAAGAGCTGCAGTGTTGCAAATATTTGTTTTATATGGTGTGAGGAAATATTATCTTAGATGTTCCAATATCTCATTTATTCACACATCTAATGGCAAACTACAAACAATAACTTTCAGAACGTAATTCTGTTGCACCTTTATTGTGAATTAATAGAATGTCACAACTTGAGTGCATGTAATCTACTTTTTCTTCTTCCTAGTATATATCTATGTATGTTTCAATTAGTGATAATAATGTCAAGTGTATGTTGTTAATGGCCTAGTGTGATGGTTCATCTCCAGAGTGAGTGCTGTTTAAGTGAATGTTTAAAGAGGCTCTGTGTATGTTGCAAAACAACAAGGCTGAGAAATCATTACAAATATGCATTTTAACTACTTGTTGGCATTGCACACTCTGGACTGCTAGTATTCTCTAGCAGTGAATGAGTGTTCACTTCTTAAAATAAAAACTGACAAATTAAATTTGGAATGTTGTAAGTGCAATTATGACTGGTGCTGGTGTGCTTTTGTCATCACTCTGGAAAATACTTGAGTGAAGAAATTCCTCTAATCAGTTAGCTATCTTTGAAGCACAAGGTATACATCAAGTTTTCTTAGAGAAAGTGACCACATAATACAAGTTCAAATTCAGTTTACAGGTATTATTTTCTGAATGGATTCAGAATAAATACTGACACCCAATGTTATAAATCAAAGAAACAGGCTAAAGTCTGTCATAAATGCTAAAAATCTTACCTGCAAGCCATGCGAGTTGATGTTACAAATATGCTGTTTCATTATTAATAACAGTAGATGCTATGGATGCTGTAAAATGTGACATTTTGTAGAGTGTAATAACGCAGAAGCAGTAACATGAGTAATGTGGGCATATGTGTTATATATGCTGGAGAAGTTATCCATATCTCACAATTAATCATCATGACAATAATGTATTTTATTGTAAACATTTATGTCATGGGTAATTGTATATGCTGTGCCACGAGTGATCTCCTCTATGTCCCCTTTCTGAACAATTGTTATTACATGAAATCCTGATGATGTATAACCAAAATGCTACTTGTAATGTGACAATGAGATAATAAACGGATGATTGTGTCATGTTAATGACACAGCACATATATCATTAACATGACTGTTTAATGTTAATCACATATGTGTTGTGTTCCATGCTATATATATGTGTTAGTTTGACATACAAATTATTGTTTAATATTTTTGTTTGACATACAAAGTATTGTTTAATATTTTGTTTGATTTTTTGCATTGCTTGCCACTCAGCAGTGTAAACATAGTTTACAGTGGAAGGAAAATAGTGAACATGTTTAATTTTGTCTGTTTTCTATTGCACAAACTAGCCTAACTCTAATGTGCAGCCATAGCACTCTTGATACTGCTCAGTGAAGAAAATGCACCTGCTAATTAACTTTAATATGGCATGAGGTATAAGAAAAAATGGTTTAGAAAAAGAGGACAAGTGCTGCACAATTTGAATCCAATTTACAGAAAAGTTTAAAAGAGGAGGTGTGAATAAATATTGACACACATTTTGGTATATGATAAACTTGCTGCTGGCAACTCAGCTATCTCAATATTGCTAATAACATAGGAGCTGTTGTCTGTCCCCTTTCCTACTGTTTTGCAGTACATACAATCCTGATAATGTATGCTAGAAATTAAAGTTCTGATGTGGCAAGGAGATGTGAGAAGGATAACTGTGACACTGTAATGCACTGTTGCTCTGATATTTCTAGCTACACCCCCTGATTGTTTTAATACTCCTTTCAGTTGTATTCTATTTTTTCTTTTTTTTATATAATGTCTTTAATGCCTTTTACATTTGTGCTCAACTGGGAAAGGTGCTTAGCTGGAAGAAAAAAGTGAAAACTTTAATTTGAGCTGCCTTCTGTAGTGTAAATAAGCCTGGTGCTACTGCATGGCTGTTATCACTCTGGATAGTACTCAGTGAAAAAAATGCACCTGTTAGGTAGCATTTTCTGTAGCAGAAGGTGCAAGTGCAACAAGCTTAATGAAAAGGAAGAGCAGGGTTTGAATCCAGTTTCCAAATAATTTTGAAAGGGTGTCAGAATGACATTTTTCAGAAATAATTGATTATTAAGGTAATACTAATTACAAATGAGTATCATAACTATATTTATTGCAAAAATGTATCATTAATGCTTGCTATATTTGGCCAATGTAATGTGTGTAAATTATGTTAAATATGTCAATTATGACATTACGTTTAAAATATACTTGCATAGGTATGATGTGCAGAATAGTTTGTTGTAATTATTATGACTCATCACATACCATAAGTATGTGTTTAGGACAGTATGTCTTGTGAAGCATGTACGTAAGATACCCCACCATCTATTATGCAAGTCATTCAACTCCATGCATTTGCAACAACAAATACTGTTTTTTACATAGAATTCCAGTCCCATAACTACTTAAAGACACATGCAACAGGCATATCAGAAGTAGACCACCATTAATTTTCAAATTGCTATAGTCTACTATGTTAAAAATTAAGGTCTCCTGTGGTACTGACAATTCATAAGCAAAACTTAACACCTTATCCTTCATTTTCTCATGGGTTCAAATCCCAGGTAGTACTACTCAATCTTATTAATGTTTAAGTGCCAACAACCCAATATGTAACAAGTCATACCATTTTCCCCATCCAATAATGATGAACACCATAAAGCATTTCAGTGTTTAATGTTGAAACATGTGTCAATAGGTTGATCAGCATATATGGCCAAGACTCACTGTCGTATTTCATAGTCCAGGATTTTTGTGGCACTCATCATTTAGTGCTATAGCTGGAGGCTGCTGCAAGGGGATTATACCAGGCTTCAGTATAAGTCTGAGGCTTGGAATAGCTTGACCAAGGCTGTCTCACGTGCAACTGGCATTCCACATACTGGGGGACCAATGTCATCACCAATACAGTGAAAAGGAAAGGTACAATCAGGACATCCTGAGCCAGTGGGTATATGGATTTAAGACTAAAAAACACCTCTCAGAGGTTTATTGTGACCCTTCAATGGTCTATGATATAGCATATGATTATCCAGCAAAAGCATTTAGTTATATATATATTTTCTTTTCTATACTGTACAGCTGCAGAAAATCATGGGGTCTATCAGGGTAGACTCACCTCAGAGAGGCATGGGGTATGTATGCATCAGGTCTGAATGCAAGAAAGAGAAATATTTTCAGCTCATCACAGAATATCATCTTCAGCAGACAAACTTTAACTTTTATATTAAGCTTACATAACTGCTCCAATAGCTCTTGGTTATTTATTTGGAAATGAGTACATCAGCTTAATTGTATTTGTGTTCAGTATCCAGAAGCAGACATTATTTTTTTTCAGTATAGTATTTATAAAATATTAACTGCAATAATGCATGACATTAACAATGCAATGTTTGTAAATGCACTTAACTTCAAAATCAGGTATCTGATATTGCATAGTCAAATACATGTTTCTAGCTGTCATATCATATAATTGTGATTGTTTGATTTTATGATACATTAATCTCTTCCCATAATATCTGGAGGAGACAAAGGCATAGATATGCATTTCTCATATTTGTTTAAGTACTGCAATAATAAAATAATGTAAAATTCTCATCTCCACCCACCCTATTTTTTACACACACACACACACACACACACACACACACACACACACACACACACACACATATATATATATATATATATATATATATATATATATATATTTATTTATTTATTTTTAATACATTGTTGCTGAAAACAAAATGACCATCAGCACAGGGAGCCACAATGACCACTTTGGTTTGGTTTCCATTCTCCACAGATAGTTGCAGTGACACCGCCAAAGGAAGCACAGACACCCAGCACATCTGGGTCACAATCTGTCAGTGTTGTCTCCACAGCTCCTGCCCTACTTGCTCCATTTGTATCAGGCATTTCTGCCCTGGCTGCTGCTGAAGTTGTACTAGACATACAGTACTAGTGGATGTGGTGCTTTTTTCACACATCAGGAGCTGGCAGTTCTTGTGGAGGGTGTAATGGAGAGAAGCCTTGGTGCCCGAATCAGCAGGTCTGAAAAGGTCAGGTATCATATTGTTATATTGATGACTTGTCCTGCACTGATCCAGACATCTGGCACAAGAGACAGTGATGTTCTCAATTTGGATTTTGATGCAACTCCACTGTCCCCTGCCTATCCCAAGTCATGGTGTTCACCTCTGTCCTACCCTCTGCTTGCCCCATTTTGACCAGTATCTTATCAACCCCTTTTTCACATGCTTAATCTGGTCAAAAAATAGAAGCAGATACAACATGCATGGCCAGAAATAGACCATCAAAAAGCCTCCACTTTTGTCCTCAGCATTTGTGCAAAGTTGACATCATGCACCATTGCTAGGTGATGGTGAATGGTGTTTCACGTTGTGCTAGTCCATTTAAATTCATGAATATGTGCTTAAATCCACTGCATTATAGGAACACAGTGTAAAAGCATTACTTTGAAACAGTTAGGGTAACATTTCTTAGGCTGCTTGATGCGATGAACAAGAAGTTCCTGTGTGATGTATTGAAATAATACTCCTGTCTGTAGACTGATGTTTTTGCATCGTGTCAGTGGTTCAATTACAGCTTTATATCAAATTATCTCATGTCATTTTATATTTCTGTCATATGTTTAACTGCAAATGTCTGTATTTATCTCCAGATACCACATTTCATGAACATATCATTTGAATAGTGCTACAAGAAACCATTTGAAAAAAATCCGTCTGCAACAGAGAGACTTAGTAAACCACACTTATCCTGTTTAATCTTGTTTCTACTCTTGTTTCTGCTCTCCTACCCCTTCTTGCTCCCTATATAAAATTTGTTATTGTACAGAACATGAGGAAACAGCTAAGAATAACAAACCATAAAGATGGCCTTAAATGTACCATTGACAAATGTCTCTATATTTCTCTCTCCATCTCTCTCTCTCTCTCTCCACCTGTTCTGCTTCAGTAAGTTGTCACTGTCCCTTCATTTGTGCTATTTAAATTATGTAAATTAGGAGTTCCTTAGCGGTGTGTGCTGTAATAATATTCAGCTATATAGACTGATTTTTGCTTATTTTCAAGGGTTCTAATTCAGGCATATGTTTAACTGTTATTGAGTGCTTTTATTAAGCTATTTTATACGTAGCTGTTGCATAGATATAGTTTTGAGCCATCATTATTCTGCTTCTGTCATAATCTGCATTCTACCTGCCTCTCTCTCCCCCATGTATGTCTCTTCCCCCTTTTGTGCCATCTGTTTCTCTCCTTGGCATTTGTGCAATGCCTGGCATCTGTAAGTTAGAGAGGAATGAAAGTACATAGTTTACAGCAAAATCTTGTAAGTGTTTGCCTTCAGATGCATCACTCTGTATGTACAGACAGGCTAATGTTCTTTGTACAGGCTGAAGAGCTGAATGTTCAACATGTTGGATGTCCCATTTGCAAATATTGTTAAGAAGCATTATGTAGTGGATCAATTAGTATGCTGCTGGCTGTAATGTACACCTAATATAATGTTAACATTGTTGTTACTAATGAAGCCTGATGCCTACAGCCTCCCTTGCCTAATTGTTTTTTTGCTGTCCCTTCAAACTAGTAAAATTAAGGTTGTGAAATAACGTTTTCTGTGAGGTGTGTCGACATATCTATAAAATGCCTTTGGCATACTGTCATGGGTTTAAATCCAGAAATATGGGATTTCATTTGTGCAAGGCTTGGCATGGAGCATCATAAACTAGTGCAAATTTCCATTCTAATTTCAGTACCTCAAGATCTGATTACACATATGGTAATACTTTACCATCAGCCAAGCAAATGAGCTTAGCAGTTGTGCACCTCAGAGAAAGAGTTTAAAAAAATTAGAACAAAGTATGATGTGAGCACGTTGTACCACTTCTGTATTGGTTAATGGAGTTTTGAAAACAACATCTCTGGATTTCATAGTGATGTTGACTCAATTATTTCATCTGTTACTATATGTCTGCACAACTACATTTACACTTGCAACTTTGTTACAATAGTCTGTAAGCTTTTTACACACTCATCATTTCAGTGAAGTTTTAATACTTACAAATGTACATTTTCATGTTTAAAGTCAGACTGCTCCTGTGGCACTTTTTATTCATACTGTGTTCTCTAGACTAAGTAAATTGCTACATCGCTGCTCAAATCTGACAGTGGTGAAAAATTGTGTGTGCGTGGTTCTAGTGTCAGAAAAGTAAAACTTCAACAACAGATATGCCGTGTCCACTTCCACTCAGGAGAAAAGTTTAACTTTGGATACAGCTCCCTTTGCACTTTATCCAACTTTTAATCTCTGCAATACACTGATCATGCCATCCTGTAAAAAGTGCACTCTATCCCCTAAAAGTCAGACTTCTTCTCTGGTGCTTGCAGTTAATACTGTGTTCATTAGATTTTGTAACTAGATAGGTAGGAGGTTTAAATTTCACAGTGGTGAATTTGTGTGTGTGGCTTACTTATCAGGTGCAAATAACTTCTTCAACAGATGTGCTGTATCTACTTCCACTCAGGAGCAGCATTTAAACTGGGAAAGTACTCCCTCATCCCCTATCCTACTTTTAATAAAAAACATCTTCTCTACAATACACTTGTGAGGTCATGCTTTTATAAGTGCACTCTTTCACTATAAAAGTCAGATTTCTGCTGTAGCACTTGAGGTTAATGGTATGTTCTGTAGGTTCAGTAACTAGATAAGTTGGGGATTCAAATACAACAATTCTGAATTTGTGTGTGCGTGTGTGTGTGTGTGTGTGTGTGTGTGTGTGTGTGTGTGTGTGTGTGTGTGTGTGTGTGTGTGTGCGCGCGCACGCACATGCATCTCAATATTCAGGTATGTGTAGCTTCATCAGCAAAAGTGTTATATCTATACTGTGTTCTCTAGGTTCTGCAACTAGATAGGGGGTTCAAATTCAACATTGCTTAAATAGTGTGACTGTGTGTACTATCATGTGCAACTGACTTTGTGACAGCACCTCTTATGTAAACTTCAACTTAGGAGACATATTTTCACTGGTAGAGGGTTACCCTATAAGTTTACAGCATTCCCAGGCAAAACCCATTTTTTGAAACACAGTGATTGCATCATGTTTTCAAAATACAACTAACTCACAGTTGTAGTATGGCTTAACCTGTGACCCTGGCTGTTGATACTATGCTGTCTAGACTTTGTAACTAAATTGAGAGGTGGTTTGAATCCAACAAGAACTGACTACTGTATGTGTTTTTCTGTGACACTATGTGGAACAGGCTTCTAATGCACATACGATGTGTACCTGTGTAGTGTTATTGTGTTCTTCAACCCTTTTTTCCTTTTTAACAGAAACATTACATATTAATCAATGATGATGTTCTCCATTCAAATGTGCACCAAGTCATACTTGTAAACCAACATCTGGTGTGACATATACAATTCAGCCAATGTTCTGTACCTTGTGATCTTAGGTAGTCAGTTCAAATCTAGCCATTACTCTTTAGACTCAATTGTGTCACTATAACTGTGAATGTGCATGTAGACAACAAAGTTGTCACCTAGCAATCTGCTGTGTTCATGCATAGATGAGGATTCTTCTTACAAGAACTACTGCTTATTTTTTTCACAGATAAATGCTTTTTTGATAGTCATGATGCCATATGATGAAATGTAGGTTTCCTTAGAGATGTACTAAGGCTTCTCCAGGGGTGTGAGGAAATAAGGCAATGTTATGTATGGTTGCTTTTCTACTGTCACAGTAACAACTGCAGTATGCATCTCATGTGTTTGGGTATACCAAGTATCAGGCAATTTTGTGTGAAAAATAGACATATAGCAATAGCCTTTCAACAATTTACAGGCACACATATGCTTTGCAGCAATTACATGATGTCATACCTTCAAATACCCAAATATCTCACCATTGCAGTAACAACTGTACTGCAGCACATTTATTTTTTTCACAGAATCATGTAGTTTCTGCCATCTGTACTCATCCCTCATTAGACCCATTATAGAATACAATGCTCCATTTGGTATGTACCTCACAAGACATCTGCAACAACTAGAAAGACCACAGAAATACCTCACAAAAAGAATCACAGGCATAAAGCAGATGCCTTATGCTGACCATTTAAAGAAACTCCAGCTATACTCTGTCGCATATCACCTACTCAGAGGCGATCTCTGCCTAACATACAAGCCATGTCAAACCCAGAGTTGCTGGACATGCTACACTTAAAGAAATCCCAATCCCTCCAAGCCACAGGCTCCAGGGATCTTAACCTTGTCATCACGATGAATAGAACTTGCTGGAGGGATAGGTTCCTGACCCAGAGACTCCCCATACTCTGAAACAGGCTGCCCATACATGTCAGAGAGAGCACCTCATTGGCCATCTTCAAGAGGAACCTTGACGATTGGATGGGAGATAGGAAATTCACCCTGGGAATCACATAAGTAGACATGCTATACAGGGGTCCAGGAAAGTAAATATTTGTGGGAAGCAATAGCCAGGGAATCATTATGGCTAGGCTTGTATAGGCCCTAGGGCCAATAGGCAATACCTACCTATGAATCACATAGGTGATCAAAACCCACATTGACTGACTGTTAGCACTGTGTGTCCTTATACTGTTATGCATAAAATACATCTACCACAATTATAATGTGTACAATTACAGTGGGAGAGGCCCCATACATTTTATCTCACACAAATTGCTTGCAATGCAATTATATGATGTAATGACTTCACATAGTTGGAATCTCACAATTATGTTAAAACTTTTTCTGTGACAAATGCCATTCTTGTTGTTAGTTGGTGGATTTACATAGGTTACTGTTCAATTCCAGCAAAGGGCAACATTATATAAATATACTGATGCTACACAAACTACACTGTATCTAGTTAATATTACCTATTTTTATGCTGGAAAAGCAAATATAAATGCCTTCAGGTGGATTCAATAAAGTCTACACAGTCATTTTTCATCATGTGTATGTTGCGGAGTGATACACACATGGCTGCAAATATTTTTAGATTCAGTAATCTCCATGTAGTAGCGCTACATGGAGATTACTGAATCTAAAATATTTGCAGTCATGTGTGCATCACATTGCAACATACACATGATGAAAAATGACCATGTAGGAAGGGGCCATGGTGGTGCAGCAGTTAGCACTGTTGCCTCACAGCAAGAGGTTCTCCCATTTGATTCTTGGCTGGAGTGCCTTCTGTGTGGAGTCTGCATGTCCTTCCCACAGTCGTATGATGTTTAAAGACATGCAGGTAGGTGCGTGCATGAATGGGTGTGCCTTCTTTGAAGGTTGGGCATTGGACTGGCAACTCAGCACTGTAAAATCCACTGCCAATCATCAGTGGACCGGAGTTCCGCTGTGGTGACCCCTAACCGGGAAAAGCCGAAAAACTTTAATCTCCATGTAGTGGCACGCACTCATACGCAAACAAGGTAAATACTGTGGCATGCTAATTACAGCATAAGTAGCTGGGTTGTATGCTAATCAAGCAAACCAACACAGTGGAGCAATTCAACAAGCTCTATAGCAACTGTGTAGACTGTGCTGGTGTTCCCCGTGTATTCAAAAACTTTTCAAATACAGCCATAGAAAAGAGTCTACACAGGCAGTAGAGCAAGTAAACGTTAGATTTGTACAGAACTGACCTTAACATGTGACAAGAGACATATACATCCCATTCTATACAGGGTAAGTGCTGCAAAAGGAGAGTAACAATAGCAACATATACTGTTTAAGTGCCATGACATAAATGTAGCTTCACTCCCCCACCCCAAGTGAAGAATACATTTGCAACTAATGCAGACAGACAAAACTGTAAACCCCATGAAATAGACTATTCCTAATGGCATGTAAGAATATGCAGTATGTAGCTGATGATATACAGGCATATTTTCTCAAAAACAGTACTTTTTTGTGCAGATATATGGCAAAGTAATACCCTCCCTCGCTCCCTTGCTACATGGTTACCAACCAAGTAGATTCAGATTTTCCGCATGCTAAAGGTGCAATTGAGGTCTGAACTCATTAGAATTGCTGAGTCACAATAAATTGGAACTGTGTCGGGATGTTCACATTGTGTAGGCACTTCTTCAGTGTTTGTTTTCAATGGATGACAACAGTGAATGATGATATCAGGGGGTGTGTCAGTTTAGACTTACAGAGGTCTACATGTAGGTCTGTGAAGGGTAAAAATGCAAGTAAGCAGTGCACACTTCACAAGTTCTTTATCATTAAGACATAACCTCCTCTTCATTTGTTGGAAAAATGTGTTGTTTCTGTCAGCTTTAAGTACTTTTTTATTATTTTGGTCATTGTTTACAATATACAGTGCAATCACAGCAAACAGAGGAATGACTGTTAGGCTTCCCTGTGCTTGTTATGTGACTATTTCTTTGGCAGGATGTGATTGTGTAGGGTTAGACGATAGATGGTTCTGGGTTCTAGTGTGCAACTTTTTCTTCATGTTTTGTTCTCCATGTTTGCACTATATCATGGGAATGGAGGAAAGTAGTAACAGTTGTGTCTGCTTACCTTATTTACCTGTAGGTATGTGAAGGTGTGTGGAGGTGCTTAATGAGCAAGCAGCAGGTATGTTTAATAGATGCTAATTACAACATAAGTGGTGAATTGCATGTTAATGAACCAATCCGACATGGTGGAGCTATTCAACAAGCTATAAAACATCCATGTAGATGCCATACTGGTTTTTCCTGCATACTTCAATAGTGTTGGGGTAGAGACACTGAAAATACACAGGGACATAGTGCTATCGGCTGCTGCTGCTTTGATCCATCATGTAAGTGAACCAATTGTCCAGAATATTATATCGGTAAAACCAATAGGTGTTTTAAGAATAGAATTTATGATCACTTGTACAATATTAAAAGAATGGACAGAAACAGTGCATTTTATAGACATTTGGAAAAAACACAGGATGTAACACTTTTAAGTTTGGTATATTAGAACAGATCATACCTAATCCAAAAGGGAGAAACATAAAGACAATACTCGGGAAAGAAGAGGTTAGGTGGCAATTGTTATTAAATGCCACCAACGCCCCTGGATTGAATGATAATATACCTATAAAACCGGTCTTACAAGCAAGGCTGTAGGAAGTGAGGCATAGTTTTAAGAGTTAATAGTGTTAGTAAATATAGGCTGAGACAACCCACATCCCATTAACTTAAAGTTTTGAAGTAATGACATAATGGAATGTTTAGTAAGCACTAAGTTTTAAAAATTTTTATATTGTTTTATAAAGTTACATTCATTTTATATTTAATATATGAATATTACTTATGTTGCAATTTGAAGGTAGTTTAACATGAGTAGTTCAAAAGATACAGTAGTAAAGAAGAGTTTGTCTTGCATTGTTTTTAATTGCCTTAAAATCTCATTGGTGCCTTAGGGTTATTTAAATGAATTGAATGGCTAACAAAGTATTCTGATGAAGTCCACAATTTGTTGAGGATTAAAGTGCTAAATCTCCCTCTTTTTTGTTTTAATAAAGTGAGTTTTATATTATTTGACCGTGATGCTTATTTCTTAGCAGAGGAATACTGTACAATCGTTCAGCTTTGCTCACATTTATTTTCTGTGTTAGTTGGTTGGAGGAATGTTTGGACTCAATATTAACTGTCAGACATTAGCAATACATCTCATGTTTGTGCACTGCTTACATACGTGCAAACAGGTGTATCTTGCATGCATGTACAGCTTTGTAGCCATCACACAAACCTGCTGCAATCTGTGCTATGGAACTGTATATATGATGCTTTATTATTGGTGTTTAATGTCCATTACCTTTGTATGACATAAAACTACACATAGAAACATTGCAAACTATGGGTCTGATCTTACTATACGTCATATATTTACAATATGTGTTGTCCCCCTCCACCCATTATAACCCTGGAGTCTTAGTATTTTTTCCACATATATATCAACCACACTAAAAAGTGTAATATATAATGTTATTTGCTGTCTCATGGACAGGGCCAATTGGCAGTGCTCACAACCTCACTCTACTAAACTCAAACATCCAACTATGCTCAATAAGAGTCCTTGTGTTGTTACACAGCTAGGTTTCTAAACAGTTTAGTGCTATTAGGCTAGTAGCCTCATATGACACTATGAAGCTATTTACCTATGCAGGCGTACCATTGGTTCCCCGCATGCCCTGCTGATGTCATCTACTATAAATGCACTTGCACTCTTGGATAAATCAGACTTGTGTTGTGACCCTTGCATTAAGTACTGTGTTCTCCAGTCTATGCACTTAGGTAGGTGTTCTGTTCTCACTGCAGTTGACTGTGTGTGTCTAGTCAGCAGACTAGACATGGCAACCTACAGTTACTTCTCCAATGGCATGGATTGCCAGCATTTTGACACTTGTACAAACCTACACATCCATTTGATGCAGCCCTTCCAACCTGTTGACTCCCACATGGCCTGCTGATGCCATCTACCATAAGTTCACATGCACTCCTGTATAAATCAGACTTGTGCCATGGCACTTGCATTAAGTACTGTGTTCTGTAGTCTATACACTTAGATAGGTAGGAGTTTTGTTCTCACTGCAATAGATTGTGTGTGTCTATTCAGCAGAGTAGACGTGGTATCATACAGTTACTGCTCCAATGGTATGGATTGCCAGTATTTTGATACTTGCACAAGCCTGCACATCCATTTCATGCAGCCCTCCCAACCTGTTGTCTCCCACATTACCTGCTGATGTCATCTATCATAAGTTCACCTGCACTCCTGTATAAATCAGACTTGTGCTGTGGCACTTGTGTAAAGTACTGCATACTTAGATAGGTAGGGGGTTCTATTCTCACTGCAGTCAAGTGTGTGTGTGTGTGCGTGTGTGCATTTGTGCATACGTGCATGAGTGCGTGTGTGTGTGTGTGTGTGTGTGTGTGTGTGTGTGTGTGTGTGTGTGTGTGTGTGTGTGTGTATGTGTGTGTATGTGTGTGTGTGTGTGTGTGTGTGTGTGTGTGTGTGTGTGTGTGTGTGTGTGTGTGTGTGTGTGTGTGTGAGTTCTGTGAGCTGTTGCTTGACATTACTGAGAGTATTTTATATCACCATGAGGGAACACTTATTCTGGCCTCAACAGACTCTGATGATGTCATCAGCTATATGATAGTTCTGGATATGCAGTAATCCTACCAGGGCATGGGCAGACAGTGGGCTGGAGACTAGGCAGACATGACCTTACTCTATACCAGATACAGTGACATGGCTTTTAATCTATCCACATACATCATTGCATGGTTTGTAGCCTGTGTGTTATGTTGATGAGGTATGGTTTCATTTTGTCGCCTACATACTGCATATGCTAGAATGTATGTAACAATAAAGTGAAACACAGGCTTTTACACTCTATCTGTATGCATTACTTAGAAGTGTACTGATGGCATGGCCATGCTTGTCAAGCCATTTCAAAGGTAGATGTGATTGGCAGGGCGTAAAAATATATAGAAAGGAATGTTGTGTGAGAAATATGCACATGTGTTTCAGGGACAGGTCCTTTGACAGCACCTTTAGCACTTCAAAGATGCATCTGAATGTGGTCCTGGATGTCAGTGTGCCAGTGCAACCCCTGGCAAAGCAAGTTCTTGTGGTTGGGGATGGCAGTGATGAACTGCCACCTGTACCATGCATAGCCCACACCTGTCTACACACCAAGATGTAGAGCTAGCACTCAGCTTGCTTTGTGCATGCACACACTCACATACCAATTTCACCTGGAGAACCTCTACAGGCACACACACACACACACACACACACACACACACACACACACACACACACACACACACACAAAACAGTTACTCATTTTGTCTCACTGCTCATTTGTTGTTTTCTCCAAATGTCTGCCTTCTTCTCCTTCTTACACACACATACTCACCGACCTTTTGTGTCAGCATATGCTTCCTGCCCCCTCCCACACAACACTCTATGCAAGTGATGATAACTGTGCCATATCACTGTGTTCTACCTTTCTGATTCGGAGATACAAGATCTGTGCCTGATGCTCAGGGTGCATAGCTAACTTACTGCTTAGTTTATCTGAATTTGTGGTATTTAACTGATCATTGTATGTTTAATGTTTATTGGCCTTGGAAAGTTTGATAGTTGATAGCATCAAAATGTCACAACTTTATAGTGATTGCTCTTGTGAGGGTTGTAAAATAAGAAACTGCAATATGTATAATTACTTTCTAACATGTCTCTTACAGAATTTTCCAGTCCAAACGTATGGGGCACATCACAGGTCATGCCATGCTATTCAGATCATAGGACTGTATGACAGCATGGCAATTCTTCCCTTTTGCTTAGTTTTCTTAATTTATATTTATTTTTTTTTTTCACTGTTTGTATGATGCGCCATGTAGGGCAAACACTGGAACTGGAAAACTGGGACCACTCAGGAAGCAGAAAAATAGAAGTTATACTGTGTACTATATTCCTGTCAGCATATTCCTGCTATGTGAACTGGCATGCCCTTAACATTTGCCTAAAACACATACACAAAGGCGTGTACATCCAATAACCCTGAAATTTCATTGCTTGCCAATGTTGCACTCTGCTTACCAGTACACATTGCCAAGAACCATGCTTGCACAATGGTAAGCATCATGTAACAATTTCAAACAGTCTTCAACCTCCCAGTAAGTGTGGTAACTGCAATTAGTTGGAAACCATCATTCTACTTTGGTATTGATCTGTGGTAGACACGGCAGACATTTTTGGAGAGAGAGTGAGATTCCGTGCTAAAAGATGGGGTGTCTAGGAGTCCAAAGGGTTTGTTGGAGTCCTAGTGATGGAACATGGGCCCAGGCTATTGCAGAGGGATTATTCTAGCTCAGAGTGCAAGTTAGAGGTATGGAATAGTCTTGGCCAGGCTGTAACCAGTGTTACTGGTAATCTGTGCACTGGTGAACAATGCAGACACCAGTACAATGACCTCCGGAGGAGAAAGAGGCATACCATTGATGGATTGAGGAATGTAGGATTGGGAGAATCCCACAGATGGGACACCCCACAGATGTGTAACTATTAATTACAGAGATTACTTGTAAGAGTTGAAAGTTGAATATAGTCAGGACTGGTATTATTCATGGTATTTCATTCTGTTCTATTTTATCCACAGCTGTCAAACAGAGAGAGAGAGAGAGAAACAGAATGTGAGAACTCATGCTGCTAGATTAGTCTGGATGAGAGAAGCATGTGGGATGTATGCAGCAGAAGAGTACTGTTACTGTAGCATTAAAGTTTAAGATCGTTGTTTGGGGTATCATATGCAATTGTATCAAAGTGAGCATGCATATCTCAACTGTAAAAGCAAATACACATGCATTATTGTGTAGCACAAATGAACAGTTCACTGTTCTAATATCAAACTGAGAAGGCATCTCTCAACTGTAAAAGCAAACTATGCATCCATTAGTGTGTAGGTCATTCCAGTCTTATCGACAGCAGTCAGAGGTTATTGGTTCATATACCACATTCTGAGCTACACAATAATGTTAATTTGTCATCAATATTTTAAGGTAAATTCAAACCTCTATACCAGTGGAAAACATTGCCTGCTGTAAACTGTAAACTGTATAATTAGAAGATGCATATGTGCAATATATGCCCACATCAAGGATTAGTGGCTGCAATCTGCAGTACAGTGTGCATTTGTTATGAGCTGGTTAGTCTTAAAAATAAAAATGTTATTTGTTAGGAGTCGGTATTCTTAAAAGTAAAGTTAACTGAATATAGTCAACTAATCATATCATTGCATCATATGTCACAAGTGAAGTTATTAATGTTATCCCTTTTTTTCTCTCACCCCAACCCTTATCTTTTCTCTTTTTTTTTCCACAGCACAGTGGGATAGACCTGGTCCACAGGATCCGGATAGGCCAGTGGTTCCCTCCGGGTGCAGTGACAGAGGTGGTGATTTTATCCACAGTTGAAATTCTGCTAGTATTCTGCACATATGATAATTTTTTACTGTTGAAGAAATAGATAGCTATGTTTTTCCTACTTCTCTCCTGCACATTCCTGCCCTGCTTTCTCTTTATTTTTTTACCCTGCTTGCTCCCCATTTCACCACTTTCCTATCTTTCCCATTTTCCACACTCATTACTGTCACCTCACTGTGCCTATGGCTGCAATGCCTGACATCTGCAACTCCTTCTTGTGTTATTAAGTACAATGATGGAGAGCAGGCACTCTATCCAGTGTAGCTACGCACCAGCAGTGCAGCACGCTATTCTATGCGCAACCTTGGCAGTTCACCACCTCTGCCACTGTCCACAGAGGGAACCACTGACCTATCCTCAGGGCAGAAATACCTGAGGGGTCCAGTAGTACAGGGGCACCAGAGGGGGTGTTGTCAGGTTGCTTTCCAGATGTGCTGGGCCTTGGTTCCATAGGCAGTGGAATGGGGGCAGGAGGATCCTTTGGGGTGGGCCTATTCCACTGTGTTGTGGAAAAATAAAAAGAGAGAAGATAAGGGTTTGGGTGAAAGAAAAAAAAAAGGATAACGTTAGTAACTTCATAAGTGACATACAATGCATTGATGCAATTGCTTTACTGTATTCTGTTATCTTTACTTTTAAGACTACCAACTCCTAACAAATAACTTTTTTACTTTTAAGACTACCCACCTCATAACAGATGCACACTATACTACAGGTTGCAGCCACCAGTCATTGATGTGTGCATATATTGCACATATGCTTGTTCCAGTTATACTGATTACAGTTTACTGCAGGCCATTTGTGCCACTGGTATAGAGATCTGAAGTTACACTGCAATATTGATGACAACTTAATAGTATTGTATAGTTGGGAAGTGTCTTTTTTGAACTCACAACCTGTGACTGCTCTCTAATACTGTACTGTTGTTTGGGCCTACAAACTAATACATGCATAGGTTCCTTTTACAGTTGAGAGAAGTATGCTCACTTTTACTTTAGAATATGGAACTGTTGCTTTGTGCTACAGACTAATGCATACATACTTGCTTTAACAGTTGAGATATGCATGCGATACAACTGTATAAAATACAAAAAAAGCTGTCTTTAGCTTTTAATGCTACAATAATAGTACTGCTTTGATGCATACTTACCACACGCTTCTCTCATGAAGGCCAGTCTAGCCCCATGGGTTCGCACACTCAGTTCTCCCTCAGTGGCAGCTGTGGAAAAAAACTGAGCAGAACAGAATACCATTATGAATACCAGTCCTGACTATATTCAACTTTTAACTCTTACAAGTAGTCTCTGTGGGATGTCCTCAGTCCTACATTCTTCAGCCCGATGTTCAAGAATATTCCTCTTCCTTCTCAGGAGGTCATTGTAGTGGTGTCTACATTGCTGACTAGTGTGGGCGATACCAGTAGCACTGGTCACAGCCTGGGCAAGACTATCCCATGCCCCTGACTTGTACTCTGCGACATAATAATCCCTCTGCAGTAGTCTGGGCTCATGTTCCTTCACTAGGACTCCAGCAAACACTTTAGACTCCTGGATAACCCATCATTGAGCATGGAATCTCATTTCCTCACCATACATGCCTGCCATGCCTACCACGGACCAAGACCAATGTAGAATGATGTTTTCCCACCAATTGCAGTTATCTCATTTACTGGGAATGCACACATTGTTTGAAAGTGTTGCTCGCTGCTTACCATCATGCAAACACGGTGACTGGCATTGTGCACCTTCAAGCACCAAATTTGCACTGTTAAGCAGAGCAAACATAATAGTATTTTAAGTGTTATATGCACCTGTATTGCAACCAAGTACCATCTGGCCCCAAAAAGGAATGGATCAATGCATTAATAGGTGGTACCATAGACTCAGTTGAGTAGCAGGTGTAAGTTAGAGACTGAATAACATCTGGGAGACTTAACTGCTGTTGCATATATCTACTACTTAACTGACTCTGCGGCAGCAGGTATTAATGCAATTAACGCAGTGATATGTTCCTTTTTAGGGCCCGGTGGTACTGGGTCTGAATACAGCTGTATATAATATGTTCAGACCTCTCAACCAATCAGGGACAAATTTGAACAGAATCAGGGAAAAGTCAAGAAAAAAATCAGGGACAATCAGGGACGCTTTTAAAATATTAGTGCTATTAAGTTGAAACATTGAGAGAATCAGAGCATATGAACTGATGCACCTTTTCTGAAGTAAAAGACGTATATAACTCTTAATTATTGTCATTATTCATTAAGTGTAATTCACCACCTTTCTGCCCAAAGTCAGTAGTTTTAGGAGGGATTCAGTGGGACAGAGCAAAAAATGTTAGTCAAAATCAGGGACGTCCCTGAAAGTTAGGGACATTTGAGAGGTATGAATATGTTTAATTGCGTTTATATGAGCATTGCTGAGTGTTGGTGTATGATGTGCACCATCAAGCAATAATTCTTTAAAATATCATATAATAATGCTTTAAAGGATATAAATGGGGAACATGGAACAGTGATGACATGGAAAGCAAGCAGGGAGAAGAACAATAGGAATACCCTGCTAAACTGTGACAGTTAGGATTGATTGTATGAAATACATGTGCTGCAAAACTGACTCTGTGGCAGCATATGTTAATGCACTGATATATAAAAAGAAATGGGGAAGATAGGACATTGGTGATATGGGGAGCAAGCATGGGCGGGGGGTGCAAAGAAAGATCCTTGCTTAACTATGACAGTTACTATTGACTGACTCTGTGGCATCACCTATTAATGTCTTGGTCCATTCCTATTTCGGGCCAGATGGTACTGGGTTTGAATCCAGGTGTATGTATATGCTATTCAGACAGTTCAAGCTAATGTGCAACCTATTTATTTTATCAACTTTCTAGGTGTGGAAATGTAATATTACATATCTGTACATATTTTAAGGGCCGTTGTCCAACCATTATGTATGCTTTTGGTCTTGATCAAAGGGGATGACAGGTATGTTTCTGTTTCATTGTAACACATATCTATGCGACATCTTATGTCCCCATTTCTGTTTACATATCCTTGCATTATGTTGGCCTTTGTGGAGAAATGTGCAGAATCAGTGCTATATGTGTAGCCCTGGTGGTCATTATGGAATTTTATGCAAATCCGCAGACTGTTGGTGCTTTGACTTACACAGAATTGCTATCCACATTCATGTGCAAGGTTTTGCAGCCAGCAACACTGCTTCCAGCTGTGAAACCTTGCTTAGATGTACTGCATTTCATTAATATGTATTGCGTGATACCGCACAAAGAGTACCATCACAGTAGCAGGGATACTTCATGTAGGCACTGCACAAAGTCTACATAGAGTTTATTGAATCCTGGGGATTGTGTAATTTCATGACAGTGATACAATTATTCTGGGAATATCATGGTGGGCGTGCTCCTGCGGCACATACATTGAGTACTGACTTGGATAGCATATCTACACAGCTAGAGCATGCTTCAATTCTGGGGAAGTCTGTGTATAAAATAAATGAAAAAGCTTCCTTGGCCAGGAAAAAATGATATTGGATTATTTATTTATTGCATTTCTTTTCCAGGGTAGAGTACTGATCTCCATGGGCCTTTTTCAGACATATCCTAGGAGTGGTGTCTGGTTAAAAGACTTGCTCAAATGTTGAGGGAATCAACCCTTGGACCACTTGACCACAGGAAACACATCATTAACAGTTCCTTAATCTTATAAGCCAGCTGTCAGACAAATTACTCACAACAGTGTGAACATTAACAGAGGTACCTGATTGTCATCATTCTGACAAATTACTATTGTACAAATTATCAGCAAACATCCTTTCTTACTTCATACATTAATTTCGGTTATCTGTGACAAGCTCCATTGCTATCTTCAGTGACAGACACATTCAATACACAGGTATGTAGAGTGCGTAGTATGATAGGCAGAGGTTTGAATATGGTTACAACTGTCTTTCAAACAAGTGTGTCAGACAGTAGTATGGCACAGTCAGAGGGCCACATTTTTAAAGCCTCATACTTTAAGGCAAGGGATCCATACCAAATACAATAGGACAGTGCTGTAAACCCTTCAGGAGTGTTCATGACACAAATCTTATGCCTATTTGGGTGGTGTCAGTGATTGATATATAGCTTTCTGATATCTGTCCAGGCATGTGTTTGTGTCTGGCAAGGCACAAATTTTGATTATGTCATCGGTTGCTCACAGGCATTATTATTTTCCAAATAATAATGCTTTGGATTGCATGTCTTTATTCAAACATTTATTTAGTACTGTAATTCTTTTTTTGACACTGTAGAGCTTTATAGGACATAAGGGATTACATAAAATCTCTTACTCTATGGCATGATACAAATCATCATAAAGTGTGATTGGGCCTGTGTTAGGGCACATTTCTGTATGTTTGTGCTGTTTATCTGCTGCTATGACAGTGTTTGCTCTAATTTCCTGTGAGCATGTCCAGTATAATCATATAGTAGCTGTACTCGATTTATGATAAGAGACCATGAACTAATGAAATGACATCAGATTTGTATTGTCATTCATCACTTGTGTATTATTAGTATTATTATATTACTATTTAGTATTTACACAAACACATAACACAAACATACCCCCTTTCTATGGTTACAAATAACAGCAAATGGCAAAACATGTCCTTTTCATGTACATGACCCAGCAGCTATAGGGTTAATTTCTTCTCCTTTATACATGATGACATGGAGAATACAGCATTACTGTCAGCACAAATAAATTCCCTGTATAACATGCAATAACTGCAGTATGTGCAAATATCATCTATCTAATGTCCTTCATAACTGTTATCTCAACTCAGCATTTTATTAACATTTATATCACATTTACTCCCCTTTGTTGCACTGCTACTTTGTGACCCTCTCATACCCATTGTTAGTATGTTCATTTTTATTTATGTGCATGGATGAAGAATTGTGAACATGAGTAATTATTATCTTATCAATATGGACATATTTAGCAAATCTGACAGCATTATCTGAGTACGTTTTCTCTGTTTACCCTGCTCTCTTACTTATATATGGACTAATCCCATTGGATTCTGTGTACATTCTCTCCATTTAACGTCCTCTGCTTCTTAATGCTTTCAGTCAACTTGCCCTAAATTTCTGTAAGCTGTCTGCTTGTGCTCACATAATAGGCTTGTCTACAGAAAAGCCATTTTGATTAGACTGTGATGCTCAAGCTTCCCTGCACCTTTTCATGGCTGCCAACCCTTCTGCTGGACATAAAATGTGCTTATAATTGTGTAAGTGAGATGATCATGTACATACCCAAGATACGCTGCTGCTCATTGCACTAAAGCACTTAAATCATGTAGGCTGTATGTGAAATTTACGTGGTTGCTAATAAATCCAGGGAATTTCTGGTGTCAGAAAGGGAAAGAATGGAAGCCACACTGGCAATGGAATCAGCATCATAGTTCCTGTCCAAGAAGATTCCATGGATACCACATTCCCATAAAATATAAAAATAATTTACCTATGAACTATTACATCACTGACATTGCCATGTGATGCTGTCACTTGGAAAGAAGGTGCTAAAAAGAATTTTGTCAGAAATGTAGTTCTATTTAGAAATTAAAACCCAGTGTAGAAAGATGTCACATGGTGAGGCAGTATAATAAAACAGATTTCCAGTGTTTTTGGATACTGGTTCCTATATATTTTTTCCAGTTTCACTTTGACATCTAGAAAACAGGGCACACATCATGGATACTATTTTACATATTACAGAAACAAGACTGCCTGTTAAGTGTACTTCCATAATACCAAACTGTGCTATTTTAATAAAGGTGTGGGAAGAGGGTGCGACTCGTTTACTTAAACTTCTGAGATTAATATACCTCCACTAGATCCGGTGGCAATTATCTATAAATGTCCTACACCCAGAAGAGAAATTAATAAGTTAGGTCCACAAATGATGTCCAGTGCAAAGACGATAGCAAAACCCAAGCATTCTCCTCAAGAGACACACAGACCATCAATAAGATATCCATTTGGGATGTACCTCACAAGACACTTCCAACAGCTGAAAAGACCACAAAAGTACCTCACCAAGAGGATTGCTGGCCTCAAACATATGTCTTATTCAGCCTGACTGAAAAAACTCCGGCTGTACTCAGTGGCATATTCCTTACTCAGAGGTGATCTCTGCCTGACTTACAAAGCCATGTCCAACTCAAACCTAATGGACATGCTCCACCTAAAGAAATTCAAGTCACTGCGGGCCACGCGCTCTAGTGAGCTAAACCTCACCACACCAATTAATAGAACATGCTGGAGGGATAGATTCCTGTCACAGAGACTCCCCATGCTTTGGAACAAAATTCCAAATTACATCAGGCAGAGCCCCTCACTAACACTCTTCAAGAGAAACCTTGACGAGTGGATGGGTAACAGAAAATACACCCCTGGAATCACTTCATTGGCTCTGTTTGACAGAGGATCAGTTAATTAATAAATGGGGTGACGAAAGCCGACACACTCTGGCTAGGCTTATAAATGCCTTCGGGCAGATAGCCAAGTACCTACCTATGATCTTATACAGGGTTACTTCAGAGTCTATCCAACATCATGCACATAACAATATTGAAGCACCCATTGGTGACTTATTCTCATGATGCAAGCATCTCAAATCACTTCTATTTCACGGTGAGACATCCCAAGCCAAGATGTTGTGGCTCTGGGTAAATCAAGCTAGGGAGAAGACTTGCCAGAGCTATTGCAGTTTGACATAGGCAACAGCTTTAGTGAAGATGAAGAAGTTCAGTAAACCTACTACAGTTTTGGGGATGAGATCTGTTAATTTGGATATGAGTGATTCAAGAAACTTGGAATTCTAATGGAAATATATGCATAGTCTCTGTCGTTTCTTGTGTATGTTACCACAACATGTGTGGTAGAAGTCTCAGCAGAAATAAGAATTTGAGAAGGAGGAACATTCTGTTTATTTTCATCTTGGCAAGAAAACAAAACTGTAACTGTTTCCAAACCTAAATTTGCTTTCTTTCCAAACATAATTTTTCAGGGTACTGCATTCATTTCCATCACAAAATGGAAACAGGGCCATACTTGTGTTATCCAAATATGTGGCTTTCCTTGTTATTTAAAGCCATCACTTACTTTATGATCAGAATACATGTGGAATTTAAGAAGTAGAAAAAAGAGTTTTGGAATCCCCATTTTCTCTCCTTACTGTCATTCTGATGATCATCTTAATGCCCAATGTCCCTTGCTGGGTATACTAGCACTCTAATTCACCCATGGTCCAATGCCTGAATTTGAGCCAGGGCCAGCAGTGGTCCTATGTATGTCCTGGGATGGCAGAGTCACTGCCATTTTCTAGCTATTTGACCAGCTTATTCCATCCCACTTCCCTGTGGTTCCTATAGTGAAGCTCAGGGTTGGCATGCAATAGAAGCTTGTGATGTTTCACCCCACCTCCTTGGCTGCTAAACCATACCCTATCCCATTCCCCTTTACAGAGACTCCTCCTTATAATGGTGTCCCCAGCCTCCACCATGGATTGCCACCAGATGTGAACAGGGATGGTAAAACTCATCTCTCCTTGCCGTTCATTCACTTGCCCAAGCCAATAATTCAGCCTGGCCAGCTGGGCCATATTCATGGGTTTATCCCTCTATGCCACCAGAGCAGCAATGAACAGAATTGAAATAGATCTGTCTTTTTTTGCCAAAACTTCTTCAACTAGAGAAAAGGTTTCTGAAACTTAGTTGTGGAATTCCAATGAGTCAGAAAACCAAACTGTGCAATTATTTATGAATCAGTTTGATAATAAACACTTTCCCTTCCATGCTGAGATACCCAAAGTTTAGTTGTCCTGGCAGATTTAAATACACAAAGAATGTATATTACTTACCAGCTGTGTGGGACAGAGTCAAAGAACTTGATGAAATCCTGGCAGACCACTTCTGATGGTGCTCTGTAAAATTCAAGGACCAGTCAAAGAAAAAAAAAAAAACTAGATCAAACTTGGCAGACAGCTCCTTCTAGTAATTAGCACATATCAGTTGCTGTCTTTGAGTTTGTAGTACTTTAGGAAATCATCTGCCCTTTTAGTTAGGCTCCTATTCATGAATTTCACTGCCACTGTTGTTAATATAGTAAGCCTAAAGTTTTTTTTTTTTTTTTTTTTTGCAGTCAAACTAGTGTAAAAAATCATAAGACTTATAGATGTGTTATGCAAGTTCATCCAAGGCAAAGAAGAATTTATTCTAAAACTCATTCATGTCTTTATAACCTTTTGATTTCCTCATAGATTTAGTCAATCTGTTTTCATAACATGTAGAAAAAATACCACTGATACACTTTTAATGTTAAGCAAAAGAGGGGTTATAGTTAACTGCAAAAACATCAACCATCTTTTCTCAATTCTACTAATGGGGAGGGTAGGGGAAAGGATTCAAAACACTCAAAATGTGAACTCATCTAATGAGAGAATATCACTCTTTGTTTCCCAGGATGCTGCCTTGTAGGCTTTTTCACATATAGTACAAATCTATGGACATTACCATAAGGTATACAAACAATTTCTGATTCTTCTACCCCGTGTCTTCATTGTAAATGGAACGCTTTGTCAAAAACATTTTTTTTAAAAATAAGTTAGTGTAATATTCTGTGACACTGAAAATCTACATTTGTTGAAATGTTAAGACCATTGGTCCTGCTCCACAGGTTGCCAAGTAACGAGGACCATTTATGGTGATTCTTTTCAAACACAGTATCACTGCACATATCTAAGTACCTAAATGTATAAGAGAGAAGGTGGGGCTTAACCTCTCCTTTATCCTCAATCCATTTCATAACTTCCATTAATGTGTCATCCTTACCAACTTTTGCTCTGCCTATGGTGATTAGGTGGAGATATTGCCACCATGGAAAGTTAACAATTACATATTACTGATTTAATTCTATAAATGTTAGCACAATTCTGTGGGCACCAGGAAAAGATCTAGCCAATACAGTATGTCTCCTTTGACCCATGCATCCCAGAGTTCTGGTTTATTGTGTAATGTAGCCTGTCCATGTGCCCATAATTGATCTCAAATGTCAGTTATACCTGGTAGGTATGATGTTTCTGCTATGAGCTTCTTAAGCCCCCCCCCCATCCAAAACTCACCTTTTCTCTTTGCCCCATGCCTAAACACTTCCATTTGGGAGAGGGACAGCTCTGTCCATGGTCATACTTGTTTTGAATGCATCCTAAGAAGGATGACATTTGTTAAATCAGCAGCTCCTGAGTAGTAGTTTATATCAGACCCAATCCCCAATAACATTTCACTGCCATTAGTTTCTTTCTTCCAGTTTTAGGCTGAGTACCATCCCAGAGGCATGTTGGTATTAATCTTAATGGGTTCCCATCCTGATCAGGGATTTTCTAACCTTAAGGTCATTGATTAGCCATTGAATATCTCCTAATGAAATAGCACTTTACAAATGTGCAAATGCTTCCTCACCAATTTGGGGCAAGACTACAGAGCTCTCAAAGTGTTCCCACCGAAGTGTATAGATGATAGGGAGATGTTGGTATATTGCTCTGTAAGCTTCCTTCATGCACATGTTTATATAACTTGCTGAAGATGTAATCTTCCCCTGAGGACTGCAGTAATTATAACACTAAGTGCTCAATCTTATCATCTTTTAAGTAGGCATCCAGAAGCTTTAGGGTTTAAGGTGACTTTGTCCAATGCAATAACTTTATTTTATCACACTTTTGTTGTTGGCTAACATAGTTTCTGGCTTTTACCTCCTTTTTAGGTCATCTATTTCACAGAATATCTCTCCAACAGCAGAATGATTGGCCCAAAAGGTCAACTGTTTTATCTTCTGTTCCTTCTACCCATTTAATTTCTGCAGGTCTTTTGGGTTTCTAATACCATAACAGGAATAGTCCCCATTCCTAACTCAGGGTATAATTAATGTTCATGAAATCAGTATTCTTTCAGACTTTGATGTTAGCACCTGTACGTATTGTGTTTAGAACTGACTCCTTCTGTAATTCATATTTATTTATTTGACTTTTGTTTACTGGGAAAGTCCAACTGTGTCATAAAGTGCCTATTTACAGCAGTGGCCCAGGGAGAAAAGCTCCACAATCACAATCTTTCAAAACTCAAGTACAGATATTTTAAATCACAAAGTATTATGTTACACTACAAAACATTATGTAGAGATATTTTAAATCAAAAAGTATCATGTTGCACTAAAAAAACATAACAGTGAAAAAATGTTGTAAGGACAGTGGAATGAAAAACAATAACATGAGTTGGAGAAAATATGTGAGGAAAAACTCATTAGTCATAGTATTTGTTATATAGATTAGTATGTCATAAATGAAACCTGAGACAATTTTATTAAGACATTTAAAGAGATTTAACAAATGTTAAATAAAAAAATAAATATTATATATTACACAATTAGAGACATTGAGGTGAAATTGAGTGATGTCTTAGTATAAGAGATGGTGTGAAGGAAGAAGGATGGAGAGAAGGAGATTATAAGAAGACTGCAGGGTATGGTGTGTTCAGGTAGCTTAGATGAGTAGGGAGGAAATAGAAAGAGGTAGAGTAAAGGTCTGCATAGATTAATTAAATATGGTAAGGTAGTGGGAAAATGAAAAGCAGTGGAGTAGGGGGGTGGAAATGATTGTGAAGTGTGATCTAGGATGAAGGGGGTGAGTGAAGTATAGTGAGCAAGTTCAGAAAGGATTGGCACAGGAACAGGTCCAAGATTTTGTAAAGTATTCTTTTAGGGAACATTTTAAGGTGGGCAGGTTAGAAATAGTTCTGTTGGTTAGAGGTAAGGAATTCCATTTTTGTTTTCTACTGAGTATGAGTTTAGGCTTTGTCCAGGGGATGTATTTGGTTTATTTATGGTGAGAAGTTATCTTCTAATCTAAGAAGTCTTTTAGGGACATATATGTTGATTAAAGGGGTGGAAAGTTGATCAAGGAGTTTACTGTGAGAAACCATGTCAACTGCTTTTGATAGATCTAGAAAGACTGCAGATGTATGTTTATTAGAGTTGCAAGCTTTATTGAGAGTGTCTGTAAATGATAGCAATGCAGTGGAGGTGTTGTGGTCTGGCCAAAATCCATGTTGTGTATTGTGTGATTAACTTATTCTGTAAGAGATAGTGGAGAAGTTGTTGATGTATACATCTTTCAAGGATTATAGAGAGAGGAGACAGGATGGCTATGGGACATGACATGTATTATCATTAGTGTAACACACTGTAATCACTGGGTATAGCAATTTCAATAATCAATGCTATTTTGTCCTCTTTTTATGGACTACTATATGTAGTTTTATTGCATCTATTTTCTGAAATGTTGATAATGAATGATCCCTTGTGATAAAAACATAATTCTCTATAATGCTTTGAGGCTCAGGTTTCCAATGCTTCTCAGTTACTTCAATACTATAATGTCTTCACAATCCCCAGTGCAATAGTTTTGTTTTATTATTATGCTTTTTAGTATACAGGCCATCTGCCATGAGTATATGACACCCAGCAATAAGATGTGCAACTGTTTCCAGTTCTGTTTTACAGTATCTGCATTTGTCTGTTTGTCCCACATGCTCAAAAAATTTTGTAAACTAATTTGTACATAGTCCACTATTCTGTGCCGGTATTATTAACTTTTCATCTTTTGACTTAACAATTTCTGCATCAAATCCTGATTGGCGTGAGGTTGTTCCAGGAGATCTCTATATTTGTTACAATATTTATGCCTTTTCCAGATTTCTCTCCTCTTCATTTGATCCTTCTCCCTATATTCTTTCTTTTGCTTTTTTAGCCCATTTAGTTGCTTCCTGATTTTTGTGTACTTATGGTTTGATTTCCAATCCAGCTTTGCACAGACATGCTTCTGGTAAACTAAGCAGGGAAGTCATCTTAAGGCTTCTTCTCTTCATATTTTCAAATTGTCACTATGTGTGGATCTTGTGAGGTCAACAGATATGTATGTAGTCCCACAACTACAGATGTATACATGTAATTAATAATTAATTTGGAGGAGGCTCGTGCCTTCTTCAGAACGGGGAATATATAATCTTGGTTTATACTGATTTTTATGCATCATTTGATAAGTGTGAAACATTTTTCTTGTTTTCTTCTCCAACTGATCCAATAACTTTTGGGGCCAGTTAATCACCCCAAAACTGTAAGTTAGGACAGGAAGAGAAAATTGGTTTATAGAGTGATGTTTGTTCGTAGATGTCAGGACTGTTCTTTCAACCTCTTAGCACAAGAAATCTGGACAGAGCCTGACATAATGGGGGGACAAATGCCCCAAAATAGGGGCACATTTTAAATATTTACCTTATAAACATAGAAAGTTCATAGAATAACAGGACTTGTGCTAGCATGCATTTTCTGAAGGATATGAAATCTGAAACTCAAAACACATGTCATTATTTAGTGACTTTAATCCTTACATCATCCCAGTGATTTGTCAAAAAAACACAATTTTTATGAGGAACAGACCAAAATATGAGGAAAAATCTGGGCATTTTGCAAAGATCTGGGCAGTTGAGAGGTATGTTCCTTGCAGAGTCTTGTTTAGGTTCATAGGTTTATAGGTGTTTATTAGGCTAATGACTGCAAGGGCCTTTTTAAGCTTAGCCATGCATCCCAAATTTCTGACAAGTTCTGATACCCTTGATAAGTGTAAGCATGGGTCTGGGAGAGGAACCATTTACAGGTTACTTGTGTCCATTAGAGACATGCGTGCCAAACCAGGGATGAATTTCTGGTTTCCCATCCAATTGTCCAAGTTGCACATGAATTGGGTTAGGGAGGAACTCTGTTTCACATGTATGGTGAGCATGTTCCATAGACCTAGTAGTCTCTGGGATACATACCTATCTCTCCAGCAGGTTCTATTTATATCACAGTCAATGTTTAAGTCTTTAGAATGGGCAATTCTGGTACTGTTTGTGTTGAGGATATGCAGGAGGTCCATCAGAGTGGCGTCTGACAATGCCCTGTATGCCAGGCTTAGATCTCCCCTCAAAAGTCTGCAGGAGACAGAATATAGGGGATATGGGCCTTGAGGCTGTCTGCATAGGATATTTTACTTGCACCCTGTATTCTGTTAGTAAGGAACTTCTGTGGATGTTCAAATTGTTGGATATACCTGGTTAGGTACATACCAAAGGGGACATTTGTTCATGTATTATTGCCATTCCTTCACCAGTTCCCAAATATTTATACACTCCATCCTTCTCAATTTCCTTTATATCACATTCCTGTCCCAGATGGAAACTTTCTTGCTGCTGCAGCTTTCCCATATTAAGCATAGCTTTTGCACATTTATCAAAACCAAATAGCATTCTTATATATTCTGAGAAAGTTTTAACCACTTGCAGTTGTGCTTTCAACTCCTCATCTGATTAACTATGCAGTTATATTTCATCCACAAAGAAGTAGATGGCAAGTCTTTAAACTCAGTTGTTTTCTGGGAGACAAATTGTAACCATAGCCTAATATGTTATTTAGATAGCTTAATGAGTAAAGAACAAGTAAAAAAAAAAAAAAAGCAGTGCTGAAAAAGTCACTCTGAAATATCCCCCTTTAAATTTTTAACTCTGGAATAATAATTTGCCCTTTGTCATGGCTTAGATGCAAAGTGGTTTGCCACTGTATCATGGTCACTGTAATGTAATTGACCAATGTAGGGTGTACCTTATATGTCTGCAAACACCCCTTTATCCATGAATATATGATGCTATCAAATGCTTTTTAGTAATCTATCCATGTCGTACTTAAATTTTCCCCTTTTTATAATTTAACAACAAATGACCATTTGTTCATATTACTTTCTTTTGTTACCCTTTTGTTCTGTTGCCATAATTGAGTTTATTTTTAAGTGACTATAAAATCTGCATCAGTTCTAGTATATTGTTTGTACATCTTCAGAAGGCAAGTATCATTGTTCTTGTTGTTATACAGATCGATGTCTCTTCTGGAAGCAAACATAATTCTTACTCAGGGCCAAATCTTTAGGTAAAGATGGCAATACTTTTAGCAAAAAATTAGGCACTACATCTGGGCCTGGGGTTTTCCAGTTAGGGGCTTTTCTTAATCTTGTTTCAATTTCTTTGGTCATTATTTCATCCCACTTTATATCCTCAACATTTGAATTTCTTACTGTTTCTTTTAAATTCTATCCTTTCAACATCTCTGTTATGTTCCACAGAGTCTAAATAAATATTTCTCCAAAATGTGTCTACTTCTTCTGGTGTTTCTATTCCTTTTTGTTTTATTTCCCAATTTCTATAATACTTTTATGAGTCATTAACAAATTGCTTATTTTGTACATTTCCATCATGTTTATCTACAAAGCTTCTAAGTTTTTTTCTGCCTGTGCTGATATCTTTGGCTTATTATTTGGAATAGTTATGTTTGATCCTGGTTTGTTTTGATACTCTGCATTGCTTTCACCATGTCTTTTGAAATATTTTTGTTGATCTGTTCCCACTTTTATATTATTCTAGCAGTGGCACTTCCTGTCTTAACTGCTTCATAGTTTTCTCTATTTGATGTTGCCATTGTGATATTTTATTTATTCCCTTCTTTTCCCTTATTGACCTATGTTTTTGTCGTAAGACTTTATCTGTTATTAATTTAGTTGCACAGTAATATACTGTATCCTATTTGTTTCTGTTATATCACATGGATTTCTGTTAATAGTCTCAATTACTGTGTTCAGCTGTTTCATCAGACTTCTAACACTTTGGGTCTTATTTACTTCCTGTAATCTATTTCTTTCACCAGTCTTAATATACCTATCCATCTCTGTTAATTGAAGTAAAACTTCTCTTAGATCATTTTTTTCTAAACTGAGAGCACATTCTTTGCTCTTCATTTCCTGTGGGCATTCTACATGAAGTGGCAGAACATATCTTCTTCGGATGCATCCCCCATCATTTGCTGTTCCTTTATATGGGAATTCATTGACCCATCACTCCACAGCACTGCCTGTGTCAGAGTTGCCACTGTTTGTATTCCTTTCCTTGCTGTAAAACTTCAACTGATCTTCTGTACAGGTTTCCTTCTGTTGACTTCAGAGCTTCATCATGTGTCAAGTCTTCAGATGCCTCCAACTCCACCTGATCCTCCTTAGTTTGTAGACACATGGTTCTACCACACTGTGACATCATTTGTATTGGATTTGCTACACTAAATCCTTCACTTTGCAGGTAATCCATAACTTCAGTTTCTGTTTCTTTAACTTCTCAATTATTAATCTTTTCTACACCCCCCTTTGGATTCTCTTTTTCTTTTTTTGTATTGAGAAATTTTCTACATATGGGTGCCTTTGCCTGTATTTCTCTTCAAATATCTTTGGTGCTTTTTCATTTTTTTTTATATGGATTAATTTTGCTTTCTGCTCTGCAAAAATATTGCACAATATCAGAGGTCTTTTTATCACATCCATATTTCTTCTTCAGATGCCTCCTGCTCCACCTGTTTCTCTTTAATTTGGGGACTCATCATTCCACCATACTGCAACATCATCTGTGTTGGATGTTCTACATTGTCCTGCAGAATGCATTAACTAAGGTGAACTGATTTAGCACTGCTTGTCTTCATACTTTAGAATGGGCATGTCAAATAAATGAAAAAAGCAACAGTACATATTCCCATCAGAATGTGTTTTACTTGTTTGTCTGCCAGTATTGTCCTGTGTTAACCTTTCAATTTCAGCCGTATGTAGCTGTGAGTGTACTGAGAAATGTATAAGGCTAAAAGGTGCAGACCTGAAACCTGCACTGTGTACTCAGGAATCTAAATTGCAGTATGTATTCAAATGTGCAATCCAGCTTATATGCACGTTTCACAAACAGTGACACCAATATCTGTTGTGTATGCATAAATTGTACTGAAAATGGGAAACAAATAATGCAACATGTGATAATAAAAGTACTGTGCACAAAAATATAGTCACAAGCAAAACACAACACTTCTCCAGTAGCTCAGTCTGATAAGGGCTAGGCTTGTAGTTCAATTTTGTACACACAACCTGGTTCGAATCCAAGGACAGCCACTAACATCTCAGTCTGGTTCTACAGTTTTAAACTGCAATCTGAATATAAAAAATAATGTACTGCAACACATGCATTTTCAATACATGGCACACAGGTAAAACAATCTGAATAGAAATATTAGTATGATGTGTATAACTATGAAAGGTGTACAATTGCTGTGTTTATCAGCCCCAGTCTTACAAACAGATGCATGCTAGATATCCACACTTTGCAGTCTGGCCCAGACAAGCCCCTAAAGTGTCACGCTGCCAAGGATAGTTTCCCCAGTTGACAAGAAACCTGCACACAGAGAATGTCCCACTAAATGTATGTGAAAAACACAACACACACTCCAGGGCCTGCAACCAATATGTGAATCTGAAATATGTGTAGAAACAGCAATGTAATGTGCACACAGTTCATCTGGACAGGTCCACAGGTAAAGAAATTTGTATAGAAACAGGTCTGATGTGTATAACTAAAATAAGGGTATAATTGCTCTGTTCATATCTACAGCTGGTGCTGTAGCAGCCACATGGCCCAGGTAGAGTGTAAGTGTGGTCAGAATGTCGACTAGTGAATAGTAGTGTACTGACAAATATACTTGATAGCAGTTGTCAATTGAATCTGTTCCCTTCCCCCACAACTCAACTGATCCAACCATCACACTGAAACCAACATGGGTATGTTCCTTAACAAACCTCTATTGTTGGGACCGTTGTTCCATTTGGTTTATCATTGTTTAAACTGTGTGCATACTAATATCCCCTGTTGAATAATCATATTATTGCCTGTCTGACATACCATTAACTGGTATGCTGTTGCAACCCTGAATGCCATTCCATATATGCAGGGGTTCTGTTTGCTATGGCACTATTATAATGGCACTGTTTTGGGTTAATGGGAATATCCATGCATGCTATTTTGACTAATGTTATAATGTGTTGGGCATGACTAACCAATATTCATTGTTAATTTCCATAACATAGCACATATGGGAAGGCAGATCCCAGAGGATCTGCCTCTCCCACCCCACCTGGCCGAGGCACTAGGTCACAGCACATCTGCAACCTAAACCAGACCTCCCTCATCTGCTGGTCCTGCACCACTCTCGGGTGGAACTGCTGCAGGGGATGTGGCTCTCCCTCTCTGCAAGTGGGCATGGTGAAGACATTGTCACCTGGGCCAAGGTATGTGGCATGGTGTGCTGTGTCCTCCAGATGGAGCTGGATGACTGCTTGCACCAGATGGAGGGCAGGCTGTCACAGATAAAGGGGCAGGCGGCCCCTCCAGCTCAGACCTAGGACAACCACCTTCGAGGATTTGAGGGAGTATTGGTGATTACCATCGGGGCTCACGAGCTTCAGATTCCCAACCACCCTCCCCAGTAAGCTGTTTACCCCCATGTGTCATACACCACCCCTGTCTGCTGTATTGTCTGTCTTGTCTGTCTGCAAATGCAAACTCTCCTACCAAACCTCCCTCACCACACTTACCAATAATGCTTCCTTAACATCCCACTCTCACCTTAAAAAAGGGCATCTGTCCCACAAAAAAAACCACATCCCATACATAGCATTGTATTTCGCCCAGAGACATTTACCCAGCACACAATCTAACC